>NC_136813.1:118223540-118825295 GCF_951394365.1 Tetrao urogallus | reverse complement strand
TCTGCTTTTCATTACATCAACAGATCTCAGAAGAGGAGCGCTTTCTGTAAAATCCAGATAAAGCCAAATTCAGTCTTCCGGACAGTTTACTTCAGTTCAGGTATAAGCTGAGACCAACTAATGTCTGTTCCTAAGTTTTCATCCTCAAGACCGGGAAAGCTGATATCTAAAAGGATTTTGCTCAAACTGTCATTCATGGTGTCCAAAATCAGGCCCTCCATGAGCGATCGGTTTTCAGTAAAACTAGAGGCTGGTAGTTCAAGGGGCAACTGCTTACTAGATTTGTGAATGAAAGATGGAGAGCTCGTGATCCAGGTCTATAAATACCTAAGGCGTGTGGGGCAGAATGGTGAGGCTGGACTCTTCAGTGGTGAGTGGAGACAGGACAAGGGGAAACGGCTGGAAACTGCAGCACAGGAAGTTCCGCACAAATGTGCGCAAGAACTTCTTTACAGTGAGCGTGACGGAGCACTGGAACAGGCTGCCCAGGGAGGTGGTGGAGTCTCCTTCTCTGGAGATGTTCAAGACCTGCCTACCTGTGTGACCTGGTGTAGGGAACCTGCTTTGGCAGGGGGTTGAACTCGATGATCTCTGGAGGTCCCTTCCAACCCCTACAATTCTGTGATTCTGTGATTCCACTTAATCATATATGGCAACTCACTCAAGGATAACTGAGGTGTTTTTTCGCTTATTTGTGGCTGCGTTTTTTTTTTTGTTGTTGTTGTTGTTGCTGACATTGAAGCAAATAACTTCGCTTAGGTCAGAGAGCAGAGGGAGCTGGATACCTTGATAAGACTAATTCCCCTCTCCTCTACATTTCTTTTCCAAATAATTTTGATATCTAACTTTTAAAACAAAGTCACATTTCACAGTGAAGTACTATTACTTTCCCCTTAATGAAGGGCTCTATTCAATGAAGCATAAAAGGTGAATCCTCTGTTTTCTTCATCATTTATTTTGATTTGTTGCAGATGGTGCAATGGCTTCTCTCCTTTGAAAATGTTAATTAAGAAATGATCACCCATTCCCATCCCCTAGTATATGTTCACCTGTTTATGTATTTTCAGTTTAAATATTTACAGAGTAGGTTACAGTTATAATAACATTTACCTTAATTGTTTTGGTGAAGTTAGTTTGCTTCTGAATTTGCTTTCAGCAAAGAATAATTCCACACAAAACATGTTACGACCAGAATTCAGCAGACCATGAAGTTCAAGAGATCAAGAGTTCAAGACTAACAGTGGTTACAGTAATCAGCTCTTGATTTGCAAACCAGGGGAACGGTTTTTCTTGCCTTCTTTAACAGGGGTAAGATATTAATTTCAATGGTAACTGAGAGATTTACAGATATCAGAATGTAGAGCAGCACAGTAAGTATAAAGCAGATATTTTGCTGATAGTAACAAAAAATCACCATTTCAACTTGGTGTTCCCTCTAACCATCTTAGCTCTTGATTCAGAAATACACCGTACTGTACTTCAGTAGCAGAACAGGTTCAGATGGAGGATAGGAAAATGTATAACAAACCGTCTCAAAACCACTATCTTGAGACTGAGGTAAGCATTAAAAACATGAAACTAAGAAGTGCAAGCAGCTCAAAAAAATAATCAAATGGGAACCACAAACTATACCAGAAACCTTGCTTTGGGAAAAAAAACAAAGACATTAATAGACAATAACCTTACATTTATTCCTAGGCTTCTAAGTGTATGAAGAAAACATCACAACAGAACAGAACTGAGAATAACAAAGGAAAAGGTGTATAAAAGAAGAGAGCAAGATACGAGCAGACAGGAAGAAACAGAGGAAGTAACTAGTACAGGAGGAACAAGTAACAGCCACAAGTGACAAAATCGTAGCAGAAAGAAAACAAAAAATCTCGTTTAGAATTATTGAGTTTTCCAATATATAAATTATTTATTTGCATTGAGATATAAAAATTATAAATACAATTGATGTAAAACAGTATCTGATAAAAAAGCACTTATGCAGTTAATCTGTCCACAGAAGTTGACCAAGACTCTGAGACTTTGGCCCAGTGAAGATGATCTGACATCAACTTGAAGATCCACTGCTAATTAGCGTAATTGTCAAGCAATGCTACCATGACTTTTTGAGAACAGAGTAAAATCATCTTGAATTGGAAATCAGCATTCAACCTTCAACACCTTCAAGTCACATCAAACTAACACAGTGCAGTTTCTTTCATATTGTCCTAATCGGAAAAAAAATAATCAGATTACTATCAGACTTCTTAGTATTTCTGGATGAGTAAAAGTAAGGCAGAACCACCAGTCAAAGAACTCAGCCGAACATAACTTGAGAACACTGCCAGATCTTGTCCCTGGCCTGATGAGCAGGAAGTACATGAAGGCACCAAGGATATTCATGGTATCAGTTCTCTTCACTGACTGATGTGCTGATGAGATCTCTCTGAATACAATGGCTCTCCAGCTAACACAGAATGGGTTTTTAAGATTGGGCTTCCAGCATTTTGTAGAGTTGGTCCTCCCAGCAACAGTTTATAATTTACAACTAAATACAAAGTTTACAAATGATTACTGTTATTTGCTGTTTTTTTGTTTGTTTGTTTGTTTGTTTCCTGGGCAATTAAACCCTGTTAAGTCATTTTCTGTTTCTATTTTGAAAGAGCAAGTGATAACTACCTGCAAAGACTCTGGAGACCAAAAACAGTAAGCCTGCTTCTTAGGAGCATGAAATAGAGCGCGTCTGCTGATAATAGTAACATGTAAAACTGAAGAAAGCTATTTCTTGTCTTAATGGAAGATACAGTTTTCCAGACTCATCATGGATATGCATAGTAGCCATGGCAGTGGCAAGTTATTAGCTGTTCTGCTTTAGTGCACAGCAGATGTGTGCACTGAGGCTCGCATGTCAGCGTGTAGCGATTCACTGATAAATCAAAGCCGTATGAATCAATGTTGTAACCTACAGTCTCCAAATTGTACAATCTAGCATTTAAATGGGAACATGGGAAAGAAACATTATACAGCCCCGTGATACTTTTTTTTTTTTTTTTTTTTTTAACTCAACTGATGCCTTTGAAAACATCAGTAATCTCCTCTTGAGGTATCTTACTCTTACAGGCAGATTCAAATTATTTACACGAAACCTACAGCTGTGTCCTAACTTGAGATAATCTCACATTGAACAAAAAAAATTGAAATGAGTTATATGTCGCTCATTCCTAAAAATGTAGAAAATTTTACAAATAAAGGACAAGTTAAAAAGTATTTCTGATCACCATAAGGTCTAGATTCAGATGTTCAGTCCAAACAGTGCTTTTCAGGAGCAGTACAATACTACTTTCAGTCAAAGTCATGTTCCATCATCTATTCAATCTTACATTTCACATAGTTCAAAATAAGAGATACACCAATGGATATAATTTTGCCAAATTAAAAAGGAGTGATTCTTCATTTGCTAAAAAGTATATCAAGGGACATGGAGCAATTAGGATAATGAAAGGGAAATGGACTATCAGGTTTAACAGAGATTCATTCTGCAAAGTAAGAAAAACATCTTTCATTAGAGCCAGCGTCTCAATCCACTTCTGTGTTTGTTGACCACTACCTACAGTTGCATGTAGGCTTAACCTGAATCCTTTTCCCTTTCACTGTTGTTAACAGGCTGCAAAATGCTGCACAGGGCAAGACAGAATATATGCCATAACTACTCTCCTTTTTTCTTAATTAATCTCACCAGAAACTCAAAGTAATATCAGTAGCATCATCTCCATGGGCATTGCTGAAGATTCAAGGTATGTGAACACTAAACCATTATTTTTCTAATTCTAGCTGCAATGGGTTTCAACTAGTGAAACAAATTCCTTTGCCTCCTCAAGAAGCAGCTGATGCAAAGATTCTGAAAGCAAAATCAATTCTGACAACAAAAACATCATCCGTGTTCCTTGTTCTTCCACAAAGTGTACAGAGACCACTCAGTCTTGAGATAGTCTCCTAAGATGGTCAACTGTTAAATACCAAAATGCTCTCAGGATTGCTGTTTACTTTCCAATAAGCTCACAAAAGTTTGTCTTCCAGTATCCTTCCACCCCCAATGTGCTTTTCATTACTTCACCTGGAATTCTAACAAGATACAGAGGCGGGAGTGAGTTCTATGTCTCAAGTCTGCTGTTTCTCATTCACAGGCCAATTTACTATCAAAGCTGGAGAGTCCAATAGCAAAAGCCTGAAGAGCACAGAGAGGATAGTTATAGTCCAGAGTGAAAACGTCTTCTGCTACACGACCGAACTGCATCACAATGTAGTCAGCTGGGGAAAAAAAAAAAGAGACCAGCAATTTTTAGAGGTAAGCAAAGAAAATAAACAAAAAGAAGTTTAAAAGTGTCTATCAGTCCCAAATATATGCAGTTGGTGTATCCATCTTTCTCACCAAACTGGCTTTAAAATCTGTTGACTGTAGTGACTGTGGCATTCTACAGATTACCTTCCTTCTAAGAACCAAGGCTCAAACCACTCTCTCATTGCATTGAAGGTGTGATGTTAACTCTTTCTTTCCCCTGCAAGAGACTTGCAGTTCCTCTCTCTCCTTTTCATGCTGCTATTGAAAGCAGCCTCTCTGCACTCACCCCAAAAAAGTCAGGTCTTTTGTAGTTTTCTCGACAGAATTCCCCAGTAATTCTGAGCTAACTTCCTTCACCCAGTCTCCCTTCTCCAGGAATAGTGTTCTATTCCTCTGAAACCTCATGAAATATACTGTTTTTTTGCTGTTTAAATAACTCCCTCCTCCACTCTCCACCAGACTCTTACGGTCATTGTCGTGGACAATCTGGAAGTTCTTCACTGAGGCCTGAGTGACTCTCCCATGGAAATTCAAAACATAGGACTGAGTATCATCATTCCAGACTGGAGCCTTGTTGTGCAACTCAATGAGGTTCTCTAAATCTTTAGTTTGCCATTTTGACAGAAGACTCTCATTTTCCTATTTAGAAGAAAGAAACATTTTATCAGATTCAGAATGACTCTGCTTTTGAACACTGCCTCTCTTATACGTGCATTCTGTGACTTCAGCGTCATTTCCTACTAAATGAAATGCTGGCACTTAAATTCAGTCCTACTGAAAGTATCCTGCAAGTAACAAGAAAATACTTTCCAAGCACTCCTTTCTACTCTACGAACTATTACCATATCTCTACCCAAACAAGAAAAAAGTGAGACAAAAAGCATGCATGTGGACAGAAAAGACAGCAATTCACACATCACAGATGACTGCCATCCTGCTAGCAGGAACCTCCTTTTTGAGATTTATATGGTTTCTGTTCATTTGTAAACCTTCTATTTTCAATATTCTAAACTTTGAAACAAAAGAAAATAATGTAAAATTAACTACGTAGTTAATGCATATGCCTTGTGGCTGTGTTGTGTGTCACGAGGTGTTTCCAAAGGCTGAAGGAGATGTAAGTGCAATGTAAGTAGGTTAAATGTCATCCTACGTTGTCTAATAAAAGGTGCATGATATGAAAAACATACAGAGAAATTAAAATAAAAGATGCAAAAAGGAGGCAAAATAGTACAGTAAGACTGAGAAAAAATTACTTACAAGGAACTGGAAACTGTAGTGAGACACAAGACGTGATTTTATTTTAAAAGCTATGCAACAAATAACATAAAATGTAATAATATAAGCTAAAACTGACAAGAAAAAGAATCCAAGAAGTTTAAGTTATTTAACAGGAAGGAGGTGATCAGAAAGCAGTATTTTCAGGCTGAAAAAGCACTGAAGTGCTTTAGTATTGCAAACAGAAAAAAAATAGGTTATTCTAAAAAATTCATTTTCCTTAAAGTAAAGCTTGTTCTGATTAAGATAATTATTTAATGCACTTATTATCATCTTCATTTTACTTTTATAAAGGTGCAAAAAGAACTTTAAAAATTGGAACAAACATGTTGTGTTTAGATATTTGTTTTTGTTTTAATGTGCAGGCAATATTACTTAATCAGAGGCATCACACTACAGCAAAGGAAGACAAAAACAGTTAAACTTCTCAGCTTTGTGGGATGGTCAACATGCCTGACAGACGAGATATCATCTAGAGACACCTTGACAGGTTCCAGAAGTGGGCCCAGATGAACCTCATAAAGTTCAACAAATTTAAGTGCAAAGTCTTGCAACTGGATCATGGCAATTCCCACTATCCCCACTACTAATACAAACTGGGGAACAAAACAATGGAGCAAAAAGGACTTGGGTACACTGGTGGATGGCAAGCTAGACATGAGCCAGCAATGTACCTTCAAAGCTCAGAAAGCCAAGCACATCTTGTGCTGCATCCAAAGAAGCATGGTCAGCAGAGCAAGGGAAGTGATCCTGCCCCTTTTTACTCTGAGCTGGTGAGACCTTATTTGGAGTGCTACATTCAGATGTGAGGTCTTCAGTACAGGACAGACATGGGCCTGTTGGAGTGTGTTCGGAGGAAGAACACCTCCACTATGAGGACAGGTTGAAAGAGCTCTGGGGAGACCTGATAGCACTCTTTCAGTATCTAAAAGGGGGCTATAAGAAAGAAGGGGTCTGTTTAGCAGGGTCTGTTATGACAGGACAAGGGAAATTGTCTCAAATTAAAAGGGGGGAAATTTAGACTGGACATATGGAAAATGTCTTTCACAGTGAGGGTAGTGAAACATTGGAACAGGTTGCCCAGAGGAGGTAGATGTCCTGGAGACAGTCAAGGTCACACTGGACCAGGCTCTGAGCAACCTGATTTAGATGAAGATGTCACTTTTAATTACTGGGGAGTTGGACTAGATGACATTTAAGTGTCCCTTGGAACTCAAACGATTCTGTGATTATAAAACTTTGGAACAGCTTTATGTTTCAGCCTTGGCCACAGTCACTATGCTTGCCTGCTAACAAAGCAGTAGATATAAAGGGTGAGAAAAATACATTAAGGGCCTTTGATGAAAAGGGGTTGTACTTGCAACAGCAACAAGACAGAGTAGCCATTTGCAATAGCCAAGTAAGTAACATTTAGACTGCCTAAAAGACAAATAAGAACACAAACAGGATTCAGAAACTTACAAGTGACGTAAAAGGCAAGAATAAATTAATCATCACCTTTGAGCAACACTGTTACTGCCCATTAGACTTGGTAACAGCCACAGCCATGACGAACCACTCTCTATCAAGAATGATTGTCAATAACACCCACACTTCCTTGAGAAAGTTTTAACTCCGTAACTCACATTTTGTGGCTGGACTGGAATTCGCTTATGATTCATATTCATTCCTGGAATGATCACAGACATTTTTCTGGGACCTTTGAATCCTAATACATTGGTTTCCTGAAATACAAGGAAAGACAGTATTTTCAGGAATGGATATACTCCATCACGCAGAATGAAAGACAGCAAAGCTGAACTTGAATTCACATTTATGTTATTTTCAGAGATTTGCTGGCTATAACTGTGCTAGCTGGATATCACAAGAATGTTCCTAAAGAATGACTGGCATTTTTCTTTAGGTTCCGTTACTTGTGTTTACGAGTAGACACACTATTTTCTCTCATTTTTATTTTTTGATTAAGATTAATGATTAAGAATAGAACTAGAAGGCAAGGTAGTCATCATCCATTCAAACCTCAATCTTAAAACAAATAGATTTTTCCAGAGTACTGCATGATTCTGCTCCATATAGAGTTAATACAGAAAGCAAAGGAAAGAAGTCTTTCTTGGTATTCTTAAACCACTTATTTAATAATGTCAACCAAAACCCAGTGGTCTGAAGTGATCTGTACCCATGTCAGCACTTTTCTAAGACAGAATCTTTTAGAATCGCTGAATTAAGTGATACAACTTCTCCTGATGTGCTAGTGCATTTTAACAGATGAAGAATAAAGCTCTTCAGAGTTGCAATCTCTCTTATTTCATTTTAAAAGATCTAGGAACATAATTGAGAACAAGAGCACTGATTTTATTCATATATAAACTTCACAAAACTTCATATGAAAAGTACTGATATGTGAAAAGCTGACTTTATATATCTGCTATACTCATTTTAAAACCTTGCTCTGTACAGTTAGGTACTGTATACAAAGGAAAGATCTGCTGATATTTCTGTGAACAGGTTAGTACTGGAATTATCAAGTCCATTTTTTCCCCTACGTGCCACTAAGATCAGTAGCCAAAAAAAAATTAAAATCATGCTTCAGGCTAACGAACCTTTAAATTTCTGCTACTGTACCCATGATAAAAGATAAAAACTTCTACATGACTGAATTGGATTTTGTGAAGTATCTCAGATTTTCCTTAAACCTCAGGATTGGAGTCTAACAATTTTTGGTTAAGTAACAAGCTCGTTACAACATTAATTTGGGTCTGTCTCCCTCTGACATTAATGAAAAAAAAAAATCAAACTCATAAGAAATTATATTTGAGGCTTCTGCCCTTTATCTTACCTGGTGGAAATCAGTTCTAAAGTTTAACGGAGGAGGCTGCAGGCAGCATCATTTTGTGAGCCTTGTCTCCTTAGTAATCAGCCTACAAACTAGAAGGAGGCAAAAGGGAAGAGGCACTACTTACATAATAAATAGCTGCGAGTTCTTGTCGTGTATGAGCCTTTTCCACTTGACCCTGTGCCTTTATTGGGCTTACTCCATGGTCATAGACTGTAAATTTAGTTCCCATGAGGTTTGACCTAATGTCAGGTTATAGAAAGACAAACAAAAAGAAAGAGGCATCAGTAGAAATTTTTATTATCTTCCAAAAGCATGTGTGCATGACAGAAAAGTTAGGCATCTCCAGTCACCTAGTCTTTCTCCAGTCATCTCAGTAAGGAATTTCAGTAAAGAGCCCCTTGTAAAACTGGGCACATAACCTGTCCTGAAAAGTACTGAGCCAGAACTGTCAGAAGTGACAAATTGTTTCTCTCTGAATAGAGAGCAGATTACTATCCATAACTCTAACTAAACAAATATGTAAATTCCATCTATCCCACTGCAGAATATGTAAATTTTTCTGCAGTTTTTATTGATTGTTCTTACCTGAGTTTTCCAATGAAACTCTCCCCTTCCCGGGACAAATCAGTTGGGTCAACTGATATGACGTAATTGGATGTTTTGCTCTTTTTTCGTTTTCTACCTGCAAGAAGAAACATCTGGAAATACAAAACTTTTATCAAGACTGGAGTTTTGAAAGAATGCAGAGGCACTGCTATCCAGACTGTTACCTCTCTATTTCCCATATCCATTCCCACTTTTGTTCTGAACTGTTATTACTGTGTTGCTGATTTTGACCTCTCACACAAGTATACAACCTGAAATCCTGTTCTTCCAATTAAATCATTCAGCATTCTAGATTAAAGGCAATTGTCTTTTCCAGTTGTTCCCTCTTTTCATCTGGAACAGCTCAGTCTCCCTGCTTTTCTTTAACCCTGACATTTTAAAACTTTTTAATTTCATCTTTCTTTGTATTTTGGCTTCTAAACTTGCAAACACTTTCCTTAGTGTCTTGACCAGATATAAGTTTCCCTCATCCTCATGTCTCTCCTCTGCTTCTGGTTTCTTATTGATTTATGCAGTGTTCTTCATTACATTAAAATGTTATGTCTAGGAATACAACAGGAAGACACTGTACACTGCTTTCAATACCTTTCTGTTGTTATCCTTTTCCAGATGCATGTAATAAGTAGGGAAGAGGCCTCGGTCCATTCCCTTCTTATCTCTAGTGACTCGACACTTGACTGTAATACCACGGGGCGCAGGGCGCAATGCAAATTCCTCCAAGTTCTCTACTTCTCCCAGATGTGCAACCGCCTGAGGGGATGGACTACAGGAAGCACCTATTTCCTACAGGAAAAACCTTCATATTAGAAAACCAACATCAGACCAGAGATTTCAGTATTCCCCACGAGAAGGAAGGTCTGCTGAAACAGATGTCCCAAGAACATATTTGAGAAAAGAAAGTTGAATGATAAAACATCTGTGTTTCTCCGAAGAAAGTGGATAAAAACTTTTTTACTCTAGCTCTCCTAGGGAAGGAGAGAAAATAAAGCTGTTATCCAGAGTGAATTACTAGAAATGGGAAAACAGGTTGAGAATGCAAACATTCCAAACAAAGAGCTTCTCTGCTTCTAGAATTTCAAACCCTGTGGTAAATAAGGCAGCATGATATGCCGGATGGATGCTGCAGTAAGACAGACTGGTGTTCTCTGGCTGAAAAAATCACTAAGCTTATGTTGGTTCAAAAAAGCAGCAGAAATGGAGTAAGACGGCAGTGCTGGAGATACCTTGGAATAATATATACAGTTAGGATGCATGCTATGGTCATCAAAGAAACTGGAATTCTAGCAGAAATATATCAGATATTAAAGTCATTTTTTTAGAGGAAGCTAGCTTGGCATGGCCTGGTGTCAGCGCTAACAGCAGAGCCATGACATGGGGCTGGGACAGGCCTCACCATGCTGCTGGGCAGGGCAGCGAGGAAAACTCACTCAACCCAGAGTCATGGGCCCTCGGATAGGAGGGAGGGAGCCCACTGCCCTGAGTTGGGTGCTTCTCAGTCCTTTCCTTAAGAGAAGAGGAAAACATGGGCCAGCACCTCCCAAACTTCCATTTGTAGGATCCGAGGCAGTGGCGCAGAGCTGCATTAGGGAAGAGTGAAGTTGGGTGTTTGGTTTGATTCTTCTCTGAGAGGATGCCTGGTCATGCAACAGGCTTCCCAGGGTAGTGGTCAAGGTGCCAAGCCGCTAGAATTCAGTGTTGTCCAATGACTGCTTGGATAATCAGACACAGGGTTTGAATTTTGGGTGGTTCTGTGGGGAGCCAGAACTTGGAATCTGTGATCCCTACAGGTCCCTTACAGCTCAACATGCTCTGTGATTCTGTGAAACCTTGTAGACTGCAAAATTTGGAGTATTCCTCCTTCATCTTGGAGATGAATGAGTTTGCTCATTTATCCCTATTAGCAGCTTCATACAGTATAAAATCTGAGTGAGTACACATACAGACTCACTTGAAATTCCCTCATGAGGAATTTCCAAGTCATCTCCAGCAACTGTCAACCATACCTCAGTTTTTTGATTTACTAGCAATTACATCTCTTGTATTACTCACTGGCTAATGTAGCACATTATACACACAGCCTCCTCACAAATACGCTCAGTTGGGTCACTTGAATATTAGCATGGACTTCCAGGATCCAGGATCCCTGGAGCCTTTTATCCTCTCTATTCACTCCTTGTTCTCTTACGCTTGCTGTCTCGTGACTCAACTTGATCCTCTTCCCTTGTGTCCCTCTCTCTAGCACCTCATAGTAAGCTTTGTACAATCCCAGAATGTTCCCCCTCCATCCCAAAATTCTGTTCCCCCTTGCATCCCATCCCATAAAACCTATAATAGAGGTAGCAATCTCTCTTAATTTGTATGGCATTTCAGAGCTTCTCTGAATCATCTTAGCAGATTTTGAACCAGAGACAACGATCTAATCTTTCTTCTTTGAGCATCACAGGAGCACGTGATTCAGAGTGTTTCCCTGTTCACTGATTAGGTTACTTGGGTCAAGTTTCTTCACCCATCATTGTTCCTTTGATGACTACCAGGTCTTCCTATTAATTACATGTTCTTCTGTTAGGTAATCTGACAATACTGTCCTTTGACTTCAAGGATTAACGATAACTGCAAAATAGTATTTTAACACAGTGCTAACGGGGTTAGTAGTAAAATCAATAACATGCCCAATTCTCATCAAAAACTCATTTCAAAACACCTACTGCAAAGGATTTCTCGACAGTTGCAGAACGAAGCCTCTCAGATTCAGGATGTGGTGACTGAGATGCTGGTCTCTTACTTACTTCTTCCTCTTCTTCTGTGTCCTCCTCATCAAAATTCAAACTACCTGAAATTCCTGTCAGAACACAGAATCAAGCAGACAACCTCTAAAACAAAGTGTCATGAGTATGTGGCATCACTAATTCACATATAATCTTTGTGTAACTATTATCGATTTTTTTTTCAAATTGCTGATTTTCTTCTTGTCCTATATCATTTTCTGAGCATTGTAATTCTGATTATACTATGTATATAAAACTGACAGCAGTAGAAACATTTTACAGCTGTCAGATTGTGGCTGATAAAGCTTTCATTAATACATATTTTACCAAGCAATATATTATATAATCAACATGCTATCATGAATTAAATTTTGCTTATTTTTATATGCAAAAAACCAACAACCTCTCCATAGTTCAAGAACAAAAAAGGCAATCCAACTCTATAGTGGTAGGTAAAACCTACCCTGTAGGTTGAACTATGTACAGTTTACATTCTTCATAATTTCCTCTTAGTGTTATTGAAGTGGATTATGACAATTCGTTAGTTAGAGCTTCTTCTGTTTTATATCATCAGTACATCAGTAGCAATAACTTACCAAGTCTCAAATACTAATACTGATTTGATTGTCCCAAAATATATTTAATATTAATCACAGCTATATAGAGGTGATGTGGATAAATAAAATATCTGTACGTATCACTGTTTGGTGTTTCCTCTCTACACAGAGTTACGTTGTTTGGTTCTGTGATTCCATTCTTTAATTTTGCTGTAGAATGGAAAAGTACATAATGAACTATAGAAAATTAATAGGCTTAGTCTGCTATAGCCAAATTATTTTCTGTGAATCAATTTTACAATAATGTTCTAATATAGGGGACACTGCTGGGAATTCTTTATCTCAGATAAAACAGAAAAACATCTTAACGATCTGTCTGTAAACTTCTCAAAGCATGCTTAAAAGAGGAAAGGTGTTAACCCTAGTACTCCAGGTCAATGTCAGCATTCACAGTCAATGTTTTACCTTCACTAATTTCTGCTGAAGTTTCTGGATATTCTCTCCTGCTTCTTTCCCTAAAACTCCTGTGATGTTGCTATTCATATGTAAACAGCTGTGGGATGTGACAACTGAATAAAACTATTCCTATACATGGTTGTAATTATGAAGAATATTGGAAACATTCTGGGACACAAGCTCTTCTAATAAAATAAGCTGCTGTATTAAACACTACCAATTATTTTGTTTAGGCTATGTTCAACAAAATGCCTTCCTGCAGTACTGACAGCCATGTAAGTCACTCAGCAACAGAGATGGACGCTCCCATGGGAAAGTACTCTGTGGGATACAGCCTCTGACTCAAGAAGAACATCTCTCTTATTAGACTTCTCAACTGTTAAATTAAAGCATTAGTGGTTTAAGAGGGTTCTGTTATGAAAATATTCAAGTATCATATCCAGATACCTAATATCTGGAATTAAAATGCCCTGAATTTTAGCAAAATGTGAAACGCAGAGTTGTGTCACTAACTTATTTGAAAAGGTCAGATAATTATACAGCACATTTGTATCCAGTTAATAACAGAAGAAGAAACTGCAAATCTGCATTTCTGCATTCTGTACAATCTACTAGTTGTGAATGAAAGCCCTACAAACACTTGTTCAATTGTTTCTTAATTTTCTAATTATTTTTAATGCTACAGAAAAAAAAAAGATTACAAGCAGAGGAATCCTAAAAAACACTTCTGCCCATTATCAACACTTACCTCGTTTCTGTAAGATTTCTTGCAGATCTGCATTGCCTAACGTTTCTGTTAGAGCGTGTCCATTGTTTTCCTCATCTGCATTTTCTGCTGTTATGGAAGATCCAACAGAGAAAGTTTGGAGTTTGGTTCCTAAATCTTGCACTTCTGATTTCAAGAAAGAAACTGGTCCATCAATGCCTGCAAGCCAAAATGAAACAAACTGTAAAAGTTTCATTTTTACAGATAAAGATATATTCCAGAATGGTTGTTCTTTTCATCCGTTCTTACTTAAGCATGCTTTAAAGTATTAACATATTCTTGTTGAATTCAACTTTTGTCAAGCTAGGCCTTAGTGTGATACAGATCTCATTACTTCCAACGCTA
The DNA here is from genome assembly GCF_951394365.1 of Tetrao urogallus. Classification (NCBI taxonomy): domain Eukaryota; kingdom Metazoa; phylum Chordata; class Aves; order Galliformes; family Phasianidae; genus Tetrao; species Tetrao urogallus. Next base: position 118,811,362 of record NC_136813.1, on the reverse strand, counting down.
CATACATCAGTTTCCCCTTTTAAAAATATGGTGCTTGCTTTTATTTTTTTTCCAATGGCTAGAGCAATTAAGATGTATGGTATTTGCCATGCGAGTTGTTATGTGTAATTTGGGCAATTATTTTTTTCTCTTGCTCCAACCTTCAAACTCATTGTTTATAAGTAATGATGTTAAATGAGTGTTCTAAGTAAACATCACCAATCAACTTGTTAAGAATATCCAAAGGCATAGGCCAAACAAAGAGTAAATTGATGCCTTCCTTAGTTTCAGTAGAAATGTAGAAATGATATTTCCAGGTTTAAACACGTAACACAGCATGCACTGCACTTTGTAATTGGAGGAGATCTCTTGATGTCATGGTCTGGCATAATATGAGGACTGCTCTGAAAGTGCAGCCCCCTATTTTATTATGTTGGCAAATGGCATCAAAGACAAACACTGGTGGTATGGCAGTAGAGAATGAACCTTGCCATTAATATTCCATTATCGTTACACATGTTGCTGTGTGACAGCCTGACAAAATGGCATCTGACATGGAACTGCATTTGAAAAGTGAAGGTGTGGAATTGAATTTCTCTGTGTGGAAAAAATCATACCCATTGACGTTCATCAACATTTCCTAACTGTTTATGGAGACTGAACAGTGGATGTTAGCACAGTGAGGCGACAGGTGGTGCATTTCAGCAGTGGTGACAGCAATAGTAGATTACCTCCACTGGTGCAAATGTTCATTTTATTTTTCAATTTTACAAGCACAGAATGCAGGCTCTTGCTCGTTGCAGGTCAAAATGCACAACTAATGGGAGTGAGTATGCTGAAAAATAATGTTTTGTAGCTCAGAATTTGCTGTATTAAATAGCGTTATGGTGTTCTTCCTATCTGTTGTAACTTACATGGAAATAAATAGGTAACTAGGTAATAGGTTACCAACTAGGTAACTCTGGTTTGTTTGTTTATTCCAAATTTTACCCCACAAATTAATTTCCTATTAGTCTAAGAGTGGCAATACAACATTCTGCATTTGTATGCCTCTCAAAGCCTATTTGCTATTACTTTCTTGATAGGCTGACAGGATCTTAGCTATCATAAACTACTTCCTGACATTTCTGCTACAATCCAGGGGTTTAATTGTTACTCTTTTTTCCATCCTATGACATGCAAGTCTTTAAAGCTCTCACTAATGCATTTCTTTTCATTCTCAACAAAATGGCTGCTATTTTACTGTAATGTCTTCAGACCAGGGGAGGCTTGGGCTCCCTGATTATGTCATGTTTGTGCCTTTCTGGACCCCTATAACTTGCTTGTCATGTTTCTGTTGTCTCCCAGAAGGCCTTAGGAAAAAAAAGAAAAAAGAAGAAAAAAAAAGAGATAAAAAACAGCCAGAATCTAATCTGGTATTCACAAGCTCTTTGTTTTGATTATTTATGATTTAGTCATACCCAATTTTGAAAAACAGCATACCATGATACCATGAAGAACAGTAAAGGCTGTCAACACAGGACTATCCTCTTTTCTTTGTCCTACTGCTTCAGGAAACTCTCTGACTTTTACTTTGGGATTTGCACCTCCCTACCAATACAGAAGTTTGTAACCCATTTCTACAGTTCTTTTTAACCTAACAAAAGGGAGAGATTACTCAAAAGCAGACGAAGATTCTCAGCTGTCACAAAATTGAAGATAAGATTTTTACTTGTTACACACTTCAATATTTCTCTATCATATTATACAGCAGTTCTATTACTGTACATAAGAAGATTTGTGATCCGTCTACCTTATGGCTTGACCACTGTCACAGCAACACAGGTAACCACCTATGACATAAAATGCATGCAGTAGCATGCTGGCAGAACACTGTTACAATCAGGTACTTACCATGTAACACAACATTATTGTGGAAAGTGGTAGGAGTTTCTACTAAAGGAGTCTGTTCTTCACATCCTTTGGGCTTTGACCTGTGCAGCTTTGCCTCAGGATTTGGCTGCACCATCAGGGGATCAAGACGTTTCTTCTTCTGCTTTTTCTCTAGAAGAGCTCTCTGTGAAATAAAAGAAAAAGCATGAAATAAGAATAAGTAACCAGAGAGCCAGCACCTCAGCCACTGATGAGGATTTCCAATCAACCTAAATAATGTGCTCCTGTTATCACTCACAGAAATCCTGGGCAGAGATACTACAGTGTCTGGAGTGAGACGCTGCTTTTGGCTCTCCACTGATGGCAGACCTATCCTGAGACCATCAACAGATAATTTTAACTCCTTTTCTCCAGACAAAATTGCAGTAAACCTTAATATAAACAGCCAAATTCAGTAGTCGCTTAGAATCCACTGTGAAACATTTTATAAAGTATATGTTATAACATGTAGCATGTACTGCAAACTTTATTACTCCATTCATTATACTGAAGCTGACAGAGCAAACCAACCAGCTCACAAGGACTCTCCACTCCTTCCAATGTAGTTACAATTAAATTACTAAACTTTCTGTCTCCTAGGACAACTGCCCAAGCATGCAGAGAATGTGTATTTTTTCCTCATTAGTTTGTACAGTAAAACTCAATTTGTACCAAAAGAACTATCACCTAGATAGGTGTCAGAATAAAAGCTCCTGTCCTGTTGATTACATGGCAGTTAAGTTTTTCATTATATTAGCATACCATTTCTAATCATCTTTCATCGTCGCTCACTCTGCCACTGCAGTTATAAGTGCTGCCACAACATTTATAACAGCAGTAAAAGCAGTTCAAGATTTGCAAAGGACATGGCCTTTGTGACAAAGGCCACAAACTCACAAGAGGATATAACTCAGAAGAGACAGCTCCCAAAAACTAATGTTAAGAGATAAGACAGAGGAATAAAAGAAACAAATAAAAAAGTCAGTCATTAAAATAAGACTGATTTAGTAACACAAAAACTGATCAGCCTTACAAAATATTTGTATTTAATTCAGGATTGAAAGAAATTCAAGTGTTAGCGTTAAAAACAAAATATTTTTCCATCATCCATACACACTTGATGTTCATGATTTCCTATTAAATGTAAACAGAAAAACTTCCAAGCTCAAAGCAAATACAGGCACTGCATCATTTTAAAGGCAGCCATGTTTAAATCTTAAAAATTAAGATGATGCATGATGAAGAATTGCAGACCACTTGCCACAGATGGAGATTAATCATGACAGCTTCTTTAGTACTGAAAAAAAACAGACAGGAGAACTGACAGTTCCTCCTGGGACAAAAATAAACTTGCTTCACCTAATTCTTCTCAGTCTGCAAGAATCCATCAGATAAACAGTACCAGTAACTCAATTCACTTGAGATACAAACGATTTTCAAATTCTTTCCTCTCCTGTTATGATTCTTCTATCTCATGGGATTTTTCCTTTCCTGCTAGGCTTTTTATCTCTGCTTGCGACAGTTTCACACGCAACCGCTCCTTTTAAAAATTCTAGCACAATTCAGTTCTTGGCCTTTTCTTTATTCTTTATGCTTTTCAGGTACTTTTCTCCAAAATACTTAAATAAGCAAAAACCCACGATTACACTTTGAAGACTAGACTGCAACACACGTAGTATTACGTACTGCAGAATTATTTGCAAGGATCGTCCTAAAAATACATAGAATTGCACAGAGATTATCAGATCAGTCTAGAGAAAAGTAAGATAAATTGAAATTCTTAGAAAATACTCAGTTATATTTTTTCTCTAGGAGAATAGTCAGATCAACCAGAAGAATGCAAGTCTTCAAGGATATATTATACATTAGGATAAATTAATGCCAAGTGAAAAAGTTCTTCTCTATTCTCTAAATCTTTAATAGTTAACATAAAAGGAGAATGAAAAAGACAAATTACAAAAAAATAGAATAAGTATTTGAAAAAAAATGTTGCCAAGGCTTCTGTACCTAGTAAATGGACAGGTGAAAAATAAATACATCCTGAAAACAGTAAGAAAGTACATAGCTACTGTTAGAACTGGAAATTGAAACTGGAGTCAGTATAGCACATAATGATTTTTAAAGTTACTTTACTGATTATTCTACAAGACTAGATTTTTTTTAAAGCATATTGGAACATATACTTTATTGCTGGTAGATGTGACAAACCTTTTCACAAGAATTTCAAGATAATCAAAGTGATGAAACTTGATAGTGATTTAAAAAGGTTTCTCTCTAAAACTTTGCTTATTGAGATGAAGAAAATTTACAAGCTAATGGATGGGATGGTTGGTAGCAGCTCTTTCTCTTTACACAAGGTTGCAAAGCAGTCTTACTTTCAGCACTGTGTGTCTCTAGACTCATTCCACTAAGGTCAAGTTTAAAAAAACATGCTTCTGTCTGCTAACCAAATTCTTTTCTCCAGTCCTGTGTCACAGTAAAATTTCACGTAAAATTACAAAAAATCACATGACACAGGAACATTTAACTCATTAAATAAATAACAGGTGCCAGGATTTTGCAAACTCCACGTATTGAGTACACCATAGAAAAGCGTAACTAAAATTGAAGAAATGCTTAAATGATCACAAACCATCAACTCTGGTTCTAGTGAGTTTCCAACAAGCTGCCTAAGAAGCCAGATGCATCAGATGCATACACCATAGCAGACTAGTCTGGTGCTCTTCCTACTACTAGGATGAACAGGAAGATGGTACACAACAAGGTTTCAACCACTCCTCTTGAAGGTGCAATATACTATTTATTACTTGATGTGATCTAGTTTAGTAAGCCATAAGGCATGGATTTCTGAGGCATAGCCTCTATTCTTTCAGCTCCTCCTTGGTTCACAATAAGATAGCAGGGACAAATGCTAGTGATAATGGCATTAACAAAACTTAAGCGTCAAGACTAATATCATATTAAATGCAGTCAGAAATGAGCCTTCAGCTTTTACTGTCTCCATCCACAGAGAGCTAGCAGCAGTACAGGTTGAGCTGCTGAGGAAGTAAGCACCGTCTGAGAAGTCATCCCCTCTCTTCTCAAGGAAAACGAAGTACAAAACTTGACTAGACAAAAACTTTGGGGCAGACAGATACGACCCACAGATAGATCTTGATGTCAAGCATCATTATAAACAACACAAATAATAGTGTTCAAAATACATCATAAAGATGGATGAGAGACACATGCTCTTAATACATCTAAGGTTTATTCTAGATTCTCCATGTGGTCAAAGATGCTAAACGCAATCCTGCTGTATCTCACAAGAATTTTCTGCAATTCTTATCTCAGTTCCTCTAAACGTTAAGGAAAATTGCTTAAGCATGACATCTGCTACAAACAGTAATGAATCCATTACGTCTAACTGTGATCTGCTATTGACCTTTAGTGCTTCAGAAAGAATGGTACTACTGGTGTAAAAGGAAGACTTTCAAAGTTAACATTCAAACTTAAATATACAATCCGAAATAAGAGACTGTTAGCATTTCTTACCAAATATCACCAACCTACAGTGGAACTGGGGTGTTAAAATATATTTTAATGAAAGTTTCTAGTTGTCAGCTTCGTTGATGCTTGCAATCTCGATCAAATTTTTAAAAAAAGGGAAAACAAACAAACAAACAAAAAAAAAAAACAGTATCACAGAAAACTCTGAACCCTGAATCAAACTGCAGAAGTATATGAACTCTATGAATTTACCTCTCAGTTGCTTAACTGGCAGTTGCTCCAAAGGAATTCTGTGATTCTGTGAATTCCATCCAGCCCAGCAGCTTTGTTTTGTTGGAACAGTGATGCATCTCCATGACAATATCTCAAACTGGCATACATTGACCACAGTGCCTAGCAATAAGAGCCACTTGTTGCTACTGGCTCATACCCCAAGCCATCAGTCCTGAAACGGACATCAAGGTTCGTCAACAAGTAGTCAGATCATCCTTCTTATGGGAACTTGTTATTAAATGGCATTTAGCACTACGTTTTCCTTTACAAATTACTTCCAAGACCTTTTTCTCAAGCTAAAGCTTTTCATTATCTTATTGTTTTCTCTTTACAACATGTGTTATTAGAAACTTTACAGGTAGCTTTTACAAATACAACCAAGGATATTTTTAACTCCCCAACTCTGAAGTGTGTTAGATAAGTGTCCATATGTAAACGGAGGTCAAGTCAACAATGAATCTGTCTGGATTCAAAGCTATATAAACTCAAATTAGAAATAACAAGTTTTGAGAAAGAGGGCTATTAACTGATGCATTAGTTCCCTGAAAAGTGTTATGTCTTGATTTAAAGATCCTCAGATGAGACAGAATTTCTAAAAAACGTAATTTCAACACAACTTTATGTTCTACCTTGATGAATTTAATCTATAACATAATACAGTGAATTCCGTTTCATGTGAAATGGACAGCTGAATAATTATAACAATCTCACAACTTCTAACTTTTAGGTAAGCACTTGAAATTTCAAACGATGTATACTTTATTGATTTGATGAGCAAGTGATCTTAGCACCCAGCAAACAGCACCCAACTGCTTTAAAAAAAGAGACAAAATCTAATATTAGATAAATGCTTGGCTGCAAATGTGTTGTTTTGTTTTCTTTTCATTTTTTGTTTGTTTTGCAGGGGACAAAAATAACAGTAAGTAGAAAGAAACCGGATATCTTTTTCAAAAACAGTATTACACATCTTTTGGTTGCTCAGGGAACCTTTTACTTTGAGACTCAAAATGCTAATTACTTACAGTCTTCCAACGTCATTATTCATTCCTGCCTTGTAGTGATTCAATCCCAATGAAATGAGTAAGACGTGCAAAAAATAAATGCATAAAAGAAATCAAACCTACAAGCCATGCAAGCTATTTAATAGAAGTCAGGCAGAACTTTAATGAAAAATGTTAGCAATCAGTTCTGCTTTTATTCTTCAGACCATTTTTATCACTTCACATCCAGTTCTCAAGCCTCTATGACACTATGACTTCATCTGCAGCCTTGCATATCACAACAGAAACTGAACAACGTGGCCTAGACTCATGGTTACTATTTACCTTATGTAGTTCTGAGCAACAAATTACAAAGTAAATGACAACAGGCCAGGTGATCAAGAGAAAAAGTGGGAAGTGAGAAGAAGGGAGAAGAAGAGAAAACAAGGTCTTTAGCTTTGCTTTCTAAAATAAGATGACTAATGTTTGTTTTCCTCACATTTATTTTTGCCAGCTTATGCACAACCACTTACTTGATTCTCTAGTTTCAGCTGTCGTAGTTTCATTCCTTCATCCTCAAAGATACTGGAAAGGCAAGAAACAAATAATTATTACTAGAAATTAGTTTGCATAAGAAAATACGACATCCACAGACTACAACATAGCTGTCAAGACTTCAAAACAACTGTAAAGCATGATTTCTATCCCATGGGAAGACCAAGTTATAAGGCATTATAAAAGAAACATACCTCATTTTCTGTCACAAACAGGACCAGTGATTCAGTCACTGAACTAAACTGCTCTAAAAACATTTTGTAAGCTAAAAAACTTTCATTGCTAATGGACAGATTACAAGACACTACTGAAGTGGGCTTTCAGACAATTTACAGCTGAAGACTTAATGAAGTTCAAAGCAATTCATCGTAGTCTCCCTTCATACAGTACCCAACTCCAAATTAACTCACAATTTTAGGTTTCATTGTGGGTCAACGTTACATTATTTTCTCCTTCTACCAGAACTACTCTTAATATCTGTGAGTATATGCAACTATTCAATTCCTGCAGATATAAGAAATAATTATTTTCCTATTTATTTTATAGCTAATTTTCATAACAACTCCATTTTTTAGTTTTAAGATGTGATCCATATAGTCTTCTCTTTCCTTTTAGATGAGAATGAATTATTACAAAAACTTTTAGAGCTGTCAACTCTAAAAAGAGAAAATTAATTGACATGAACACATACACATTGCCTATCACAGCTGTACACTTCCTACATAGCTTTGATAAAGACCTCTCTTGAAGTGAAAGAACAATACTGAAGGAAGAAGTTATTTAATACAGGAAACAAAACCTATGTATTTTACTGATGGCATGCAGGGCTAGCCAAAATTTCAATTTAAAAAGGAAATTCACTGTCTGGTCTAGGTGCAGAAATGACCAGTGATGAGAAGTCACAAGCTGGCAGATGGTGCTGAATGTAACCCCAAAAAGGAAAACTGAAAAAAGACACAAGGAGAGAGGTAGAGTGAGGTTTCCACAAAACACAAGCCATGAAGTTAACTTCTATTCCTTCTTGCCACTAAGTTAAAAAATTTGAACTCTGTTGAGGAAATACTGGGTACTTTCAAGTTAAATATTCCAGAACTATATCAAAACAAAAAATGAAATGCAAAAACAAAACAAAACAGAAAACTCAAAGCTGAAATACATGCATATGCTTTGTCATTTTCATAGCTAAACAGATTCCCCAACTCAGAGAAATAGGAATATCATGCAGAAGAAAAAAATTAAAAATAATAATAATAAACTGAGATACCTGTGCTATCAAAAAGCTTTTGCTACAAATTATGAACAGATTGATAATGAATTTTGTTAGCTAATGCAAAGAGAATAGTGTGAATTTAATCTAAATCTATCTTTGCAACACCATGTTGTCCATACTTACATAATACAGGCAAAAGTTGTTTGCAACCCTGTCATCCACCATATTCAGCAGTGTCGTGCAGATTTTCTATTGCGCACTGTTGCCTGCCTTACAAACAGCGGGGTTGCACAGAATTCAGTTAACACACTTCACTGAACACAAGTCAGGTGGTTAACTATACATTTATTTAATACAATGTCCTTAAGCAATTACAATCTCAGTTAGCAAATGCTCAACAGGTAACAATTCCAAACATATACTAACAAACAAATGGTCTTAGCAAAGCATACAACTTGCTAAAGGGCAAGGGCGCATGCTGAATGTGCTGTGCACTCCTAGCTCCCCAAAAAACCATTAGATAACTCATGGAAACTCTGAAAGTATATGCCACACTCCATGAATTGCCAGGTAAAAGAGTCTGTCAAGGCAATTGACTGAACTCTTTGAGAGAGGGCCATAACCAATATCCCCTGGCAAGAAGGTAGATTTCTAAATATTGCTAGGGAGAGTAGTATGACCTGATGTTTGATGGTCAGTTCAGACATTGGTGCATGTAGTGTGAAGGTCTCAGTTCAAATGAGAGGAGATCCCACTCAATAGTGGTCCCTACTCTGCTGGCATCTGGTCTCCGCTGATACTGTTACTTAATTGCTACAGTGCATGCTGCTTCTGCAGTGTGAGGTTAGTCTCATAAGCTATGTGTAGACCGCTTCATGAAAGAGCAAGGCCTCCCCTGGGTCCTGCAAGAGTTGGTTACACTTCTTTTACTCCCAGAGCTATGGAACCACATCTGTGAGTGCGGTCATACGGTTTTGGCTTGGTGCAGCACCGGCTTGACGTGAAACAACATGACAACAGTGTGGCACTACATTCAGCCAGAAGTTGCTGGGTCAGGCTCTTGACATCAGTTCAGATCATGATCAAGAGGGGCAGTCGGGTTTATCGGTTCTCTCAGCAACACAACTGCCATAGGCTATGCACCAAGACGGCAAACAAGATGATTATGCAAAAAACTGCTATCAAACCTTTGACTGGTCTTCACCTCATTATGTCTTTCCCTTCAGCATACCTTTTCAGGAGAATCCCACAAACCCCACCATGCAAGGGGGTTGGAAATACATCATTTTAAAGTCTCTTCAAACCCAAGACATTCTACAATTCTATAATACCACTAAATGCAAAACAACCTAACACTAAGTGAAATACAGGTGAAAAGTAACAAGCTGTTCCAGTTAAAACAGTTGAGTAGGAATACATTAGACTTGGCCAAAAGGAATTCTTTCAGAAATTCATCTTTTTGGAAGTGACTATCCACATGTCAGATATAACGAGGTAAACAATGATGCAGTCTAGTATTGATTAACTGCCGCTAAATTAATGAAAAAAAAAAAGAAAAAAAAAAAGAGTATTTATCAGTATAGCGGAATCACAGAATCATTAAGGTTGGAAAAGACCTCAGGTCCAATAGTCAACCCATCAACACCATGCCCCCTAAACCGTGCCCTTCAGTGCCGCAACTATATGTTTCCTGAGCACCTCCAAGGGATGGTGATCCCACCACTTCACCGGACAGTCTGTTCCAATCAACATCCGTCCACTCTTTCTGAAATTGTTTTCTTCCTAATATCCAACGCAAACCTCCCCTGGTGCAACTTGAGGACATCACCTGAGTACTGCATCCAGTTCTGGGCTCCCTAGTACAAAAAAGACAAGGATCTCCTAGAGAGAGTCCAGCAGAGGGCCACAAAGATGATAAAGGGCCTGCAGTATTTCTCCTATGAGGAAAGGCTGAGCAAATTGGGTGTGTTCAGCCTTGAGAAAAGAAGACACAGAGGGGATCTGATTATTGTGTGTAAGTATCTTAACTGTGGGAGTCAAAAAGACATGGCCAGCCTCTTCTCAGCAGTCTGTAGAGACAGGACAAGGGGAAATGACCATAAACTGGAACAAAGGAAGCTGCACACCAATATACAAAGGAACTTCTTCACAGTAAGGGTGACAGAGCACTGGAACAGGCTGCCCAGGGAGGTTGTGGATTCTCCTTCTCAGGAGACATTCAAGACCTGCCTACCTGTGCAGCCTGCTGTAGGGGACCTGTTTTGCAGGGGGGTTCAACTAAATGATCTCTAGAGATCCCTTCAAGCCCCTGCAATTCTGTGATTCTGTGATTTCCTCTAGTCCTAGTTACCTGGCAGAAAATATCAACTCCCAACTACAACCTCCTTTCAGGTAGTAGAGAGCAATAAGGTTTCCACTGAACCTCCTCTTCTCCAGAACAATCACAGCTCCCTCAGCCATTCCTCATTCCAGACCCTTCATGCACTTCATTGCCTTTCTTTGGACGCACTCCAGCTCCTTCTTGTAGTGTGGGGCACAACTGTACACTGTACTCAAGGTGCAGCCTTACCAGTGCAAAGTACAAGAGGATGTCCCAGTCCCCTAGTCTTCCCTAGTCCCAGTGGCTATGCTAATTCTCATAGAAGGTGGGACACCACTGGCCTTCTTGGCCATCTGGGCACAATGCTAGCTCATGCTCAGCTGGCTTTCAACTAACCCCCCCAGATAATTTACTTCCCTGCAGTTTTCCAGTAACCGTGCCCCAAACCTGTAGTGATGCATGGGGTTACTGTAATCAAAGTGCAGAACTTCGCACTTGATCTTGTTAAAGCTCATATAACTGGCATCAGCTTATCAATATAGCCTATCCAGATCCCTCTGTAGAACACTTCCTACACGCAGATCAACACATCCTCCCAATACGGTGTCATCTGCAGCCTTACTGAGGGTGCGCTCAATCCCCTTGAACAAATCATCAATAAAGATACTAAACAGGAGTGGCACCAATATTGAACCCTGAAGAACACCACTAGTGACCAGTTGCCCACTGGATTTAACTCTATTCAGTATAACTCTCTGAGCCCAGCTGTCCAACCAGTTTTTTACAAGGGAGACAAACTTTTGTTTCTTAATAAAGATATTCAAATTGTATTACAGGGTAAATGACACAGGAAAGGTGAAACAGTCACTCAAAAGAATTACCTCCATCTATCTTCAGTTTCAAAACAAGTATTTGTGAAAGCATGAAGCCCTAGAATAAAATTATGATCTTCTGAATGGAATGGAATATTATTTGCACTTTCATATCCACATAAACACTCTTTGAAATAAGATAAAAACTAATGTAGTAAGAGACTGTAGCATGAACAGGAACATAATAGTAAAAACAAGAAGTAAAGGACGGAAAAAAAGTTTATTTATGGTGAAACAAAGACTAAAGCATATGTTATCCCTTTTTCAGAAATAGCTTAATGCTGTTTTGTTTGACTAGTTGAGCTTGAGTCATCTATGTACCCTCACCACAAAGGTGTCCTACAGTACTGAGGGCTGTGTTTACAGATGACACTAAGTTTGGCAGGACTGCTGATCTGCTCAGTGATAAGAATACTTTGCTGAGCGACCTAGATAGGTTAGATCAATGAGCTATGTCCAATTGTATGGTATTCAAGAAGGCTAAATGCTGTGTGCTACACTGGTCATAACAATCCCAAACAGAGGCAGAAAGCTGCCTAGTAAAAAAAGATCTGGAGCTGCTGGTCAACACCCATCTGAACATAAGGTAGCAGTGTGCTCAGGTGACTAAAAAGGCCAACAGCTCCTAGCCTTCACCAGAAATAGTGAGGCCAACAGGACTAGGCAAGTAATTGCCTTTCTGTACTCAGCACTAGTGAGACTATACCTCAAATACTGTGCTCAGTTTGGGGCCCTCACTACAAAGATGGATATTGAGCTGCTTGACCCTGTGCAGAGAAGAGTAACAAAGCTGGTGAAGGGACTAAAAAACAAGAGTTATAAGGAATGACTGAGGGAACTGGGGCTGTTTAGTTTGGAAGAGGAGGTTGGAGGGGAGATCTTATCACTCTCTAAAACTACTTGAAAGAAGGCTGCTCCAAGTAGGTTGGTGCTCTCTTTTCTCAGTTGACAAGTGACAGGATGCAAGGCAATGGCCTCAAGTTGTGTGTGGGGAAGTTTAGATTGGTTATCAAAGAGAATTTCTCCACAGATAGGGTGCTTAGGCATTGGAAAAAGCAGCCCAGGGAAATGGTGTAGTCCTCATCCCTGAAGATATTTAAGAGATGTGTGGATGAGGCACTAGGGACATAGTATAGACACAGACTTGGAGAAGATGGTTGTACTGAATGATCTTACAGGTCTTTTCAAACCTAAATGATTCTAAGATTAGGGGTAACACTGTCAGTAGGTCAAGGGAAGTGATCCTTTCTCTCTGCACAGCACTGGTGAAGTCAGTGATGTGGCCACTACTGGGCCCCCTGGAAAATATGGATGTACTGGTGCAAGTCCAGCAAAGGGCCACAAAGTTGTACTGAGCAACTGGAGCATCTCTCATATGAGTTGAAAGAGCTGAGTTTGATAAGATCCTTCTGGAACCATCTCCTTTGCAGGCTGAACAAGGTATAAACAGCCAATGAGAAGGCATAAAGAAGATGGAGCCCCTAGTGCCTACTGTCAGACCAAGAGACAATGGGCACAGTTTGAAACATAAAAAATTCTATCAGAATAAAAGAAAACGTTTTTTTCTTGTGAGGCCAGTCAACACTGGAACAAACTGTATATCGAGGTTGTGGAATGACCTTCTGTGGAGATGCTCAAAAACTGAGTGAACACCACCCTGTGCAACCTCCTCCAGCTGACCCTATGGAGCAGTGGGGTTGGATGAGAAGATGACCAAAGGCTCCCTCTAACCTTCTGTGCCTCTGCCTCTGTGATTCTGCCTGTCTGGGTTCTGGAGATCACAAGATAAACAAATAGTTTAGAGTCCAGGTTTCAGAGGATGACTTAGGTAACAATAAACTGTTATCAAGCTGTTACAAGAAAATAATACAGAAACACTAGCCTCACAAAATGGTTTAACTATCAGCTCAGGACAGTTTTGACTAACACACTGCTCAGTATTTCATACATTGTTCAAAAGCGATACATCAGGTACCAAAAAAAAAAAAAAGCATAGCTCCTACTTCCTGCTTCCTGGAACAAGGGAATGAAGCAATGAACTTAGAAGGAAACAGTAACAAATCAGTTAAATGGCACAAAATCTCTAATTCAGGTAGACAGCAAAACTTCTATGAAATTTACCACTCTTCATGCCAAATTGCACTTGTTCTATTTTCTGTCAAAATAAAAATGAAGGAAATAAATGAAAAGAAAAAACCTGAATTAACATTCTAGAACTCACTGTGGAGTTTCAGTCCACGTCCAGCTTTTTTTTTTTAGCTTGAATGGGAAGCTATTAATAAGACTGAAATGGCAAAATGTGATTTCCATCCTGAAGTAGGATACACAGCTACTAGATTCAGATTCTTGTCCTACTTTTCTCTGGAATTTCACATAAGAATGTTTAATGGGAATGGAGTGTATGAGTGATGAGACACAAGCTGTTGGATGATATCCCATAGATGTTATGTTTTGAAGAACAATAGAAGTAAGGGTAAATGTTCTTGCAGTAGACTAAGAAAACACTTCTAGGCATGTCGGCAAATGCATTCACAGAAGCATTCATTCTATGACCCAATTACCACACAGTCAACAATATTACTGTGTAGATTGTCCAACTGTGTCCCATTGACAGAACAGGAGACTGAAGCAATCCCAGTTCAAGTCTATCCACAGAAAGTTTTCTTACACCACAAAGTAATAAAACAGTAGACTATCCAGGACTGGAAGGGAACCGTGGAGATAAACAAGTATGACCTAACAATACAAACCAATTGAACTTAGCTGCTCATCATACACCACTGTCCTATAGAACATGACTGTCCAACCTTTTGGCCTGCCTGAGCCATACCAAGCAAACAGGAATTGCCATGGGTCACACAAAAATGCATACAAACTCAATGTATTTAAGTAACAAATTTTACATAAAAAACAGGGAGGAACAAAGGCATAAAACTAGTTGGATGTCTAACTTTGTTTTTGTGGAACTAATGCATCAGATTGGTTCAATGGCAGTGGTTGCCATTCCTAGTGACTTCTCCACGTGTTCATCCCAGATTTTTGATTAAGTATTACTTTTCCTATGCTTCATCCTTGACAATAATTGCTCACAAATGTATGTACTGCCAAAAAGTAATGACATGAATAAGGTGTGACTGTGAAGTGAGGGATATTTTTCTTTGGTAAGAGAGCGCTTATGCAAGTCTGGTAAAGAGACATGATCTTTTTTTTTTTCTTTTTTTAAAGTTGAATGTCCGATGGCAACAATATGCATTTAATGTGAAAATCTGTAAGTAATACATTTTTGTTGGCCAAATGGACTTTCAAATATAAAAAAAAAAAAACAAAAAACCCTGAAATCAGAAAATCTAATCTCAAACTTCTTTATCAAAATAGAAAGCACACCTGCATATTTTTCACTGTTCATAGAACTGTTTTAGGCAATGTATCAAAATGCATGAAATTATTTGACATAACTTGATCTTGCCATAATTTAAGTTTCATTCCAAGCACTAATATTGTCAGAAACATAGTACAGATAAGTTGATTTTCACTTTGAAGACACATGTTCAACTCATTCAAATGAGTGGCCAAATTCAGCAAAAATGCTAAATCTTTGAGCCATTTTTAATCTCCACATTCTGGAACAAATTCTCCTTTTGATTCCAGAAAGGACATGATTTCACTTTGCAAAGTCTTTTAGCATTTTACCCTGAATTAGCCACCTTCATTCAGAAAAGTCAACGATGACCCCATAATCAGCATCTATGCTTTTAAGGAACTCCTAAAACTGGTGATGATTCAGTCTCTTGGGCTTTATGAAATTCACAGCTTTGAAGATTTGTGTGGCATCCATTTTTAAAGCTTTTACACATACATTTTCTTGATGCCTGATGCCATGATATTTTATCTGAGTTAGCAGAGGTAATTGCATCATCTTCTATTAATCTTTCAAGTCCCTTTTTTTTACCAACAACCACTGGGGCATCATCAGTAGCTATACCACATATGTTGACAAAGAAAATTGCTGTAATTTTTTCTTTTTTTTTTTTTTACTGCTTCATTCAAAAGAATAGATTTAGTTGTGTCTTTCAGTGGCATCAAAGAAGTCATTTCTTCATTTCTTCAGTGATATCATATTTGTTATCAATATCTCTAACAAAAACAGCAAGTAGAGCCATATCTGCAGCATCAGTAATTTAATCTATCATCAAAGAATAAAATTTGAAATTAGCAGTTTTGCACTCCAAATCTTTTTCAATAGATTTTTCTATTTCTTCACTTCATCTGTCCATAGTCAAATGGACATATAATATAGAATTATAATGTAATATAATCAGTCAAATGGACATATTTGTCATAGACAAACTGATTTTAGAGAAATCTGCTTTTTCTTTTTCTATCATAACACATTATATCTGCCATGCTTTCTATCCATCTCTTAACAAACTCACCTAAGTAAATAGTTTTAATTTCTTTGCAGATTTTCTATCATATGACTAGCTTTTATAACAGAGTTTATGTGAGTTTTAACTTTTTTGAAAATGTTTTGTTGAGGTGACAGACCTTTTTCAGTTCCATTAATTCATCTTTACGAAGCATTCCTTGATGTGCACTGAATTTGGCAGCATGTTTCTGCATATAATGTCTTTTCAAATTGTAATCTTTGAAAACTGACACTGTTTCCTTACAAATTAAACACAGTGCTATATTATTTGTCTGCACTGCACTGTGCCCTGCTTGTGCCCTGCAACTAGGCCAGACCAGGCTGCTTGATGGGGCAGATCTGCCGCCATGATGATGCAGCAGCAGGGGGTGAGGGCTACAGAATGAGCTGAGCTGGACTGCATGCAGGCTACAGGCCAGATATGCCTGCTCTAGACCCACCTCAATCTTCACAGCCCTCCTTTGAATACGCTTGAAGAGTTTTAAGTCCTTCTTACACTTCAGCACCCAAACACGCACACAGTGCTCAAGGTTAGGCCACAGCAGTGAAGAGCAGAATTAAACAACCCCTTTCCTTGACCAGCAGGCAGTGGCGGACCTGATGCACTCCAGGATTCAGATGGTCCTTTTGGCTGCCAGCGCATACTGTCAACTCAGATTCAACTTGCCATCAACCAAAACCCCCACTTCCCTTTCCATGGGGCTGTTCTCCAATCTCTTGTCCTTCAGTCTGTACATATATCTAGATGTGCATCTGCATTAACCTATATGGCTACTGTATTAGTATATTATATAACAGTTGCACAAAGATTTTGAACAGAAATAATTTATACCAGTCATACCATCTCTGATGTCAGATCAGAGCACATCTCCCTTCTACTGATGCTAATATCAACAGTGGTTTAAAAACAAAAAAAAAAAATGCAGAAGAAAAAGACAAATACAGTCTTTATAAGGATGGGTCCTCAGTAACCTAAAATGTAAGAGAAAATGATTTATTATAAACTGAAAAGACAATTCCTACAATCTACAGTTTTATAAAGACTTTCAATGTTCTAACACTCAAAATTACTGAGTGCAAATTTTGTGACAAGAACATGGTTTTGCTACTTTTTCCCTCTCTTGCCACTGCTGTCTACATCGTAGGAAAAGAGAGGATTATTTCTTCATTCACACTTATGAGAGTTAAAACTGTTGTTTTTTTTTTTTCCCAACCTTACATACCAGCTAGGGTATGCTTAGATAAACAGATAAGCAGATAGCAACTCAACTGTAAAGATTAGAGAAATGGATAGTACAGACACGATAAACAAGAGATAACAAATTACAAGAGAGAGATTAAAAATTGGTGGAATCGGGCTGTAAATACCATAGCAAGCCCTAGATAGATTGTGAATCTGGAGTACTGCAATCACAAAAAATATTCCCTTCTTGGAATACGTCTCAGTCACATTTATTCAATATTGAAGTGTAAAAATATTAAATATCAAAAATGCTAAAAATGCAATCAGTCAGTCCCTAATACAATGATATCACATTCTGATGTTCATGTTGTAAAGGGCAGGTTGTACAGGGTCTCCATGTAGAAGCAGATGTCCCTGGGGTTAACTAGTGCAGGATTATGGTGGTATGTGGGCGCATGTCACCGCCGGGCTGCTGCCACTCGGCCCTCCCTCGTACAGTGGGAGGAGGCAGGGAAGCCGGTGACACGTTCAGCAGGACTGGCCCGGGCCTCCAGGCATTGCCACAGCATCGTCTCGCTACGCCTCATTGTGTCACTCGCCTCCAGCGAAAGCCCCCGTAACAGAACTGACCAGCAGCCCTGCGCCTGCGCAACCAATTACAGGAAGCAGAGCCAGGCCTAAAGGTAGGTGTGGCACAGAGCTGGCAGGCTCGCCTCTTCGCGATGAAAGCTCATGGAACAGAATATCCCAGAAGCTATGCTAAGAAACACGGAAGAGAAGGAAGCTATATCAAGCAATCAGCATGGCTTCACTAAGGATAAATTCCACCTGGCAAAGCTAGTGGCTGTTTATAATTTTTATTTATTTATTTATTTTTAAACTCAGCACTGGTGAAGTCACATCTCAAGTACTGTATTCAGTTTTGGGCCTGTCACTACAAAAAAAAAAAAAAAAAAAAAAAAAAAAAAAATTAAAGACATCAAGGCCCTTACAGCATGTCCAGAGAAGGGCAATGAAGTTGATGAGGGGTCTGGAACACAAGTCTTACGAAAAACAGCTGAGGGAACTGGGATTGTTCAGTCTGAAAAAAAGGAGGCTCAGGGAGGGACCTATAGCTCTCTGCAACTATCTGAAAGGAGGTCGTGGCAAGTTGAAGGGTGGGGGGAGTGGGAGGACCAGCCTCTTCTCCAGCATAATTAGCAATAGGACTAGAGGGAATGGCCTCAAGGTGTCAGCTGAATATTAGGAAAAATTTCTTCTTTGAAAGAGCAGTAAGGCACTGGAACAAACTGCCCAGGGAGGTGGTTGAGTCACTGTCCCCAGAAATGTTTAATAAACGTTTAGATGTTGTAGTAACAGATACAGTTTACAGGAGAAATATTGACGGTAGGTTGAACTGGATGATCTTGGAGGTCTGCCAACCTTGGAGATTCTCTAATGGTGCAACTGTATCCGTGGACAAGGGAAGGGCCACTTACCTCATTTATACTTCAGCAAGACCTTTGACACAGTTCCCCATTACAACCTTTTCTCTAAATCACAGAAAGACAGATTTGATGGGTGGATGGCTTAATAGATGAGAAACTGAACTCAAGATTGTACTCAGAGCATGGTGGTCAATGGATCAGTGTCCAGATGGAAATCAGTAACACCTAGACAGGTTCAACAAAGCCACGTGCAAGGTCTTGCACCTGGACCAAGGCAACCTCCACTATTGATACAAGCCAGGGGATGAAAACACTGAGCACAGCTGTGATAAAAAGGACTTGGGGGTACTGATGGATGGCAAGCTGGACATGAGCCAGCAATGTGCAATCCTATCCCAGGCTGCATCCAAAGAAGTATGGTCAGCAGGACAAGGGAGGTGATCCTGCCCCACTACTCTGAGCAGGTGAGACCTTACCTGAAGCACTGCATCCAGATACGAGTCCTCAGTACAAAAGAAACATGAGCCTGTTGCAGCGTCTGGAGGGGAGCTGCAAAAATAATCCAAGGGATGGATGCCTCCCCAGTGATGACAAGTTTGAGGGAGCTGGGGCTATTCTGCACACAGAAGGCTCTGGGGAGACCTGATAGAGGCCTTTCAGAAGGGGACAGGCTCTTTAGCAGAGTTTATGGTCAAAGAACAAGGGGAAACTGTTTCAAACTAAAAGAGCACAGATTTAGAGTGGATATAAAGAGTAAGGTTTTGGTGGTTTTTTCTTTTGTTGTTGTTGTTTGGTTTTTTTTTTTTTTTTTTTTTTTTTTTTTTTTTTTCTTCTTCTTCTTCTCTTTTTCTTTTTCTTTTCTTTTACAATAATGTAATGAAGTACTAGAACAGGTTGCCCAGAGGTGGTAGATGTCCTGTCCCTGGAGACATTCAAGGTCAGGCTGGACAGGGCTCTAAGCAACCCAACTGAACTACAGATGTCCCTGTTCACTGCAGGGGAGCTGGACTAGATGATCTTTAAAGGTGCCTTCTAACTCAAATGATTCTATATTTACAAATGTATCACATTGAGATGGAGTTTTTGGTTAATGCTCAGACTTGAAAGGGATTGTGCAAATAAAACGTTAAGTCAATTCTCTTTTATCTAAGGATAACACTTGCACAATTTTACAATTGTAAATTACCCTGTAGTTTACAAAAATTCTTGTTAATTTCAAGAAGGTCACCTGCATTCAAATAAAAATACCCAAGGACTAATAGGAAATTTAGGATTTCAGTCTTGTCTGGATTACAGATTAGCGATGATAATTATTAGCAGTTAACTGCTTTTTCCTAAAAAAAACTATAGTTTACATGCATATATATAAAACAGTCAAGCCCAACACTCCTGATAGCCTATACTAAGGTCTTCCAAATATGGAATGGAATGGTTCAAGGTGTTGCACTTGCATCAGTGCAATCCTTGACATATGGCATGCATAGACTGGGCGAAGTCATTGAGAGCAGCTCAGCTGAGCAGGACCTGGGGGTCCTCGTGGACCAAAAGCTGGACACGAACCAACAGCATGCCCTTGCAGCCCAGAAAGCCAACAGTATCTTAAGCTGCATCAACAGAGGGGTGGCCAGCAGGACAAGGGAGATGACTGCTCCCCTCTAGTCTGCCTTTGTGAGGCATCCAGATCTCAGACCCCCAGCAGAATAAAGATGCAGAGATGTTGGAGGAGGTTCAGAAGAGAGCCATAAAGATTGGCAGAAGGCTGGAGCACTCACCTATGAAGAAAAATTGAGAATCTGGGCTTGTTTAGCTCGAAGAAGAGAAGGCTCTGGGGACATCTCATTATGGCCCTCCAGTACTTGAAAGGAGCTTATAAACAGGAGGGGGAAATAACAAACAACTTTTCACATGGTCTGATAGTGACAAGACAAGCTTTAAACTAAAAGAGGGGAAAATTAGGTTAGATGCTAGGCAGAAATTCTTTACTCAGGATGGTGAGGCACTGGAACAGGTTGCCCAGGAAGCTGTGGATACCCTAATTCCCAAGACATTGCCCAGGTTGGATTGGACCCTGGGCAACCTAATCTAGCTGTCAGCAACTCTGCATGTAGCAGGAGGGGTGGAACTACACAATCTTTAAAGTCCCTTCCAACTTAAGCCATTCTACGATATGATTTTGTGATAAGAGCCAAATTCCCTTCTCAATATTTTAAATGCTTACAATGATCTCAGTGTGAATTCATGTGAATGTCTCTACTTTATCCAACATTTTTAGCTTCAGATTTCCCCAAATTAAAAAGAAATGCATAGTACTTACCAAAACAATGAAATAATACAATCAACATTATTTTTATAAAGCACTGAGACACATCATATCTAGATGAAAGTCAATCAGACTTCAAAATGAACTCTAGCTACTACTTTAATTACAGTCATCTTAAATGAAAGACAGCATTGGTGGGGAAGTAGTAAGTTAACACAACACCATAGTATTAATATATATTTAGAAGGGGCCTAACCCAAAATCTCACATACCTATCCATCAAATAAAATATTTATGTCTCAACATATCTTACATATTGCTGAATAGCAAGGGTATTTCATTTCAGGAAGAAAAAACAAAAATACTAACTGGTTCCTTAGACTCAACAAAAGGTCTTAAATATCTACTTAGAAACTATGTACATTTATTTAGGTCTGTGTATTCTAGTATTCTTACATTAAGCACTGCAACTAAGAAAGCTAAGGAAATTGTTTAATAAACTGGGGTTATGGGAGAAGCAGCTAGCAGATGAAATTGCATTACTCATCAGCTTTTTCTGTGAAACATCCATGAAAGTATACAAAACAAGTTCCATAGCAGAAAGAAATTGTATTATCACAATTGTTAACAGAAAAGCAGAATCTTCTCCTGTAGTTTCAATTCTGTCAAAATTTAAAGCCTAATATCTATGCCAGAAAATTTTGGGATATGCAGCCATTATTTTTTTGTTCACTCATTTCAGAACAGAACTCGCTTTAGATTTCTTCTTTATGCTGACTTTGGTGTTTCACAGCATATTTAGCTGACCCAAGAGATCACAGGATGCCACCACATTCTAATGCCTTTTTTCACTCTCCAACTAAAAAACACCAAGTCTATTTCATCAACAAATATGGGTTTTGTCCTACGTGGGCTTTACCATAACTCAACCACTACACATTCCTTTGTTTCTCTCTTTACTGGCTTTTACATTGCGTATCCAAACATCAGAGGCACAAAATAGTTCTTTTTCTGCATTTTCACAATCACTTCACTAATCACGTTGTCAAAGTCTCTTTTCACTGCATCCTCACACTGGAATTTTCAGTAATTTGGGGTTCCAGCTAATCTCCTTCCAAAAATCTCTCTTCCAAACTTAACATGCTTTTCCCATTACGTCAGTTAAGCTCCCTTTAGCTGTTCCTTCCCCCCCCCCCCCCAGATGCCTAAGAGCTTGCTACCGCTTTCACATCTCAAAAGCTCAACTACGATCAGAAGCGCAAGAAAAAAAAAAACGTTCACAGTGGTTTCTCTCCCGGAGACGCTGCCTCAACCAAAGCCGCGCCCGCCCGCAAGAAGCTGGAACCGGGGAAGCAGCGCACCGCATCGCACCTACCGCATCGGGCCGACCCCACCGAGACGCAGGGGCAACCTGGGACAGGACTCGTCGTAGACCGCTTCGCGCCCGCCTTGCCGCGCTGGGCCCCACTCACCTGCCCCCACTGAGCGCGCATCGGCTCCGCGCGCCTTCCATCCTCAGCCCCTCCTTTACTGTAGGACCTCGGCCGACGCACCCTGCCTCGGCCTCACCGCTACCCTCGGCGACGTAACTCGTAACTTAAGTCCTGCACCATTGGCCGAACGCACAGCACACTACCCCACGACTGGCGGCTGCGCCCCCTCAGCTGGCAAGAACTCGAACCGCACATGCGCAGAAGAGGCAGCCAGGTCAGCGCCGAGCCCCGCCTCCTCCCCCCTCCCCCCCAAGCCCGCCAGTTGTCCTGATGGCGCAGGGCACTAAACTCTGGATCGCAGGAGGTGTGTGGGTGGGAAGACGCGTTGCACTTACTGCCCTCCCCCCACCCTCTGCAAGGAAGATGAGTCCGGAAAAAAAAAAAAAAAAAAAAAAATGCCACTCACCCCCTGAGAACAAGGTGCACCCTACACGTTGCTACGACATAGAATTAGCATGCCCTAGCACGATGTATAGCTTAAGCTATTGCCCCTCTTTATCGTTGAAAAGAGCATTTTGTATTTAGGCAAGTCCTTGTGCATAAAATTACTGTTTTGCCAATCAAGAGGCACCCTGACTTCTAGAGTTCAAGGTGTGCCTTCACCAGTATGTCAGCAGTACTCAGCTTCCCTCTGTCTCTCAGGTACTTAAGGAGATGAGGCCGACGCCTCCAGGTGACCTTTATTCCATACTCATGCTCAGGAGTATCCATAACTAGTGTTTCTGCCAATTGCTCCCTCCCACAGTGGTTGACGCTAGACACCAACTCAGCATGACTACTGATTTGTGGCAGCGCACTGCTGCACGTGCAGTTCCTTAAAGAAGGCAACTGTGGCATCCCCATATCTAGTGGGCTGAAGACTTCTGGCCCTACAGGTTGAGAAATAGGTAATGATGGCGTTTCACTACAGTTCTCAGAACCATTCACCTGGATGTTAGCTTTGGATCCTATCTCTTTCTTGCACTGGATGTGAGAATGCTGTGTGTTCTTTCCTGCATGACTCAGCATATCTGTGGAGCGGACTGAACATACTTCTGAATTCTCAAAAATTAAGGGAGGAAATTTGCAGGCCACAGATCTTCGACAAGCTGTCTCTGCATGAAGCAAACCACAGCTGACATCCTGATTCTGAAGCTTGTGAGAACCACGTTGCTTCTTCTGACACACTCTCAAAACCAATGACTTAGTTGTTTCAGATTGTGGGCACACCTAAAACACAATAAGAAAAAAAACAATATTTTTTCCAGACAGAGGAACACCAACCTTATTCTACTCTCCCACCCATCCCATCTTTCTTCAGCATGGGAATTAAATGGGTAAAGCTAGCTTGCAGCAAAGCAAACTAGTTGTTAGCCAAGCTGGTAAGCAGGAAACACCTCTGAACCTCAAAGTTACATTCTATCCCTGAGAAGTGAGTGGGGTGCAAGTGAACTATCCCTGGGTAATTTAAACTTAAAAAGAAAAGCACACAAGACTTTAAATCAGAAGCTTAAGTTGTCTGACAGGCATTAATGCCTTCAACACCTGCTGACTTAAAACATTTCAGAGCTGGATCCTATTTCTTAACATAGCAGAATAAATGAACTACACTGCAGCCCAAGTATTTCTGAGCAACTACAGCTACAATTGGGAGTAATATAAAGATAATGTTAATTAGGCCTTCAAAATATCCCCCTGAAACATGTTTTCTTTAGAGACACTACAACACAAAGATTAACAGATGACCACAAAGTCAGTTCTACTAAAATCAGCTTTCTGTAGAAGACTATCAATGAAATACAGATTATTGAGCTTTGAAAGACTTTGTGCACTTACTCAAGACTTGCAAATCCTTCTTTTACAGTAGTCCTTATCTTCCAGAGTCTCAAAAGTCACATTCAATTTCTTGCAATTTGTTTTTACCTAGAGTATTCCAACCTGGACATGGTTATGACAACCACAAACCCCTTTTAGCCTTCTCAAGTTTCTATACAGTCCCTCAAAAACTAAGTGCAAGCTAATAATGGGTAGTGATTGTGTGCTGTACATCTGAACTGCTTGAACCAAAGCCATTCTTTAGGGAATCATGGCTCTAGTTTCTTAATAATTGTATCCTGGTACAAACTTAAAATAACGTAAGTGAACAATTGATTTGGACTTCCTTGCTTCAGAGAACACACCACATAGGCTTTACCAGGAGCCTAGCAGTCAAGAGGATCTGAAAGAGCAGAAATTCAGTTGCCAGCGAAACAAGTGATATCCATCCGTAGAGGACGGTTCAGGGAATTGTAAAAACTACCAATATTTTCTAATATCTAATAGCTTCAGTGCTGTTGACTTCAAAGAAAACACTGGATATTTAGAACACAGAACAATATGGTTATTTTAAGCTCTTCCAAACAAAAAGCATACATCTTGACAGCAATTATTTCATGCAGTGTTTTAAAAGCCATAGTACTAACCTACCTATATAAACATTACAGGGTAAAATAATAATTAAAAAAAAAAAACAAAAAAAACCCACATAGAATCATTTGAGTCAGAAGGGATACTTAAAGGTCATCTAGTTTAGCATTAAACGTGGAGGTTGGTGGCCCTGCATGTGGCAGGGGGGTTGGAGATTCATGATCCTTGAGATCCCTTCCAACCCTGGCCATTCTGTGATTCTGTGATAGTGCAATTCCCCTGCAGTGAACAAGAGCTACATCAGGTTGCTCAGAGGCCTAAACAGCCTGGCCTTTAATGTCTACGGGACAAGTTATTCACTACCTCCGCATAACTTGTTCCAGTGCTTCACTACCCTTATTCCTTATATACAGTTTAAATTTCCTTTTTTTCATTTGAAGCCATTTACCCTTGTCCTATCATAAAAGGCGCTGCTAGAGAAGCTGTCCCCTTTTATCTTAAAGGCTAAAGGAATGTTTCATATGAATTTGAAACCACACCTCAAGTCTACTTTATAACAACAGAAACACAAGGTCAATAAACAGAGCTCTAAGAGCTCTCCTAGATGATAATTACTGTTGTATAGAAATAGCCTGCCTTTGCAGCTCCCGTTTTCTTTATTAAAGAAAAAAAAACAAAAACAAAAACAAATGCAAACATAAAACTTTGTAATACGGATATAAAATATGGACTCAGGACACTGCAACCAGTCTCTGGAATATTCTTCAGACTATAAAAGGAGCTCATGAGAGAGAAACTATTCTAAACACACAGAATTAAAAAGACAGCAATTTAAAATAAGTAGTCCTGAAGCAAAGGCCTCTGTTCCCTAAATTTAGTGGTGTCATATTTAAACAAAACATGTTTTTAAACAGGTAACTTTTAGACTTCAGCAATTTTGAGCAGCAAAAGATTTCCTCAAAAGAAAATTTATTATGTGCAGGATCTTCAATTGCCATAGAAAGCAAGCTACTTCTTCACCAGAATTAATTTTTCAGAAGACAAATAAAAACTGTGGTCTGTACACACTATAGTTTTATGCCTTCAAATACACAGGATTTTATTTTTTATATTTGAATGTGAAAAAACTCACATGCACTTATTTATGCGTAAGACTCTATAACGAATTCAGGTCCATGCTGTTGACTTTCCTTATAAGGACACAAAACTCTCTGTTGCGATGTGGGAGAAAATTAAAAAACCTGTTTTTGCAAGACACAGAGAAATTGATAACATATACCAACCCAGGCAGCAGAGGTGTTCTGGTCTACAGGCTTTGTAGAAACACGTACTGGATTTTCAGCCACATACAGCGGAGTTTCACAGCAATGGATGGGTCCCTCCCATGGCCTCTCAAGGAATACCAGCTCTGCCTTTCTAGTTTTGCGGGTACACTTCTTTTTTGGAGGCATCAGACAGTATTACAAAATGAATTTGAAACCTCATGATGCTCGCTAGAACCAATTGGAGGAGGAGGAAAGCACTCTGATCAAGCACCCTCGAATCTGTTGAAGATAAACAGAAATGGACTTCAACAATTATTTGGAAACCTCAAATAAAGTTTTTGAGCAAAACACAAATACAGTAACATTGCATACACATCTCCATATAGACTGTTACTTACCAGTAGTTTTTACATCTTTTAATCAAATTTAACTACTCATTCTACTACGTATGTGCTAAGTGCTCTAAAGCTTCAAGAAGGCATAGCCAAATACATTGTGGTATACAACCATACAAACAAGGTAGAAGTGTCTAAGCAGCAAAAGGAGTCCTGAAGTAGCGTTTTGAACAAGGCATAACGTTGCAGAAGATATTACTTCCTTATGAAAATGCATACTTTAAATACATAAGCCATAAAAAAACTCATAGGATTTTTTTCCATAAAAACACTTCAGAAATAATTTGAAAGTCATCCATATTTGATAAGACCTGAGCAAAATACGAAAATATAGAACCAGCTATATTCAAAACTGAATTCAAAACTTCAGTTTGTTTTTTCCATTTAGAAGCAGATTGACACAGGTGAGCAATTTCAAAGAAAATACCTTGCAAGAAATACATTTTCTCGTTAAAGATATAAAGCTACATAACATCTTAACTGCTTACTGCTCATTATCAAAACAACTTAACAGCCCCTTTAGCAGATCCCATAAGGTTTTGAGATACAGCCTTAATGTCCACAAACCAGTGAAGTTCAGATGCTCTTTTCTGGAGATCTCTTTGACGGCCACTGAAGCTTCTCTTTCCTTCCACGAACACAGCGAACACGAACGCACGCACTAAGAACCAAACTTGGCAGTAAAGCTAGAGGCTCAGGCCAGATAACTTCTACTGAAACAGATTACCCACCATCAAACTTAATAACGACCTCCTCCACCAGACCACCCAAACCAGGCTCTTCACAGGCGGCCAGGCAGATCCCTATGCTACTTAGCAACCACCCATTGGTCCACCTCGCTTCGCCCCGCCTACCGCTGCGTTTCACTGGTCCGGGCCGGCACGTGATACCAAGGAACCGCCAGGCGCCAAATTCAAACAGGGAAACGATCGCTACTGGGGGCGGATGGGGAGGACGGCGACTGCGACCGGAAGTCCTGAAGCTAACTTTTCCTTGCGCGTCTCCTGCTCGGCTGGGGAGGGGGTGAGTTGTGACCAAGGCTCAGCATTCATTCCTTGCCGTGCTGTGATCTCCCGTTGCTTGGGCGTTCCCCGTGAGGAGCTGGGTTGCCTAGTGAGATCTCCTTTGAGAGTTCGGAGGCAAATGCCTAGATGGAGGGATCCTGGGAGAGCGGGCGGGATTCACTGGCGAGGGCGTCGGGGTTGGCAGCACCCGGCAATCCGGGAGGTCAGGGTTGAGGTTTGGAATGGGTGATGTAGGCTTGAGGGGGTACTTGCTTAGCTCTTCAGTATCCTGGTTTTTGCTTCGTTCTCATAGCTCAATGGAGTTGTGCGCTTCTGGTGTTACTCCCTGCTGCTGAAAACAGCGTTTGGCCTGTTTAGGAAATTATTTGTTCCTCTAGGAAGTGCGGTTTCCTGGGGGCTGGCTGATAGTTACGCCTCCGTTGTTGTCTTAAGGAGACCTTTCTGTAAGTGAGCAGAGAACCTTGCAAAAGGCTCTGCGTGTCCCTGAATGCTACAGCCTGCGTGTATGTTTCTGTTTCTGCCCTTCAGCTGCTGTGCAGCCTCTGAACCCACCTATTCCTTCTCACAGAGCAGTTCATCTGATGGACGTTTTCCATTTTGTGTCTTTGCAGGTGATTCTTACTGTGAGCTTTTTTTTTTTTTTGCAAAGCCAGTCAAAATTACTAATGTAAAATGCCTTTTTCATTGTTTGTTTTTGTTCTGCCCACCTTCCCCAATGATAACAATAAGTGCAACTTTTTTTTCTTTTCTCCAGTGGCTTGCTGCAAGAGGCAATGTCTCTACATCTAATTCTTAAATGACATTATATTTATAAGTATTGTTCTCAGAAGATGTTCTCAGCTTTTTACCCTGAAAGCAGTACCTTCCACCATATAATCTAAATTATCTGTCACCCAAAAATTTGAAATTTAAATTGTTTACTGCTCTATCATGAATCTATCTAGTGCTACTCAAATCTACAGAAGAAGTGACTAAAGCACTTACTTTGCCTTTATTTTGAAGTGCCTATCTTCTGCTTTAGAAGTATTGTATACTTCTAATGATCAGGGCAATTTCTGCTTCCCGCATCTTTTGCCAGCTCTTAAATCCTTTTTTTTTTTTTTTTTAGGTTGTGATCTGTTGCTTACAGCAGAGTGGTATTTCTGTGTTCTGGTTTCTCACCCCTCCAGCTTAATGGCTAGTGTGGTGAAGTCACTTCACAGCTAAGTATTAGCATCTGTAAAGCAGATACCACAGAATTGTAGAGGCTGGAGGGAACACCTAGAGATCATCGAGTCCAACCTCCCTGCTAAAGTAGGTTCCCTACAGTGGCTCACGCAGGGAAGCATCCAGATGGGTTTTGAATATCTCCAGAGAAGGAGACTCCACAGCCTCTCTGTGCAGCCTGTTCCAATGTGCCATCATTCTCACAGTAGAGAAATTCTTCCTTGTGTTAGCCTGGAACTTCCTATGTTCTGGTTTCTGCCTGTTGCCCCTTGTTCTATTGCCGATAAAAGTTTGTCCCCACTGATTTGACTCCTATACTTCAGATATTTATAAACAGCCGACTAGAATGAGGAAACTGTATTTCTCTAGGTCTGAGAAATTAGGGGTGGTAGATAAATACAGAGCTAAGGAATAATGGTGAAGAAAAACAAAATGGTATCATAGATCCATGGAATTGTAGGGGTTAGAAGTGACCTCTGTAGATCAAGTCCAATCTCCCTGTTAAAGCAGGTTCCTCATACAGGTAAACATCCAGACAGGTCTTGAATATCTCCGGAGAAGGAGAGTCCACAACAGCTCTGGGGAGCCTGTTCCAGTGCTGCATCACTCTGACAGTAAACAAGTTCTTTCTATTAGCATAGAACTTCCTGTTGTTCCAGTTTCTGCCCATTGACCCTTATTCTATTGTTGCTTGCCACCAAAGAGGCTACCCCCATCAACTTCACCCCTGCACTTCAGTTTATAAATACTATAGTTTTTATAACTATTTATAAATAGTTATGAGATCCCCTCTCAGCCTTCTCTTCTCTAGACAGAAGAGTTCCAGATCTCTCCCAGCCTTTAGATATACAGATATACGTGCTTTCCTTCTTATTAGATACATCATGGATCTCAGCTTCTGATGCAACTATTTACTCTGCAAATATTTCTCATATCATGCTTCCACAAGCTGTTGATAAAAGAGGTAAAGTGTAGTTTCCTAGTCAATCTTGTTACAAACTTTCATTTTTGTTTTTCTTTCTCTGTTTTCTAGCAGCATGGAAATTGCTGAGAACATGTGTGCTGTGAAAGACCTGCAATGTATTTGCTGACCTCTTTTATCTATTCCTACTGTCTACTGTGCACTTATGTTGTATCTTTTGTTTTGCAGGACTTGTTCCTCTCATTTTCAATGGAGAGTAACTGTTCAGATAAATAATGAGGACCAGCCCTCGCAGGCCCTTAATTCTCAAAAGAAGGAAACTGACCCTTCTACAGAAGGAGGTATCCAGTACTTCAGGTAGAGATGAGAACAGTGGTCACGATGAAAAGACACCTAAGCAGGAGCACAGCCAGGAGGACCAAAAGGACAGCCAATGCAGAGACAAAATAGACTGTGGCCTGCAGAAATTTCCAGCGGGAATAAAGATAATGAACCATCCTACCATGCCCAACACACAAGTGGTGGCCATCCCTACAAATGCAGATATCCAAAGCATCATAGAGGCCCTGACAGCAAAAGGAAAAGAGTGTGGCAACAATGGGCCCAATAAGTTCATTCTCATTAGCAGTGGGGGAACTTCTCGTTCAGCAGGTTTGATACTATCACAGCACCTTCCCTCAGTGGAGAAACCTGGCGCAGTGGCTAGGTCTTCGAATAGTCAAGTAAGAGAGAAGAATATTTCACAGACACCTGAAATTGCAGGTGGATCAATGGACTGGCATTCAGGAATTGATTCTTCATTTGCACAGAAACCGGAGAACAGTATGTAACCCTTACCCTTTTCTCCTTCTGAAAGATAAAGGGATGCAAACTGGGACAATGAGCATAGTACTTGGATCTCAGTATGCAGCAGTGAAAGTTATTCAATTAACTACAAAATAGCTGTGCATGTGTAATGGAATCTGAGGGATCTTGATGGATATACTTTGAAAGAAACAGTCCTGGCATTTGAAAACAAAACAAAACAAAAAAGCAAAATTTCTGTACTGGATAAAAATTCTAGTCTAGAAGAACAAAACATGAGGCAAAGGACTCATGAATGGAGTGCCTTAGGCAGTGACAAAAGGGGGCCTAGACCTTTGAAAGAGAACTAGACTTTGAAAGAGAAATGATTCAGACCCTTTTTATAATTAGGTAGCAAGTATTTCCTTCTTGGCTGTCTCTTGAAGCTGGTGGGCAAATGTTAGAAATTGGATTGATTTTACTTTGACTTGCTTCTCAGATCATATCTGTATTTGGAATTTAAAACAGCTATATAGATTTGGGCTACAGCAAATCTTGTCCCACAGGCTACTGCTATCTGAGAGGAACCGATAGATAGCTCCAGTAACTATATTACTGAAAACAACCCCACCATAAAAAAAAAAAAAAAAAAACCATTAGTTTTCTACTGTTGATGTTCAAAACCATGGAGAATTTTTGATTGCTACTTGGGTTATGTGCCAGGTTGGAGTTTATGCCACTTTCCTTGACTTTTGTTTACTTAATTAATCCTTTAGCTAAAAATGCTTGAATTCTCAAAGTGCTGGAGTCAACACTTTCCTGTTTTGGTTGAGAACAATCATTTGGTTTGAATGTTATGATTTGTTTGTTTTAGTTTTTGTTTTGTTTTTAATGGTACAGCTTTTTTCAGGAACTCAAGGTATGTAAACGAGAAGCTTTAGCTTTGCAATACCATCTTGTTCCTATCCTGATTCAGGGATACCCTTTCAAAAAGTATCTGTTATTACTTTCCTTTTGGCACTTGAGGTGAAGGAAGAGAAGAGACACTTGTAAATAAGTAGAGCTTTGGGCTTGTTTTCCCAACAGGCAGTGGTGAGACAATGAGCTCTGTGCTGGATAATAGTCTTACTAACATCCAGTGGCTGGGGAAGATGAGAACTGATGGACTAACTCCCTGTTCTGTGAAGCAAGGCACGGAGAAAGAGAACCAGATGCCACTACGGGGAAGAATCAAGGTAAGTAGGAGAGGACAACAGTATACGCTAAAACTTGATGAGGATGCAATCCATCTGTATTAGAAGACTTGCAAGAACTAGATGTGACAATCTCTAAATAATCTGAGCACTCTCTTTACCAATTTAAATAGCAGTACATGGAATATCCAGCCCTTGTCAACTATTCAAGCACTCATACTTTGTTTCTTCTGTCTCTCAGACTGAGAATTCTGCTGCTGTTGCCATTCCCTCCTCCTCGTGGCAGGATTCAGTATCAGAACGACCTCCATACTCCTACATGGCCATGATCCAGTTTGCCATCAACAGCACTGAGAGGAAGCGTATGACTCTGAAAGACATCTATACCTGGATTGAAGATCATTTCCCATATTTTAAGCATGTGGCTAAGCCAGGTTGGAAGGTAACAAGCAGGCCCTCAATTTCCAGTTGGCCACCGGGTGAAACCTGTGAAAGCATTCCAGCTGAAAATGAAAAGTTGTTTCCCAGCCTGCAGAGCAAGATTGAAATTAATTTAAAACCCCACCCCAAATATCCTCTCCTTTCAAATGTTCCACATTTGAATTTTTTAATTCTTTTTCTCGTTCCATTTAGGCAAAGTGGTGGGATATTTGATCACTGAAGTAAGAAGGAGGATCTTGTGTATAAAGAGAATAAGAGACTTAATGGTAGAGTTGGCTGGGTTTGCAGTGAATAATAACATCCACTTTTGAGCTTTAGAATGGAATCTTTCTGCTAGACAGTCACGTTTGAGATAGACCTTTCTGTGCTGATAACAAAAATGCTGTTTTTCAACTTCTTCCTTGTTCCTTTCTCCGCAGAATTCTATTCGGCATAACCTGTCCCTCCATGATATGTTTGTCCGTGAGACATCTGCTAATGGTAAAATCTCATTCTGGACTATTCACCCTGATGCCAACCGTTGCCTAACATTGGACCAAGTGTTTAAGGTGAATGCTTCATGCAAAGAAAATGGGACAGCTATCCAGTCCCTAATTGCCACACTAAACAGATGCACTTTAATTTGAAAGGAAAGTTAATATTCAGTGGCATCAGCCTCTATGTAGAAGCTAAATTCAGTTGCTTCTCCTGAAAAATAGATGATCTCTGTATTTGGAGGAAAAAAGAACAGGGTGCTGTGGCTTTTGCTGCTGGAGCTTCTTTGGGATGCATTCATTCTTCAGGTATCACGCCAAATGTATTAGCTTGTTCGACCTGTTTCCATAGGACTGCGGCAAAGTTCTAATGAGAAGCTTTCCACTGACTTAGACCAGCATTTCCTCTGTTGTTTGACTAGACACTCACAGGATAGAATTGTTCTGTCCCAGCTGGATTTCCCTATCTAGGAAATTTTTCAGATTTTTTTTTAAGATGTTTTTAGTCTCTTCTATGTTTTGTGCGATGGGAGGGCAGATTCATTCTCTGGTTTGCTCAGATTATGCTAGATTAATTTGTCCCTTTTTATTGTTGGTAATTTCCTCTTATTTTTCTCCTTCTCACTGCCTTGCTGCAACTA
Source organism: Tetrao urogallus (assembly GCF_951394365.1). Lineage (NCBI taxonomy): Eukaryota > Metazoa > Chordata > Aves > Galliformes > Phasianidae > Tetrao > Tetrao urogallus. The sequence continues at coordinate 118,778,255 of NC_136813.1, read as the reverse complement.
GCCGCTGGACTTGGGGTCAACATCGTCTGAGCACTCTGAATCAGTAAGACTCTGGCCTGGGCCTTGGACTTCTAATCTCCTCTTGCTAGAAAAAGATAAGAGATTTGGGGAGGGGGACAGAATCACTGCTGCACATGATTGTAGAGCTCTGTGTGCACCCATTTTTGGGGAATGGAGTCAAGCTAATTACCTTCAAGTTATATGTCCTGTCTACAGCTGGCAAGAGCTGTACAGTTTTGAGCAACTAGAAGTCTACTGCTAAAACAGGCTGCAGTGGGCAGCTTTCTGAGACTTCAGAGAGAGCTGAGACGGTGGGTTTCAGGTACAACCTCCACCTCTGAGGAAGCAGTCCCAGCCTGTTCTGAGTCTCAGAATCAAGAAGAATAGGACCTCTCTGTACTCCTTTTTAACTTCTGGAAACCAGCTGTACTGTGAAGGATAAACCTGTATGCTGTCTCTTGAACTCAGCAGTTTTAACAGTGATGGATTTTCAATGAATTAATCAGACACTATTTGTCACCACTACAGCCCTGGGCTTCATTCCTTCTGCTTAGACCATTGGCTCCTCCTGTGCCTTTGCTTGATTTTCAGGTCTATGGTTTGTATAGAGATAAAATACGCTAATCACATTTCTGCATTGAGGACACTCAAACAAGGTCAGCTCTACTGCAGACTGTTGTTGGAGCAGCTCTGTTGTACCATTTCTGTTTCTGTGTGAATTTTTAGTAGCTAGCCGTGAGATGGCATGGCTGTAAAACAGCAAGTATCACGGAGATAACACCCAGCACTCATGCTGGCTCTACGACTGCTGTTTCTATTAGCTCAGTACAGGCTTCTGATTTGCAGTTCTGAACAAAGCAGCAGAACAAAGATGAATTCTTTTATTCTTCTCTCTTCTCTTTCTTATTTCACAATGTTTACAGCAGCAAAAGCAACATGTTTCAGATCCCCAGAAGAACATGGGAAGCAACAATAGCAGCAAAACTGAATCCCAAAATGCACGTGAGTGTTTACTTCAGGCTAGACTAAAAATAATAATTGTCATAAATTCCCATCCCTCAGCATTGGGGCTAAAAGTAGTGCTGTCCTCTCTGAGGGAGGATGTGATGTGATAGAAAGATGGAGGGAACTAGCTGTTCAAACCAAGTGACAACAGAGCTTGCCCCAGTTTGAGGTCTAGGACCTTAAGGAAGGTTATATTTTGCTCTTCATCAAAGCTTCTGGCTTGGGATTTGTATTCTCAAAACTAGCAAAGAAGGCAAATGAAAGTAATTGACCAAATGGTTATCTGGAAGTATTTAGAAGCACTTACGGTTAGGTGTCTGGTTCTCCATATGCAGTGAAAGAAGGGTAGGAGGCTAGCAAATCTATTCTTTTCTCTTCCAGGACGAAAGATGAAGCCTTTGCTTCCTCGCATCAACTCCTACCTTGTTCCGATCCAGTTTCCAATGAGTCAGCCTCTCGTCTTGCAGCCTTCTTTGAAGGTTCCTCTATCTACGGTACAGGGAGCATCCCACAACAGCTCAGAGACCTTCCGGAGCAATAAACGTGTGCGCATTGCTCCAAAGGTTGTTTTCTTTGTTTCTGTCTTTTTTCCTTCTTTGTAGGGGACTGGTGGAATGAGTGTTTGTGCTTTGTATGGTTTGTTTTCTCCATAGCTATTTCCTTCCATGGATTGTGTTTTTCATGTGGTTCTTTTATGCATCTTCACTGGGTCCTCCAAGCATGTGAGCTTCTGGCTAGGTGACAATTCTTGCTTTTCCTTTTCTGTCTGTATCGTGACTATACCTGCTGGTTGAATTGCTGTATGTATGTTAATTTAATTCACTAGAGGAGTGGATGCTCTGGATTGAAAAGTCAAGGCCATGTTTCTTCCCCGCTCAGATGAAAACCAATAGGACTAGAGGAAATGGCTTTCTTCTGCCCCTGAAACACTCAGATACTTTTTTATAGCTCTAAAGAGGAAGCTGTGTTATAAGGCATTGCTTCTGAAAGAGCATCTATTTACAAGTTGAACATCTTAGAGCTTTCTAATAAATGCTTTTTGCTAATTTTGCAGAGTTCCTTGGTGTTCTGAGCTGAAGAAAAAATGTAATCTAACAGATCTTTCTCTTTGTGTCTCAATGACTGTCTCAGGCACATAAGCATTGTTAGGCTTCTTCTCGTTCCATTCTTTCTAATATTGATCCTGTTTTCCTTTATGCATCTGCTCATTTACATTCTCTCCTCCTATGATTTCTTTTCCCCTGTGTGTTTTTCTTTTGATAATTTTAATATTCTGATTTGATTTTTTCTTCATTTCTATGAAGTATGCCATCACACTTTTTGTTATTGCATACATAAATAGTGTAAGGAGGATCAAACGCAGAAATGTTCACCTGCCTGTCCTCGAAGCTGCTCATAGCAGATATACTCTAAAGGATGTAACTTCAAGACAAGTAGCTAAAATCCTTCCCATTGTGATATCTCTGTGTCAATTTCAAAGGCAGATCAATGTTTAGCTGTTGTTATTGCTGCCTCACTGTGAAGATCCTCCTTTTACTTGTCCTGCTGTCCATAGCTGCTGGTCTTTTTTTTTTTATCTTCCACTGTCATTCGCATTATGAGTGGTTAAGATTCTTGTTTACTGACTGCATGTTGCTTGTTTTTGTTGTTTTTTTTTTTTTTTGTAGATGTCGCTCTCTACTGAAGAGTCATCCTCTTTACCCATAGTTGCGGCAAAGGAGGAGAGCCAATTTGATGAAGGATTTTTTTCCCCAACACATTGTCTGAAGGAGAACAACTGTCAGCTTGGTGAGGAATCATCTTCTTTCCCTGAGGCACTCTGCATTAAGGAAGAGGAAAGCTCACAGCTGGGGGACTGGCTGTCCCCTTTTGCTTCAACCATAACTGTAAAGGAAGAGCCAGACTTGTTTGTCCCAGCCTCAGCCATGACAGAGAAGAAATGTTTCACTATACTGAAGTCACCATCTAAGGGTGTTTCTGACACATTAGTTATAAAGAGATGTGAGAGGCGGGAAATGAGCAGATCCAGAAGGAAACAACACCTAGCACTGCCTTGCTCAGAAGAGCCTGTCGTCATCTTTCCAGAGAGCAATGAATTTGATCCTTTCCAGTTAGGGGCAGACCTCCCCTTACTGCAGGAAAACCAGCCTCTAGAAAATGTATCACAGCTGAGATGCCTGCAGGAGGAAGAGGGGCCTTTTAAAACACCAGTCAAAGAGATGTTCAACAAGTTGCCAGTTTCTTCCACTCCCTGCAAAGCAGCGACTACTACCCCCCCACTAGGGGGCCTTGACCCCTGGAAGTCTGCATCGTCAGCCAAGAGAGGTAATGAGCTGGATTTCAGTCCAGTGAGAACCTTTCAGCTGCCGATCACAGCCTTCCAGGAGAACCAAGACTTGCTGGCTTTTAACAGCACGCCTCTTAAAAATCCTCTCCCCGAGTCCTCTTGGGAACTGCTCAATACAGAATCCAATGACACAGCACACGGCCCCCTCACGAGCTCTCCATCTTTTATTCACAAATCTAGTAAGCAGTTGCCCCTTGAACTACCAGCCTCTAGTTTTACTGAAAACCGATCGCTCATGGAGGGCCTGATTTTGGACACCATGAATGACAGTTTGAGCAAAATCCTTTTAGATATCAGCTTTCCCGGTCTTGAGGATGAAAACTTAGGAACAGACATTAGTTGGTCTCAGCTTATACCTGAACTGAAGTAAACTGTCCGGAAGACTGAATTTGGCTTTATCTGGATTTTACAGAAAGCGCTCCTCTTCTGAGATCTGTTGATGTAATGAAAAGCAGACAGTCTTTTTAGACAATTCCTTCATTTGTGGGAGTACTGACTCCTGCTAAGCTGGGAAACGGGCCGGTTGGCTGCTATGAGCTGCCTGTTTGAGCTGCAATGGACTATTTATGTGCGTCAAGATAGAACCTCTCTAATCTGGTGCTAGAGTGGAGTCCCTGGAGAGGGGTTAGCATCTAGATAGGCCCTGAACAGCCCTGGCTAATCGAGGTATGAGAGGAAACGGGTACACTCCTCAATTATGTCCAGTAGGAAAGGCTCTGAGCACTTCCTCCTTCTCTGTCCTTACTTACTTTTACTTTGTTCTCATCTTATTAGCATCTTCTGTGTAGGTTTAATGGCTTTAAGCCCTGTACATGCCTTAAATTACTAGCTCTTTATTACAATGGTAACTTTATTCTTGTAGCGTTGTTAGGGGAATATTTGAGTTGGCAAATTATTTAGCTTAGCATTGTCCATATGTTCCACCTGCCCTGTATTCCTCTAGATGAGAGCCCAAACAACCATTTTCTTTTAATCCAAAGACACATTGGCCTTGAAAGTTGCCAAGGCGGAAATCTGAAGAATCATCTATATGTGACTGAGTGACTACTCAAGCTAAACAGAAAAAAAATGGTTAACTGGATTGCAGCATGAAATCTTGGTTCATTTTTCCTTCTGAGCTCTCCTTCCCTTCCCAGGCTGGAATGGAGAAGAGCTGTAACTCTTCGGGTTCCATAGTCCTATTAATCACAGAATCACAGAATTGTAGGGGTTGGAAGGGACCTCCAGAGATCATCAAGTCCAACCCCCCTGCCAAAGCAGGTTCCCTACACCAGGTTGCACAGGTAGGCATCCAGGCAGGTCTTGAACATCTCCAGACAAGGAGACTCCACCACCTCCCTGGGCAGCCTGTTCCAGTGCTCCGTCACCCTCACTGTAAAGAAGTTCTTGCGCACGTTTGTGCCGAACTTCCTATGCTGCAGTTTCCGGTCGTTTCCCCTTGTCCTGTCTCCACTCACCACTGAAAAGAGTCCGGCCTCGCCATTCTGCCCCCCACACCTTAGATACTTATAGACCTGGATCAGGTCCCCTCTCAGTCTTCTTTTGTCGAGGCTGAACAGACCCAGTTCACTCAGCCTTTCTTCATAGGGGAGATGCTCCAGGCCCTTCACCATCTTTGTGGCCCTCCGCTGGACTCTTTGCAAGAGATCCCTGTCTTTTTGTACTGGGGAGCCCAGAACTGGACGCAGTACTCCAGATGAGGCCTCACCAGGGCAGAGTAGAGGGGGAGGATCACCTCCCTCGACCTGCTGGCCACGCTCTTTTTAATGCATCCCAGGATGCCATTGGCCCTCTTGGCCACAAGGGCACACTGCTGGCTCATGGCCAACCTGTCGTCCACCAGGAATTCCCAGGCTGGAATGGAGAAGAGCTGTAACTCTTTGGGTTCCATAGTCCTATTAATATGTACGTAGAGGGCTTGGTGGAGTCACAGTTGCAATAAGATGGATTTCTACAGAGTGGTTAAAGCAGCTTTCATTTCAGACATCAGCTGAAAACGTGAAACAGAACCTGTAAAGTGAATACTGGTATTTTCACTGGCAATTGACCTCTGGGAATGAAAGGTATGTTTCTCCCCATTGCAATAGGACTACTCTTCCCACTTCTTTAGACCTCATGTCAAGAGAGGAAATGGCCATGGAAAGAGCTAATCCTGCTTCCAGACAAATGATGACTCATGCATCTACATACTCAATAAAGTTTTTGCAGGGGCACAGCTGAGTATCATCTTTACTGCAGCCACTTCTAGCAAGGTGCTTTGGCTGGACCAGAGTATGAACAAATGCTTTTGCTTGCCTTGCCATGGGCTTTAGCCTTGGATCTTAGTTCTGGGGAAAGAGACAGGTTGCTGTGGGAGGGGAGAGTATCAATGTGTTGATACTCCCTTGATGATGTGTTTAGTACAAGTCTGCATTTCTAAGAACCACTCCATACAGGGGTGCTGGTTTGTGCGAAAGGGCTGTTGATAAACTAGCTTCAGTAGCAGGGAGCGATCTGGGCAAACTTCAACTTGTGTGTCACTACTTACAAGACATCAGCAGACACACCTTGCCTCAGAATTTTCTCCAAATCTTAGCGATCTTTCTTGGTATGGTGCCAGTGACAGTCCCTGAAAGTCTCTTACTGCCTGATGGGGGTAAGTTATCCTGAAATTTTCTGTTACCTCAGGCAACAGAATTTCTTAGACTCTCGTTGTCCTACCTGAAGCACTGAGAATTGGAATGAAATTCCTTTAAGCAGTCATAGAGCTTGAAAAGCTGTAAGAAATTAAAAAGGAATAGAGAGGCCAAGCATGTACTTTAGGCTTTTCACCCACAGCTGTATCACAAGGAGCTCCGCTAGAGATGCCGAGGGAAAGTGCGTGAAGTTGAATCCTCTGTTTTGGAATTCAGGATATGCCTACTGCATGTGTGATCTCTGGTTTGTCTTACGCAATGCTCTGGTACAAAACACGGAGCAAATCCACTTCTGGTGGACTGGAGAACTACAGACTCTGATGCTGTGGGCCAATGTAATAAGATAGGAGGCATTACTTTTGGAGCAGCTTGTGTGTGTGTGTGTCTAGGAAATGATGCGCAGTGCAGTTGCTCACCACCTGCTGACTGATGCCCAGCCAGTCAACAAGTAATGGCAGGTGACTATCACAGCCGAAACCAGGACAATATCCACGCTTGTTCCATACCGTTTACATCATGCTTTCCGGTCCCGCACTTGCCAAAGTACCCTGGTTAATCACCACCACCCTTGCTCGGTTCCATCAAGGTTCATCCTTTGTTAATCTATGTAACTTACTGGAGTAATATTGATACAGCAACCACACTGGTGATGACATACGGTATTATATAGCAATTAACACATGAAGGCCTCTTCAAAAGTAGCGCCCCCTACTTTATTACGTTGGCCCATAATGTCTAAGGCAGATGTTGGTGGCATGGCAGTAGAGGCTGAACCTTCCCGCTAATATTCCGTTTCATTTTGTTGCTGTGTGACAGATGACAGCTTAGGGGCAGTCTGGCAAAATGGCATCAGGCATGCAAGCGCATATGAAGCAAAGATGTGGAATTGAATTTCTCCGTGCAGAAGAAATTGCATCCGATGACATTCATCGACGCTTCCTGAGCATTTATAAATAACAGATAGTGGATGTTAGTGCAGTGAAGGGGGGGCGGTGCATTTCAGCGGTGACGGCAACAGTGGATCACCTCTGCTGGTGCAGATTTTTACAAGTGCAGCACTCTCGTGCGTGGCTGGCGAAGATGCATGGCTAATGGTGGTGACTATGTTGAAAAATACTGTTCTGTAGCTCTGTCACACGTTGGGCTCTCCATGTCTGTTGTAGTTTCCATGGAAATAAATAGGAGGCACTACCACTGAGTGTTCTCCCCCCAGAATCAAATCCCCCCGAGGTACACATCAGAATTCCCCATCCTACCATGTTACCCACAACATCCACCCCAGTCCTTGAGCAAAGTAGTCCCACGGATAGGCTTGCCCAAAACAGGAATAACTCGGATTATTTTCCCCAGCATGCTCTTTATCATGTGCACTGGGGGAACTTTATCTGTTTCTACAGCACATAGGGGTTCTGATTAGGCAGTGCCAGCTCAATTGGCAGATCCTCTAGTGTTAACTAACAAAGTGGCCTTTGCTAAATGTGTACCTTAACGCTCTCAAAGTGTCCCAGTACCCATTGCTCCCAAAGTAGTCTGGGATTCACAGTCCATTGTATCATTCAGTTTTTTCCATGGGCTGGTGTGATAGGATGTCAACGGTTTACAGGCTGGTTTGGCCCGGTTCCATGAGTAGTGAGGCAGGGGGACCTATGCCACAGGGAAGGGAAAAGGGAAAAGGGTAGAGAGATGGGCCTAAAAAAAAAAGCAGCAGCAACAACCTGAGGAGAAAGACGCTCATTTACTAAAGAAGATATCAGAATGCAAGATAGCACACTATAATACAGTATAATACAATTGAAGTTAATAAACCAAATAAATTGAGAGAGAGTCCAAAAAGCCAAAGGCCTTACTCTAAGCAAGATGATACAATACGGCTGGGAGCAGAAATGAGCCAGAAGATCAAAAGGGGAGATCAAGTGACTTACAGACAGCTTTTGTCTTTCCCTCTGAGCAGAAACGGTAACAGAACAGCAATAGCCCTCGGGGTAAAGAGAAGTTCTCTTTACACTGCCTCAGTGTAAAGAGAAGTTCTCCTTCTCTTCTGGGACAGGTACCTGGAACTGGAGCATTAACTCTTAAATCCTAGTGCACTACATGATGTTATACTGCAGAATACTGATAACAAAAAATCATAAAGCCATGACACGGGAGATGTGATTTACCCGCTCAGTGCCGTGCTCTTTGGCCCACGTATCATGAATCTTTTTTCATAAATGAGTCCAGTTGTCTAAGTCAGTTCTTTCTTGGGTGCCTGTAGCTGTAAGTCTTGCTTCTCAAGGCCCAGGATAGTGTTTTGGATAGTGGCATGGGCTGTAGGATTTGCTTCTAGCCACCTGGTGGTTACCTCCACCACTGTAAGCATGTGGTGATTACTGTATCAGATTTGTTGGAAGTGTGATATCCATCAGCTCACCCCGTATTTATATTTCAGCCATTGTTCTACATACCAGAGAGGCTTTATCCACTCGGCTTCCTTGATTGAAGCACATTGTGCATTTGTGGATAACCTGTGCAGTAGTGTCCGTGGTCAAGTCTTCCCCTCGAACGTTTGCATGTTTGAGCCCATTGTATGTTGCATCTTTTGCTAGGTGGCCTGACGTATGGTGGACCTATCAAGCTATAAAAAATTCACCCTTATGTTGCCAGTGGAGATCTTCCTGAACCACTTCAATTTTAATAGCCTGATCCACCTGCTTTATATTTAGATGTTCTTCAGTGGCCTAACTCAGATATAGGAGCAGCTACATGACACGCCAGGCAGCAACATTGGAAGGCCTTTGCCTCTGCACATTGTCTTGATTCACTAAATTCACTTGATTCAATTGATTTACTAAATGTATATCTCAGTGCTCTTAAAGTGTCCCTGCATCCACTGCTCTTAGAACTGTCTTTAACAGCCCATTGCATCATTCAGTTTTTTCCTTGGACTGGTGTATGCCTTTTTCCATACCGACTGGAGAATGAGATGCTGGAGAGCAGCCCCACTGAATAAGATGTGGGGCTCATCTGGCACACAATGATGAATTCTTCCTTAAAATGTTCTAAATAAAACTTAGGACACAACAAACAGCAGAGGCAGACAAGTAGGAGCACGTTAGGAAGGAGCTGGGCAAACCAATTAGTATGATAGCGCTTTATCTCAATTGTCCAAAGAAAATTTTCTTTAGGTCTCATGAGATGCATAATGGAGTTTGAACTTGGGAGGGATATTTCTGCGTGAATAAATGAAGTAAATTGTTTTTTTTGTTTTGTTTTAAGTTAATTCAAATAATTAAAAATGAGATAAAAACAACCAGGCAGAGAAAAAGTGCTGCCACTGTAATACTGCTTGAAGGAGAATTAGGTAAATTCCCTTGGCTTGTTTTTGACTACGATCCTGCTTTCTCAGGTGTTAACAATGATCCGTGTCCAAAAGTAAAATCAGGAGAAAGAAGATCAGCATGGTGGAAGACTGATCCACTGATTAGAAATGACCATTGAGAAAGGAACGTTTGCAAAAGACCAAGAAGGACCTTTGGGACTTAATGGTGACAATGTGCTGTGTATCTGCTGCTGCGAAGAAGAGATGAGCAGTGTTGGCAAAGAATGGAGAGATGATAAAATAGGTATTCAGGAAAACAACTCAGTGGCTCTCCTCTGGATCGCTGTGAGCACGGTGGGCTAGTAAGGAGGGTTGAAGATTCAGAAATAGATGTGTTAGGAGGCTAGCTTAAGAGATGAAGTTGACTGATGAGATAGGAAAAGAGAAACTGTGTAGTGAACTAGACCAGCTGTCAGATCTAATTCAAACCTGCCCCAAGGCAAGTCTGGCAGGCATGACAGGACAAATGACTGCTACGGAGCTGGGACTACCTACTTTGCCTGCCGTGCCAGTTAGGTGTGAATGTATCTTTTCAATGCAGCGATGGGTTGGTCATGGAAAGTGCTCTGCAGATGAGGGAAGACTGGGAAGAGAAGGCAGAAAGGGAGAAGGGATGCACAGAGCCCCCACGGAACAGTGGGAGTCATTTTAAAGTCAACTACCTAGAAGAGTGGTTTGAGAAAAGCCAGAGAGGACATCCCATTGGTGTTACGCGAATGGTTTCCTATCTCGGATGCTCTCGAAACAGTTAAACTGTCTCTAAACACGCAATTCTGTGGTGCTGGGGCTGGCTTGTGTTGCAGCCGTTTAGCTACGCGGGGTGAAAGCCGCATTCCTGAAGTAGCTCCGAAGAAGCCTGTGAGTCAGGCCTGGCTGCAAGGGGCTAGACGTGGGGCTGTGCTGGCCTGCGATCACCGCGCTGAAGGGCCGAAGCGTGGCTCTCAAGAGCGCTTGACCCGGCAGCCGAAGGGGACTGCACGGGGGCTGGCAGCTGCTAGATGACCGCCCGGGCTGCGACTGAACGCTCTGTAGCCCCGGGGCTTCCGGCGCGGGCGCTGGTTTCTCGTCCGCGTACCCCCACGCCCGGGAAAACAACAGGCAAGCGGCGGCGTTTCCGCGGCTTGTCCGCCGTTTGGAGCCGAGCCGTCCTGAACAGCGATCGCAACTTCTTTTGCCGACCCTCACCGCCGCACTGCTTTCTGGAGGTGGCCGTGTCCCCTCCGCTCCCGACAGCCGAGCCCGCTCGGCTCTGCTCCCGGCTTTTCCCTCGCGGCCGCCTGGAGTTTCCTTCCTCCGCTCCCGATTGTGGGACAGCCCGCCCCTGCGGGCTTTTCTTCCGGCCGCTGCCCCACGATCCCCCCTCCCCTCCCTGAGCGCGCACGTCCCCTAGCCGGAGAGGGCCGATCCCCTCTGGATTTTGCGCACAACCCCGCCTCGGCCTTTCTCTCGCCTCCCCCTTCTGCCCCTGGCCAGTCCCCTCCCTAACCCTCTTCCATCCTCTACATTAGACGGGAGTGCCCTCCCTCAGTCGCGTTCATTTCATACCAACTCTCATTCCACGCGTTCCTCACTCACTCCTTTCAAACTCCAGGGAAAATAAAAACCCTCGCTTTTCCGATCAAACTCCGGCTCGAACGCTGCCTCCCCCCGCCGCCGCGCAGTCTCGCCGTCCTGCTCGCCGCTCCGCGCTCTTCAGGTAAGTCGGTGGCACTCGGCCGGCGCCGCTTTGTGTGCTCCTGCTTAACTCCGGCCCGGCCGGCCAGGCCCGGCATTGTTCAGCCCGTCTCCACTTCCTGCCTTCCCGGGGACTTCGGGAAAGGAGAGTCCCGAGAATACGCTCTGGAGCCGCCCCGAGGGGAACCACCCCGGCAACTTTCTTTCTTTCTTTCTTTCTCTCTGGCTCGCTGGTAACAATGCTGAGTGAGAAGCTGATCCGCTTCCCTGTCCAAAGCCCTGGGGACCCAGGGGTGGGGATCGAGCAAGGGAGAGAGGCATGTAGTAATCAGTTTTATCTGCTCTTTTGGCATGAAGTCCTGGAGCAGAAGGAGGATTTGAAGCTGGTCCTCACTGCCTCAGTGTAACAGCAGCTGCTCTTCCCTTTCTCAGGTCAGGACATGCTATTTCCCGATCTCTTTCCCGCGGGGTAGTGGGGAGTGAGTGCCTGCTGGGGAAAAAAAAAGGGTAAAAGAAAGGGTTCGAAGTTGGACACGTGCAACAGAGCAGATGTGAACGTACGAAGGAAGTCATCAGAAAATTCTCAACGGAGGCAACTGGTTCCTTTCCCCTTCCCGTGCCTGCGCAGGACTTTGGGAACTCTGCTGCTGGTGCATCAGCAGAGAACTGCTAACACCTCTCGTGGAAAAAATAGGTTTCTGCCTGTTTTATAGAGTTGATCTGGGGGGACAATTAAAGGGAGGAACAGAACTTTTTGTAGTAAGGATATAAATCCTACTGTAAACTACGGAAAGTGCTTTGGAGTAAAACAAAATTAGCAATAATCAGCAAAAAACATCCATGGTATTACATGTGGGTTGTTATAATGCGTTTATGAAAAGATGAGGAAATAGTGTTTTCCTAGTGTTTTTTAATCAGAAGTTATAACACTTCAATTTTGGTGGCATGCTCCTGGAAAGGATTTTAAAACAAACAACCCTCTTCCCCCCTCTCCTCACCCCCACCCCCCCCCCCCCACCCCCCCTCTTCAAACACACACACACACACACACACACAAGGAAAAAACAGTGAAAACCAACCCTATTCTCCCAAGTAATCTTTTATCTTGTGCAGAATTTTACTTTATTTTGTTTAGAATGAGGGAAAGAGTGCAACAGTGCAGCTCAAGTAGGTATTTTGTGGACTAAGTGAACCAATTTTTGTTTTGCTTTTAATTTAACCTGAAGTTATACTCCTGTTACTTTCTAACCTTAAGAGCAGAGCTCTGTAGGTCTGCTACAAAGAATCAACACAAAATAACTTTTTGAACACGTGGGGGATGGGTGCCAGGGAAGATTTTTTATTTTTTTTTTTCTTGTTTCCTATTACTTGGAGCAGATCTGTTTCCCTTAGACTATATCCCATATCCCTGTCTGCGTCCAAACAGTGGACTATTCGCTTGTTTGCCCATCTGTCTGTGAAGGTGGAAGACATTTTATGTTTCCTTCTCCAGGAGGTGGGCAGTATGATGGGAAAGGAATCAACTGAAAAGAAGAAGGGGGAAAAGAGGTGTTTTTTTAACCATAGTTTACTTGAATGTAGGAGTAGAAGGTGTTTTGCGCAAATCTGCTGATGATACTAAATTGGAAGGAGCTTTTGACTCCATAGAGGCTAGAGAGGCCTTGCAGAAAGATGGAGAAAAAATAGGGAGCTGGGCAATCACTGACCACGTGAAGTTTAACAAGGGGAAGTCCAGATTCTGCAACCTGGGAAGAGGCAATCCTAGCTATATGTACAGACTGGAGAATGAGATGCTGGAGAGCAGCCCCACTGAAAAAATCTGGGGGTCTTGGTTGGCAGCAAATTGAAAATGAATCAACAGTGTGCCCAGGCAGCCCAGAAGGCCAACCACAGCCTAGGGTGCATCAAACATGGTGTTTCTAGCTGCTCAAGGGAAGTGCTTCTCCTGCTTCACACTGTAGTGGTGAAGCCCCACCTCGAGCACTGTGTGCAGTTCTGGGCATCACAGAAAAAGAACATAAAGCTAAGAGAGTGTCCAAAGGAGGACTACAAAGATGGATCTAGACAGGAAGGTGTATGAGGAGCAGTGGAAATCCCTTGGTTTTCTCAGTATGGAGAAGAGATCAAGGAGAGACCTCATCATGGCCTACAGCTTCTTCACTGTGGGGAGTGGAGGGGCAGGTGCTGATCTCTCTGTCCCAGGCATGTGGATCTGAATGGAAGTCATCCCTTCTGCTGAGGCAGTTGGGCGGAGCAGCTCTGCCATGCATGGGGATCAGTTCTGTGCTGTGTCAGTTCTCTGCACCAGTATGCCCTCCTGCTCCCACCATCCTTCCCACCAGCTGTCCCAGCTGCTAATGAAATTCCCTTTTTGGCAGGGGCAAGGCCTCTACTTAAATTCACTGTGACTGCACTCCATGCTCTTTCAGCCCTTCAGAGCAGCACATCTGCTTTCAGAACCACAGAATGGTTAAAGCTGAAAAGGGCTTTTGGAGGTCTTCCAATCCTATTTTGCTCAGGAAGAGATACCCAGAGCACATTGTCCAGAACCATGTCCAGGTAGCTTTTGAAGGTCTCCAAGGAGGAAGACTCCACAACTTTTCTGTACCAGTGCTTGGTCAGTCACACAGTAAAGAAGTGTTTCCTGATGTTTAGAGAGAACATTTATGTTCCACTTTGTGCTTGTTTCTCTTATCCTGGCTCTGGGCACCACTGAAAAGGCCTAGCTCTATCCTCTTGGCACACTCCCTTCAGGTAATTATGGACATTGATGAGTTCTCTCCTGAGCTTCTTCTACTCCAGGCTGAACAGTTCCAGCTCTCAGCCTCTCCTTGTAGGAGAGGGTGCTCCAGTCTCTTAATCAACTTTGTTGCTCTCCACTGGACTCCTTTTTGGTTGACTCCATGTCTATGTTGTGCTGGAATCCCAGAACTGGACTCAGCACTCTGTGTATGATCTCTGATGCTGAGTAGAAAAGAAAAATCACCTCTCTTGATCTACAGGCAATACTTTGCCTAATATAACCAAGAATATAAATATAAAGTTTTATTAACAGAAAAGGCACTTTGCTGATTCATGTTCAGCTTGGTGTCTACCAGAACACCTAGGTCCTTTTCAAAGATTGTTCTCTCAGAGACTAGTAATGAGCAAGCCTCTGGATAAGAACATATTCATTGCCTGAGGTGTAACAGGGAGGTCACAAAAACAGCTCGTTAGCAAGGCATGGCCTCTCCTGCCATGAAAGGAAGCAGGTCCTACCAAATTGAAGTCTACAAGACCTGGCAGCATAGGCAGGCTAGCAACAACCCTGTATGTAACATAATGCAGCAGCTCAGAAGTGGATAGTCAGACATATTCCTATGCTGTTCTTTGTACATTTTTCAGTAGGAAATAGGTTGAGGAATCTTTTGTCTTCTAGTACTACATGTTTGCTGAGTCCAGGTACAAAAACAAAAAGAAACCTGTGTACCTGCTTTGCTTTGATATTGACTCCTATCACACCCTGTCCCAAAAATGAGAACTGTGTTGCCCTGCAGATTAGAGATGTCAGTCAGCCTTAACAATAATGGTCTGCATGAGGTCTCAAGTACTTGATCTAGTGAGATACTCCTTGTAAGAACTGCCTATTATTAGCAGCTCTGCTGATTAAATTAATCTTTCTAATCTTGAGAATCCCTCATGTGTGAACAGCATTCAATAGCTAAAAATCACAGTGTATTTCATTTATGGTCTGTAACAGAATGACTGAAACAATTTTACCATGGACCTGCTCACTTCTTCCATATCCTGCTGTAAAAGGCAATGTAGGCTCTTCTGGAACTCCAACAATAAGAAATTATACATTTCAATGGAGACCTCACATTTCCAGCTTTATCACAACTATGTATGACAATTTTTTTAATGGAAAAAAAAGTTGCTGCATGAGCTAAAGCATTTTGAAAGTTCTAAGAAAGTCTGAAGATCTAGCTTCTTCCCTCCCAGGAATCAGAATCCTCAGCTTATATCACTTCACTAATCATATTAATGCCTTGAGATTTTACATCAGACAGTCTAAAATGATGAGCTGCACCAGGAACCTGCTCTCATTTTAAGAGCAGGTTCTCCTAAGAGTCCTGAGAAGGTCTCCCAGCTACCTGTCAAAACTCCCTTCAGGTCTTCCTTCATCATCTTCTTCTTCTCATTGTTTCTTATCAGCTCAAAAGTGAAAATGTTCTCCCTTTCTCCATTTCGTTGGTGATATAGAAGAGACTCCCCCAGGAGTCTGCTCTTGCATCAGATGCCTTCACAGTCCCGAAGATCAGCTACCTATCAATGCTTAGCATCTTCCCAGCCTGAGTAACAAGAAAGGGACACAGTGGGGAGATGCAAAGAATCTACTCTTTCTGTGGGAAAGGTTACAGGGAAAGGGAAAGGTTATTTGGATGCCAAAATTTGAGATGAATCAGAGAAGGGAGGATGGAAATTCAGAGATCTGCTGTCAGTTCCCTGCCTTCTTCCCATGGCCCAGATGATAGCTGGCAGCCAAATTGGCACCATGCTCCGAGTATTTAAGGAGTAAAGATCAATAATCAACTGTGCTGTGGGCCTCTGCAGTTGGCTGGGAAAAGACCAGGAAGAGGAATTGAGGGAGTTTTTTACTTAACTTTTTCAACTACTGCATTGTAAACCATAAGCAGAATGTGAATGATCTGACTCTTTACCCATGAGTTGATGGGGAAACAGAGGCACTGGGGACTCAGCTCCATGCAATAAGCCATGACAGTTTTGGCCAAAGAGTCAGTAACAGCTCTCCTGCTCCAAACACTGGGCAAAGCTGTCAAGTCAATATACTTCAAGTTGCAATTTATACACTTACCAGGCCTCAACATTCTGATCAATTGCAAAGCTAGTCTGAGGCATGCACAGCAGCCCAGCTCATTGGTAGTCCTGGTCTGCTTCAGATATTTTACTTGCATGTTGATAAACTCCTATATCAAACTGCTGCTCCACTTGGGAGTTTCTCCTTCCCTTTCCCTTTCTCCTTTCTCTCTCCTTTCCTTCTTTCCTTTCCAAAATATAAAAGCAGTTGTTTATGCTGTAGCATGTTAGCTACTTTAGATTCATTGTCTTTCTTCACAGTTGCTCATTTGCTCTGGAAGAATGGCCATGGGGCCTAGTACACGGAGCATGGACAAAGCTAGCTCCAGCACACCTGACTCACTGATGAAAACCATTGTTGATTCAGTAGTGTTGCAGGCACTGGAGGCACTGGATTAACACTGGTCAAAAATTAGGAAATACTGTTCCAAAGCAATAGTTGCCTGTGTGTGTATGCAGCGACAGGGCAGTAAGGTTTTCACCAGTTCCTCTTTTACTACAAATATTCACTTGTACAAATAAAGTTTCTGGAGTCCTGCTTTCTTACCATACATACATGATAAACATATTGCATCCCCTTCCATTCTCTCCTTTCCTTTTAGAAAACATGAATATGCCTGCTTGGGTGTCAGCACAGGCACACTCCCTAAGTAGTGTATTGCAGTATCTGGACAGCTGTATGCAGAGTGTGTGTTTAGCTGAAAGAAAGCATGCACTGAACACATTCTGCTCCGATAATTGCATCCCCGAGACCTGCCTATCACAGACAGTCCAATGCTTGAATATTATCATAGGAGCTACAGACAAATGCTTGGAATTTGAAGAATGTTTCTTGGAACATTCTTGTTTTGCATCAGGAAGATCAAGTGGACCAATCATCTGCAATCTGCTTTCCTGGGCAAGCAAATGTCCTAGTCCTTAGCAGCATGTGTAGCTGAGATTTCTCCTTCTTTATGATGGAGACAGTAGCCACATAGAGTAGTGCAGCAGTGCCTTTTGAAAGGCAATTTGAACAAGCTGCAGGGTGAGACCAGGGTTCAGTCTGCATGGGTTCAATCTCCACTGGTGAAAGACCATGACAAAAAGATGGAAAAAGCAGATGACAGGAGAAAAGAGACTTCAGCCCTGCTAATATAGTGCCAGACAAGGCAACAACATGGTGCAGCTGATTTCACAGTGATGGCTAATGCTCGCTGAGTTCCATTTGTGCCTCTCCCAAAGGCCTTCCCAAGATATTAATTGCAAAGCTAGCTAAAGCCAGAGAGAGTACAGTTCCTGCTTGGTGTCTCCTAGAGTTTGGATTTAGTTCTTCAAGCAGACCAAAGAAAGCATTTGTAGAACAAACATTATAGTTGTCCATATTTGAAAATAAAATACCTTTATCACTCCTCCTTGCTTAGGAGGCCACCTTTCATAGGATATGAAGTACTGCATGCAGAATCAACAAATGTTTCCTGTCACTTTAAGACAGCTGTCTTTCGATTATTTGTACAGAGTGGATCCAGTCTGATGTCAAAAGGACCTTCTAAGAAAGTCATTAATAGTGCTCTGAATTAGTGTTGCATTTGTTGCATTTGTTTGAAGCTGTATTTTTAGCTCCCTTTTTTTTTTCTTATATCCACCAGTGCAGTAGAACACACTCCTCCCTGACAGTTTAAAAAGCAAGTCCAAAAGCTGTGACTCATAAAATGAGTTTTAGTGATTCATGGTTAGAGCTTTTCAGTTGGGAAAATTTTGCTCAAATAGGCTTGCCCAATTATCTTTATCCCAAAAAGAGACAGAGGACAGTCTTTAGCTTGCTTTATTAAAATAAAGGAAAAGCCCACGGGGACACAGCCCTGTTGGGTCCCTTAGCACCTCAGAAGTCACTGCCTCTTTTTTATCCTTCTTTCTGATGCATTGTCCCTCTTCCTTTCCTTACTGAAATATTTGGAGGTTACAGACTTCTTGGTCCGCCTAATATGTGTTCCCCTTGTATATTACCTATTAGGCTTGCACAATAAGTTCAAAGTTTGTTAAGTTCAGGTTTTCAGTATACCGTTATAACTAAAACCATTTCAGTGAGAATGTAAAGACCTTCTGGAAAGGAATTTGCTAGCTTTTGCACAAATGAGAGCAAGTGTATCTCACAAGTCTCCGTGTGAATGATGCTATTAGCAAGGGCATCTTCAAGCTTCTTTTATCTCAAGCAACATGCAGTTATAAGATTCATCAAGATATACAGAATGCTCAGCTGGTACAAAAATCTGTTTTACAGAAGTACCTATTTCAGTAACCTGTACTAAAAACATCTCTCGTTGGAGTCCAAAACCCACAGTTTCAATAAAAAACACATATGCCTTTGAAAGCTTAGTTGACACGTTTTATTCTTACGAATACAGCCTGATATTTTCTGACATGTTCAGATCAAGTGTCTCAAAATTACACAAATCCATCGCCTAGTTTGTTTTCCAGTCTTTCCAGTTGTGGATAGGCATTGCTTACCCTGGTTTTTAGATTCTAATGTAGCTACATTAACATTGGGAAAACAGAGTAAGTAGGACAAATAGTATTCAACCTTCTCAACCAGCTGGATTTTTTTTTTTTTTTTTTTTTTTGAGAAGATGATGGTATTTCATTTTTTAATAAACTTTCTATATTACTCATTAAGAGGAAACTTATAATGATAAATGGTGTTTTTGTCATACCTCAAACAAGGACACCTAGGCATCATATATCATCACAAAGGCAGTAGCATCAGAATTCACTAATGGTTACCCTTTTGTGATTCTAATAACTCTACCCAGGCTGTCATCTATCTGACATGTTTCTACATGGAGGAAGGTAAATGGACATCATAGTCAAGTAAAAAAAGTCTAATACTGCACTTAACTCTCCCTGAACTCAGTATTTTTTGCACAGTTGTTTCTCTCTTTGTCTGCTCTTCTTCAGAGCCAGTTATTGTTTACCATGATTAATTTTCCTATATGTAGAAAAGGGAAACTCTCCTCCCTTTCTGTTTAGTCTTGATTCTTTTCATGTACATGTTTTTGAACTTCAAAAAACCTCACCTATAGTTAAGGCACCAAATAAAACTCTTTGGCTGCTCATGAAAACAAAATGCTATTTTTGTGGTTCCACTGCTGCCTGAGTCTGCTTTTCCTCTGTGCCAAAACAACCTGATTAGAGCTGGTTAAATCATCTTCTTAAATTCAGAGCTGAGGCTATTTCAGAAAACAAAGCTATCTATAAATGATTATCCTTGCTTATTCCCCTCTCTCTTTCTTGGAAATCTACATAGTTGACATTTAAATAAAGAACAATGGAAACTGGTAGTAACAGACTGAAAATTCTGGGGAAGAGATGAGAGTGGGGAATGTGATAAAAGTCCTCTTATTCTAGGAAGGTTTGCAGCGCTCATCAGCTCACTGTGCACTCTACCAGGAATTCTTCTCAGGGTCCTGATGAACACTCTTGTCATTGTCACCAAATGAGAGAATCTGAATTATCCTTTTCTTTAGAGTAATCACTGTCCTGTTATATTTTAGCAAGTGTCTACCTTGCAACATTCCCATAAATCACAGGAATCTGCCTAGAGATGCAGTTGAGGTGTATTATCACAACAATGCTAAACAGCTCATCCATCTCAAGTCTGCCTGCTCCCAGAGTGATTCCTTAGGAATTGCTTTCCATAATTTTGGCCTTCTTTTTCCGAAGAGCTTTCTGTAGCTAAACCATGAACAGTTGGCTTCTGGGAGCCACAAAGATGGTTAACTTTTTTTCTCAGTGGGGGCAATGTCCGTTAACGAGAGAGAACTGATGCAGCTGGATGCTGTTGGCAAGCTGTGCTCTAAGCAGGTGTGGTAAAATTCCTGTCTCACACACAGCTAATATGACCACTTAGAAAGGGGAAGGCACAGGAAACACAGCCTACCACAGTCTTATAATTTATCTGCAATGTATGCTTTATCCTACATCTCTTCTTAGTCTAGCCACAATCCTCCCAGGCAGTGCTGGTGTATTGGTGAGGACCAGATAGCACAGACTTTACAGACCTTTAAAAGCAGAGATTAAGAGATACATGTTGTCCTCTGTGTCCAGTCCATTGTCAGGCTGATCTTTCTCTAAAATTCTGAAGCTTTTAATACCACTTTTGGCACCAAAAAAAAAAAAAGCTATTTTGTCATGTTGTGAGATGCCTCCATATGGCCTTGGGATTCTCCATGGCCAGGTTCTACTAGCAGCCTTAGTTGTTTAAACTCAGTACACCAGACAGTCTGGAGCCATGGCAGCCCTGTTTTCTTCTTGAGCAAGCAGAAGTATTGATAAAGTCAGGAATTTCTAAATAGAGAGCTGGTACCCTTCTATGAGGCTTTAACGTTGTCATCCACTCAGTTAAGGCAGATCTGTGCCAATTGGAAGGACCTAGGCATGCATGAAGGACAAAAGAATGGAGATGTGTTCTGGGAACTATCTATGTTATGTGTGATATGTATTACTACGGAACAGTGGTTCAAGCTGCTCTGCAGTACAATAAGACAGATTATTTATTAAGGAAGTGTGAGGAATATTCTTGTGTGAATGTACAAATAACTGCATCTTAATGTTGGTTTCTCTGTGCTTTGATTCTGTTCCATGAATTTTCCAGTTGATATCAGGTCAGCTGAGTTCTTCCAACCTATGACTTTGTAGTTCACTAGCAATTTCCATATCATGTGCCAAAGAACAACCTTGAATTGAATGTAGATGACAGTATGGCTGAGGTGGCTGCGTCTGTGAGAATGGCATAATAATGCATAATAATGCTTCTGAATGGCTTATGGCACTAAGTGCCATAGTGAATGGAAAAGAAGGAATCACAGGCAAAATATTATTAACAGCAGAAGGAAATGAGACTTCCAAGAGGGAAACCATGTGGTATATTCTTTTTTTTTCTTTTAGCGTTTTTCTTTTAGCAAGATAGATCCTTGAACTGGGCTATTAAGAATAGGTATGGTTAGGCACTATAAGTAGATATACTTTGCAAGATTTACTTTGCAGATGGAATTTACTGTCTTTTTCCCTTTCTTTACTAAGCCCCAGTCCTCCTTTTTTTTTTTTTTTTTAAATTCTTTTTCTTTTCCCAGAACATAATCCATATTAATGCATTTGCCAATCCTGTACTTTCAGACTTCTGCCATACATGAGAGCTGCTGTCACTTCAGCACCTCTGCCCTGATACTAAGGACCTCTTTGCAGAGGGGACAGAAAACAGATGCTAATCACTTTTTCTACTCCCTTTTAAATAAAAGGCGAATAAGAAATGAAGTAGGCAATGCACTGAGGATTATTCCAGTAAGATTGTGCAGTGGTGACTTTGGTGCAGTCTCTCCTGTTGCTAAACAACATCAGCTACTAGCACTGTGGCTGTAGTGCTCATGCCATGTTTCCTTAAGGTCCTTAAAGCTGTCTAGGAACGTATCATAAGCCCCACACAAAACAGACAACTCTTGATTAGGTTATTTCTTGAATTCAGGAATCACTTGAAATAGCTGATTATCTTGGGAACTGCCTTAAATTAAAACTATTCTCAGGAATGCTTGTCCAGGGTGCTTTTGCTTCTCCCATAGACTTCTGCTGAAAGTTGGAGCCTCAGAGTACTCAGCTGAGAACAGACATCTAGCTGGGGAACATTGTGTCCTGTAACACCAGCAGAAAATAGAAGAGAGAAAATTTGCAAAGGCTACAGCCTTTACTAAGAAGAAACACATTAGAAGTTTTTGTCTTATCAATTACTGCCCTGCTAATAAAATCCATAAAAGTTTTCTGAACATATTCACTAGTTTCGTATCTCTTAACTAGAATATTGCTAAGTTAAAGTTACTAATAATAAATAGAAGACTATACAAACAAATACAATTTAAAGAAGACAACAAATTCAAAAGGAACTGCATGGCAGAGATTTGTAGAACACCAGAGAGAGCATCTTTGCTTTGGATGAGCCTCTTGCCATCTGACTACTGTCTAAAAACCACATCTTTGTCTGTGCTGCTAAGAAAGGTCAAACTGTTCACAGTTAATAAGTCATCTTTGAACCTGTAGTAATCATCTGTTTTTATGTTTTATTTTAGTGCCAAGGTTAGGTATTGAAAGTCACAGTTAATGGTGTCTGCCAAATTGCATCTCCAAGAGCTGCTTAAACCAGCTTGAGAAAGTCTTTGCACATTAGAAAAGGAAGGATGGCTAAAAACAAATAAGTTATTAAACAAAACTGTATGACATAGACCTAGATACTGAAACTCCATTGTTAATTCACAGTCCCTTCTGATAATTATTAGCATTGCTGTATGTAGAGCATGAACTATAAGGCACAACACTATGAGGAGCATTGTATGCAGATTTCAGACTAGAAGGTGTGTCATTCTTCCTGTGTATACTGTATAGTAAAGCTGTACAACTAATGGTATGCTTTATTGGTGAGGAACTCAACTGGATAATGCATTATGGTTTTTTTTGTTTGGAATCTGCCTCCAGACACGTTGTATGAAAGATTTCTCCTCTTGTGGGCCTGTTCCCAGCAGGACCAAGTACAACTATCGGTAAGAATTCCTTTTTCTCCTTTTCTTTAATTGTAGCAATAACTCCTTTTGTGTCCCATATTCTGTAAGAAGTGCCTGCCACAGACTGTGGAAACCTCTCTCTTTCCATCTGCAACATTGTTGGCTGAGTAGAATACACGGAACTGCAGTTTGGTCAGGAGACCTAGTTGTAGGTGAGATTGCCAGCAACACACCCCCAGTTTTCCTGTGTCCCTGGTTCCTCTGCCAAGGGCACTTAAGTATATCTCCGTGAAAACTGTAGGGTGATGGGATGTTGGTGAGATGGTCACATCCATTGCTGGCTGAGCTCATTATGTCTGAGAGACCCTTTCAGTTGGGAATATTTGATTTGATTCTACATGCTGTGAATACTCTCAATGTATCCAAAGACAAATTGAGTAAGGATACAGAGAAGACAATCAGATGTTGAAAGTGGTGAGAAGTTAGGTGGTTTTTGGTCTTAACTCAGGATGTGGAAAATTCTCATTTCATTTTAAAATGGATCTTAAAATAGTCAGCCTGTATGATCAGTTCTCTGGTGCGCAGTGTTTTCCAACTTGAATGGGCACTAGCAACCTTGGCTGGATGAAGTCACCAGAGAAACTGACAGAGGACACAGCTTATTCAGAGTGTTTGTGTGCTCATCTGCCTCTGCTATAGGGAGCACAGTGGAATAACCAGAGTAGTACCACGGTGCTGCTTCTCATGTTGTCCCAAAGCAGGACCCTTTGAAAGAACAAGCTATAGGATAAAGGATCCGGTTTAGAGCCACTGGAGCACATCCAGAAAACAGCAGGAAAGCTGTGTATTCTACATTTACACCAAGCTTTGCATATGCTGAAAACAACTTCTTGGTTATTTTATTTTCTTTTTTCTTCCCATTAGTCTCCCCAACATTTTTCTGTTGCTTTTATCTGTACTCTTCAAAGAGCACTATTCATCTTCCTTTGCTCTTTATCTTTTCTTCACTTTTGTGTCTAGCCATTCTTAGTCATTCCTTCCAAACTCCAGCTCAGACTTCCTGATTTTGCCCCTACTTGTTCTAGCCCTTCACTGAGACTTTGTATTAGTCCAGCACAGGTAAATTTAGCCCCGCATTACCTACCCACTTTGTGGGATATGGAAATGACTACCTGTAAATAGCAGAATTACTGCATCCTTGCCTTACTTCTCCCTGTGCACGAGTACTCTTTCTTGTGTGGTTATAAACAAACTATACATTGATTTCATTTTATTTATTTTATTATTTTATTTTGTTGTTGTTTGTTGTTAAGCCAGTGATTACAGGGAAAGCGGGCATCCAGAAGCCACTGAGATGTTAATAATGTTCCTGATGCCTGTCAAATATTGCAGACTCCAGGACTTTGGGAACTCTGGGACTTTTCATTCCTTGCCACTGAAGTCCAGATGGATGCACTCAAAAAGCTAGGAAGTTTCTCCACCCCAGTCCTATGCATGTTCTCATTTGCAGGCTTGGACATTAGCAAGGCTGAACATATATATATTTCAGAGAGTCACACACAAAAAAGACAGAGATAAGGCCAGCCAGCCATGCAGACTATCACAAAGTAGTACCTTTACCAGACAATGAAATGCTGGAGTTTTGCATTGGTCTACAGACTCAGTTGTCTCTCGAGGTAAGGAACAGCTTCTTACTTACTGCAGGCCTTCTCTCAATGAGTCCTCCAAGTCTAGTGCTGGATGGATGAGAAATACTGATGGCCAGGCCTTCCAGAGTGCCACTTGCAATGCTTGTTTCACAGTTCATTGTTTGAAGACTTGTCCAAGGCCTGTGAGTACATGGGTATCAAACTTTTCACTTCCCTGGGCCACATATAGTGAACAGAAATTGTCTAGGGCTGCATATAAATAGGTTGCTCCAAAAATATTGCCTCCTATTTATTTCCATGGAAATGACAACAGATAAAGGAGAACAATAACAAATTTTGATAGAGCAAATTCTCTGCTGCAAAACAACATTTTCCAATATTTTCTGAAACTGGGTGACTTGTTTCTAGGATGTGATCTCCTAATAAGCCAACTCCTCACTTTTGCAGTTTTTTGTTCCCCAGAACTCAGCTATAGCACTGCGATCAGTATTTCCTGCAGCCCAAGATGATGCCTGTCCTCTAACCTGTAGGCCACCCCCTGAAACAAACTCATGGATCTCCTCCACCTCAGGCAATGCAGCAGTAGACACTCAAATATTTCTTCAGAAGAGCAAAAAGTCATCAGAGAATCACACAGAATCACGAAATTGTAGGGGTTGGAAAAGACCTCCAGAGATCATCTACATAGGTAGATATCCAGACAGATCTTGAATGTATCCAGGGAAGGAGACTCTGCGAGCCCTCTGGGAAGTGCTGTCTACCTGTCATCTTTCAAATGTGCCAATGCTGACTTCAGTGCCCTAGCATGTAATAAGTAGATGACACAGGCACCTGGAGGGAAAGAGAAAGTGCCTTTCTCCATCTGACTGTTTTGCCATCTGTGTCATGAGGAGACTCTTGCACACGGTTGAACCCTAAAGCCACAGTGCTGAGTGCCTGGCACTAAAAATTCTCCAGTGTCTTTCAATGATGGGATGTTGGGAACTCACAGCAGTGTCATAGAATCATAGAATGGTCTGGGAGAAGGACCATAATGATCATCTAGTTTCAACCCCCCCCCCACCATGAACAGCCACCATTAGACCAGGCTGCCCAGAGCCAATCCAGCCTGACCTTGAATGCATCCAAGGATGTGTCATCCACAACCTCCTTGGGCAACCTGTTCCAGTGCTTCACCACCCTCTGAGTAAAAAACTTCCTCCTAATATTTAACTTAACCTCCCCTCTCTCAGTTTAAAATCATTCTCCCTTGTCCTTTCACTATCCACACTTGTATATACAGCCGTTCCCTCTCCTGTTTATATACTCCCTTCAAGTATTGAAAGGCCACAATAAGGTCCCCCAGAGCCTTCTCTTCTCTAAGCTAACCAAGCCCATTTCCCTCAACTTTTCTTCATAAGAGAGGTGCTCCAGCCCTCTGATCATCTCAGTGGTCCTCCTCTGGACTTGTTCTAAGAGCTCTGCGTCTTTCTTGTACTGGGGGCCCCAGGCCTGGATGCAGTACTCCAGATGGGGTCTCACAAGAACTGAGTAGAAGGGGACAATCACCTCCCTCTCCCTGCTGGCCGCCCCTTTTTTAATGCAGTCCAGGATATAGTTGGCCTTCTGGGCTGCAAGCGTATACTGCTGGCTCATGTCCAGCTTCTTGTTTGTCAGGACCCATCAGTCCTTCCCCACAGGGCTGCTCTCATGGGGTTCTTTACTCAGTCTGCATAAATACCTGGGGTTGCTCCGGCCCAAGTGCAGCACCTTGCATTTGGCCTCGTTGAATGTCTTTAGGTTCACATGTGCCCACTTCTCTAGCCTGTCCAGGTCCCTCTGGATGGCTTCCTTTCCCTCCAGTGTATCAATTGCACCACTCAGCTTGGTGTCATCTGCAAACTTGCTGAGGGTGCATTCGATGTCCAACTGGAAATGGCTACACATTCAGTTCAGCTTTCGCTAGTTATTTCCAGAGGGAATTTTTATTTCCCCATCTTGACTGGGTGTGTAAGACAATTGGTACCAAAGCTGCTATGTCTACAATTATTCTGCGTTCTATAAGCCCTGCTGCTGGCCTGCGAGAACATAGCATGCAAGGATAGAGAAAGGAAAAGAAATACAAGCTCCAAATGGCTTGCTTGGCCTTCTTGGCTATGGGGTGCTGCTAAGATACATGGAAAGTGTCAGCACATTTACAGTCTTAGTGATAAATCTTACCTTGAGGATAAAAGCAGAGTGATGATGCAATGATGATGCAATGCTAAGGCAAAGCTCTGCAGGGCCAGCGAGATTTGTGTTACTGTTCCAGTGCCACCTGGTGGGACAGTCTAACCAATGCAACCCTTCTTCAGCTCTCCCTCTCTGAGAAGGCTTTACCGCATTCCTCTACGGTGGATGAAGAGCATATGAGGACAAGGAGGAATACGGGCTGAGATCAGAGTAACCCTAAGTTTATAACATGGATATGGGGAAACTTACCTGACTGCCCCCTTGCTTGCTTGATGATTGTGGTGGTTTTCCATTTTTCTACTTTTTGTTCCATGCACCC
Source organism: Tetrao urogallus (assembly GCF_951394365.1). Classification (NCBI taxonomy): domain Eukaryota; kingdom Metazoa; phylum Chordata; class Aves; order Galliformes; family Phasianidae; genus Tetrao; species Tetrao urogallus. The sequence continues at coordinate 118,751,642 of NC_136813.1, read as the reverse complement.
TTCCTTTCATAAGAGGGAGATAAAGTGCATTCCATTTCACAGGTCAGAGATGTAGCTAAACTGAATTCAAGGCTGTTGAGCTCTGTGCAATTTCAGACAGCACTAACAATGAAACATGGAGAGTTGTTTCTGTGGGAAGGTATTATGTGACCACTTGTTCATGTATATGCAATGTGGTCACTCTAAGAAACTAAATTTCACACCCTTGTTTCTGAAAGAGGCCACTGAGTCTGATCAGGACTTGGATTTGGCCCAGTTTTGAATCAGATGTGCAGCTGTGGCAAGCAACTGCAGTATCTGGATCTGGTCTCCAGCAGCTTCTGCCCTCAAGACTTGTTCTGATCCAAAAGAGGAGCAGGGTGAAGATGCAGTTTTTTCATTAAAGGCATGACATAAAGCTGTGAGATAACACATGTGATCGTGTCATCTGTTGGCTTTGGTTTGATAATTTGTTAATTTAGTTCCTAGCGGTAAATAAATGAAATATATCCTTTCTTTTCTGAAAAATTATCTATGGAAAGAAGTGTGTTGAAGTTTCTTGTCTGCTTGAACGTTCCCTAGGTACAGCTCTTCATGCTTCTATCCCCATACTATGTATATCTGTTGGATTTCAGAAGCCTGTCATCATAGGTGATGTATTTCCCTTTCCGCTGCCGACTGAGTTTGAGCTCCCTCAACTCAGATAGCTTTGAGACATACTTCAATTCTGCTTGAAACCCTCTCTAAAACTTGGAAGGAACTGGGGTGGGTGTGCTGAGGAATGCACAAATCATTTTGTGGAAGAATGTCTCTTTCTCACATATCCTACTTTTCCTTTCCTTCACTGTGACCTGCATAGTACTATAAGTGTAGCGTTTTGGAGAGCTGCTGGGCCAGAATATCACTTTAGGTGGTTCCAGTAAAGATAAAATGTGTTTCTTCTGCCTCAGACCTGACTGATAATGTGCTACTATCTGCTGGAAATCAGTGTGGCCTTCCAGTTCTACTTTTGTTTTAGTCTGTGTTTAGTCTTTGGTGTTAGTCTGAGTGCAGGAGAAGAAAGCCTACATAAAGTATCCCACTTTTGTCTAGAAGAACACCATCAGTACCAAGGGGCTTTGGGAGCTGGCAGGAGAATGGGTCACAGGAAAAGAGAATCACTTACTGGGAGGTGTTTTTAAGTTGTGATAAGTACACAAGCCTGGACAAATAGAAGGGTAAAGAGACAGCAACATTCACTACAGAACAGAAGTTTTTGGAGAGATTGATATTAATTATAAGCTTAGAGAGACCTCATTCAGCATGAAACTCCCAGGTTTGGCAGCAGCCACATGTGCATGCTCTGTTTGGTATGGCAGTATGGAGGTAAAGATGTAGTAGATTGGCAAGTTTATGTCCCCAGCAGTGATAACAAACTACTTATCTATTTGTTCATTTATTTACACATGCATAATTTTGCTCCTCTGGACCTTGCTGTTCTATATGATCCTCTATCTCAAGGAGGAAGCAATGAGCCACACACGGAACTTCTGTAGACATTTCTCTTAGCATAATGACTGCAGTATGCACACTGATTGGAACATGCCTATTGGGCAGAAAGCCTAGTGAAGGCGCTATTTCACAACTGTGATGTTTAAATAGCACTAAAAATGTATTTGTTTAGTGTGTTAATTACTTTTCATGATACCAATCCACTAATCATTTCCTGCAGCCCAAGACCATGCCTGTCCTCTAACCTGTAGGCCATCGCTCCTTGAAACAAACTCATGGATCTTTTCCACCTCTTCATCACCATAGGCTTTGCAGCAACACACACAACTTTTTCTTCAGATCTGTTAGCTCACAAGAAATCTTCTCCTGGCTCAGGAGAATGAAAAAATCCTGCACCAGTGTCATGGTTTTATGATTTTGTTATCGGTATTCCACATCATAGCATTATGTAGCGCACTGGGAGTTAAAGAGTGCTCCAGCTCCATGGACTGTTGATGGTACTGGTTCTCAGAAGAGAACAAGAACCACATATCTCAGAAGACTTTCACTATTCCATTTCTGTTTTCCGTTCAGAGGGAGCAACATCCTCTCAGCTCTTTTCTTTGTCTTCAGCCTGGGCTCTGCTGCTGCACTTAAGTATACCTGAATGGTTACTGAAACTTAGGTAGGTTTTCAAATTTCATGCCAAGATTTCAGTCAGAGTAATCTTACTCCTGTCCATCCCCATCCAAGCTACAACCAATGCACAATTTCACGGGAGGGAGGGGTAGAAAAAAAAAAAAAAAAGCCACATTTCCTGGGATTGCTTTAAACCGTCCACAGTGAAAAATAAATAAATAAAAAGGAATCTAGAATCAGTAGAAAAAGAAGTTACAGTGTAGATTCACGAGCTTATTGCTGCTGAAACATCTCCAAACGCATGAAGCATTTCAGAGTCAAATTCAAGGTCTAGTTGCAGATTTTATTAGAACACACAGAATCTTACTCAGACATAAGGAGATGGTGTAACTGTTCCTTCTCAGCCATCAGAGCTGCTGCTTGATGTCAGAGTTTAACCCTGAACAATACTTTCAAGGGATACAACACACAGTGTTGTACTCTTGTGCAGGAACAGTTCCTGGGGGTAAAATTGGAACTCTGAGCTTGATAGACTCAAGACTGATGGCAAGTAATCGAATGGGAGACAGGAAGGTGAGTCCAGCAGGTAGCTGTGGGGCTGAAAATGGAGAAAGGAAAAAAAAAGTCAATTAACTCTACTCTCTGCAGAAGAATGGAGCCTAGTTAATGTTACAAACCTGTGGAAAGCCTTGCTAAAACATAACCCCCTGCCCAGAAACTGTGTTTTGTTTCCCTACATTCCCATTGCTGTTCTCTCTTCCCTTTCCACCTGTGTTCCCCACCTCAGTAAACTAAGTCCTTCCACAAGTGCCTGTTTTCTCAAACATGCTCTTCATCTCAGCTCCTCCCTGCCCACCCCCCCAGCACTTCCAGGTACCTCTAACAGTGCTATTTCTATCTACGTATGAACCAAAAGACCAGGCACCAAGGCTGTTTATAACACCAAAACCCAACATATTTTTCATAACATTTTTATAATTGCAGAGTAAGTGGTTGGCATACATTTCTCAACAGGGAGACAGAAATTGGCTGTGGCAGTTTATCACACATTTTGTTCCATTTCTATTGGCAATCTCAACTCTTTGCTATCTAAATTGTGTTCGCATTAAAATAGGGGCTCACGTGTTCATTGGACTTCAACAATTGTGCTTAAGAACCAATGGGAATATCCTAGACTGCATCAAAAGAAGTGTGGCTGGCAGGGGGAGGGAGATGATACTGCCTTCTCTACTCTGCACTGGGGAAACTTCACATGAAGCACTGCATCCAGATGTGGAGACCTAGGAGACATAGACCCATTGGAGCACATCTGGAGGAGGGCCACAAAAACCATCCAAGGGATGAAACACCTCTCCTGTGAGGATAAGCTGGGAGAACTGGGGCTGTTCAGCCTGGAGAAGAGAAGGCTTCAGGGAGACTTGATAGCAGATATTCAGTACCTAAAGAGGGGCTATATAATAAGGAAGGGGACAGACTCTTTAGCAGGGTCTGTTGTGACGGGACAAGGGGAAATGGTTTCTAACTTGAAGAGAGGAGATTTAGGTTTGAGATCAGGAAAAAGTCTTTTACAGTGGGAGTGGTGAGGCACCGACACAGGTTACCCAGAGATGTGGTGGATGCCCTGTCCATAAGGACACTCAAGGTCTGGCTGGACCAGGTTCTGAGTAACCTGATCAAGCAGTGCATGCCCCTGTTCAGTGCAGGAGAGTTGGACTAGATAACCTTTATAGGTCCCTTCCAACTCAAACCATTCTATGATTCTATTTTCAAATTCCTTTATCAAATCAGAAAGCATGGCTGTGTATTCTTCACTATTCAGAGCACTGTGGTTAGCCAGTATTTCAAAGTGCATAGAAATACTTGCTGTCACTTGAGCCAGCACTGTCTTCTCCATGCCCTGCTTTCAGCACAGCATTAACAACACAATGAAGGTTTGGTTGTTGCTGAGCAATGGGTGCACGCCCAGGGCCACTCAGTGAAGAAAAGCTGCCACCTTTACAGCATGGGTAGGGGTTGAGCCATGCTGAGCTGCACGCTGTTCACGGACAGCGGGTTGGACATGCCTGCCTACGTGCAAGAAGTAACCCCATCCCAAATCCATGCACCATCCTGAAGCCATAATCACATCAGAAAATAGATTAACTGGCAAACCCTATGCAAGATATGTGAAATGTGTAGATGGTTGGTGCCTAGGGAATGTCATGTATTATAATGTGACTAAACCAGAAGTAATGTGCAGGTCGATTACTTTACTTTACCTGTTTTTTTGTTTTGTTTTTTTTTTTTGCTTTTTTTTTTTTTTTATATATGTATACTAGATCTTCCCATTTCAAGGACTCATGACTTAACTTTATGTAAGCAATATGTAAAAGAAGCATTTTACCAATTCCTGAATTTGAAGCGTTTATTTATGTTAAAATAGTGTAAAAGAATGTAGATTGCAAACGCCATTTGTAGTTGTGCTTGAAAAACCTATCCCATTTGTTTTTTGAAACTTTGCAACAAAGATTAGTGAGCCTTATTTTGGCATTATGAGTCTCTGAACCCTAGAAAGGCTAGGATTTCAGTAGATAAACTCAAAAGTATAATAAAACCCAGAATGAACTGAATCAGATTCTATAATCAATGAACATTAAGGTGTTACAATTACAATACAAACAAACAAGAGAGTAAGGCAAAGCAGACTACAATAACAGAAGAGAACAGATAGAAAGCTTACCTGTATCCTAGGCTCACTTACAAAACTCCAGCAGGATGGATCTCCAGAAGAGATCCTTCCCCACTGGTAGCCAGCTCTTAAATGGGTCTAGGAGAGGTGCAGCCAGGCTCCACCCCTTCCAGTAGCACAGGTGAATTGCCTTCACCTGTGCTCCTCTGGCTGACTCATTGCTCGCCTCAGGTGATCAGTCAGAGGTTCAGGCTGTGACTCAGCAGTTCCCATAAACAGACCTCAGGGCAAATGTTGTTAAGTGTTAATTCATCCATTATTAGTGTCATTAGTAACAATTCTGATATAACTAATTGTAAAGTTCATTTTGGTATAAACTTAAGAAATTAACCCAAAAGGTTTGGGCATTGCCTGCTGTGATTAAGTATGAGCAATATGAGCTTTTGCGAAAAATTTCCAAGCTCACTGAAAAGTGAGGGAAGAGGGGGTGTTAATTTGAAGAAGTAATTAAAGCCAGGATCCACATATACCAGGCAGAATTAGCCTAAAATGTGACAGACATCAAGACGTTCCCCTTTGTCTTCCTTATCTATGTGTACAGAGACTTCTAAAATTGTCATTGCACTCCACAGCAACCATTGGGACAAAAGGAGTCTTGGGAAAAAGTAAAGGACCCCCTTTTAAGGACTAACAATAGACTGACAATGGACCATCACCATGCTAGAAGGAACTGAATGATATTGAAGATCACCAAATAAGGCTATGTCTATTGGACAGTCATTGGAAGTGGATACGATAATGAATTTGGGGTTGTAATTACTATGTAATTAATGTGAAACTATGACCTGTTCATGAGTGATCAACTGGTGGAGTATTCTTGGAGAGTTCTAACAATGCTACCCCAGCGCTACTGGTAAAGAATGCTTTGCTTAATGGTAACAAAACTTTGCTCTTAAGTTTCCATGCATTGATTTCTTAGAATCAAAGTGTAGTTAAAAGTTCTATGACATTCTTGTACGGAAAGAAAGTGTCTACAGTAAGAGATGGCTTGAATATACAAGTGAGAGCCTGGGCTCATGATAAGACAGTAACATGCTCAGGCTTTGCTCTGCAGGACAGTATTGCAGGAGCAATCAGGAACTTGGGTCACAGTCAGAGAATGCTCACATATGAACAACATTCAGAATAAAACTGTTAAGCTGGACCACTGAAGAATGGGTTCGGATTTGTGTTAACTTGAAAATGGGACAAAAAATCTTAGGACTGAACTATGTCCCACATGCTTTTCCACACCTTTCAGTACCTGCATAAGAATGAGCATCATCAGACCACCAGTAGGATAGGCTAAAGCAGTAAGCCATGAAATGTAAAGACCAAACAATGTATAAGAAAGTTGGTAGGGAAAAAGTAATAAATCCAGGTTCACAGGTTCAATGGATTTAAAGCAAAAGTGAATACAACACTTATACTTGTGCAAGAACCCTTAAAAAAAAAAAAAAAAAAAAAAAAAAAAAAAAAAGCTTCTAGTAGAAATAAAGCACTGACAGGCAGCCAAGCAAGAAAGCTTGCGTCAGGGTGTCGGGGAGGACACAGTTAGAAAAAATGTACAACAAAAAAAGTCAAAGAAACAAAGATAAGCAATTCAAAGGAAAACAAAGACAGAGAAGAGTAGGTGAGACTGTAAAACTAGTAACTCTAAAATGTCACATAAAAGCTAGATTCACCAAGAGCAACATCATAAAAACTTCCAATAGTTTATACTTTCCAATGGTGGCTGTTGATAACAGCCAGGGGAAAAAATGTAATCCATACAGACTGATTGAACCAGGTTAACAAAGACAAGGTCAAGAAAGCAATTAAAAAAATGCAGCAGAATAAATCTGGCAATTGCCATCTATAATTACTTATAGGTAAAATGTTGGTTATATTCTTCATATTGAAAAATATCAACAGGAATTGCCCATTACTTCTGATGATGGCAGCTACTCACTGGTTCAGAATGCAAAGACAAAGAAATCACTACTGTCTGAGCACATAGCTATCCAGCAATCTCAATTGCTTTCTGAAGATTAGGAAAGAATAGAATGAAAGCAGCTGATTACACCTGCTCAGGCATTTTAAAATAAATTTACATTGGAAAATGTAATCAAAATTTTAATTAAAATTTGACTAAATTCCTATCTGCCCATGAAAGTACGTAAAGACATGGATGCACAGAATTATAAGAGATTTTTAAATGACTGTTTTGTCTTTTTTAAAATCTGGAACCATGATCTAAAAGGGGCAGTGGCAGTATGTATCACATAAACCATGGATGCCCAACCTTTTGGCTTGCCTGGGCTGCACTGAGCAGAGGGAAATTGTCTGGAGCTTTATTCGTGAAGGTCACTCCAAAAATAATGCCTCCTATTTATTTCCATGGAAACTACAACAGATATGATGAGCACAGTAACACTGTCTTATAGATCAAATTCTCAGGTACAAAACACCATTTCTCAACATAGTCACCACTGTTTGTTCTGCACTGTTATCACCCATAAACAGAAGCCTTGCATGCCACACTTGTAAAAACGTGCACCAGCAGAGATGACCTGTTACTATCATCACTGCTGAAACACATCATTCACTGACTTGCTGTGTTCACGTCCTCTCTTTGATTTCCTTAAACATTCAGCAAGTGTTGATTAATGCCAATGGGTACACTTTTTTCTGCATGGAGGAATTCAATGACACATCTTCGCTTCACAAACACTTCTGCATCAGAAGTCATTTGGACAAACTGCCCCTCTGCTGCCATCTTCTGCATGGCAAAAAAAAAAGTAGTAGAATATTGGTGGAGATGTTCATCCATTACAGCCACACCTCCAATATCTGCTTCTCATGTTGTGGGCCAACATAATAAAATAGCAGGTATGACTTTTGGAGTTGCCTCCATAAAATATATAACATAGTTAATGTATATAAGTAATAAAACATTTTCTAGTATTTTTTATTATAAGGAGGAGAGCAACAAAACTATAAAACTAGCGGGATATTTGAACTTTTGTTAGTTCCTTTGAAACTAACACATCAGTCCAGCTCAATGGTAGCGCTTGCAATTCTCTGTGAGGTCTCAAAGTGTTTCTCAGTGATTTTTGATGAAATTTCATTTTTCCTGTGTGTAGCTCACCGATATTTGAGCGACGGCTGCACACTGACAACTGCAAACATAGCACAGAGCAGGGGACAGGCCGCATTGCAAATGAGAAACAACTTTCTCTCTTCTAAGTTTAAAGGACAACTTTAAACTTGTCCTTTGTTTTGCTATATACTGCTGAAAGCAAGGATAATGGGGGTATCTCAGTGAAGCTGAGGAAGTAAAATATAAAGGGTTTAACCTGTCTGCAGGCAACAGCTGACATCCTTAATGGCGTACACAGCAATGTGTTACAAACTGACAGCACAACATTATACTGATGGACATTTGTACCCTGGTGTGAACTACCCAGCGTAGCACCACTGCTTCCAACAACATAAAAATTGCAATTCAAAAAAAGCTATAGCAGAGCTATGTTGCTCTCTGTCCCTCTTTTATATCCAAACCTTTTTATCTCTGGCAAATCTTTAAAGGAAGGCTGCTCTGAAAGTAATACCTGCTATTTTACTATGTTGACACATAATCAACATGTTCCATGTCAGAGGAAGTTGGTGGTAAAGCAGGCATTGAACCTTCCCACCAATATTCCATTACATTTTGTTGCCGTGTGGAAGATGGCAGCAGAGGGGCAATCTTACAAAATGGCACCTGACATGGAAATTCGTATGAAACAAAGGATGCAGCAAACTGCAGACAAGCAGTAGCTAGGCTTCACGTCCTTCAAGGCAATTTCAGAGTCTTCCTGCAATTAGTTTTTTTCGGATATTTTACTGCCCAGGCTGTTCTTTGCTATCGTAGACACTCATTTTACTAGCCTTCTGGCAACAACCTGAAAGCTATTGTCAAAATTTTCATTTTTACCTTTCCCGCTTGAACCCATCAAATTCTGAAATATTTCTTTCATCTTTCACCCCATCTTGCTTTCAAAATTGTCTCTACTGTATATCTTCTTGAAAACAGGTCTGTCATGACTTTGAGGTTCTTTTCCTTTCCTTTGAAGAACTATAAACATATCTCAAAAGGCTTAAAAAGGGAAAACTCAGACTTTTTGTCTATCTTGTGATTTGCTTTCCATTCTTACATACCTAGTGTTGTTATGCCATTGACATAACTTAAAACACCCACTACATTTTTTTATTTTTAAGTCACCTGTGCCGCTTTTCCATAAAGCCCTCCACATATACCTCATTTTCAACTTTTGTCTATTGAACCTTAATGGAGGCCCTTAGACAGTATTTCAGCACTCTTTGAAAAGCTAATAGAGGACACAGCCTATTGCACTGGGTTTATATTACTTACAGAAGAGTCCAGCAAACATGATTTACACACAGGTGCTAAGCTAGTATCTCCTGCCATGCACCTGAAAAATAAGTTTGTTTAACTAGATCCTTGTGACTGAAACTCCTCTCAGCTTTAGACTGCTTTGCAGGGACCTCCTATCCTTCCTTTGTTCTTCCCAAGCTCTATTTTGCAAGGACACCTTCTTGCTTTTCCTTCAATTTCATTACCTAATGAAAAGCAGATGACAAGCAAAGGTTAATTTAACTCAACGTACAGTGTGGTAATATAAAATCTACACAAAAAAGAGAAGCCAGGAGCTGGATGACTAGAGAGAGCAGTGACTTGGGCATTAGCGCTCACCACAGAATGTGCATATAGTACTGCAAAAATTCATTAAATGCCTCCATATTTTTGCTGCCTACAGTACTAAGTCCCACTGGGCCAGAAACAGCTTATATACTTCTCTCTATGCACCCCAGCAGATCAAGCTCAGGTTATGACAGCCTATAACAGGACCACCAGGTCAGCAAGCGGAGACACCCGCACTCCACAGGCACGCTACTCACGCTCAATGCGCTGTTTCCAAGCCTACTGGTACAACTTCATCTATAAACCATCCACCAGCACACGAGAGGACAAGCCACGACACCCATACATTTGGGAACACTACAGCAAGGCTTAGGGGAAACACCCGAAGCCTAGCGGCTACTACTCTCTACAGACTCAGGCACCCCCATCACGCAGGAAAAACTGAGCACATCGCCTGCCAAATACTCTTTCAGCCCAGTGCAGCTCAACTGCCTCTTCTAAGCTCCTCCACATCCCCGTCGGCGACGGTCTCTCCGCCCCAAGGGACGACGCGCACTTTAATCCGCCCCTACCACGGGCGGACGCTTTGCGGCAGCCCGGCCGCCTCTCTAGAAACTTCTCGGCCCCTCCCTCTCCCCCTCCCCTTCCTCCTCGTCACTGACCCCGGATCGCGCTGCAGTAGAGGTAGGAGAGAAAGTGTGCGTGGTGCTTGTTGTCTCGCTGTTTGGAGCCGGAGGTGCAGTGAGGCATCAGCCCAGCGCGGCGGCCGGTGCCGACTCCACTGGGCAGCCCTTTCCTAGCGCAGCAGTGGCAGCGACAGACGGAATGACGGCGGAGGAGATGAAAGCGGACGGGGCTCCCTTGGAGGGGGTGGACATCACCCCTAAGCGGGATGAAGGCGTTTTGAAGGTACCGAGTGGCTGCAGCGGCCGCTGTCTACTACTTGGGGGCGGTGGGGTATCAGCTTTGTGCAGGGCCCTCCGGAGCGGCCTGCGAGCGGGCGCTTCTTTCGGCTTCCTTCCAACACGCTCGGGTAGGGCTGTTATCGGGCCGCTCGGCGCGGAATGCTCGCGCAGCCCTCATGGTTATACATCAGCCGCAGCGCTGAAAGCGGCTGTCTGGGCCTACGCAGGCGCTGCCTGTGTACGGAGCTACCCGTGGGAGCTGGGGACGAGGAGCCCGCGCTTTCCGTGAGGAGGTCCCAAGGGAGAGGTGGAGGGGAAAAGAAGAGGCGTCAGTCCCTGCCCCGCGTGGGTATGAAAGCCGGGATGAGTTCTCGGCTCGCTAGGTTGGGGGGACAAGGGGGGAGGAGAGGGACAGATCTGCCCCGCCCCCAGCACGTGGTCGGACGCTGGAATTAAAGATGGTGCCTTGGCAGAGTGTATGCATCTCTTCTATCTGTGTGGATAGATGGTTGTGATTAGTACTGATTTATGCAGGCTGAACTGACTACTTCTCACAGCCTGAAAATGGGGGCACTCCATCTTAATATCAGCATCTCTTGGAGCTTGAGATGGTGCGTTTTACGCTTGGGCCTAATATAGATGTGCTTGGTGTCAAGAGCTGGTAGTAGTTGCAGGAGTGCAGGTTACATCTATTGAAAAGATCTAACTGAACATACATAAGCCAATTCTCTACTACTATCATTGCAGTGATTACAGGAAAGATCCTTTCATTAGCTTTGTATCAGAATAGCAGAATAGTAACCAGAGGATTTTACCTGCTGGCAGCAGAGCCACCTTTATGTTCTTCCTGCATTTGAAATGCTACTTATCTCTAGATAGACTAGTTGTAACATTTTTAGATAACCGAAGCAAACTTGCAGATCTGTTGTTGACTGGAGATGGTAAGGCACACACCTTAAGTGAATAGAACTGAAGTCCAATAAGCAAATGTAGTTTTGATCATTTTAGTGTTGCTTACTGTTTTTCTCAGGTTGTCAAGAGGGAAGGCACTGGTACTGAGTCTCCGATGATAGGTGATAAAGTGACTGTCCATTATACAGGATGGCTTCTTGATGGCACAAAATTTGACTCCAGTCTGGACAGGAGAGACAAGTTTTCGTTTGACCTGGGGAAAGGTAATACCTTATGTTTGCTTTTGATCAATCCTAGTAATACTGAGATGGAGCTTCCTTGCACACGTGGCTCTTCCACTTATTAAAACTGCGATTTAAACTAGTTTTCAGAGCTTAAGGTTTATTCACATAGATTAAATCAGAAATGCTTTGAGATCTTTCTGAGTGGGCATGCTGTATATCTGCCTCCGCATTCTCAGGACCTCAGATACAACACTCCAGGGGAAGTAGGCTCACCTCAGTGGGAATTTACTGTGAGATACAGTGATTAAAAAGCATTTAAATAGCATGTATTGGTTTTGTATTTTGTTGCCTCAAATTCAAGAAGAGGTAAGTGTGGCTGGGTACTGGCACAAGGGTGCACAACTACTGGGACAGAGTGCACAGGGGCAGCCATCAGCTACAACTGAAGGAAAGAGGAAATGTGCACTCTCTTTCTCTAAGCTCCCTTTAACTGTTGGAATCTCTTCATTATCAAAAACTTTTTTTTTTTTTTTTTTTTGTACAAAAATCCAAACATTCTGCTTCCAGTGAATTTTACTATTCAATCGGTGTTTTTCACTAGGAGTTCTCCATCTACTGGCTTTTTATTTGGGAGATAAATTCTACAAAGTCCTGAAATTCGGAATGATAGGAATTTTACCGAATGGTAGAAGTCAAATAATAAAAGGCAACCTGATTGAACTGAAAGGAACCACGAGTAGGAGTGCTTGAGTGAGAGGTTTTTGTTACTTTGGCTTTAGGAGGGATACTTGTTCTGCTTTCCTTCCCCTTTTGGTTATAAACAGGCACAACTTTCAGTTACCACTTCTGTTGGTCTTTGCATCTGATAAAGTACAGAGAGAAGAGGCTATTGTGGATTGTTTTCAAAATACAAGCAGACAATCTCTTATCCTAAGACCTTCCTTTTTGAAGAATATTCCCACTTGCTCACACTTGATGTTGTGCCAGGTGCTTCAGGGATGATCCGTGTCCAGATTACCTATGTTCTCTATGGGTGAAAAAGTAAGGGGAGAAGAAGAATCACTATAGAATGAAAAAAAATTAGCTAATTTTGGGTGTCCAAATAACTTCATAACTTGATTACCGTTAAAACTGATGCATGTAAACCTGAATGAGTTTAAGTCAGTATTTCTTAGCTTTTTATACTGACAGAGCTGATTATGTCTTTATGTATACCTAGCAATCATTTTAAAAATTTGCTTTTTACAGGTGAGGTGATCAAAGCATGGGACATTGCTGTTGCAACTATGAAGGTTGGTGAAATCTGTCAGATTACGTGTAAACCAGAATATGCCTATGGCTTGGCTGGCAGCCCACCAAAGATACCTCCCAATGCTACACTGATTTTTGAGGTAAGTGAGAGATACAGTCACTAAAACTCTATGACTGAAGAGCAAACGAAGAACATGATATTTCACAGTGGAAATTATGCTATATAATTTATTTTTGGTCAGGAATGTTAGATGAATATCTATGAAGCTTCTACTTTCTTTAGTCTACCTCCTACATTTTCTTTCTAGTTTAAAATAAACTTTTAAATTTGTCTTATAAACAAACAAAAGCAAACAAAAAAACAACCAATGCCAGCATGGTTCCTTTGCAAATGGCTGTCACCACACCAGAATTTTGTACTCTTGTATTGTAAGAGTCTTGAATTGTAAGTTCTCTTTCAATTAAAACTCTTTCTTTTTGTATATGTTCTCATGTTAGGACTCTCAAAAACTGTTCTTCAAAGATTTAGTAGGTCTTACTAATCATCACATCAGCATCTAAATGTCTCTATATATTTTCTTTATTCCTCGTGATCCTTCCGTAAAATATGCTGGGGAGTGAGCATGTAAAAAGAAGTGGAGAAACCTGTATTGTCATCAGTAGAACATTTTGGGACATCTGTCTTAGGTAAACTAAATTAGACCAGGATTATATTTGGTGTTAGATATCCATCAAAATGTCAAGTAGAAATAATCTTTGTGCAAATGCATATTCAATTCCTTTTGTATTCCGTGTAGGTTTAGTTCAGTTCATGAATCTCTGGAGTGATGGCTTTGAACTTTTTTAAAATAAGACACTTCATTGTAAACCATAGGCGTGAAAACTTCTGATTTGCCTGCACAGCAGCAAGTGAAGAGGAAATTTCTTGGGCTGAATATGTAGTATGTTTAATATAAGTAACAAAACTTTTACTTTTTTAGTATTTTTAAATAAAATATTTTTTTAAAGAGCAAAAAAAATATGCGACTAGTGGTATATTTGATCCTGTCTTTGCAAAACTGATACACTGTTTCAATGGAAGTGGTTGCATTCTTGAGCTCTCAAGGTATTCATCAGAGATTTTTGGTGAAATTTCACTCTTCCTGTGCTTCATCCTTGACAATAATTGTTCACAAATGTACATGCTACCAAAAAAAGAAATGAATAAGACATGATTGTGAAATGAGGGATATTTTTCTCCATTAAGACAGGTCCCACAAAAGTCTCATAAACAGATGCGATCAGATACTTGAGTTGGATATCTGATTGCAATTCTGTACATTGAAAATGCACAGGTAATGTATTTAGAAGAACTGAAAACAGAACTCCACATACAACAAAATAGGGTGTTTTCTTAATACTTAAACCTATTCTCAAGTTTCTTTTTCAAAATGAAAAGCAAGGCTGCATATTTTTCACTGTTCGCAGCACAGTGTTTAGCTGGTGTGTCAAAATGCATGAAATTATGTGACATGACTTGAACTTGCTGTAATTTAAAGTTTAATTTCAAACACTGTTATGTTTGAATCATAGCAGATGATTTGAAGCTTCATGTTTAATTCATTGAATGGAGTGGTCACATCCACCAGAAATGCTAAATCTGTGAGCCATTTTTAATCTTCATGTTCTGGCACAAATTTTCATTTTGATTCCAGAAAGGACTTGATTTCATTTCTCAAATCATATATTTTTAGTGTTCAACCTTTACTTACTTACCCAGGTTCAGAAATGTAAATGATGTCCCCCTGATCAGCATCCATACATTTAAGGAACTCCTGGAATTGGTGATGATCTGATAAACTTGAACTTCATGAAATTGAAAACTTAGAATTGCATTATATATTGGCAATTGCGTTATCTTCCATTAATTTCCTCTTTTTTAGCAACTTGTCTTCAGTGCACTGGTGGCTATACCAGATATGATGAAAAAGTTTAAATAAAACCACTTCATTGTAATTTTGACTGTCTCATACAAGAGATGTATTTGTGTCTTTTAAAGGCACCAGAGAAGCCATTTCTTCAGTGATGTTGTATTCATTTTCAGTACCTCTAATAAAAGTGGCAAGTACAGCTGTATTTAGAGTGTCATACTTTAATCTGTTGCCAAAGCAGAAAATTTGAAATTAGCAGCTTTACTTTCCAAATTTGTTTTGATAGATTTTCCTATTTCTTCAGTTTGCCTGTTTATAATCTGGTGAAACAAATTGATTTTAGAAATTTCTTTTTTAATTAGGACAAAATATGTTTGATATGCTTTCCATATGTTGCTTAATAAATTGTCTTTTTTTTTTTTTTTTTTTTTTCAGTCAAGTTTGCTACCACATATCAAGTTTTATAATGAAGTCTACTTGAGTTCTAACTTTATTTAAAATATTTTGTTGAGATGACAGGCTTTTCTTCAGTTCCGCTATTTTGTGTTTACAAAGCATTCAGTGAAATGCTTTGGGTTTGGCAGCGTGTTTTTGCTTAGGATGTCTTTTCAAATTCTAATCTTTGAAACTGACACTATTTTCTTAGAAGTTAACCACGGTGCTCATCATTTGTCCTCATCTGCCTGTTTCCGTTTGAGCATTCTTCCTTCATCCACAGTTTTCTTTTCGGGGGGTTCCGCTCTATTTTGAGAGGATTGGGTAGATTGAAGTACTATTGGCAATTGCTGTGCTTTATTCACTAGGCAGCACAAGAGCATGTCATGACATAGGTTTCAGTTCAACAGAATGTGAGTGGCAGACTTAACACTGCACTGTGCCCTCCTCTGGTCCTTGTTTCAGCTGAGACAACCTTAGTGGCGTACTGATTGATGTTTTGTTGTTGCTGAGTGATGGTTGCATGCCTGGGACTGGGTTGGGCCATAGTGGGGGAAGAACCACTACTATAATGGTGTGGGGCAAGGGTTGGGCCATATGTGGTCCTCAGGTTGGATATGCCTGATCTAATCAGCGTTAACTTCACTGTATTGCTTTTCTGTGCAGTTTTTATTACTGTTTTATTCACAGATAAGATAGCAAAAGGTTTTCTTAATCAATTTTGTAGCCATCAAAGTTTGTTTCGTGACTAGGCCATTTTTCCATTTTGCCTACATGTGATGTGAGTTAAAGTCTTGGAAGACCATGTGAAGATTCAGACTGGATAGTCTAGTCCAACATTAGCACTTAAAAAGCTCAAGCAATTTGTTGCAGCAGCAGTTCAAGGCTACAAGCTGGACCAGATCATGGCTTTGTTGTGTTTTTGCAGATACTTTACTTACACTTCTTTCTCAGCGATTGAAACTAAGATGACTAAATTATTTTTCTGTCTACATTTTTCTGAAACGCTCCCACAATACAGAAAGATAAGCACTTAAGGGAAGGATTAGATCTTTTATATTTAACTTTCCTGCTCCTTCTCTCCTTGCATTACTTATAACTCAGTCTTACCTTAGGATATTCTTTTATGTTTTTGTGGGGAAAGGATGCTGCTTAATGAACCAATAGAAGCTTTTTTTGTGTGTTCTGTAGTAGTCCTTAAGTATTGTGGCTCATGTAAGCTTTACTCAGAAGTCAGTCTCACAGTCCTTTCAATTAAAGGGTCTTATTTGTAGTATTGGAAGTCCAAAGTTGCTGGAGGGAAAAAAAGCCTAAATAATCATTAGAAACTGCTCAGTAGGTTTCCATTTAGTATGTGCTAAATATGGCATCTTCGTAGTCTTGGCTGTCTAATATCTTACAGGGTATGAAGACAGTGACTGTCTTAATAGCTATAGTTTCAAAGAATTCGAGTACAAATTCTGTAAGTTGCTGACTTAAAGTGATAGAAGGAAATGCAATATTTTTCTTCCCTTCATAGATAGAGCTGTTTGAGTTTAAGGGAGAAGACCTCACTGAGGATGAAGATGGTGGCATCATCCGAAGAATCCGTAAGAAAGGCGAAGGTTACTCGAAGCCCAATGAGGGTGCTCTGGTAGAAAGTATGTATATTATACAAATAGTAAATGGGTTTACTGTGATGGAAAGTGTGTTTTTCCCTACCTGTGATTTGTTTGTTCTGGAAGAGAATAATATCTGTCTTCTTTCCATTAGCAAGTAACATAACAACTAAAAGTAAGCTTTCTTTCTCTTTATTCTAGAAAAGGTTAGATTTTCCAGCAGCAGTTGTGTTCTTCAGAGATACCAGATCTGATACAGTGCCTATCACAAAAGTTAAAGGAGTCTAATAAAGTATATCCATTTGTTGAAGTGGGGAAAAAAAAAAAGCCACACAATGCAACAGCTTGAAAGAAAAAGCATTAATTAACTAAAGGAGCAGAAGTGGAATTTGTTGCCAATAGCTGATATGCATTTGTAACCCTTAAAAGGAGAAAAGACTGGTTGGGAGGGGAAGCTTTGTTCCTTGTATTGTCTGTGCTGCCTACCCCTTATCACACATAGACACCTGATTTGTATCTGGATTCTCTTTTTTTTTTTTTTTCTTTTTTTTTTTTTTTAACCAGTCCAGTTTGAAGGCCGATACAAAGATCGTGCTTTTGATAGGCGTGAGCTGCAGTTTGAGATTGGCGAAGGTGATAACTATGATCTTCCTCATGGTCTGGAAAAAGCAATCCAGAAAATGGAGAAATCTGAGGAATCCATTTTCTATCTCAAACCCAAGTAAGCTGTTTGTCATCTTCTGATACTTGAGAGGGCTTATTGTACGCATCTGGTAAGAATGATATGTTTATTTGCGCTGTTTTTCAACTCTTTTCAGTGCTACTGTAAACACATAATCAGACCTGAAACTTTGATTTATGGAAGATAAGAAGTTAAGATTACTTAGCCACTGATATTAGCATTGAAAAAGAAGTTGGTGTAAGTCGCTATAGTGTTGATCCTTGTGAATATTATAGCAAATACTGTTGCTGTTTTTAACGTACATTCATGTGGATACTTCATAATGAAAGTACGCTTAAATATACAGCAGTGGTTTATAAAGACACCTGGATTAAGTAACAGAACAGTAAAAGTTCCAGTAAGCCTTCTGAGTAGCCTTTTGATAAGATATATGCTGTTCAGGTGGAATGTGGTTAAGAGTATCTGAAATCCTTTGCCACTAGGAAATGTTTGCTTGAATTTTATAGCAATTTGGAAGAAGACATTCAGGTTTTCTGTGGGAAATAAGGTGGTGTTTTGTCTAAATCCTGGATCTAACATTTCAGAATTCTGAGACCAAGAACCACCAACTCAAAGATAGGAATGGACTTTAAATGCCTTTAAAGGCAAGCAGAATTTTCCCCTTACAGTGTGAACAAATATAAAAGAAGTGGAGTTTGCACTTTTATCCACTTTATGCGCTTTATTTTATATTTATTGCTTTTATCCAATTTGAATGTGTTTGTTTTGAAGTTATTTTAAGCTGGAACTGAATTTGGTAGAACAAAGGAAAAGTAGACCTATGTTCAGTGCTTTTCTGCTAGTATGCAATTTCTTACTGGAGTCTCAGGGCAGAACCTTTGTACTGACATTTAGTGTTAATTAGTGGATTGGCAGTATCTTGTGCACAACTGTTCACTTACTGCTGTCTCTTTCTGGAAATAGTTAGAATACAGACATTATAAAGGAAGTAGCCTGTCTTGGCTGACAATAAAAAGCAATATATATGCCATTTCAAAGGTTTTTTTGTTGTTTGTTGGTGTTTTTACTTTCTTATGCTTCATAGAAACAGCAGCAACCAAACAAGTAAAGCTTCAGAAATAAAAACAAAAAAACAAACAAACAAAAAAAAAAAAAAGTAATGTGGAAATCAGAAAAATTAATCCTAGGTTTTTCTCTTTTGTCTTGTGCATGCAGATTCTGGAAAATTATCTGCAGTTCTCCAAGAGTTTGTCTTGCAGTAATATAGGCAGATTTGTGTGGTTTTTACCTCCAGCTTCCTGTGTAGAGGTTTGTCCTGAATATCCGGTTTTGTAACTTTCTTCCCCCCCCCTTTCCCCCTCACCTTCCCTATCTTACAGCTACGGTTTTGGAAGTACTGGGAAGGAGAAATTTCAGATCCCTCCGGATGCAGAACTACAATATGAAGTGAAACTCAAAGGCTTTGAGAAGGTGGGAATGAGGGCATACAAACTGGGAGGTATGGGAATTGTTGATGCAGCTTAAACAAGGACAAACTGAATCCTTAAAATTTTGACCTGAAAAGGAAGATGTTACTGTAGGTGATGATTACATTCTGGGAGCTTTTGATTGAAATTGTCCTTACTGGTCTCCTGTCTGTTGCTGTCAAGTTGCTGTCTTGTTCTAGCTCAGTTTCCAGAAGCTGTGCGAAACTGTTCCTTCCAAGTCTGTCTCTTGTGTGCTGTTACTGAGAAACAGCACAGTCGTATGATTTCCCTGTCACTGTCTTGAACTATTCCTGTTTGGATAGGCTAAGGAGTCTTGGGAAATGAATACAGAAGAGAAATTGGAACAAAGCTGCATGGTGAAGGAGAGAGGCACTCAGTACTTCAAGGTAAATTATAATACCCAAGAAATAATAACATTTCTTATCCGTGTTATGAACTGATGATAATGATCTAAGCTTTGATCATTTCAGAGTGGTGTTCATGGTTTTATCCATGTCATTTTATGGAAAGGACTATGGAGAAAGGTGTCTGAAAAGGAAAAAGAAAAAAAAAAAAAAGAAAAAGATAGTCTTACAGTTGCAATGTCCAAATAGATTTTCTAATCCACTACCGTAGTCATACACTATGATGATAGTGTATTTTTGGTAATGGAAGTTTTCTGATTACTCTGGTTAATTTTTTTTCTTTTTTCAGATCTATCATTCTAGGTAAGATGAAAGGGCAGGGGGAAGTTTCAGTAAAAATTACTATGGTGAGCTGTGTGAAAATGTAATTGCCTTGTTTACAGGAAGGGAAATACAAACGAGCAGCATTACAGTACAAGAAGATTGTGTCGTGGC
The DNA here is from genome assembly GCF_951394365.1 of Tetrao urogallus. NCBI lineage: Eukaryota > Metazoa > Chordata > Aves > Galliformes > Phasianidae > Tetrao > Tetrao urogallus. The sequence continues at coordinate 118,731,917 of NC_136813.1, read as the reverse complement.
TGGAGCATGAATCAGGACTCTCTGATGAGGAAGATACAAAAGCCAAGAGCTTGAGGCTTGCTGCTCACCTTAATCTAGCTATGTGCCATCTCAAGTTGAAGGAGTACTCTCAGGCTTTGGAGAACTGCAACAAGGTAGCAGGGTTTATTCACTCTTAAGCTGCTCAAGCAATCTGACTGTTTATCTCTTGCTTTAGTGACTTGAGGAATACTCGGCTGTGTGGTGTTCAGACTTTCTGATCAGCTGATAGTTGGGCATGAGGAAATAAAACAAACATAAGGTGCTGGATGTGGCTTCTTGTATCTTTCTCTACCTATTTTTGCTGTATTTAATTTAGCTTTTTACTAAGCCCTGTCAACCATGAAAATAAGAATGGTCATTTTCTAGCAGTTGCTGATACTCTGACTTGCATGTTAGTTTTAAAAAAGCAAATTAAACAGAAAAAACCCAAACACTACATTGTTCTCAAATGCTGTTTTTGGTTTTTTCTTTCTTTCTTACTCTATTTTAAATGCAGGCACTTGAACTGGATAGCAGCAATGAAAAAGGCCTCTTCCGGCGTGGAGAAGCCCACTTGGCTGTCAATGACTTTGAATTGGCCCGAGGAGATTTTCAGAAGGTGATACAACTCTATCCAAGTAACAAAGCTGCTAAAGTGCAACTAGTAACTTGTCAGCAAAAAATACGGGAGCAGCATGAGAAAGAGAAGAAGATGTATGCCAACATGTTCCAAAGGCTTGCAGACAAAGACTTAAAGGTAAGTAGCACTACTTCAGAAGATCATACGGTCTAATGTCACGTATTAGACAAGGGATAGAATTTTGAGTATTTGGCTTACTTCTCATACAGTCAGACAGCATTCAGGTAGCTAATTGCTTTTGGGGGAGAAATAATGGGGATAGGCAACACTCAACATGATGAAACCATCTTGTTTGAACAAGACAGCTCTCAGTACTAAGGATGTTGCATAAAATCCTTCTAGTTATTTAAACTGATACTGCAACAGAGCAGTATATTAATAAGAAAGTAGTGATGAGGTGTAAACACAACATTCAAGAATTTAAAAAGTGCCTTTTGTCCTTGAACTGATTATTCTGAGAACAGTTGATTCTGGTGGCTGAGCGACTCTGATGTGAGTGTGTCCTGGGCCTACTGTCCTTAAATGAAATGAGCGTACCTGGCAATTAAAACAACTAAGGCATCTCAGACTGTGTCAGCTGACAGCTTCTTACATCACAAATTATTTTCCTTTCCCTGCCCCTTCCCTCCGCCCCCGCCATCATTCTTTCAAAATAAGGTGCATAAGAAATCAGAAATCAAATTTTCTCCCAGAGATAATCGTAGATGAATTTTATGCTTCAGCCCTGCTAACGTCATATAGTAAGGATGGGTGGGAAAGGGGAGATAATTCGTAATTCTTTGGTTAGATGGGCAAGCTGCTCTGAAGAGTTTGTTTGCTTTTCTTTTCAAAGTGTAGCAGTAGTTTTGTGCATTTAGTTCTCCTTCTCGTGAAGAAGTATAAACAAATACACAAAAGTTCCCTGCTGATTCTGCAAGGAAGGCAGCGTTATCAATGAGTAGAGTGGTTTTGTACCTGTCTAAAGCAGTCCTTGCATACTGGATCCTGGGAGAAAATATTCTGTCCTTCTAGACACTGTCATATAGACTTATCCAGAATCTTAATTGTTATTTTGTTTTTAATGAAGAGTCTTAGCAATAATTAAGGTGCAACAACCAAACTAGAATTTTTTGCATCTTGACATGTAAAATTTCAGGGTTTAATTGGGAGCTGCACTAGATGATCTCCAGAGGCCCCTCTGACCAGTGATTCTGTGAACTGCTCGTTATTTGGCTGTGCTGTGCAGGTTCCTTCAGGCAGCACAGCTGCTGGGAGTCTGGTGTATCTAGGTGTGGCACACTGCAAGATGTGCTGCTAATGGAAGAGTGGATTGCTGAAACAATCTGTAGCCATGAAAAGTGCAAAAGGACCATGTTAACACTACTGAAATGTATGCCTCTGCCCCTAAGAAAGACGGTGGAGTCCTGTTCTTTGCAGAAGGTAGATTCATGCACTGCAAACTACTAGAGACACTGAGAAAATAGAACACTGATTTTTGCCATCTACTTTTGCAATATACTTTAATACTTTGGTTATTGTTTTTTTGGGTTTGGTTTTTTTTTTTCAGTATATTGTTAGATGATGTTGAGAATCAGTTCTAGTGATGAGCTTAAAATGACATTTCTGGTATTGTTTCAAATTTTGGCAATTCTTTATAATAAATGAAGACATTTGTTTTATATGTCTCTGTTTAGCCAGCTACTACTCTTCAGACCAGCCACACTGAAGATGCAGAAATGAAAGATGAGCAGAATGGAGTTGAAGATAAATAAGTTGACACAGAAGCATTAAAGAAACCAGATTCCATTAGTTTTGTAAATGAAAGAATTTCCAGTGAATTAGACCTTTATTTTTCTACCTGGTTGGACAGTGGCTTCAGAGGAGCAGAGGCTGAGCCGCCATGCCACAGTCAAGAACAGCTCTGTATGTCTGTGAAATAAGCTGAGTGGCAGCACAAATCTGATTTTATCTAGGGACTTTATTTATTCATACAGCTTCTGTTACTGTTTGGGTTCTGTCTGGATTTACTCTGCTTGGTTTATCTGCATTTTGCCATTAGTGTTTGTGTCTCTCTTGTTCCAGCTCACTTAAATATAGGAAACAATCTGGGATTAATTTCCTTGATTTCATTTTTTTCTTTTTTTCTTTTTTTTTTTTTTTTTTTTTTTTTTTTTTAAGCAGTTGGCCTTTTTCAACAGTCCTCATGTGAGATTTGAGAACAAATCAGTGCTCAATGTTCTACTGCCTTGGCATTGTCCCCTTTCCCTTCCTCCATTAAGTGTTGTAACCTTTATATGCTTCCTTTTTGCGTATTGCTGAAAGTGAAGACTGTGAAGTCACAGCTTAAGTAATAAAGCTCCAATTAAGCTCAAGGAAATTGAACTTTTTGTATTTTTTATTGGCATTTGCAAAGAATTATGAGTCTGTCTTCTTGTCATTCAGTGTTTTCTTATCCACATAGTGTTACTGTAACCACAATATCTACTTTTTTTTCTGGTAATGTTGATTCATTGCCATTTAAAAAAGTGTACGCAATTGATCGATCTATTTGCAAATGAAGAAAATGTTGCTTAAAACTGTACACAAGTCTGTAACCTGTATATTATTATCTGTTAGTATTTCTCTTTCCCCTTCATGTTGTGAAACTGGACCAGAAGAGTACTGATTGATACCTGAAAGTGACTGGCTTTGAAGATAAAATAAGTGCTAATAGTAAAATATCTTGAAAGTGCTTATAATTCCTAATGAAATGCAAATGTCTGAATGATTTCAGTCTTTATTATCCTTACCTCACAAGAAAACTACTTAATATTCTCCTACTTTTTTTCTGTGGTGTTTCTTGTGTTGGCTTGGAGAATGCTGTGTGTAGAGGGGAAGTGTTGTGCTTGTATTTCTCTCTATAGGTATGAGGTAGAATATTCAGACTTATCCATGCTCTTCATGCTGTTATGTAGTGTTAAACTCAGCATCTCAACTGTCCTTTCCTGAAACTTTCTAGCAGCAGGGACAAATTTATTGCTTTTCAAAAGGAACATAGTTTTATCTGTTTCAGAGGAGAGAGAGGTTGGGCCAGGGAGCTGTATGTCTAAACTGTCACCAAAGTGGTAAGTCCTGCATGACATGCTTTCCTTACCCCAGGCCCAAGATGGTAAGTCCAGCCAATTGCTGGGTTGGAGGTAGCTTATGGATCTGTGAACTGCACTGCTTTCTGCGAGATTAGCAGTGCCCTAAGGGCCTTCAGGTTGGGAAGGGGTAGAGGAAAAGGCAATATAGTCTCTGTTAGGTTATTACAGGAAAGAAAATGCTGTAACTTTGAAGGACCAGTTTCATTTGCTTAAACATCAACAGTTAGTGCAGGTGCTTTTCATAAGTTTTGGTTAAATATTATCAGCCCTATATATTTGAAAGCTGTTTTACGTTGTGCTTGAGCACAAATAACTCTAAATGGAACATTTAATATGGCTCAAGTGAGGAAAATCCTACTGGTGAAACACTAATAGTTGTCCATCCTTTTAGCTTGGTCTGGGCTGCATTGAGCAAACAGGAATTGCCATGGGTTGCATACTAATTATATGAATTCAGTGTATTTAACAACTATTTTTGAATGCATTTTTATTAAAACATAAAAAAACGGCAACAAAAGCATAAGGCTACTGGGATATTTGACCTTGTTTTTGTGAAACTAATGCACTAATCAGGCTGGTTCATTGGGTCTAGTGAGTTTTCCAAGCGTTCATCGGAGATTTTTGATGAAATACTACTCTTCCTGTATTTCATCCTTGACAATAAATGTATGTACTGCCACAAATGATGAATAAGGTATAATTGTGAAGCAAAGGATTTCGTTGGTAAGTGAGGGCTTACAACGGTTTAGTAAAGAGACTAAATTTTTTTTTTTTTTTTTAGTTGAATGCCTGATTACAACTCTATACATTCCTTGTGAAAATTTACAAGTACTGTGTTTGTCGGCTGAAAACGGAGTTGCAAATGTACGAAAAAGTGATTTTTTTTTTTTTTTTCTTTTTTCAAGTCATGAAACCTATTCTCAGATTCCTTTATCAAAACAACACTTTTGCTGTTCACAGGACTGTGCTTAGCGTATAAAAATGCATGAGATTATTTGCCATAATTTGAATTTGCCATAATTTGATTTCCATCACTGTCATTGTCTGAAATACAGCACGGGTACGGTGATTTTCACCTTGAAGATGCATGATTTAATGGATCAGATAGAAAATTACGTACTGTATATTTGCTTTGATTGGAAGCAGAGGTGTGCATTCCCTTTTAATTCATTTGAATATGAAATAAAGCTATCAGTTAATACACATAGACCTGATCATTTCCCAAGTGAATGGAGGGATTGGGAGAATACCTAAATGGTGGACTGAGAATTAAGATCGACCTAGTGAGGGATGTGGAACACAAGTCTTAGGAGGATCACCTGAGGGAACTGAGATTGCTTAGTCTGGAGAAGAGTTTCTGGGGAGACCTGTACAACAGCCTGAAAAAAAGGAGGTTGTGATGAGGTGGAGATTGGCCTCTTCTCCCACATAGCTAGTGATAGGACTAAAGGGAACAGCTCGAAAATGCGCTGGGGAAGGTTCAGGTTGGGTATTAGGAAAAAATTTATTCTCTAGAAGATCGGTCAGGAACTAGATTGGGCTGTTTTGGGAGGTTGTGGAGTCACCACCTCTGGAGATGTTCAAGTATTTAGAGAGATGCTTCAGTGCAGTAATATTGACAGGTGGACGGTTGGACTAGGTGATCTTGAAGTTCTTTTCCAACCTCGGTGATTGTATGATTCGATATTTAGCTCATTTAAATGAACTGTCAAATCCACCAAAATTCTAAATATATAGAGATTAAAAATGGCTCACAATCCAGAACAAATTCTCCTTTTGATTCCAGGAAGTTTTTTAGCATTTTACCTTGAATCACCTTAAATGATGACCCCATAGTCAGTATCCATACTTTTGAGGAACTGCTAGACCTGGTGATGATTCAGTCTCTTGAGCTTTACGATATTGACGGCTTTGATGATTTGCATGACAACCATTTTTAAAGCTTTTACACACACATTTTCTTGATGCCTGATGCAGTGACATGTTATCAAAGGTGAGTTAGAGGTAATTGCATCATTATCTATGAATCTTGCAAGTCCCTCCTTTTTACCAACAACAGCTGGGGCACCATCAGTAGCTGTATCAGGTATGTTGACAAAGGTTAAAGAAAACTTCTTTAACTTTTTTCTACTGCTTCATAAAAGATTGTATTGACTGGTAAATTACACTTATCTGTCTCTCTGAATGTATAAGTCTTTCATCCCACGCTGTTTTCTTACAGTATCTTTAAGGTATAGTTTACTATCGTAAGTAAAAATGTAAATGAGTGATGTAATTCAGCCTACAACGTAAGGGAGCGAAAACCACTCCAGGCAGTCAATGGCATACTTTCCCACTGAGCTGGAGCAAGAATCTCACACCTGGTCTGCATAACAGTAGGGCTTTTCTCACGTTTTCACGTTTCCTCACTGCGAAAGAAAGCTCGGTCGCGGAGCACGGAACGCCCCCTCGCGAGGTCGCAGCGTTTCGAGAAGAGCGCAGTCCCGCTCCGCCCCTTCTCAATGCTGACGTCATCACCCCTCGCTCGAACCCGCGGAGCCGCCATCGCCTTCCCGTCGTCCCAGGCTGGAGGCCGGCGGCGGAGCGAGCGGCGGTATGCGGTCTGTCAGCTACGTGCAGCGCGTGGCACTCGAGTTCTGTGGCAGCCTCTTTCCGCACGCCATCTGCCTGGGGGACGCCGACAACGACACGGTGCGACCGTGACGCGGTAGCGGCGGGATCTGTTCCAGGCTTTGAGCCGGCGGGTGGCGCAGGGCTCCGTGGCGGGCACACTTGCGAGCCTAGCGTGACTACGCGGGGGGCTGCAGTGCGGGGCGGGCAGAGAAGGTCGCTCATAAACGGGATGTTAGCGTCACTGGATTACAGCCAATCAATGTTTGCGTTACCATTGGACGTCGTAGGCACTACTTGTTGTGAAGCTCTTAGGGAAATAAACTTTTGGTCCCAGGGAGAGACGTTGCTACCGTTGCACGACTGGAAGTGCAAAGCTGTGGAGAAACAGTTTGTTGCCGTGCATTGGAGTACTAATGGAATAAAGTCGAGGATAACTGTCTCTTGATCTATGTGTTGGATGGATGTGCATCAGCGCTATTAGTGTCAGCTCCAAAATGGTTGTTCTTGGAATGTCTGATTTTGCTGTAATTAGGAAGAGATTAGCTTGAACACATATGCGAAGACTGTCTCAATAGACAAATCTTCTTAAGCTATTGTGGAAAGTGTCATGTGAACTAATGTTACACAGGGTAATGTGCTAGGGGAGTTATGCAAAAAATTGAAGTAGAGACGTAATGCAGAGGATGGCATATGTGGGCTCATTAGCAGGAGATGGTGACTATTCAGCAGTCATCTTTCAAGAAAGCCAGTTTGTTTAGCCAGTTTGTTAGTGAGGCTGAAGATGCAGTGTAAATGTGTTGTGTTCTTGCAGATTTTTTCTAGACAATTACTTTCTCCACATCTTCCTCAGATGAATGAAGAAAGCCCAAGTCAGCTGTTTAGTCTGATTGTGTAAAATGAGGACTCTTTTTTTTTTTTTTCTTAGACCTTTTCTACTGTTTCAAGCTTTTAACTCTTGATTTGCTGATTCATACCCATTTCAGATATGAGATCTGTAATTCACACTGTGCTGGGAGTACTATGTTACTGCAATTGTGAGCTTCTTACTAACCTAATTCTCTTGTACAGCTGAACGAGCTAGTGGTAGGAGACACCAATGGGAAACTCTATGTGTACAAAAATGATGACAGCAAACCCTGGACAGTACGATCCTGCCAAGGAATGGTCAGTTCTTTACAAAGCTTTTAACTGATTGGGCCTTTTAATGTATGTACATATTATTGTCCTTGATCACTGCTTAGGAACATGAAAGCTAGAGAGGAGTGGCAGCCAGAACGGCTTCTGATGCTTTTCATCTAGTGATGTAAGACCCTCTTGCTTACAGCAAGCCCTTTGGACTAGAAATTATGAGTGAAGAACTGAACAAACACAGTAATTCTGTTGGGGCTTCTCCCACCTTGGACCTATTCCTGTGCACTTTGAATTTTGCTCCAGAGCTCTGGACAGTTGTGTGGCTTATGTGTTTCTGTCCTGGGCAGTTCTTTTTGTTGTTAAAAAGGCTGTTCGAGTTCAAAAGACTACAGTCTCTTGAGGAGGAGAGGAGAGGGTATGGCAGGGGTTTATCTAAAAGTGCTTCTTTGGGTTGCCTTCTCTCATAGATGGACTCTTAAGGTCTTCTTTTCTCTTGCAGCTTACATGTGTTGGTGTGGGAGATGTATGCAATAAAGGAAAGGTGAGAGCAATCAAACTCCCCCCATCTTTGTCTGTAGGGCAAATGGGAAGTGCTTAGGAGATTTAGCTCATGTCTGTCAAAGAGTGTGGATGAGAACAGATGGTAAGTGTTTTCTCTCCAGGATCTGACCTCATGCACAGAATTTTAATGCTTCTATTTTAAAATTGTTTTTGGGTTTATATGTAACCTGAATCTCATCTGTCTGTGAACACCATACAAGTCTTAGTGAGCAAAGTGATCTTATCTTTAGGAAGCTTTACTGATAAGCACATCCTTCTGTGTGAATGCCATGAGGCTCCAAGGGTTTAAGGATTACTCCCTTTCCTTGTTGGCTGTTATCCAGCTGTCCTGAGCCCTATTGCAGGTCATGGCTCTTCTGCTGCTTGACTGTATGTGTTTCAGGTCACCTAAACAAGACAGACACAGAATAGTTTCGACTTCCAAGCAAATTCTGGTGGGTGTAGTGTGACTTCTGGGGGCTTGCTATTTTTAAGAATTAAACAAATGACTAAGAGGTCAAAAATTCCACTTTAGGCACCCTGCCTAAAATATTGTGCTCCATAGGAGAGCAGAGCTGAAGTGAGGTTAGAGTAAGCCATGTATTGGAAGTTGCATGCAGACATCAGCTTCATATCCTGTTCTGAAAATGATGAGCCTTTTGGACCGTTTGGACCCTTCAGGACCTGAGTGGTTTGTGAGTTTGTGATTTTTGTTATTGGTATTCCACATCAGAATGTCATGTAAAGCAGTAGCAGTTAAAGAATTACTGTCCTGGTTCTGGGGACTGCCTTTTTTGGGCATTTTGGTTCTTGGAGAGGAGCAGCATTCCCCAGAGGAGTTCAGGCCCAGAGGAAGAAAGGAGGAGCTCATGGCTCACTTTCCTGGTCCAGGTGGCTGACAAGCATGCGGTCCCCGGCTGCTTTTGCCTGCCGTGATATCACAGAATCGCAGAGTGGCCTGGGTTGGAAAGGACTTCAAGGGTCATGAATCTCCAATGGCCCCTGCCACAGGTACAGCCACCAATCTCCCCATTTAACACTAGACCAGGCTGCCCAGGACCCCATCAAACCTGGCTTTGAACATCTCCAGGGACAGGGTATCCAGAACCTCTCTGGGCAGCCTGTTCCAGCACCTCACCACTCTCATAATAAAGAACTTCCCCCTGACATCCAACCTAAATTTTCCCTCTTTCAACTTAAAAACCATTTCCCCTTGTCCTGTTATTATCTACCCTTTCAAAGAGTTGACTCCCCTCCTGTTTAGGCTCCCTTTAGGTACTGGAATTCTGCAATGAGATCACCTCCCAGCCTTCTTTTCTCCATACTGAACAAGCCCAGCTCCCTCAGCCTTTGTAGGGGAGGTGCTCCAGCCCTCTGATCATCTTTGTGGCCCTCCTCTGGACCCTCTCCAACAGTTCTGTCTTTATTGTACTGGGACTCCAGGCCTGGACACAGTACTCCAGATGAGGCCTCACAAGGGCGGAGTAGAGAGGGACAATCACCTCTCTATCCCTGCTGGCCACCCCTCTTCTGATGGAGCCCAGGATGCCATTTGCTTTCTGAGCTGCAAGAGCACACTGCTGGCTCATGTTCAGTTTTTCATCCACCAGGACCCCCCAGGTCCTTCTCTACAGGGCTACTCTCAAGGATTGCTCCTTCTGGTCTGTATAAATGCCTGGGATTCCTCCAGCCCGAGTGCAGAACTTTGCAGTTTGTTGTGTTGAACCTCATTAGATTCACCCAGGCCCACCTTCTGAGTTTGTTGAGGTCCCTCTGAATGGCATCCCTTCCTTCCACCATGTCAACTGCACCACTCAGCTTGGTGTCATCAGAAAGCTTGCTGCACTCAATTCCACCATCTGTGTCACTGATAATGATGTTAAAGTGCACTGGTCCCAAGACAGACCCCTGAGGGACACCACTCATTACTGGCTTCTAGTTTTGGACACTGTTTCTCTCATTTTCTCTCATTTTGTTTGATTTTGTTGGATGTAGTAAATTAATATTCCTCCTCAGGTTGTTGCTGTTGCTCTGTTTTGGTTTTTTTTTACACCCATCTACTATTTCCCTTTCCCCACTTTTCTCTCTCTCCTGAGGTGCTGGCCCGCATGTGCCATGCCTCATTAGTCACAGGGCTGGGCCAGACTGGCTGTAAACAGTTAATACTTTTTTTCCTACCTCTCTCTTTTTGTTTTGTTTTGTTTTTGTTTTTGGGACTGTGACCCCTGTCACAGACACAGATCTGGAGATACCTCTGTGACAACTGGCCAGAAATAGTCTCTTGTTTCCTTGTAGCAGTCATTGATCTTCCCTTGCCCTGCTACAATTTCTAAAAGAAAAAAGTAATACGAAGACTGTTCTCTTTTTCTCTTAGAATCTTGCAGTGGCTGTGAGTGCAGAAGGTTGGTTTCATCTTTTTGATCTGACTTCCCCTTCAAAGCACCCAGATGCTTCAGGCCACCATGAGTTAGCGGAAGAGCAGAAGCTAGTGTTCAAGCAACATATTCCTGCCAACACCAAAGTCATGCTAATCAGTGACATAGGTGAGTGGGACAACAAGGATGAGAGTTCAGGGTGAGGGGATTTGGGGGCAAGAAGTGGTGATGGGGAGACAGAAAGTGTATGAGCATGTAGAAGAAAATGACTACCAAGTTGCTTTAACAAGACTGTCCGGTCCTTGAGGAGAAGAGCAAGAATTTACAAAAAAATTCCAAAGTGTGAGTTCTTGTAATAGGGTTGGGATCCTCAAGGATGGTGCTTGATGGATGTTGGGGTTTTTGCAGTTATGAAGGCCTAAGAGAGCCCTTCTGTCTCCCGGTTTCCCTGCAGATGGAGATGGGAAGTGTGAGCTGGTGGTAGGTTACACTGATAGAGTGGTGCGTGCCTTCCGCTGGGAAGACTTGTCGGAGAATTCAGACCATCTCTGTGGGCAGCTGATCCTGCTGAAGAAATGGTTGCTGGAAGGTCAGGTAAGGATATGGGAAGAGGCACGAGTTCTCAGTCCTATCAACAAAGTAATTGTCATCTTGATGGCTTGAAAGGAGATTTGCCTAGCAGTTGCCCTGTGCACGCAGGGACGCTGGTGTGATGTTCATTAGCTTCTCTCACTTGACTAGAGAATGTTTTCCACTAAGGGCGTTCCTAAGTGGCTTTTGCTAGGTGAAGATCTGTTTTACTTGGATATTTTGCCTGTAGCTGGCTTTGTTCAGCTTATGCTCAGCTTCTATGAAAAAATCTGCTGTAGTCAGATTTAGGTACAAGTTGCACAGTGGAAACTTCTAGGTTATGTAAGGTTTTCAGTTCAACTCTATCTTTGTTTATCCTGTGTCAGTACAGGTGGATAGCCTTTCTGTGAACCCAGGCCCTGATGGCTTACCAGAGATGATGGTGTCCCAGCCAGGCTGCGGTTATGCCATTCTGCTGTGCACTTGGGACTCTGAGCAGCAACCCATGATAGAGGGAAGAGACAGCTCTTCCCCTAGCAGGTGAGCAGTGATTGCGTGGAGTAGATGAGGAGATTCTACTGTAAATGCCTGTCACAAGAGGGCACCACGACCACTGCTTTTCTGAGGGATAATGCTGTCATCCTAGTGAAGCCAGTATCTGCAATGAACTACCTGCTGGGAGTTCATGACTTAAGCTTGTTGACACCCAAGTGCCCATGAATTCAGGTCTCTATGCTAGAGAAGAATATTGTTTTTGTTGTGTCCTGCTCTTCTTCTCGAGTTGGCCAAGGAGTGAGTGACCTAGATCTCTATAAGGAGAATGAGTCAGGGGAGCTGTCTGATGGTGGGAAGGATGGCATCTGTAAGGCTGAGCCAAGGCCAATTAATCTGAAGCCCAGGAAAGACACTACTGGTTTCTTCCAGGTAGGGCAGGATTTCCTAATAAGAACCTGGTAGCCAGTGCTGTAAATTACAAGCAGAGAAATCAAGATGGGCAGTGAGGTTATTTTCCCTGTCCCTAGAGGCACCACTGTGAGAAAATCAGGCATTCCTATGCTGTTCTTTGGGACAGTAAGGCAGACCCAGAAAATGTGCAGGATGGAAGCTGGGCAAGTCTTGATGTCTTAGAGACCTTAATGAAATGTAAGTATCTTCCTGGCCAGAACTCAGGCCCAGACATGATCTCTGACTCACTTGGACAACCATAGACAGAAAGTTTTCCTGAATGAATAGCATTCAGGCACGTGTGACAGAAAATAACTTTAAAAAAAAAATAAACAAACACCAATCTCCTTGTTTAGAATAGATGTTTTATTGACCTACTTGAGTTCTTTCCACCTTTCTGATGCTACAAATCACTAGGTCTTGTTTTTTAATCATTAGCAAATTTCTGTCATTCCTGAGATGGTGTGCTTTCTTTTCATTGCTTTTTGTCAGCAAATAATCCTTCTACTGATGATTGAAATGTCCCCTGCTTAGAGCAATCTGTCATTTTTTGCTTTGGGAATAGCATATTGTTCTTGAGTATTTCATTAAGGGGTTAGCCTGCGCACAGACTCTATCCATCTTGGATAGACTTGGAGACTTGGAGACTTGGACTTGGAGAGTTCTGGAGTATTCTGCTCTTCAGATTGTCCTGACACAGGACCAGGCATGATCTCATAACCTTTCCTGATGCCTGCCTCTTTTCTCTCTAGAGAGGCCCCTGTTCGAGATGTTATTCTCCACCAAACATCTGGTCGGATTCACAACAAGAATGTTTCCACTCATCTGATTGGTAGTATTGGCCAAGGTGAGAAATTAAGAGCTTGTGGTCTCTGCCTCAACAGTTGCCTGTGATATTTTTTCAATATGTCAGTCCAGCGTGAAATTAGATTTCCAGAGGCTGAAAATTAAAAACTTCAGGAGTTAGATGCTAGAACAGAAGGATTTCATCTCCTCTTGGTCTGCCTCCAAAGAACAGCTAAACGTTTGTTTTTGAACTTTTTACAGACTTTAGACCTTCCCTTGTTATTCATCACCCAGCACAAGTTTCCCTGCATCCTCTACTTGCTTACGTTTACTCATCTCGAACGTCTATGAAGCCCTTCTCCTGCAGATATACTAGATCCTTGCTTTTGCATGACTGCAGCTTCTGCCCTCTTCTTAATTACCTAGATGCATCTCTTCCTTTCCACAGCATCATTTTTAATTTCTTGCATTTGAGCACTTGATTCCTCTAACAGCTATATCCTACCTTCTTTTGCCTGTGAATCCCAACCCTTCCAGAGCTGCTTCCACATTTCATTTTTATTGCTGTCCTTTGTCTCCTTTCAGTTTATACTGTTCAACTGTTATCTGTAGCTGCTGGCTTCTCTCAGCCCTAACCTACTGCTTTTGTATCCAAGCATTTCTTACATGCTGCCAGTGCTTCCCCCATGAAACTGGCTGAATATGCTGAATGCTGTACATACAGAGCATGCAAGTTTCACACTCCCTTGTTTATATGCTCCATAGTGCAAGGAAGAAGAAGATTCAAAGCAACCCATGCTTTTTCCCTCCATGTCTGCAACTGGCTGGAATTGATGTGCATTTGAATTATCATCTGCAGTGCTGTCTGCAGAGGAATTAGGCTGTGTAGTGTGATTAGAGTTGAGGGAGAAGGACAACTGACCAAACACTCCTCCCATCCCTTTCCCTGCTCCGCAAAGTACAGCTCCTACCCAGTTGCTAAGCTTGTCATATTTTCAGCATTTCAGCTGCTGTGAGTACCATGATCACTGGAGCATGAAATCAGTTATTTCACTGCATACAAAACCTGCAGAATAAGGGATGAGAAGTTTGTAAAAAGCCCCTTGGTGCTGGAACAGCAGTAGTGAGACAGCTAAAGTATGTCATGCTGACTAGTTTGCAGAGGACACAGCAGATCTTTTAGAACAGAGTCGTGCGTCTAGATGAATGTCAGCTACAGGCAGTATAGCACCCAACCAGCTAACTGTTTGCTATAAATGATCCTGTAGAAATAGGGTACTCTGTGTTCTGGAGTGTTGTAGCCTGAAGCTGTGCGTGGTGGCGAAAGTAGGCTTGCAGTATAGTGTCATAGTGTCAGCAGGGAAAGCTGTCTGGGAAGACCATGAAACTCCTTTCAGCTCTGCTGTCTTGCCACTGACTGCCACGTTTCCTGGGTTGCTGCAGACCTCAAGGAGACTGTGCCTCCTTCAACATTGTCAGTGCAAATATAAAATGCAGCTGTAGTTGAAAACAGCTCTAGCCTTCTGCCACCAAGTGTGATATCACTTCCAAAACTTTTATCTTGCATGTCTCTTCTGACTAGTGGACAGGTAGAGAATTTACTGAAGTGGTGGTCAGGAAAGTCATGTCTTTGGGTTTAGCTAGTCCTGTGCACAATTGTGTGATACACAGGCTTTGGAGAGGAACTGTTTGCAGGAAGTTCACAGCTGTGGGAACTAATAAAGCCAGGGCTGGGTGCACGAGCATTGAGACAGATGTCTAACCTACCCTCAAAGCAAGAGCTCTGTAGCATCTGAGCAGCGTTTGCTGAGTGGGAACCACAGTTTCTGTTCAGTTTTCATCTAGTGGAAATAATAATATTGGTAGCATGATCTCGGCAGACTCATTCAGGAGCTGACATGAAGGTGCTTTTGTGCCGCTTTGACTGAAATGTAGTCCTTCTAGTGGGATCTGCTTTTTCTTCTTGTTTCTGGAACAACTGAAGGCAACATTGCTATCCCTGAGGGAAGCAGTGAGGGTATAGTTGTGATATTCATTTAGCTTAGGCTATTATCCACATTGTCCCTTTGTGATTATTGTGCCTGTGTTTGTGCATTTTTGGAGCGTAAAGAGGGTTTGATGATGTTAACTGCAACCAGAACTGCTGAAGGTCTGCATACATTTGGCATAAACAAATTCCTGGAAGCAGTCAGCAGAGCCAGACATGCCCATATCAATGCAAACTAAAGATGCTGGATTCTTGGGTTTACACTGACAGTTGTGCTCTACTAATAAAAGCTGGCATGAGGTAGGATTGGTTGCAAGACTGCAGATACTTGTTACGCAAAGTTGTAAGACTGGATGAAAAAGGAGGCAATATGGGTCAGCTTGTTGTTTTGCATCTTTTTTTTTTTCAGGAGAGGGAAGAAACAATGCTCATAAATAGGTTTCAACTGTAATTCTCTTCTGCATTTACAGGGTGCTCCAGTGTGGGTAATGGCTCGGGTCTCTTTGCCCTTTGTACGCTTGATGGTAAGTTCTGCCACTGTCCCGGAAGAAGGGCCTGTGAGAAAGCCCAAGGCTTGTCCTTAATTAAAAGTAGGGAACAAGTGTGCAGTGCTTTTGATTTTGAAACAAGAGGGAACTGGGCTTCAGAAATGTTTCCTGATGCACACAAAGGAATTTGACTAGCTCCTTCTTCTGACGTTTGTTTTCTTCTTTTTTCAGTGTCTTATTAGTATCTCCCTTTTTTGCTATTACAGTCTCTTCATCTGTGGATTTCAAAGCATTTTACAAACATTTATTGCTCATATGGCACCGTGGCCTATGGGGATAGAACTGTTAAAGCTTGGCCCAAAACAGAAAGCTTGAAACTAGAATTAGCATCTGCTTACTCCTAAGCTGCATGCTTACCCAATACTTAAACTAGTGTTTGAGATGCCAATTTGGCAGTGCAGTGCATGTAAACAAGAGCCTGTAAACCATAGAAGAGATATGCCTTTGTACTTGAAGGGATTTGTGTTGTTTCTAAAAGTATTAAAGGAAATGGATGCTGAAACTCAAGTATTGTTAGTGAATAGCTTGCCTCACACTGGCCTGGAGCCATGTTTTTCTGCTCCATTGCAGACTGAGAAGTGATAGGACAGACTAATTAACTGAATGGAGGGATTCTGTTCAAAAAGCAGCTGTGTGGAGACAAAGTGCTGTGTGTCCCTGTTTCCAGGTAGGCAACTTGGTATATATGGGCTAGATGTCCATCTGCTCTATGATGTTCTGCTAGGGAGTTTCTGATTCTTGTTTGGGCCTTAACCGTGAAGCTGCCTCAATGGGCAAGGCTTCCAGTCACACAGTGATTCCTTCATGAGCCGTACTGAGATTGGAGGGCATAGTGAGGATAGGTTCATGTTTATGTTATATGACCTTCTGTCTCAGGTCTGCATCTCCCACTAGCCTCCATGGTATTTTCACAGTACCTCTGGAAAATAGGAAAATGGTATGAGGTAAGTGCTTAGAATGATTTTAGCATCCAGGAGGCCACTTCTATGCTACTAGCCAGTAACTTTTCAGCTGATACCAGTTCTCTTGAGATTGTGTGATCCATGGGACATGATGAGAGGATTCTAGTTTACGTGGTCTCATGCGACACCTGTTGATGTATTGTATCCAGGGATCGTGTTTTGAACACTTTCTTCTTAGGGTGCAAGCCAATTAGCAGAGCTGCTGCCATTTCTTCCTGTTTCCTTTTACTGCTGAAAATGCAATCAACTACTATCCCTCCCAGAAATGAGATTCCTGTCAGCTACAGTCTTTACTATGCTCTCCCCTCCATTAGCAGACCATGAGGGCTGAAGAAGTACACAGGGCCCAATGTTAGCAGACATTTAATATTTAAGCCTTTTAATATTTTCAGGACAATCTTTTTTTTCCTCTTCAGGGACACTGAAACTCATGGAAGGGGCAGACAAGCTGCTCTGGTCTGTGCAGGTTGATCACCAGCTATTTGCGCTGGAAAAGCTGGATGTTACTGTGAGTACTATGTGAATAGATCTGAGAGTGAAGGAGTGAAGACAGAAGTTCAACATAACTTTTCTATGTTTAAATTTTGGAAGGGTAGAGATAGTATTGCAGCAGCTGAGGCACAAACTTGGAATGATGCAAATTGTTTATTGCAGGTTCTAACATCCCTTGTATACATTCACAAGTTTTCTCTTTTAACTTTCCCACCACCTTTACATGTCAACAAAACATTCCACAAACACTCCTTAACTGCACACAGGCAGTTATCCAGTCAGAGCCATGAGTTGTCTCTGGTAACACGCTCTTCCTCCAATCAAGGCCATCATCACGAGGCCATCACACAGCTTACTTGACTTTGCTTTTTTCTTCTTCTGGAGATGTCCTTGGTTCTCAGTGTTGCTTTCTCTTGATTTTGTACCACAGCTGCTGCTCTGAATAGTCTTTCTTGTATTCCCACAGAGTATGACTCAGCTGAAAAAATGCTGGGATTATTGCAGGATGATACACTGAAAGCTCTGACTGTGCCAGCACATTCTACACTGGTGTCAGTCTGCCTTCCTCCAAGAGTTTGAGTTGTGTCTGCCTATTTGGCCTAGTGAGCGCAGCGCCTTGCTATGAATTTTTCCATCCCTGAACTGCTCTTTTATCTCACTGCAAAATTGAAAAGTTTTGCAAATTGTCAATACTCCAATTGACAGCCTATGGGCTCATAGGATACATAAGGATTGTAATAGAGAAGGAAGAGTTGATTTCCAAGTTAATGAGTGTTATCTTGTTCATTTAATAGTGCTCTACCTCTTGAATAAGCAGAAAGATTATTGACTGCCTCTGGGAGTAGCTGATGTCTGTGCTAATCCTATGGTTCCTGCAGGGCAATGGACATGAGGAGGTAATTGCCTGTGCATGGGATGGCCAGACATACATCATCGACCACAATCGCACAGTTGCCAGATTTCAAGCAGATGAGAATGTCAGTGCATTCTGTGCAGGTGAGGATTTTGACTGCAAAGCCAGCCCTCACAACATTTCTCCATGAAAGTTACTGCTCTCCTCTGGGGAACCTGTGATCTTTTGTCTGTCTGCGGTGGGGAATAATTTTCCTGGGGTGTATATTCTGCAGGAAGAGGCACAGTTAGTCTTCCCACTGATGGAATCTGGGAAAAGTAGAATGAGTGGGGGTGATGCTGGGGTATGGCTGTGATTGGTTTAGTTTATTTTTGGTTGTTTTTTTTTTCCTTTCTTTTCTTTCCAATCTGAGAGTGTTATCAGTGTTTTCTTCTCCATTGCTTTTTAAATTTGCAGTCTTCTAAGCTGTTCTCACTTGAGATACAGACCCCCATGGAGCCAGCCTGAGTCTTGACTTTGCTAATTCGTTTCTCTCAGACTTGTAAAAAGCAGCTTGCAAATCCACAAGCTGCATGCATTAATGACAGTTTAGAGACAACTGAAATATCTCAGAGGGGCTTAACATAGCCAAGTCCATCTCTGTTCTTTCCTTGAAGGTGCTTACTGCTCTCTGCTAACGTCTTTGTTGTCTCATCCTGAGAAGTTACCTATTTGCCTTCTCTGTATTTTGAGAAGTAGACAGATTTTCCATATTTCTGTTCTTTGTAGGCCTATATGCATGCAAACAAGGAAGCAACAGTCCCTGCCTGGTTTATGTCAGCTTCAATCAGAAGATCTACATCTACTGGGATGTGCAGCTAGAGAGAATGGAGTCCACCAACCTTTTAAAAATCCTGGAGAATGACCCAGAGTTTGACAGTCTACTGCAGGAGCTGGGTGTAGGTGAGTGCACAGAATGAGGGATGTACAAGAAAAAAGAGAGGAAGAGCTGCTGGTGCTAGAGAACTGGAGGGTACTTCTTCAGGAGAAGGGCTACTTAGTCTTTTGAGAATCCCTGCCAATTGTCTTTTTCTTTTTCTATAGAAAAAAGTGATGTTTCTGCAATCCAAGATCTGATTTACAAAACACTGTATTTTCCTGAGAAACAACAGCCTAACAGCTCTTTGCAGTGTCAGAATCCTGGAACAGAGTCCTCTGCCCACCACACTGTCATCCAGAATCCCTTACAAGATTCAAGGTGAACATCTGCCATCCCATTGGAAACTCTCTTCTGACTGGAACTGAGCATTCACCCTGCATGATAGTATTCTCAGCTTGTCTCTTCTCTCTCAGCTGAATTTGGATGGGAGTAATAGACTCACCTGCTGTATTACATCCATATCTTCTCCCATTTGTATAATGTTTTATTGGGCATGCGTGGAGCAGTCCCTTCACCATTATGGCAGCCTGAGAGGATTGTGTATGAGATCAAATATTATTAATTTGGTGCTTTTGTGTTAGCAAATGATAACATTTAAAGATCTTGAAAGCTGCTTTTTGAAAGCTTTCTGTGCTATGCTCTACAAAATATCCTGGAGCTGTTCCTAACAGGGAGAATGAATTTTGTGTGGAGGAAAAGGATATCTTGCCATTGGGTCAAAAAATCTGTTGCTCTTGTGTGGGAGAACAGGACTTTTTACATAATATTGCAGCTTGTTTTTTGTTTTGCAATTTCCATTTATAAATTAATGAAATATTTATAGAGGACAGCATCAGTCCTCTGTATCTTATGGCTGTGAAAATTGAAGCACAAAGCAGTAAATTGATACAACCTGCTTTGTCACAGTGAGCACTCCTGTTACTTCTCAGTATTCTTGCATCTCTGACTACTCTGTAACTACAGTGAAAGTTTTTCTCCATTTTAATGACCTCTCAGAAGTATTTTTGCATGCTCCCATATAATACTAAGTGCTTGTGTATAACTGGACTAATGAGGCAGGAGCTCTGAAGTCGCAGTAGTGCTTTGGTACCAGTGTTGCTCAAACTAGTGGAAGTTTTGAGCAGCAGGGCTTGAATTTATTATCTGTGGAGAGTTGACAGTGTAGGAACCACACATTAATGGGTTCCTATTATATAATAATAGGAACCTTATTATATAATAAGGAGTTGTTTTGGTGGCTGCTTAGCTCTGGATGGTAATTTCAGGTAGTTCTATCAGCTTTCATGATGCTGAGATATACAGCCACCTGTCCCGCTGGGCTGTCACAATACAGAGCATATCCTTAGCTGCTGGCAGATAGTGTGACTTGGGCCCTCATCATTTTTATTGTGCTTTCCTAATGATGATGAGTACTGTACTGGCTATTAATGAGGTCATAGTAAATTGGCCTCCCTCTAATTTCAGGTTTCTGTTTCCAACAACCTAGAGCTGCTGTTCTGATTGCCAGAACAAGTGAGAATTCTCACTTTTCTCAGAATTTCAGGTGAAGCAGTATCAACTACCCTTCTCTCTTCTCCTGTGGCCCAGCTGTAGAGGTGAGATGAACAGGCTGGTTTCTTTGTACTCTTTGTACTCTGTTCCTAACCCTATTGCTACTTGATTTTAATCTTCAGAATTAGTGAACCTGACACAGGGACCACAGTGGAGCAGAGTTCTGCAACGCAGGTTGCTGAAAACATGTAACAAAACAACAGGCACGTGTGTCTTAGCATGTGCTGTTCTATCCCTAAAGCAAACTGCTGCTCTTAATCTATGATGGGTTGTGTATTTTCTCCTCATACATCCTTAATTCTGTGGCCTCTGCCTCCTACACTGGGGACATAAACAGGATAATTACAAATAACACCAATGTCTGAGTTCTCACTCATGGTTTGCACAACCTGGCATGTGTACAGCTTTATAGGTAATGGACTCTTGCTGTATGTGCTTGATGAAAATGGAGCACTACCACAACTTGTGCCTACCGTGGCCCCACTTAACATCTTGTTTGTCTTTAGTAAGGCATGCTGTTTCCACAGAAGTACTCTTCTTGATCCCATGTTGGGATCTCAGATGTTTTTGCAACAATTGCCTGGAACATTTCATTTGTGACTAGTTGAGCTAATATGTTAGCTGGGTCCTACAGGCTATTACTGCGCTATTGCATTAAAACTTCCCAACCCATAACAGCAAAAGAAGATTGTCTATGCTCATTAACAGAGAACAACTCAGTACTGGCAGTTTATGCCAAATAGGTATCTTTCTTAGCAGCACAAGCACAACGAGGGTACAAATGGTTGTATGACTGAAACTGATTTATGCAAAACAAATTTTGCTATACAGGTCAAATGAACAGATAGTTCAAATTGATCTGCTGTTGAGATGTTGATTTTATTTTAGTCAAAACAGGAAAGCATTAATGTAGATGAATGACATTTTTCTAGGAACCATCTTAAAAAGAAAATATGACAAAACACGTAAATGTTGCAACTTGTGAAGCTTAGGGCTTTTCTCCTGTTGGATATCATTGCTTTGTGCAGTGCAAGCTCAAGAATGCTTGTTTGTGGAGAACAGAGGTCAGAAGGTATGGACGCTGTGTGTCATGGGTGTCCAACTTTTTTGCTTGCCTAGGCCACACTGCATGAATGGGAATCATCTTGTGCCACATGTAAAATATGTAATAATGTATAAAGTTTCATAATTAGATGATAAAATTTTTGAGCTGAATATTAGATTGCAGCTGCGTACAAAATTCACTGGTAGTGTATTTAGATTGACTGAAATGGAATCCCAAATACAAAAATAAAAAAAGTTTGTTTTTCTTTAATCTCAAAGCCTATTCTCAAATTCTTTTTTCAGAAATGAAAGCATGGCTGCATATTTCTCACTGCTCACAGGACTGTGTTTAAGCCAGCATATCAAAATGCATGAAATTATTTGATGTAGCTTGAGCTTGCCATAATTTAAATTTTATTTCAAACACAGTCATGTTGGAAACACAGCAGATGAGATCATTTTCATCTTGAAGCTGCATGTTTAACTCATTTAAGTGAGTGGCCAAATCTGTCAAAAATGCTAAATCTGTAAGCCATTTTTAATCTTCACATTCTGACACAAATTTTCCTTCTGACTCCACAAAGGACTTAATTTCATTTCTCAAATCATATAATATTTTTAGTGTTCTACCTTTACTTAGCCACCTGGCTTCAGAAAAGTTAATGGTGTCCCCATAATCAGCATTCTTACTTTTAAGGATTTCCTGGAATTGACGATGATTCTATCCCTTATTATGAAATGCAGAGCTTTGATGATGTTTTTGAATTATATTATCAATTTTTAAAGCTTTCTCACATACATTTTCTTAATGTTTGATGCAACAGTATTTCATTGTGTGATTTTTCTTGTGGCAACTGCATTATTTTCTCTTAATTTTGTAAGTCCCTTTTTTTTTTACCAGCCATTGGTAGGATGCTATCAGTAGCTTTAACAAATATGTTGACAAAGGTTAAAGAAAATTACTTGAATGTATTTTTTACTGTTTCATACAAATGGGGAGATGTAGTTGTGTCTTTTAAAGACACCAAATTTTCTTATATTCACTTGGCTGTAATCTGGCAAGACAAACTAATTTTAGAAAAACCTGCTTTGGACATATTATGTGTGCTGTGCTTTCCATGCATTGCTTAATAAACTCTTCAGTAAATGGTTTTAATTTTTTTGCAGTCAGATTTGCTATCAAGTAACTAGCTTTTATAATAGAGCCCATTTGAGTTTTAATTTAAAAAAAAAAAAAGATTTTGTTGGGGTGACAGGTTTTGGTTTTTTTTTTCAATTTCACTATTTTGTCTTTATGAAGCATTCCTTAATATTCATTAAATTTGGCAGCATGTTTCTGCATGTAATGTCTTTTCAAATAGCAATCTTTGAAAACTGACACTTTCCTTGGAAATTAATCATAGTGCCATATTATTTATCTTGACCAAAATCTACTTGTCTATCTGTTTTTCCTTGAACACTCTTCCTTCCTCCACAGTTTTTCTTTTTTGGCTCTGCTATCCTTTGAGATAGCATTAGACAGGTTTAAATATCATTAGCAATCACTTCATTTTACTCAGTAAGCACATCTATATGTAATACACATAGGGTTTGATTCAACTGGATGCGAGAGGAAGACTAAGCACTACTACTGCCGCACCCTCCCCATGTCTAGAGGGTGGGCCAGGCTGCTTGATTTCTAGCCAATGCCTAGCAACAGGGGCTGGACTACATTGCAAGCCTGTGCCAGGCTGTGGGTTGAATATGCCTGTTGTAACTCAATGCCTATTTGTCAACCATCACAACTCACAACATTGGAATTAGAAGTTCTTAACATTTGCTACATCCTATTCAGTGGCAGATTGCTGGTCCATAGTAACTCTTCCACAAGACATGATTTGCATGATACTGTTTTATGTCCCAGTGACAGTGCATGGCAAATGAGGAGTTCAGCAGACTCAGACAGTAGATATTTGTATAAGAATGATTTGTTGCTTTGGGTATGAAGCTCAATTTATTATCAAGAAAATACGGGGTTTGTTTGATTTTCCCGGGAGGAGATAATTCTGCTGGCCATGTCTGATCTTGTTTTTGTGATTTATTCTATGAATGTAGTTATTTCGATTACTCTTCAGGTATAATCTGGCATTTGTCAGAGGATTATCTTACAAGGAGAGCTAAAACAGAATATATGTAGGGAGCTCAATGCTCTTCAGTTCCATGTCCAACAAACATAGCCTTATTTGGTGACCTTCAGTATATTCTAGTTCCTTCTAGCATGGTGATGGTCCATTGTCAGTCTATTGTTAGTCCTTAAAAGGGGGTCTTTTACTTTTTCCCAAGACTCCTTTTGTCCCAATGGTTGCTGTGGAGTGCAATGACAATTTTAGAAGTCTCTGTACACATAGATAAGGAAGACAAAGGGGAACGTCTTGATGTCTGTCACATTTTAGGCTAATTCTGCCTGGTATATGTGGATCCTGGCTTTAATTACTTCTTCAAATTAACACCCCCTCTTCCCCTTTTCAGTGAGCTTGGAAATTTTTCGCAAAAGCTCATATTGCTCATACTTAATCACAGCAGGCAATGCCCAAACCTTTTGGGTTAATTTCTTAAGTTTATACCAAAATGAACTTTACAATTAGTTATATCAGAATTGTCACTAATGACACTAATAATGGATGAATTAACACTTAACAACATTTGCCCTGAGGTCTGTTTATGGGAACTGCTGAGTCACAGCCTGAACCTCTGACTGATCACCTGAGGCGAGCAATGAGTCAGCCAGAGGAGCACAGGTGAAGGCAATTCACCTGTGCTGCCGGAAGGGGTGGAGCCTGGCTGCACCTCTCCTAGATCCCATTTAAGTGCTGACTGCCACTCAGGATGGATCTTCTTCTGGAGATAGCTCCTTGTGGTGTTTACTGCGAGCCTATGACACTGATGAGTATTTCCATTGATTTTTATTATTTTTCCACTGTGAGAATCTTACTAAGTGTAACCTTTGTATACCTATTGATTGTACACCCATTGATTGTACACCTACATTACACAATCTGTGCACAAGAGCAATAAGGTGCACAGGTCATCAGGAGAGCAGAAAATTTCTGTATTTGGTAGATATAATTTCAGTGATGGCCAAACTGTCAAGAGAGATGTAATAAAAATGTTTAAACCATGCTTCTGTAAACTTGACTGGAGATCAGTTTTATATTGTTCATGAAAGTGTTAGAATGGTTAAGTTATGATGGCTGTGGGAATGAAGGCAGATTCAAGATGTTGCTGAGGACACCTTCTATTGCTGCAGTTCTGTTTTATGGCTTGTTCTACACCTAGGTCCAGCCCCTAAACTGCACCCCTGACATGCCTCTTTCAGACACCAGCATCCCTTGCCCAGTGGAAATCACCACAGGCAGCCAACCCAAGAGTCACCATGTTCTCAATAACAGATACCAGCCATGATTTCCTTGCAGAGAGCACTTCTTCAGTGCTAGCCAGATCTTAGCTACTTGCCGACATTCCACCCATCCCAACTGCCTGGATTCCAGCTTGTCCCTGGAGAAGATGGACAAGACCAAGGACTACCAGAAGCCCTGCAGTGAAGGGGTTCAGCAGCAGGTGGTATCACCTTGTTATAGGTTAAACTGAACATGCATTCCCTAGTCGCACTTGTTAACAATCCAGACATGCTTGCAGGCAGGCTAGAAGAAACAGGGTGCACTGCACTCTCTTACATTCTGAAAGCACAAGGCTCAGTAAAAAGGCCACAAAATACAAACAGTGAATTTATTCAGTGAATGTCTCTTCAGACCGCTTCAAGGATTAAAAATCCTGTCTCTTAGGAAAGCCAGCTGCCTCCACCACGTCATGCATTACTGCTGCCATCCTATAATGCCTGGGAAAGAAAAGGCAAGCTATTGCATGTTATTTTGTTAGCCTGCCCCAGACACAAGTGATATAGACCTCAGTCACAAATGGATAAACATAGTTACGCACGCAAGTGCTACAGTCACAGACTGCTGACAGATCTTCCTGTGCTCAGAGACAACTTCAGTGAATTTTCAGGGGCTGAAGCCTGGATATGGACACACAGCTAGCTATAGATAACAGAAGCTTGAAAATTAAGCTGACTTTCAATAACTACTACATCCTACAGTGTGATTTTCTTGATTATTAGCATGAACGTAATTATTACCTTGTGTATTGGACTTGCTAGTTCACAGTCTGAACCAATGATTGAGCACCAGGTGAGAAGGTGTGGCTAACCAAGGGAGCAAGCAGTGCACCTGAGTGACCAGAAGTCATGGACCAGGTCCACACCTCCTCATTTTCACATAAGAGTTAGCAGCTAAGGAATGGCATGTCTATTTGGAAACTGCCCTCCTCAAGACTCCATGAGCCTTTGGAAAGGGTGAGCCACTTCTTTCTGTATCACTTTCTAAACTAAATCTTACTGAATGCAAGTGTGCTCCTTATTCTAGTAGAAGGCTCTATCACCTCCTTCTATTGATGCATACACTGGAAGTGATCTAAAACTGTCTCTAGACTGAGAATCTTGCTCACATAACATAACAAGTACCAACATATTTCATAAGCCTTGAGCCATTGCCTCTGGAGGTGTTTAAGAAATATTTAGATGTGGTACTAAGGAACATAGTTTAGTGGGAAAATATGGGTGGTAGGTGGATGGTTAGACTGGATGATCTCAGAGGTCTTTTCCAACCCTGGTGATTCTATCATTCATTAAAACATGTTAGCACCCTTTTAGAGCTCAGCAGTTTTATGTTGTTTTAAAAGGATGAATCACTTCAGGTTCAGATTCCATTCCCCCATCGATAAAGCTCATACTGATTTTATTTCGTATACATGTCTGTGTGTTCTGTTTGCTTATGTTTTGTGTCTTCTAATGGATGTCTTCATCTCCATTTCTTCAGGAGTCTATACACAGCAAGAAAATTCTATTATAGCTTGAAAGTCCATGCTTGCAATATGTATAGTGTGGCTGTAGTAGGAGTAGTTACTGCACAGCTGTGAGTGGAGTCTTTAAATCACAGAATGCAGAATTGATGGATGAGAAGCTGGACATGAGCCCAGAAGGCCAACTGTGTTCTGGTCTGCATTAAAAAAGAGGTGGCCAGCAAGGAGAGGGAGGTGATTGTCCTCCTCTACTCAGCTCTTGTGAGGCCCCATCTGGAGTACTATGCCCAGGCCTGAGGCCCCCAGTACAGGAAGGATGTGGAGCTCTCAGAGCTGGTTCACAGGAGGGCCACTAAGAGTGTCAGAGGGCTGGAGTACCTCTCCTACAAAGGAAGGTTGAGGGAACTGAGCTTGTTTAGCTTAGAAAAGAGAAGGCTCCAGGAAGCTTCTGCTGCTAGAATACAGGCCTCTAACTGGACTCTGCACTGCCAATCACAACCCTCTGAACTCAGCCAGTTTTCAACCCACCTCACTGTCCATTCACCTGTCACGCGCTTCCTCAGCTGCTCTATAAGGATGCTGTGGGAGACAGTATCAAACGCCTTGCTAAAATCAAGGTAGACTACATCCACTGTTCTCCCCACATCCACCCCACCAGTGAAGGCCTGGAGTATGCCCAGAGAAGGGCAACAAAGCTGGCACAGGGTCAGGATTACAAATCTTTTGAGGAGTGACTGAGTCAACTGTTTAGTCTGGAGGAAGCTCAGGGAGACCTTATAGCTCTCTACAACTACCTGAAAGGAGGCTGGGGCAGGGTGGGGGTCAGTCTCTTCTCCAGTACAACTAGCAGTAGAAATAGAGTGAAGGGTCTCAAGTTGGACCACGGGAGGGTGGTGGTCAAGAAACATTTAGATGTTATACTAAGGGACATGGTTTAGCGGGAAAATACTGGTGATAGGTGGATGGTTGGACTGGATATCTTGAAGTCTTTTCCAAACCTTGGTGATTCTATGATTCTAAGCTGTAAGGCATTCCCTCAGCACTCTTTTCTCTAGACTGTCACAGATAACTTCTCTGTCCTGTAGACCCAGGTGAAACGAAAGACTGTTCCTGGTGAATCCAGAAAGGATTTACATTGTACATAGAGCTATGCTACAATGTAACACGCTACCACTAGCAGGCCCCACCGTGAGGAAGGGCGTGAGGATGTGAAGAGCTCCAGGGAGGACAAAGGTCTCTTCCTCATGAACTGTTTTCCAATTATCTGTGCTTCTGGGCTGCACAAGGAAGAATATAAGCCAGCACCTTCCATAGCTATACCTCACCTGAAACTTCTCTTAATCCAAAGAAACTGGTCAACTCTTTTTGCTTAAAGTAACTACTAGAAAGTTAGTCAAGCTTTACCACAAGACATGACCCTTCATTTTCTGCCTGCCAGGACCTACCCAGTAAATCCACCACATTCATCAAAAAACAATAACAACTTCGCTACTAGATCTAAAGAAAGTAAGAACATTTTTCTAGGCCATTGTTGGCAATCAAACACCTGGATTAAGGTAAGACTTCTCACCTTTACCCAGACCACAACAACATTTCCGTGATACCTTCAAAACTACTAGAATTTTGTTGTCTGGCAAACACTGAGCAAACGCAGCTGTGCAAAAACAGATGACAGTGAGTAGTCTTGATCAGGCTACAACTACAAAAGTGTCAGGGCCCCAAGCATACATTCCTAGAATCATAAATGCATAGGGTTTGAAGGGACCTTAATGATCATCCAATTACAACTCTGCACAGGCAGAGTTGCTATCCCCTAGATCAGGCTGGCCAGGGCCCCATCCAACCTGGTCTTGAACACTTTCAGGGATGGGGCAGCCATAACTTCTCTAGGCAATCTGTTTCAGTGCCTTACCAACTTTTTTGCAAAGAACTTCTTCCTAACAACTAACCTAAACTAGAAGAGGGGAGATTTAAAATTGCTTCCCCTTATCCTATCACTACATGGTAAAATGCCAGTCTCCATCTTGTTTATAGGCTCCCTTTAAATACTGAAAGGCTGCAATGAGGCTTTCCCAGAGCCTTTTTTACTCCAGGCTGAAGAGACTGTGAGAACCCTTCTTTGTTTTTTGGTTCAAAGCTTGCTACCCAAAGTATTTCTTGTGATAAGACTGAAATACCTAGGAGATGAGAGGTGGGTGTAGGCATGTGGCAATCAACATCACCATATGGACAATTTCACATTTGAAAGCATGTCTTTGGAGCTGTTTACCTTTGGAAGGGAGTGCTCATGACTGGAGAACTGGCAGAAGATCCAGCCAGTAAATAACACCAGCTTGCTATGGGAGACTGGGAGATTATACCACTGCATCCTGTGAAGGCAAGATTCAAGTTGATGCCTCCATACTCCCTCTTATCAGCTGGTAAGGCCAGGGAGATGGGAACTAAAGGAGTTCCTGCTGAGATCCAAAAGCCAGAAGCTGTCCCTCCAAGAAGAGCTGACTCAACCACTTTGGACTTAAGTTTGTACTGCCAGTGGAAGTTCGCACCATGGTCACTGTCATCATCACTGGAACAACGCCTGACAACCCACCACTGCTGAAGGTCAACAACTGAACTATGAACCACACTGGACCCACGGTGGTGATTACCTCCCTCTTGTTTCCTACAAGAACTCCTTGCTTCTACTTCCTATATTTTTTATTGTCCTTCTTCCCTTTTCCATCTCCCTGAACAACTACAATTTGTAATAAACTGGTCAGACCAACATTTGAACCACTGTTTCTTAATCTCACATCAGGCATACATATATCAAAGAACCTCCTCTCCCTCCCATAAATTGGAGTGAGACAGGCCCAGCTCCTTCAGCCTGTCTTCATAGTAGAGCTGCTTTAGCCCTCTGATCATCTTAATGGCCCTCTTCTGAACACACTTCAACAAATTCCATCTTTCTTGCACTGGGGGCCCCAAGATCAGATGCAGTACTCTAAATAGTGCTTGATGAGGGCTGAGGGAGACAATCACCTCCCTTGCCCTGCTGGCCACTCTTTTGATCCAGCCCAGCCTTCCAGGTTGCAAGCACACACTGTTGACTTGCATCAAGGTTTTTATCCACCAGAAGCCCCATGTCTTTTTTCCACAGAGCTGCTCTAAATGAGTTATCCCTATCTATGCCCAGTAAAGACGCAGCACCATGCACTTATTATGCCTTCTGGGGAACTGGCAGCCTGGACTGAAGTCCAGCACAAAAAACACATCCAGCTTGGAGACACCTCAGCAACACCTGTTACAATCAAAAAGATTAATGCAGTGGAAGGGCGATACAGGGGTATAACAGCAAAGGGACTAAGACAGATGGGATGGTATTACAAAGGGAAAGAAAAGATGCTCACCCATCTCTGATGATCTAGGCTCAGAGGAAAGCCTCCACAAGAGAGGGATCTCCAACCAGATATCCTTCCACAGTGGCAGTCAGCCTTAAATAAGGTCTAAGAGGTGGAGCCAGGTACCACCCCTTCCAATTACACAGGTGAGTTGCCTTCACCTGTGCTCTCAGGGCTGACTGGGCCCTTTCCCCAGGTGCTCAATCAGTGGTTCAGGCCATGACTCAACAGTTATATCTGCGCAGATGTTCAGGATACCATCACCAGGTTCCTTGGTTATGACCATCCATACACCTCACAGTTCTGCCCATTGGCTACTCTGACCATCCCCCTCTTAGAAGCAGATTGTTTCAGTTAAGGGACAGTATGCTACTGCTCTCCATTTGCTCAGATTGCCCTTGCTGGATCAATTCATGTACCAGGCATCTTCAAGAATGGGATATTTCCCCTCCTGAATGAAACTCTTCTCTGGTGGAGCAACCAATGTTTCTTTCAGCACATCACTGCAATACATCACTGGGCCTAAGATCTTTTGAAGCTCTTCTTTCACTGGTGATGAAGACAGACTACTCCTCTGGCTATCCCTCATGCCACCACTGTGCTTGGGCCACCCCTTTCTTAGGAAAGTGGGTCAGATCTGAGACCAGAACCCAATGAGGGTGCAAACAGAACCCTGGCATTGCCACAGGCCCCTGCCAAACCCATCCTGAGTGACATGAACATTCAATTCAGCTGGGAGGGTAGAGTTAAATACACCCAATGCCTGGGCTTGTTTAACAGCCAGTTTTGCCTGTTAGAAAGCCTTATGTTCTGTTCTCCCCAAGTCTCACAGTTGTCCCTTTTGTTTTTTAATGAATTTTTATAATAGTCTCAGCAGCTGCACCAAATACGGTATAAAGGAACACCAATATTGCAATATACTTCAGTACTCCTGCAGCTGCTTTGATGTTGCAGAGACTAGGAATGCCTGAACCTTATTTATTACAGCACCGGGTAGGACTTCGGCCTTTCCTGACCAAACCACCCCAGGCTCAGACCTTGCACTCTTCTGAGGATTCGTAGCCCATCTTCTTTCTTGCAGATAGGTAGTCAATGAATCTACCACCTGTCCTACCACCTCCAGTGAATCAGATGTCAACAGATCACCAATATAATGGTGCAAGTTAACATTATTAGGTTTTTCCTAATTTGCCAGGTCACGTGCCACTAGGTTATGGCAATATGTTGGTGAATGTACATACCCTTGTGGCAGGACCTGAAAGATCCACTGCCCACCTCCCCACATGAATGCAAACTGGCCTTGCAATTCTTCAGCAACTAGAATACTGAAAAATGCACTTGTCAAATCTAGGACACAGTGATAGGTTTTTATCTCCCTACTGAATGTGTCCATTAAGGAGGAAATATCAGCTACGGCTGCAAGAACAGGGATGGTATTACAAAGAGAAAGAAGAGGTGCTCACCTGTCTCTGAAGATCTAGGCTCAGAGGAAAGTCTCCACAAAGGAGGGATCTCCAACCAGATATCCTTCCACAGTGGCAGTCAGCCCTTAAATGAAGTCTAAGAGAGGTGGAGCTAGGCTCCATCCCTTCCAATTACACAGGCGAACTGTTCTCACCCGTGCTCCCACAGCTGACTGGGTCCTTTCCCTAGGTGCTCAATCAGTGGTTCAGGCCATGACTCAGTTACCAAACACCCTTTGCCCACAAGCTATAGCTATATCCAAGCTAAGGCTCTCACCCTTGATCCCTATCTGATCTACAGTACAGCCACAACTATGCCTGGCAATATACCCTGTTGATCTGAATCCTCATCCTCACCTGTTCTACCTTTGTGTTTAGGTTTCACAGGACTTTCCTTTTTTGGAGAAGCCACTGCCCCTGCCTACATTGCTGACTAAGCTCCCAGCCTGCTTTCCTTTTAGAGCACTCTGTCTTCGCCTTCTCCTGACAAAGGGCCCACTCAGCTCATCTCTGCAGTCAGCAAAGACTGCTTCCCATTCACAAGCACCACAGAAATTAATTCTGACAAACATCTGCAGGATGTAAAACCTCTAATGGCTGAAATATTAGTTGGCAAGGCTTTCAGAAGTTCTCTCATTTGCTAGTTTTATCCACATTCTTACCAAGAAACAAATATCCTTTTAGTCAAGTCTGTTTTCCACGTTACTTCCCCCCCTCCCCCCATCACCACTTTGAACAGCCATAGGTCATGATTACATCCTTCTTCCACACTCATACTTCCTTGGCCAGAGGCTGAACTCAATTTGTTTCTAGAGCTGCTTTTGCCCAGTTTGTAGGTAGTAATGTGTTTGCAGAA
This sequence comes from Tetrao urogallus, assembly GCF_951394365.1. Lineage (NCBI taxonomy): Eukaryota > Metazoa > Chordata > Aves > Galliformes > Phasianidae > Tetrao > Tetrao urogallus. Next base: position 118,700,262 of record NC_136813.1, on the reverse strand, counting down.
GAACAAGTGGGATCTTGTTCGAGACAAAGATCTTCACTCTGCAGTGCATCCAAAACAACAATCTGACAACTTAGACTCACGATACTCTTTTCCCCAAGGTTACTTATTTAATAACAATTTCACCAATACATTTTATGCTTAATTTACGTATCTTTAATTTTTGCCTTTTTATTTTTCAAATACATCATATATTATCTCCAGAATACTAAGACAACATGGAAGAGGCTCCTAATTAGTTTTAACCGGTGCTGTGAAGTCCTTGATTTGGAGAACTTATACGTAGTTGAAATGACAGGACCTGCCAATGCTGTGAGAGAGGGGGGGGAAGAAAAGCCAACCAGTGGAGTCCATGGCTTAGCTAGCATATTACAGCCACCCACAGATTCTGAGCAGGCAAGGAGCTTAAGTATAATAAGACTGCAGGAATGACTGGGGGGGGGGGGAGGGTGGAAGGAAGGGAGAAACGGGGGGACACCAAGAAAGTCAGGTCATCAGGACTGAATCAGTGCTTAAAATACATCTAAGAGCAGTCTTGCCCCCATTACCACAAGAAGTGCAGAGCTATTTTCAAAAATTTGAAAAATAGTTTTACTTCCAAGCGATGGCCTCAGTGAAACATAGTCCCTAAAATGCCCTCAACGTAGTAAAAAGGATAAAACAGACCTCAGAGCTTTGTAAATGCAAGGTACATACAACTAACTATTCTCTCTTTTAACATCCTCACCAGGCAATCTTAATTCCAAAGGGCACTATTTAGTTGTGTATCCTAGTTACGGAACTGTTGACACTGAGCTGGTTTGTTGTTGAAAATGGGAAGAAGCCTTCTAGTGAATTACCAAAGCGCTAGTGTTCTAGTCATTGTGACCATCATCCTGGCTAGTGTTTTGGCTCAACAGCATGGAGGGGCTTGGGAGATTTTCAACCTGCCAGCAGGCTTTCCCAAGTTTATCAGCAGACTTACACCCCAGATCACATCCATAGTTGCTGAAGATGAAATAGTGTACAAAGGGCCTTCAGAAACTTTTCTTTGAAGAAAATCACCAAGGAACCCAGAAGGGATAACTTGGCTGTCACAGTTCAAGATCAGGCCTACCATACACGTCTTGCCCAAACGATACATGAAAGCATGTGTGACTGTCCCTTCACCAGAAATTAACCCCATCCCACTATGGTCCTTACTGTGGCCTGAATACGCAATACTTGTTGTTAACTTCTCATTGTAATAAGTATTGCTTGACAAATAAAGGTAAGGGCTCAGCAGAGTGTCACAGGAACATGAAATGCTAAGCAGCGGGATAACTAAATTGACATCTAGTGCAAGTAACTACCTAATTACAAAACCAGGCTTTTTCTCCCCCAAAGCTATTTCCATTTAAACAGCTCACTGACAATGAGTTTGGATGAGGAAGAGGGGAAAAGGAAGAAGTGAGAAATTCCTCCAGAGAATCTGCAAGCTAAGCAAGGAGCCTCACGATGGGGTGACCAGCTGCAGCTAAATCAGGGGCAGCAAGTCTACTCGAGGGCTTGCACAATTCCTCCCATAGCAGGGCAGGAACATCCAGTACTATCAAGAAATGCACCAAAGAAAGGAAGTGCACTGCATGCACAGTAAGATTCACTCCTCACCACAGACAGGATTAATCAAATGGCATTTTGTGTTATGACTCAGGAGAAACATGATAGCTTACAGCTTCCATTTAAAATTGCAGCTTTCAGCTCTGAAGGCCAAGCCACAGCAACTCAAGTTGCTATTGAAAGCGGATGTAGAAAGCAGTCTGCAGCCAAAAAATTTAAAGGACGAAGAACCCAGAGACATCTACCCAAACTCCTCCTGTATGAACTTCCCTCAGGATTCTTGCTTTTCTTATGTGCAAAAATAGAGTAGAGCTAGGATGTACCATGCAACAGCCGAGTGAGTAGAAGAGATCAGGCTCTCTTCCTTTTGCTCACCTTCTGAGGAGTCAGGATATTCTCTTCAGGTTCAGTGGGTTTCACTGTGGGAATCAAAAATATTAAGCTTTGACTGAAGTAAAGATCTGGCTTAAAAAAAAAATTGTCCAACTTGTTCTTGATTGCAGATTGGAGAGGTTTGTGCCCCCTGTGACTCTATTTGTGCCTCTAGACTCTTGGTCATCAGTTTATTTCATTCCACTGCTTTAACCATTCAGAACTGGACCCAGTTGGACTGCTGAGGAGCCTGATTAGGAACACCACTGAAAGAAAGAAAGGACAGTCAAAGGTGTACCCCTAACAATGCCTGTTAACTCACTGCTCCTTCAGCACATATTAGAATGTCACCCTTCCTGTGTGCAGTCCCCTTCATCACAGTTTACCTGGATGCAGTGTTGAAGTCACCCCAGACATCTGTGGTAGTTGATGTTGGTGTCTTGGATGCACATGCAGGAGCATCTAAGTCTAACAGAATATCTAAGACAGAAGAAGAGGAAAAAAAATCTGAAATCTGTCAAGGGAGTAGAAAAAACAAAAACGTTGTGCAGGTATTTAAACTGTCATGTTATACAAACTACTGGATGCAGTGGCACAATCTTTGAATGGACTCCAGCTCTTCAGAAGAAGAAAGTGACAATTTTTAAGGGCCTAGTCTGCTTTAACAGTAGCCCTTTTTGTCAAGCATGCACTGAGGCTGCAGTTCCTGCTATAGAGTTCTTTTCTCTTCAAGAATCATTAGGTCTCTATCTAGCATATCAACTGGCAGCTTTACAACATATTATCCCCTCCAAGGAAATCTAAGGTCTCAGCACAAGCACTGCAACCTTAACAGTTGCTATCAGCATAAATCACAAGCTGCAGCCCAGCCCTATTCAGAAGCTTGTGGTTTCTTCTTATCACTCAGGTCAGTATGTCTGTGAATTCAGGAACAGTGCTATATCATTAGCATTCATCCTGTGGTCATGCATTTAATTCAGCATCCAAAAGACTCAGCAACCTCTTTGTTACAGCCCAATCTCACTATATTTTGCACCTTCTGGTCTTCATACTAAAAGCTAGCTCCTTTCTTATTTAAAGCCTCTCCAGAAGTGCTTTATACCTACACCTTTCAACAATCATGGGCTATCTGTATGTCCCTAAGAAAAGCAAGCAACTGAGCACTTCTTTTCTGAACATTCCGCACAGCTCTGCCAGCATCCCTCAAGCACATATAAGTTTAGAAGAATCCAACTAATTAAATACCATATCTATCTGCCCAGGTCATTTTGGTCACATCATTTGTTTTCTCCTTTTGCAAGGAGAACAGCTACAGTGCTATTTAATGGGCTAGCATTATTAAACAAACACAGAGATCTCAGGTCAAAGACAGAAAAGATCTCAGGGTACATCATGTTACATAGTTCTTTTTAAACTGCTATGTCGATGTTACTATGAGCTTGAATGCCACTTCCCTCTACCTTCTCTATGTACCTACTAATGTTTGATAGATTGTTTGCTCCGTGCTAACACTTACCTGCACTGCTCATGTTGCTGGATTTCAGCATGGATGGTGGTGAGACATGGTTGGCAATGGATGTGGAAGAAGCAGGAGGGATTGAAGGGACTGCAATTTTGCCTCCTGGCGGGGGTGGCAGCAGACTTAGGCCCCCTGATCCAGACACACGAGGCTTGGCTGCTCCTCCTTTCTTAGTTGTCATGTTCTGTATAAAAATAAAAGGACTAGTGAGAAAGATTATCCACTGGAATATCCAGAAAAAGAGGTAGGGTCAACTGGGCTCCTTACCCCAATGTTTAGTTTGATGGTCTGCCCCTCCTTGAACCCTAAATCCAATTTAGGACGTGTGTCAGCTTCCAGGGTCTCCTTGGAGATCTCAGTTTCCTGCTTCACCCACCTAAAAAAAACGATGGGGAAAAGATAAGAGACTGTGGCACATAGGAGCAGAGTTCTTTTTTTTTATAAAAAAAAACAAAAAAACAAAAAAAAAAAAACACTACCACAATTCTTTTCCACAACCTGACAAATAACTATCTTGCCTTTTCAAACCAACTACCTCACTACTCTCGGTGTAGTACAACAAAAAGCTCAAAACACCACAAAACCGAGAGACTGTCTGTAGTGTCATAGGATTTAAGAATAAGACTCCAGAGCCAGCAGGAAAGCTGAAAAGGACACGTAGGAAAGAAGGGCACGTAGCAACGGAATGAGGAAAAGGGTAGTTTCAGATTAGACGTTAGGAAGAAATTCCTTCCTGTGAGTATAGTGAGACACTGCAACAGGCTGCCAAGAGGTTGTGGATGATCCCTCCTTGGAGGCATTCAAGGCCAGGTTGGATGGGGCCTTACGCAACCTGGTCTAGTGGGAAGTGCCCCTACCTACAGCAGGGGGGTTGGGGCTAGATGATCATAAAAGTCCCTTGCAAACCAAATGAATCTATGGCTTACAGATTGGACCTTGAAGGACTCCCAGCTTACATGACAGTTGGCAATACATTCAAGCATTCCTAATCATGACAGAGCAGGGCTTCATGACCTTCCCAAGGAAACCTTTGCTATGCAAATGAGCACCACCACCCAATACATTCCAGGGGCCAGAGGGAAAACAGCATTCCAGAAAAGCACAACTCACTTGAAGTGATCCTGCAAAGACACATTGAAGTCAAAGGCATCACCACGATCTGTGAAACCAATGCCTATAAAAGCACTTCGTCCTATCAAGGAGACAGAAGGAGTCACTGGAGGTGCCTTGTGAATGGGCCTGTGTTCATTCACTCCAAAAACCATTCTGTGCTACCTCTTTGCAACTGATCTACCACTGAAACCAGCATCTCACAGAATTTCACTGTTCCTAGCTTAGAGGATGCTCTCGTCATGCCATGTGATACTCTCAGAAGCCGAATGCTCCTCCCCAGCCCCTGGACTACATGCAACACAGAGAATCCCTCTCAGCAACCTTCCCTTCCCACCCTTCCAGACATCCTACCCAGCCTCTTCAGTAGTCCCATCACTATCTCAATCCACCACATATACACACAGCTTAATCAGGTTGAGTGTCCTCAACCCCAGCACTTGGCATACTCAACTCACCAGTCCCATCCTGAATCCGAATCACAAAATAACGGCTCGAATCCGTCACAGTCTCCACAGCAATGCCAGGATATTGGTCTATGGGTGCCTGGGCAAAAAGCTCCCCTACAAATAAAGAATTAAGTACTGAGGAAAGCAACTGTTTTTCTAAAGCATGTCCAGGACTGTCACACACAGCTATGAGCAGGCTTAAGAGCACAGGCTCACAATTAGCAACCACAGTTACAATTTCAGCAAGCCACCTTACTCCCCCTACCTGAGACCTTATCCTCTAGTTTCACATATGCAGTTTTTCCTTTGGAAGTGACACGAAGTCTCCCTGTCCAGTCCGGATGGTCCAGTTTCCAGTCAGATGCCCTGAAAAGAAAAGCAGCTGTTCATTGACTATATCTCAACCCTTCAGCCCAATCAGCTCAGCTAACGTCTCTGTTCCCAAACCTTCAACACATGAGGCTGTCTTCTCTCTTCAAAAATCACACCAGATCTCAGCTCTCCTCTACTGCTGCCAATCTACAAACATCACTCCAACTGGTCTGTCCTTCTTCCACATAAAGGGAAATAGACAACAACCAAAGAACGTCAGCTCACCTCTACCTTTACAAGCTTGCAGAAGAGGAAGACTGAAGCCCAAAAACTCACTTGGAACAGTAAATCCAAAAGGGACTAAGAAACAATTTATGAGTATTTTCTAGGAAGAGCTAGCATAAAGAAAAGCCAATCCACTATTTTACCCCATTGTTGTAAAATAATATCAAGTATCTCTGAATCTAGAGGCTTCTAGGTTACATGTATCAAGTGAAATATCATACATGCAACCATATTGATTAGCCCATCAAATAGACTGCTGTGAAAAGGGAAGAAAACAGGCCAACCAACAGGAGTTAACAAATATGTTTTAAGAAATGTGAACTTCTGAGTTACTCCCCGACACTGCCAGAGCCAACAGATAAAGTTCGACATTTGATTATCCCATCCAGAAGGACCCACATAGGCTTGAGCAGCGGACCCAGGAGAACCTCGTGAGGTTCAACGAAGCTAAGTACAAGACCTTGCATCTGAAGTGAGGCAACTCTCACTACCAATACAAGCTGGGGAATAAAAGGATTGAGCATAGCACTGCCAAAATTACCTGGGGGTACTGGTGAATGGCAAACTGGACAAGAGCCAGCAATGTGCCCTTGTAGCTCAGAAAGCCAGCTGTATCTTGGGCTGCATCAAAAGTAGCATGGCCAGCAGGTCAAGGAAGGTGATCCTGTCCCCTCTACTCCACAATGGGGAAGCCTCACCTGGAGTACTGCATCCAGATGTGGAGTCCTCAGTACGAGACAGACCTGCTGGAGCCTGTCCAGAGGAGGGCCACAAAAACGATCCAATGGATGGAATACCTCTCCTGTGAGGACAAGCTGAGAGAGCTGGGGCTCTTCAGCCTGGACAAGACTCAGAGGTGACCTGATAGCAGCCTTTCAATATCTAAAGGGGAGCTACAGAAAAGAAGGGGACAGACTCTTAAGCAGTGTCTGTGGTGATAGAACAATGGGAAGTGGCTTCAAGCTCAGAGAGGATAGATTTAGGCTGAGTATAAGGAAAAAGTCTTTCACAATGAGTGCGGTGAGGCACTGGAACATGCTGTCTAGAGATGTGGTAGATACTCTGCTCCTGGAGACTCTCAAGGCAAGGCTGGATCAGGCCCTGGGCAACCTGATTTAGCTGCGCATGTTCCTGTTCACTGCGAGGGACCTGAATCGAAGGATTGTTCCTGGGCTAAGGCACAGGCAGCACGAGATGATTAAAATCTATCAGAAGAATTTAGTATGTCATCTGTAGCTGAAGTCAGCAGAACTAGAAGTGTTATGGCTTCAGAAAGTACTTCTGATCTGCTTACAACCAGAGAGCAGCTAAGCAGGCACTAGTGCCTATGAAAACCTGCTTCCCAAGTCCCTGCTTATTCACACAGAAGGGATCATGCCAGCTGATCACTTATGTGAACACCAGAGCCACATGCTGCATTAGCTGTGCCAGGTTTGCAGAGACAACAAAAGGAGGGGGTGGGGAAGGATGCACAGGACAGCAGTTATGGTATGACCACAAACACATGCATAAAAATGGCTTTTTACTCTGCAGACCTGCTTATGGCTTCCCACCCTCCTCCGTCTCATCTAAGCAATTATGAAATCCGATAGGCCTGATGCTGCAACACGGTCTCGGTTAGAAGGAGAACAGTAACGACAGCTGCTGCACCCTGCTTCCAGTGGGGCACTAAGCACCGGCTCCGTCCCGACCACCCACCTTGCTCCCTCACCGGCAGCGGCACTGCCTGTAGCTGAACCCTGCAGCACAGACGCCACCACCTTGACGCGATCACTGACCCCGGGCAAAAATGCCTCCTCTCTTCTCTCGCCAGCCCAGCGAGCGGACAATAAGGGCTGGGCCAGATCAGGCAAGGGCAGTCAGGGGGCGACCCTTGGAGACGCGCACAGCCCCGCGCCGAGCATCGGCCCGCTAGGCGCAGTTCGGCCCCAGTCGCCGGCACCCTCTAACCTGTATCCGCGGTTGGAGGTTCGTGGCGGGATGCGGTACACGCTGACATCAGGCTTCACGCAAAGGACAGACTCGTACTCCAGCTCAGCTGCCGCCATCTCAGAGGCGAACCCCAGCACTCCAGTGAGGACTGAAGGATAAGAGCCTAATAAAACGGGGCACTTCCAACCGCCATCTTTGATGAGGTCAGACACCATCTGGAGGGCGCTGGTGAGGCCTTAATGGAATCAGGCCATGCCGAAGGCGGGGGGAAGACATCTTGGATCCTGGCAGCAAAACGCTCCGCAGGGGGCGGCCATCTTGGAATCGGTTCTAACAATACAATAGGAGCCGGCGCCATCTTGGGTCTTGGCAGTGCCGTCGCTCCCCCTACCCCCCTCTCGCAGAGCTTGACGTGACCATGTTTGGTGCGGGCTGATGAAGTCGTGCGGGCGCTCTACGGAATACAAATTTCTTCCTACTAGCTCAGGTTCCGGACTGGCGCAGAAGGTAGTCTTGTCGGGATTGGGAAGAGCCAGGCAGGGCTCTAGAGCGATGGTGGGTGCCGGTAAGGACCCGTGGGCCATATCTGTTGGCTGCGGGGCTGAAGCGCTGCGGGGGCAGAGGTTGCCATGAAGCGACAGTAGCGTCAGGAGGAGTGGACGGGCTTCCCGACGGGGCGCCTGGGAAAGCCCCAGACCCACACCCATCACTCAGGAAAAACTAAACCGTCAGCCTACTATTAACGCTGTTTAAGCTTTCACCAGAAGGATGCAGTGCAGTGCCAACTGAAGCTATGATAAATAACTTCCTGCGTTTTGATACATTAACTAAATAGAGCCCCGCGAACAGCAAAAAAAAATATGCAGCCACACTTTGTTTTGATAAAAGGAATGTGAGAACAGGTTTCAAGTTACAGAAAAAAATACATTTCTTTGGTATATTTGCAACTCCATTTGACATAAGTACATTTTTTTAAATGGAATGTATAGAGTTGCGATCAGATATTTAACTCAAAAGTCTGATTATTGCTCTTCAGACTGTTATAAGAAAAATATCCTTTGCTTCACAGTCATGCCTTATTCACGTCATCACTTCCAGCAGCACACGCTTCTGTATACATATATCCTACTATCAGGAATGAAGAACAAAACGAGAAAAAACTTTGTAAAAATACTCTGAGCACCGAGAATTACCACCACTGCCATCAAACCAAATTGGTGCTTTAGTTTTACAAAAACAAGGTCTAAGATCCTACTAGTTCTATGGTTTTGTTCCTCTCTTTTTTCTAACTATCTTAATAAAAATATTAAATATTAAAATGCCTTGTTACTTACATACATTAACTACTGTAACATGACAGAAAGCACAACAATGCTTTCCAAATAATTTCCAGAACACAGCAGAGCAGCAAGGTCCCACACCACAGCAAGTGAGGATTTGCTCAAACACAATAGCAGTGGACACAGAAATAAGAGAAAGAAGCTGCTTACCTCCAGAAAGCCTCAAACATAGAGGGATCTTCAGATAAGATACCCCCACCTCCTCTGCCAACCCTTAAATGAGTTCTGAGAAGGGGTGGATCATTGCATGCACCTGAGCTCCCACTCCCCTGGGTTGGCCCTGCTTTCCTACCAGGTGCTTAATCACTGGTTCAAGCTGTCACTTAGCATTTCCACTACACTCCACCCCTCCGTAGCATGAACCAATAATTGATCAGATTAAAGGTAAACCCTTTATTTTATGGTAATCCAGTGCAAAGTAATGCTCGTACAACTGTCCATCATTATGTAGATTGACAAAGTATGAGATGATGATTGGTTTATGGTTTATGTTGATGTTCCTTCATCAGCCAGTACTTGATAGTTCTCCGCAAGACACAAAGTTGCTTGGACTAAGGGAAGGTTTGGCTTGTGTTCCATCAGTCCCATGTAGTTCATCACCAGCTGTCATGCAGATCTTACAGTGACACTGGAATATGCTGATACCACTTTACTCCTGGTGATCTTGTGGACTCAAACTCATGGAGAGTACAAGAAGGGGTAGGTCCACCCTCCACAGCAAGATAGAGGCCATGTTCCTGTCCTGGGTCAACACTTAGGCTTGTGCTGTGGAACATCCTGCCCATATGTACCATCCTCTTTGTCCCAATATCCGAGACTGCATAGCTATATTAGCTACCAAAGGGGGAGTCCTGATTTGCCAGAGAGACATGATTAAGGTCCCCATAGTGATGAAAACCAGAATGTTGACCCAGTGTCTGCAAACCATGTACACATTGCTGGGGGGATTAGAAATCCCTCAACCACCACCAGTCTCCCTTAGGGTAGCAAATAGGCCACACCATTTTGGTCCTTCTTGCAACCTTCAAGGCCATTCTGTTCTATGGGTACCTGGTTCTAAGTTTTCAGAGGCATGAAGAAGATTATTTTCATTGCCAATATGGGGTCTTACCTGGTTATTGGTGCACATAATTTGAATCCTAAGCAGGGAGGTTCGTGTCATCTGCAATATCTTCAGGGCACAGTGTCTGCCATCTTTAGGCATGAAAATTCATGTCCTGCAGAGTTTCATAGAGCCTCTTTGTCCACCTCTGCAGGGACTGAGAGTCTGTCTTCAAGACAGCCTTAAGACTGCTGTTATAGCATTCAATAAGGCCTGGCCCTGTCAGATTATGTGGCAGGTGGAATCTCCAGTTGATGTTGTTTTCTTCTGCCCAGCATAGTACCACTGCACCAGTGAAATGAGTCCCTTGGTCACTTTCGATGACTTGAGGTGTCTCCTAGGCAGCCATCAACTTGATGAGAGCCCTGATGGTATATGCCTGGTTTGCTCTTGGCACTGGATAGGCCTGTATTAGCTTGCTTGCTGTGTCAGCACAGGTCAGGGCATATCTCACCCCCCCTCAGACCGAGGAAGGGGCCCAATGTAATCAACCTACCACCACTGGAGAGGATTGTGGGCTGTTGTTTTGGGCAACAATCTGTCTCACCCTAGAGCAAGCATTGTAATCTCAGCATATCTGACAACATCAGAGAGTTGTATGGGCAGCCCCCCATGCTTTAGCAGCTGCCCACATTGTCCTTTGTCCTGCATGCTGCATCTTTTGTTGTAACCAGCGAGCGATGTTCTCAGAGAGTGAATTTTCAGTCCATCGTACTCAAGCCTGTATGTCAGCTTCACTGTTTCCTTGTGACCATGAAGATTGGTGACCAGAAACATGGTAGACATGTATGGTCCATATGTCTAACGACATATCTCTACCCCATATTTGTCAGATATGAATAGTCCATTCATGGATGGCCCACTGTGCAATCCAAAGAGTGAGTCCCCAGTACACTACCTAATTATCTGTGCAGATATTCAGGACATCATCACCAGGTTCCTTGGTTATAACCGTCCACACACCTCACAGTTCTGCCCATTGGCTATTCTGATTATTTCCCTGTTCAAACCAGATTGTTTGGAGGGATGGTATGCTACTGCTCCATACTTGCTTGGATTATCCTTGCTAAACCCATCTGTATACCATAAATCTTCAGGAGTGGGATATTTCCCTTCCTGGAGACTCTTCTCTGATGGAGCAACCACTGTCTCTTCTGGTGCATCACTGTGGTACATCACCAGGCCTAGTATCTTCTGGGGCTCTTCTTTCAACAGTGATGAAGACAGACTTCTCCTCCAGCTGAGATAGGCAACCCATTGTGCCACTGTCTGTGCTTGGGCCACCCTGTCTTAGGAAGGTGGGTCAGATCTGTCACCCATCCCTGAGTTGGCAAGGTCATCTTAACTATAACTTCAGCTGTTTGTGTTACTGGCTGTACTGCCTGTAAGGCAGAGTAGGTGGCCAGTTTTTCAATCATACTATACCTCACTTCTCCATGCCAGTCCTGAAACCAGAACCCAACTGGGGTTCAAATGGAATTCTGGCACTGCCATACTTCAACTGAACCCAGTCTGAATCACATGGAGATCTTGTTTGGCTCAAAGGGTAGGACAGAATATACCCAGTGCCTGGGCCTGTTTAAAAGCTAGTTTTGCTTGCTTGAAGGCCTCTTCTTCCTTTCCATGTTCTCATTTGTACTCATTCAATTATATGTACTCTTGCTTTTTAGGGGGTGTTTTGAAATTTTTAATTTTCCTCCAGCTGCTTCTGTAGCTGGAGGAGGGTACAATTGACTGGAAATCAGTTTTTGCAACTTGAATACCAGCCTGGATTAAATTTTGCACATCTGTTTCTAGGATACTTGTATAGGCCCCTATCAAGATGCCTGCAGGGCAGGTCTCCTAGTTTTAGTTACAGGGAGGACCTCTGCCCTTCCATTGTTCAGACACTGTGCCTGATCTATACGTGCTCCATTTCCCCTAGATCAGCCATCAAATGGACTGGATGATGGCCTCTGAGGCCACTAAAGGGCTTAAGTACAGACACCAGTAGGCCATATGGTGGGGAGGTGCCTGTTGTAAGATGAGGTCTCTCATTCCTGCTAAAAACTTAGCCAGGTCCAGACTCTGAAAAGTGGCATCATAAATCACCTTCTTCATTCCAAGTCCTCTAATACGATTTTGAAGTTTCTCCATCGAAGCCCATGGACCACTATTTAATGGGACATTGCTTTAATTAGGCCATGTGATTCTACATGCAGCCATTATCCATTGAATTAGAGAATGATTCTCATCATTATGCAATATAGTAATGTGTAATCTTTGTCTGAGGACTGAATATGTGGTGATGGATGCATGTCCAGAAATCACCGAACCACACTGTCAGCTCCCATGTCCTACAGTCTTAAGAGCCAAGCCACTACAGTCCCTTGTGCATTCTGTTTAAATCATTGTAATAAATCTGTGAGTTCTACAGCCATGTACAGACACACTACCACACATAGTGTGAGTGTGGGGAGGGGGGCCACTCCTGTGGTGGCAACCTCATCTCAGGCTTTCTTAATTTGAGTAGCTATATCTGAGGTTCTCAAAGTTGGACTTCAGTTTTCTTGACTTTCCTATTATTTTTAGATCCAACCAGAATTCAAGAATCCTGTTAGCCTCAGTCCTTTTTTCCTTCAAAGGATACAGTTCTAAACTTCAGAGGAGTATAACATAATGGAAAGCACAGAAATGACAGCAGGACAGCAAGATCCCAGGCTACAGTGAGTAAAGATTCACTCATACACAACAGTGAACACAGAAATAAAGGAAAAGGAACTACATACCTTCGGAAAATCTCACATATGAAGGAATAACCAGAGATACTTCGCTCCCCTCCCCCCCCCGCTCCACTCCTTATGGTCACTCAGGTGCAATACACCTGAGCTCCCCTGGGTTGGCCCTGCCTTCCCACCAGATGCTTAATTACTGGTTCAAGCTGTGTCTTAGCATTTCCTCTACAACTATGTTATACATTTTACAGGGGCAGCTCTGAAAGTTATTCCTCCTGTTTTACTATATTGGCCCATGATGTCAGAACTGGATGTTGATGTTACAGCAGTAGAGGTTGAACCTTCCTGCTAATATCATTACATTTTGTTGCCATGTGACAGATGGCAGTAGGGGAGCAATCTAACAAAATAGCATCTGACATGCAAGTACATATGAAGCAAAGGTGTGTCATTGAATTCCTTCATGTGGAAAAAAAGGCACCCATTGACATTCATCAATGCTTGATGAACATTTATGGAGACTAACAGTGAACGTGAGCACAGTGAGGTGGTAGATGCTGTATTTCAGTGACAGTGGGTCATCTCCTCTGGTGCAGGTTTTGGAGAGCATGGCCTGTTGGCTCTTGTTCACTGGTGGTGAAAATGCATAGCTAATGGTGGTTAGAATGTTGACAAATACTGTTTCATAGCTGAGAATTTTCTCTATCAAGCAGAGTTACTATGCTTATTTTATCTGTTGTGGTTTCCACAGAAATAAGTAGGAGGCACTACTTTTGGAACAATCTATGTATATGTGAAATTTCCTTGAGACATTAATAAGAATAAAACAGCAAACTTCTGGTTTAACTGGCAGATCTAAAAGTAACTTGCCATTTTTAAAATAAAAAATGTGAACAGCTATATGAGTAAATACATAGAAGCAATGACAATGCATGACTGGTGTGAGCTAAGTACCAAACTGACAGTGGAATACGCAAACGTGAAAATTCTGTTTTCATCTCTGCCAGCTAGTTCTGCCTCTCTGAAGTGGGAGAGAGGGGCTGACACACATTACTTTATGTTGAATTTTGATGCCCAAGAAGCAGAGGTCCATGCCCTGCTGAGTGGATGAAGAAAGTCTGCCCTACAAGGCTGCGCACTGGGGCAGGCAGATACCTGCCTAAGAGAGTGTTGAACACTTTTGTGCAGCTCGCACAAGAATGAGCAGGAATATTTGGAGCCGATTCTTAATGGAGATGTATGCCACAATGTAAAGTAAAGCTCTGCCTCCCTGCTTACAGAATGCCAGTTTTATATTGCTTGCCTGATTGCTAGATTTAAGGCAGAGAGGTTAATGAGAGGCAAACCTTGGAGAACAGAGCAGAACTGCTTAAAGGCAGTATATAAGATCTTTTCCAACTCAAACCCTTCTATGATTCTGTGATGGTGTAACTAGTAACTGGCAGACTGCTGCAGTTTCATAATGGCAAATCTGAAATAAATAATGTCAATTGTAAATTGCAGTAAGGTTTTAGTCAATTGATTATGATCACCAGTTGAGGTTTACCATCAATGTTAATTTCAACACAATCATCCTCATAGACACATTGGCAGAAAATGGGCTAAATAAACGGGCAGTGAGGTGGATTGAAGCACTGGACTCAGAGAGTGTTGATCAGAAGAGCTAAATCCAATTAGGTGCAAGTGAATAGTAGTATTCAGCAGCAGAATACTACTGAATACTACTACTTTCTGGTACTGTTTAACTCTTTAAGAACCTGGATGATGAAGCAGAGTGCACCCTTAACAAGTTTGCAGATGATACAAAACTGGCTGACATACCAGATGGTTTTTCTGGAACTCAGGGAAACATCAACAGGCTGATTGGTCGGACAGGAATCATGTTCAAGGTGGGGAAATACAAAGTCGAACATCTGAGAAGGAATAACCCCATACATTTATACATTCTTAGAGCCAACTGACTAGTAAGCAGCTTTGGAGAGAACGATGATCTTGTGGTCCTGGTGAACATGAGCCAGTACTACCGCATCATAGTAATTAAGGCTAACAGCACTCAAAGCTGCATTAGGAGAAGAGCTGCCAGTTGGTGTAGGGAAAGGCTCCTCCCCTTCCTCACTACTGCTGAGGTCACATCTGAAGTGCTGGATGCTGTTCTGAGCATTTCAGTACTAGAGATATGGGACATAGCAGAGTGAGGCTTGTGAAGAGCCACTTAGATGATTACGTGACTGGAATACCTTTCCTGCAGAAATGGCATTATGACTGGTGTGTGTAAAGGAGATGGAATCAGGCTCAGTGGTGTCTGGTGACAGGCAGTTGGGGCAGACTGAAGCATGGGAAATTGTGTCCAACAGACACAAGAGAACACTTTTTTACTCTGAGGGCGGTTGAACATTGGAACAGATTTTCCACAGAGTATTATCGTGTATTTCATCAACTAAATTTTTTCAGGCTGGAAAAGCAGCTGATGTGGAGTGATAAAAAGCCAGAATGGTAAGAAATTGGATTGGCAAGATGAATGTGCGGATCTCATAACAGATGAAGGAGCTACAAAACAAAAAGATTGGACATTGACACCTAACGGTATCACGTTAGAATTTGTATTTATGAACTAAATTCGGTATTATGCCAATAGGCAAGATATCTGATTTGGCACTGTGATCTTGTTTTTTCTTAAGGAAACTTTAAAGTATGTATCTATGCTTATCATTCCTTACCTTCCTGATATTCTTTGGCTCAGGACAGTGTTTTGTTATCATTTTATTCTGATTTTCTTGTTTTCTTATTTTAACAGCAGTTGCCTCTAAAGCTTCAACAATGAGTTTTTGTAAGCCTACCCCTCAGGGTGGGAAGGTTACTTTGCACATACGTGCACAGTAGGGGAGGGAGGGGGAACCAATGTTATGAGTTAATTTTTTTCAGTCACTCTGGAGACAAGACTGATGGTTCTTGGTCCCTGACACACTGAAATAACTGCATCGCTGGGGTAGGTATAATAAACTGAATGCTGCTTTCCTCTTCAGTTTCTTGCAGTTTCTTATTGTTCACTCCTGAAAACCTTGGTGCCCCTTCCAGTTCCTTCTTTCATCTATGTAACTACACAGCAGCCCTTTCAACACTCTTGAAAACAAAGTGTGGACAGTATTTTCTTATTTATTCATTCTTTTTGTATTAATATGTTCACAGCATTCCGATTCCCTAGTCTCACACCATCTTCAGTAGGTACATGGGGAGACAGTAAGGTTCAGCTCTTGCAGCACTTTTTTCCAATTCCTCCTTAAAAAGTTGCTTCTGCATGTAAAATCACAATAAATCGAACAAACATGTTAGAATTTGAAGTTCCTAGCTGCTTTCCAGGGACTTATTTCATAGCTTTCCTTATGGGTCACACTTGCCTAAAAAGCTTGTGAGCAATTGTTACCAAAAAATGATAATTACAGTGCCTGTTGCATTCTCTTTGTGATAAAACTTATCATTGAATCATAGAATTGCCAGGGCTGGAAAAGACCTCTAAGATCATCCAGTCCAACCGTCCATCTATCTAATACAACTTCTAAACATTTCTTGAACACCTCCCGGGATGGTGAGTCCACCACGTCCCTGAACAGACTGCCTGACCACTGTTCTGAAGAATAAATTTTTCCTAATCTCTAACCTGAACCTCCCATAGTGCAACCTGAGGCCATTTTCTCTAGTCCTATCACTAGTTATGATGGAGAAGAGGCTGTCACCCACCTCGCTGCAACCTCCTTTCTGGTAGCTGTGGAGAGCTAAAAGGTCTCTCTGAGCCTTCTCCAGACTAAACAATCCCAGTTCTCACAGCCACTCCTCATAACACCTGTGCTCCAGACCTTTTGCCAGCTTTGTTGCCCTTCTCTGGACACGCTTTAGGGCCTCCATGTCTTTCTTGTAGTGACAGGCCCAAAACTGAACACAGTACCTGAGGTGCAGCTCCACCAGAGCAGAGTACAGGGGGGATGATCACTTCCCTGTTCCTGCTGGAAGCACTATTTCTGATACCAGAATTTGAGCAGTTGTCATCACTGATGGAACAAAATTGGATGGTTGCTGGACGATTATCCAGTTTGTAAAGCCTTGGAACTGAGAAGTGATAAACTGTAGTATGACCCCATGGCAGGTGTACAACTGGTCTATTTCAGCTCAGTCATTTCCTGGTCTCCAGAAAGATGTGCTTTATAGCAGAAAAAAAAAAAAATCTTTCAGTGAGACTTATTAGGGATGTTTCCAAAGGTTGAATATTCTCTACTCCTAAAAAACAGAAGTATATTTATTAAGTACTCTAACAAAGTGTTTTAAGGAGCAAGGTCAATAAATGCTATGAAAAACAGCTAGTAAGTTGTGGTGTAGTTCTCACAGCCTTTCTGGCCAAAATGTAAGTTGAAAGGTGCACTGATCTCAGTGTTGACAAAACACAGCCATAAGGACTTCTGAATCTCTGCTGACAACCTAAAAAGTCTCACTTGCAATGTACACATAGGTGGAGGCTGTTAATTAGTAATGTCCACACCCAAATTTTCTTTTCAAGGTAACTGGTAAGTAGGAATTAAGCCCACCTGTTAGACGCAGCCAAAAGAAATGCAATACTGGCACCAAAGGAGTTAAACCATTAAACATTCACTTTTTCTTTTTATTAAGAAAGCATGCACAAAAATAAACTTGTGAGACCACGCCCCTCTCTCCTTGACCCTTGACACAAAGCACTGTGGGCAATGCCACTGTGGAAGGGCCTGCAAGAACTTCCATGGCACGTTTGCATCCCTTCACTCCCTGCAGCTAGTACCAGTGTGGAGCTCCACATAGCCAACCCGATGCCTTCCCACGCACTGACAATGCACATGTATTTCAGAGGCAGAGGAACGAGGTTAATTTGCACACTGACCGGCGTGTATTTACATATGCAAACAAGGAGCAAATCAATATGCAGATGAGATAAATATGCAAATTGTGGGGACTTTCATATGCTGAAGGAGCTATCTTTCTTTTTTTCTTCCAGTGGTTTCAGATTTCCGCAGGGCTGGCTCTGTGATATGCTCTGCAAAGCACTAACTGGCACCAACCATAGGCTGTACCTGGTGCCACATTCCACAGAAACCCAATCAGACACGCTTCCAAGTTGTATCATTACCATCCTGAGGCAGCACAGGTAATGGCTAATTCCATGCTGAAATTGGCTATGGGATTCCCCATTTCTCTTGGAGATGCCCACTGATGAACTCCTCCTCAATACACACATTTAAAAAAAAAAAAAAAAAAAAAAAAGAACATCCCACTGCCCCCCCTCCCCAATACAATGAGACTGTCCACTTCCCTGACAGAGATCCAATTGATTTATCCCTACAACAAATTTAAGAAGCAATTTTAATTCCCCATCTTCCTTCAGTCAGAGCAGACATTTTTACCTCCTCTTCCCCAGATACGTCAAAGCCACCATGACATTTTATTTCTGTCTTGTTCCTTTCCCTGATAAACAGGGAATTAGGGTTGGGGTAGGCTTTACAAAATACTAAAATGAAACAAGAAGTCTGACAGAACAGAGCCATATCAGGAAAAAAAAAAAAGGTAACTCAGGACACAGTTTAGGGGAGGAGGAATTTCAATACTAACTCCTGCATCTGTTTTGCTTTCCTCATTTGCTGACAGAAACCATTAACTGGGATTTACATTCTATGCCATCATATTCCTCAGCTGAACTGCAAGGAGTCTGACCTACTCGTCCCCCTTCTTCTATACAATACTCTTTGGCTGTTCAGCTCTACTTCATCCCCTCTTCTAATGCATATCTTACAAAAATCACTTCTAAGAGGCTCTCTCTTACTCAACCAGAGGGTTTGAACTTCTTGACCAGAAGTCTCCTGATTGACCTCCATTCTGAGCAGCAGCTTCCTCTTTCCACCATTAACCCAATTACAAAGTGGGGACCACTGACTGAGAATTTACACCAAGGCAGCAAGGTTCCCGTTGCCACAGACAGTCTCCAAAAAGGTACAAGGGTCAGAGGACTAAGTAACAATTGAGCAAATACTGACGGTGTGAGAAAACTTTTAAGTTTGCATATGCAAGTAAGAGCCTCACTGCATACTTTGAAGAAAGGCTTGAAGGGGCAGGGGTGAAATTAAAAGCTCTGGGAAACAGAAATTTCCTGGATCACAACACCCTCGACTGCTTCTTTTACCTGATGAGTATGTAGGCTTCACTTCCTTGGAGACTGCAAAACGCAGAGCAGTCAGGATCCTTTCAAAATCACTCTTCGTCCTCACCAAGAGGCAATGCATTCTGAAACCCAATCTCTCTGCTGAAACATCATTTTTCTACATTCCCCTCTCTCCAAACTCAGGTTTTCCCTCCCAGTTCAGCTTAGCTCTCCTAACTTAAGAGATTATCCTATTTGCACTTGAGATCTCTATTTCTTTTCCTGCTTTTCCTGCTGGTGTGGAACTGAGCTGAAATCACCTCTCCACAGTGTCCCTTTAGCCTCCTGACCTTTACAACATTTAAGAAATAACATAACTACAGACTCCCGGGGTCTACTAGACTCTCACTCAGTATCCAATACAACAGATTTACTGTCCGCTTTGAAGGGAAAGAGGGATTGCTAAATGCAAAATGACAGAGGCAGAGAAAGATGCACACAAGGATTCAGCCTTCTGAAGTCTTTTTGTGGCAGCAAGGACTTATCTTTCTGCCCTATACCAGGGCACCACACAACAAGATTTGATCTGATGCATCCGAGGCCACCAGAGGAGGGGAAGGGCTGTGCTCAATTATTGATAATAATAATAACAACAACAACAACAATAATAATAAACAAAAGAAAAAAGATAAAACAGGACGCAATGAAAGATTATCTTCGGCAGCATCTTGCGGTGGCTTCTCTGGCGGAGATAGAGAATATATATCTATATACAGGCAAGATAGGAAGGCTGGAGACGGTGGTGTGGCACCATTCACCCCATGTCCCCCTCCCCTCCCACGTCCTTCACAAAGGACGGGCTCTTAAGTCTGTAACTCGCTAGGTGATCAAGTCCCAGTCGAAATCATCAGGGATTTCCTCATTGGTGCCTGGAGGAGGCCCTGAAGGCCGAGGGACCAGATGATGAGCTGAGTAAAAAAACAGTTAAAAAAAAAAAAAAAAAAGAACAGTTAGAAGAAAAAAATGTCATACTTTTTCACAGTGGGCATTTGGTCAAAAGAAAGCATTAAGGGCACTGTGGACTTCTCTGTTTCAACAGTATATGCAATAACACTACTGGCATGAATTTCTCCCTGTCTGTTGGTAGTGTGCTATAAAATTCTCCAGATCAGCTTCTACCAAGGTTAAAGCCTCAGCTTCCTTAACTTTTCTCAGATGATTGCTGGTAAAATACAAAGGAACTTCAGCAACAGAAGCTTCTAATGTAATTTTGCCTTTGTCCAACACAGGGATGGTGACACAGGGCTAGAAGACCATTTATGTGAAGTGAAAGACATCACGTCACTGAAATTCTAAAATCTATTAGAGCTATGGCACAGCCCTAAAGAAGAGTCTAATTCTAAAGAAGAGTCCTTAGCAGTCCAAGCACTTTCTCTACCCCTGAGCACTTCATTGGATTAGTGAGTGTTTTGGGAGAAATGCAGAGGGCTTGAGAACCAGTTCTTAAATGTTCAGAGATATAATATGCCTTACTATCACTTCTTACCTGGGCGATTATATCCTGGAGAGTCCTGGGTAGAAATCTGATACATCGGAGATGGACCGGAAAAGAGATGGGGAGGCTGGGGCTGACCATAGGAGTTCACTGTGAAATGAAATGAAACAAACTGTAAATGGTCTGGTCAGCTGTCCTAGCCCTGATTGGGTTGCATCTCCAGCCACAGAGCAACTCACTCAAAAATGCAGTATACTGAGACGTTCAGTTATTTGGTCCCAACCAAAAGCTACAGCTTGTTCTTATTCTTGGCACCTGGCAGGAGTTTCACTTATTATTTTAAAATAAACTTTTCATCTAGAAATGCCAGAAAATGGTTATTTATTTTTCACTGTTTACTACAAAGTCATTTAGTAAAAACAGTGATGACACACATCATCACAGTTGCACCAAGATCATCTCTTCACTCTCCTTGGAGCATGTTCTCCTTGTCCAGTCAGTCTTTCTCTATAGGCACAAAACCTTTCTCCTTTACTGCTACTGCCACCTAGAACAGCGAGATTTTTACCTTGCCATTCTTTACTGTTAATTTTGTACCAAAACCCGTTCCTTCCCTTTTCCTTTTTCAGGTTGACCATTTAAATGCGATTCTTCCTGAAGAAGATTCTTTTTGGTAGTATGCGTCACATAATGGCACACATAGGCCACAGGCACAGAACATCCTAATAATTTTTTACAGATAGAGGAGACTGATTTCATGGAATCATTGAATATCCTGAGTTGGAAGGGACCACAAGGATCACTGAGACTAACTCCTGGCTCCACACAGAACCACCCAAAAATCAGACCATATGACTGGAAGCACCATCTGCTTGAACTCCAGCAAGCTCAGTGCCATGACCACTTCCCTGGGGATCCTGTTCCAGTATATGATCACCTTCTCAGTTAAGAGGTTTTTCTTGACAACAAAACTGACTCTGCCCTGTCACAGCTTCAGGCTGGTTCCTTAGGTCCTATCGCTGGTCAACAGAGAGAAGAGATCAGCACCAGTCCCTCCACTCCATCTCATGAGGAAGCATGGCCATGATGACATCTCGCCTCAGCCTGGTCTTCTCTAGGCTGAACAAACCAAGGAACTGAATACAGTTTCTGATAGAGCTGCTTGGTGCTACACTAACTACAAGGTAACAAGAAGTTTAGGGTATGTAGAGAATTGGTCCTTCATTAATGTGGCATTTTAGTTTCCCTCTGAATTACCTTGATTCATGGATTGCTCCTGTTTGCCACTGTTCAGGGCACAAGAATCAGAAATTCGAGGGGGCTGCTGAGGGCCGATCAGATGAGGGAGCTGACCAGTCTGGGTAAGGAAGTGATTAAGAGAGTCACAAAGATTGGCAATATGGTGTTGATCCAGTGTCCAGTTCTTCCTCTCGGCCTGGCGCAGACTCTCCATCAACTCTGCAAAGGATAAGAACAATGTCAAAGATAGCAACTAAACTGCAGTCACTCCTGTTAAATTTTTTGTCTTCTGCTCCTAAGTCTCACTTTCTCCCCACAAATTCAACTTCATTATTTATGACCAGTCACCGAAATAATGGAGAGCTTCTTTTTTAAGGTATTGTCTCACTGACTTGGGTAAAAAAAGAGAAGCAGGAGGGAAAAATCCTCATTCACCTTCTGACATACTTTTATGAATTAATTCCTCTTGCCCCAAATCCCTACAGTGTTCAAGTGCTTTAGGGTCTTTAACAGGATCCATGAAGTAGGTTGCATGGAACAGCTGAGTGAATGAGAAAAATGAGACTTGCCAAAGTTTAGTTGGAAAAAAAAAAAAAAAAAAAAAAAAAAAAAGAGCTGCACTCCCAAATTCTAGATACTACAGTCCCTAGTCACTGAGTCACTAGACCTCAGCACTAGGCCAATACTAACCTGAGAATTGGGAGTGCTCAATGCTGGACCAGTTCAGCCGGTTTACCATCTTGAAGCTCTCTTTCAGGGAATCAATGCTGGAGCACCAATCAGGGGGAAATGCTGTAATGAAATGGAAAAAATGTTATTCCAACAGAACACCCTTTTCCTCCATCCCTTAATATAAGATAACTGGCCACTTCAAAGATATTAATTCTGTAGTAGATAGAAATCTTTTTGCCCTTGGAATATCAAGGGTAGTGTCTCCCTTTTCATTTAGCTCCTGAACTTTTTTTTCCTGCATCCCTGAACAGAATCTGCAACTTAGTATGACTGTATCCCTAATAAGAAGGCAATTTCCTTCTCAGATTTCAACCATAACTGGCTATCATCCTTTTCTGCTCACTATATAGGCAATTCTTAGGGGAATCTCACTTGTGGAATTTCTGTCTGAGGATCCCCACTGCTCCATTTCTCCCAGCTGTTCTTTCCATCAGCCCTGACTCACCAAAGCCAGCATTGTTGACTGAAGCCTGTGACTGCTGCTGCTGCTGGTGCTGATGAGGCTGCTGCTGTGGGTGGGAGTGTGGGTGATGCTGATGCTGGTGGTAGCCTCCATGCTGCATTTGGGGAGGGTGCATGGACATCACTGGTGGAGGGCCATAACTTTCACCACCCTGCTGCTTTCCCCCTTGGGATGGGCAACCCTCTGGAGTTGGAGTGTGGAGGGGTGGAGCAGCACCCACTGCTGAGGGGCCCTGCTGTTGCTGCTGGTACATGTAGTAGTTGTGGTTGGAGGGCTGCATGTCACCAAGGAGAGAAGAGAAACCTGTAGGATGAAAGAGAGAGGAAGAAACTTTAAGAGCTGCCTGGATCAGACCTCTACTTAAATTAACCATCCCTAATGTCACACTGAGGATGAGCAGTGTTATTTAAGAAGCTTTTGAAGTGCCCTCTAGAGGCTGCCAATAATTAGCACCTGCACAGTTAAGCTCTTAATGTGTTCCAGGTTCCATCAACAACAAAGGGCTCTACAAAGTCCCAGCAGAATTTAAATCCTTAGTGTTAATTTAAGTGTTTAAATACTTCTATGCCTCCATGGACTTCATCTATATCTAGCAAGTAATGCATGCTTTCTGGAAATTTCATGCACATGTTGTTTTCCTGGAAATGACCACTAAGCAAACCACTTAAGCAACAAAACATTTAGAATATGGAGGTTGATAAATCTGATTTGTTGTTTCCAAAAGCTCCCTTCATAGTCTATCTTACAAGCAGTTTCATCTGAAACTTTCACAATTTTTCTCACACAGATCATTAGTGGCCATGCTTCCTACTGCTTCTATACACAGAGCACATATCAGGGCTCCTTTATTACTTTAATTCTTCCTGACTTTTTAGGTGTTATTATTTCTATTCTCTTCCATTACAGGTATCCCCTACATGCAAGAACATCATATGTTCTCCATTCTTCCCCATATCAGGAGCTCTGCATATCTCTTACATCTGCTTCCCTGGTTTATTTTCTCCTTATGTTATGGAAATTCTAAGAAAAATAGCAGTGAAAGGCATTACTTGCCAGTAAACTCAGCTAACCATTCATTATCTGACCCTCTGTAAAAGCAAGCCTAACTTTTTCAATAGAGCCAAAATCAACCTTCAGACCTACTAACTGCAATGGAGCAAAAGGGTCAATATTATTCTGACTCCAATATCCAGACTCAAAGTTACCAACACAATTTCATCAAAAACTGCAAGTTTTCCTAGACGTTCTTACAGCTGTAGAAAAGCAGATCGTTGCTTAATTTTTAGAGACAGAGGCACAGAGTGAGTCAAGGTTCTTCTCTGCATTTGAGTAACCTTATTCTATAGCACCTCACACAACAGATTCCTACTGGTAATATCAAGCGCCACTTGATGAAAGCTTGTTATTATTTCACTGAAGTTACAAAATCAGGAGGCTTCTCCTAGAGTAACAAACTGCCTGCACTATATCCTGGCTGAGAGCAAAGGTGAAAGTCTCATCTAATCACATATTCCTTCCTACACCAGACTAGTATTTAGAAGAATATTTAAAGATGAAGACAAAAATTGGAGACTCTCCAGAAGTGCTTTCTGTGGAAACACAGATCTCAATCCCAACAGCAGTTATGCCTCCCAGTAGCTGCTTCCTCAGTAACAGAAATGTCAGCTACGAATGAAGTTATAGGCTCCCTCTCCTCCTCAAAGTTCAGTTCTCCAAGACTCTGTACAATTCTGCTTTTAAAGGATCTTCGCAATGATGACTTCTCATTTTCCTTGTGGGGAAATTCCACTGCCTACATGAAAAAATCCTCCTCCTCTTACAGTTTCTAGCCCGACAGATTGTCAATACTTCTCAGACAAGCTATTCTTCAAGGTCTTCATTTTTCTATGCTTCTACCATTTAAATATTTGCTTTTGTATTAGGATACGGTATTTTTAAATCATTATTCTTTTCATTCTGAGCAAATTAGTGAGGCGCAATAAAGAAAGGACATGCAGATTTCTTATTTGCCTCTGGCAGAACCAATTACAGCACACCAAAGAAGCCTCTGCTCCTGAAAGATGAAAGATCCGAGACATACCAAGGATAGCTGAGTGGACAAGACTGTGTAAACAGGTATCTGCCTATTTCACATGGTCCTTATGATTACTCACCGTGCTGAGAGGAAGATGATTTCTCCAGCATGGATTTGTAGAGATTTCGGAAGGACCAGCTAAGATCCTGAAAGTTGATCTCAGAGTAGGAGAACTTGAAGTCGTGGTTGGCACTGTACAGTGGGGGGGGTACATCGGCCCCTTCACGGCCCTGTCCCCCTGCTACAGTAGAAGCAACATCCACAGGCCCTGCAGACTGCTAAAAGGACCACAGATGACAGAAATTAGGCCTTTATTTTATACTAGATTTTTAAACTTCTGACAGGGCCCAGAAACTACATACAGGTAGAACATACACTGCTAACTCATATCACTGTGCTCATCTTGCAGTAAGTAGGTCTTCTGCAAAAGCTATTTCCCTTGAGGACAGTTAACCTTCACCCTCACCCTGCAGCTTATTGGCTCCAGCATATTCTTCAGCTCTCTAATACCATTATGCCTTTACCCTTATCCCTATTCAGCCCTTTCTTAAATATCACTTCCTCCACTATCTTCTGTCTAATCAATTTTAACTTCTTCCCTTTTTAATTTTTTCCCCTCTGCCTCACCATTTTTCACTATTCCCTCCTTTCTCACCACTCCACTTTTCCATTCAAGCACCCCTCGCTCTTTCCTTCTCCTTCTTTCACACTTCTTAAGGTTTCTGTTCTCCGCTGCTCACCTGACTGTAGTTGGCAATGGGGGCAGTGCTCTGGAGTGACAGCTGAGGGGTAGCCTCAGGTGGCAAAGAGGCTTCTGTGCTGACTGGAACAGCCCCTCGGGGGCTCTTACTTGCCTCTTGCTCTGGGGAGTCTTGTGGTATCTGTGGATGGGGAAGAGAGTAAGAACTCAAAGGAAATAACAGATGGAGAAGTGAAACTGCAGATCAGAAGCCAGTTCCCCTACTGTAGTTCATGGCTTAGAAAACAGGAGGACTAGGCCTTAGTCACTGAAGAGACAAGACAATGAACTACAAATATAGTTAATTTTGCTACTGAAAAGCAGTAACAATGGCCAGTGAGCACAACATACACATTAATCCTCCTCATCTATATATGCTGCTCCCCCAGGAGTGCTGGAAGAACTCCTTCGAACAAGAATGGAACTCGCACTACTGCTCCATGCTGTCAGGAAACAGTAACACTCACGTCATCATCAGGAGGATGCCGCCTCTTGCGAGATATATCTGGACACGTATCTATTGTCCAATAAGAGCCCTGGAAAAAAGACCCACTGGTGAATGAATGACTGTGTTATTAAATCAAAGAGCGAGCTTTCTATGGCTTACTGAGTCAAACAATGCAGCACCATCTAAATAACAGAACCACACCAAATATCAGACAACCAAGAATTGGAAGAGATTGCATTGTGTTGTGTTGAACAATGATGCTATCCACTTCTATCACTCCAAGAGCATAAGATGTCTTGATCCACGGTGGACCAACACTTTGGGGCCTGTAAGTTCCCCTCCAGTGTCTCCTCACAGCATCTTATTTTTATTGGACCAACTCAGTGTTCAGACTAGGCAAAAAGAACTACAAGGAACCCCCTTTTCCAGACTTGTGAGACTCCACTTTAAGTACTGTGCCCACTTGGGTCTTTCCTGTGCAAGAAAGACATTAGCATATAAGATTGGAACCAAAGGAGGTCCACCATGATGATAGGAGACATCACATGATGTACACATGATGTAAACACATTTCACACAGAGAGATTTGTTTCAGGCAGAGAAGGGAAAGCTAAGGGAATCTAGCCGCTGTATTTACTACTGCTTCCCTTTCTGCCTACATTTCAGGTTTCAAATTCCACCAATCAGTTAGAAAGGGCAATTCTTGCTCATTCCATGCAGTTTTAAATGGTTTGGCCGGGAGCATCCAGATTTCTTACCTTCCCCGGATCATCCCTTGGTCGAGGCACTTTCCGAAAGCACTTATTCAGAGAGAGATTATGACGAATTGAGTTCTGAAAAGAGAGTGAGAGACAAAGGTAAGTGCTGTAACAAAAATGTACAGCTTTCTGTGTATGTTCAGGAATGGGTAAAGAAAACAGAAGGGTGGTGCATACTCAAATGCACTATATATACCCACAGTAGAGCAGAACAGAAGCTGAGGAAATCAGAGGAATTTATCAGGCTGATAACATGCAGCCAAACCATCTACACATATATAGTAGGTACTACAAAAACACTATCAGTGTAATGCAGAGGTTGGTAGTGATGTGGGTTTTGTGGGTAGTGATTTTTGTCTTGCTGGTTTTTTTTTCCCCCAGGGTCCTACTTACAGGGCTGCCACACACACACACAACAAAAATCTCGAAGAAAATGGGACTTCCATCTCAGTTCATTTCTTCTCTGGACATCTTATTTTCACATTTTCATTTTGCTCAGTGAGCAAAAATAAGAAAATAAAGTCCATTTATTAGATAGAAAGAGCACTTTCGATATTTAAGTCCTTACCTTCCAACCAATACCAGCATTTTTGTAGTAGGGAAAGTTGTCACAGATCCAACGGTAAATCTCACTAAGTGTCATCTTCTTGGCAGGGGATGAGTTGATTGCATACGTTATCAGAGTGGCATAGCTGTAACGTGGCTTGCCATCTTGATGCACTGCAGCCTCATCCTTACTGAGCGTAGCATTGGGATCTGTCGGTGAGCCTGGAGGACACTTTCGGGCAGCCCCTGGAGGTCCTGCTTGTGACGAACCCCCTAATTTTTCAATAGTAGCTCTTAAAGTAAGCTGTGGGAGCCAGTCTATGGAAGTGAGGCTGCTTTCCAGGTCAGAGGCCATGATACTGGAAGCAGCTATATCTGTGAGGAGACAGAAGGAGAAAAGGATCTCCAGAGATACAATCAAGATGAACCATAAGAACAGAAATATACATTTGCATTCCTCTTCTACTTCTTCCCCTATTAAAAAACACCTGAGTGAAGATCATCCTACTTGATATGCCTTATTAACAGCAAAATATAATCATCGAAAAAGGCCTATCTCTGCATCCTCTGGAGGGCCACTCTTGCCGATAACAGCTAGGAAAGTGCTGATGATAACTGCTAGTACAGTCTTATCCAAAGCATCTCAACTGTTCTCAGGTGAATAACCAAGATTTATTTAAAGGAAGTAGACTATCTTGTGCAGCTGTATCGCATTCCCTCCTTTACTATCTAAGCAATATAACCTTGAGACCTTCAGCAAGATTACATTATAATCCAGCAGTTTTTTTGCATCAGGTAAGAGGAGAATCAAAGCTAAAAGGGAATACTCCTTCACACCATAACCAAACAATGGATTTAATGATCTAATTAAGGTCTTCTGGAGAACCCAGGACTGTGACCATCTTAATTTGGGAGAAATTAATTTCTCTCTAAGGCCAAAACTGTTATTTTTGGTGGCTGTTTTTTTTTTTTTTTTTTTTTTTTTTTGCATCAGGTGACATTGTAATTGATACTATTCCTTGGAGTCAGGATTATGTATCTCATTTAAAACACCAAGATTATGCAAAATACTATATACAGATAATGACAACTACCATGTTGAGGTAGATGCAGACCATATTAAGCTTGTAATAGTTAAACTTTTGCCTACTATAACCAATTTGACCTAAATATACATATCATTATTACTAAGTCTTGCTTAATTCACAACAAGAAACTGTTTTCCCCAAATCTGAGACACAAGAAAAACAGCCTTATCCAAGGCTCACACACAGGACAGAAACAGACTCATGATCTTTCCTCTCATAAATATTACATATTTCTCTCATAAAGTAAGATACACCTGTCCAACATGACTAGCACTTGTACCCAGATATTCTATTTAATTATTTCATAAGAGAAAATATTTAATAGTACAAACATGTATACCTTTGCACACTCAGTACACAAGCTTATATGCTGTCTTTTGTACTAGTCTTGGTATCATAAATATCATTATTCTTATTTGCAATTGGTTGCATCATTATGCAAGGAGCAACCTCTTTAAGTTTGGACCAAGCTAGTTTCCACAGCCAAAAACTGCACTGTTCTGCACTTAATCTTTTCATAAACAGAAGAACAAAGTCTTAAAAGGCTGCAAGTTTTACATCTGCCACTTTGGAAATTAATCATTTTAGAAAATTAGACAATACTATACCACTGCATGCTAGTACATACAAAAGTTAAACTCCTAAACACATGCATACACTTACGTACTTTGTCATGTAACAAGTTACCCACACACATACATCAAGGAGAGAAAAGACTAATGTATCCCACTTCTGAAAGATTCTTTACACAACACCTCCCATCCAAGCCCATCACTCATCTGAGCAAATCAGATGAGACAGGGAGACACTCATCTGTGCAAGTAACAAATAGACATCAGTTCTAAAAATAGGTATTTGTCAATAACACAGTGTGGATGGACCCAGCATTTTGACACAGGATCTCCTCATTCCTCCTGTACAACCATATGCATCATACAGAATTATAGAATGGCTGAGGTTAGCAGGGCTCTGAGTCCATCTGCTCCAAACCTACAGCAGATTCCCAAAATCATGCCCAGGAAACTTCTGAACATCTCCAAGAAGGAGACCTCTCATCCTCTCCAGGCAACCTGTGCCAATGCTCCATTATCCCCACAGCACAGAATTGCTTCCTGATGTTCAGAGGTATTCTAGTTTGTGTCCACTGCCTCTTGTTCTGGCACTAGCCTTCACTGACAAAAGCTGGTCTCTATCACCTTTGAACTCTCCTTTCAGGCATTTAGAGACCCCCCCAAACCTTCTCTTCTCCAAGCTGAACAGTCCCAGCTCTCTCAGCCTCTCCTCATAAAAGAGGCACCCTTCATCATCTTGATGGCTCTTTGTTAGACGCTCTATACTATGCCCATGTCCCTCTTATACTGGGGATCCCAGAGCCGGATCAGCACTGGGTGCAGCCTCGCAAGTGCTGAGAAGAGAGGAATCACAGAATTGCAGGGGCTGGAAGGGACCTGTAGAGAACATTGAGTCCACCCCCCGCCAAAACAGACCCCCTACATCAGGCTGCATAGGTAGGCATCTAAGCAGGTCTTGAATTTCTACAGAGGAGGGGAATCCACAACCTCCCTGGGCAGCCTGTTCCAGTGCTCTGTCACTCTGACTGTGAAGAAGTTCCTTCGCATATTGGTGAGGAACTTGCTATGCTCCAGTTTATGGCCATTTCCCCAGTTCGTTCAGCCTTTCCTCACAGGGGAGATGTCAGGGGAGGGCCTGTAATCATCTTTGTGGCCCTCTGCTGGACTCTCTCCAGGAGACCCCTGTCTTTTTTGTATAGGGGAGCCCAGAACTGGACACAATAATCCAAGTGAGGCCTGACCAAGGCAAAGTAGAGGAGGAGGATCACCTCCCTTGACCTGCTGGCTACACTCCTTTTAATGCAGCCCAAGATCCCATCGGCTTTCTTGGCCACCAGGGCACACTGCTGGCTCATCACCAGCCTGTCATCCACCAGGATCCCCCAGGTCCTTCTCCGCAGAGCTCCACTAAAGCAGGTTGTGCCCCAGTCTGTACTGATACCCATGATCGTTCCTTCCCAGTCGCAGGACTCTACACTTGCTTTTGTTAAACCTCATCTGGTTTCTTGCTGCCGAACTCACCAGTCTGTCCAGGCCTTGCTGAATAGGAGCACAGCCTTTAGGCATGCCAGCCACTCCTCCCAGCTTTGTATAATTGGTGTACTTGCTGAGGTGGACACTATCCCCTCATCAAGTAATCGATGAAGATACTGAACAAGACTGGACCCAGACTGACCCCTGGGGAACACCTCTAGTCCCAGATCAAGGAAGGTTCACCTCTCATCACCTGCTGGCAATACTTTGCCTAAAATAGCCAAGAATTCCTTTAGCTTTCTCAGCAGGAAGGGCAACTTGGTGTCCATCAGGATTCCCAGGTCCTTTTCTGCACAACTACTTTCCAGATGGGTGCTTCCAGCATATCCTGGTGATCAGGATTGTTTTACTCCCAACAAATTCATGGGCACTAAACTTTTTATTTTCATGCATGTGCACATCACACTTTTCAGAGATTAAAAATCCATCACATGACATCAACAAAATCCATCCCTCAGCTACCAAAAGTCGTACCAATGCATTGGGCTCAGAAAACAAATCCTAACTGCACAGCTAATGTTGTAATTCACACTCCAATGCATGGAGACTGAAAAGTTAAACTGCAACACTACAGTATCTGTAACGGGTGGAAAAAATTTTTCTTTCTGTGAAGGAAAGGAAAAACCCAACTGCTATTAACCTATCTATATACTCATCTGCCACAGTACCACAGTCGATAGCAATGACTACTAACTCTGCACCAAACTAGAAAATCAGGGCTGCAAAAGGATTTCTGTTATGTGCCTGGGAAGATCACTGGAGCAGATCTAATGAGCACTACTAAAGCACATGTGAGATGAGGGATGATCCAAGATGGACTGCACAGCTTCACAAAAGGTAGATTGAGTCTGATCAGTCTGGTGGTCTTTCATGGTGGAGTGACAGCACCAGTACGCAAAGGAAGGGCAACTCACGTTGTCTATCAGGACCTGTGCAAGGCCTCTGACACGGTCCCACACCACATCTTTATCACTAAATAGGAGAGAGATGTATTTAAAGGCAGGACTATTAAGTGGATAAAGAACTGGTTGGAATATCACAGCCAGAGTGCTGTAGTCAACAGATTTATGTCCAGGTGGAAGCTGGTCACAAGTGGTATCCCCCAGGACTAAGTCTTGGGACCAGTGCTCTTCAACATCTTTATCGATTACCTACACAGTGGGGTGGAGTGTACCCTCAGTAAGTTTGCTGATGATACTAAGTGGTGTAGTTGATCCAACAGAAGGAAAGTATGCTATTCAGAAGGACCTGAACAGACTTGAAAAGGGAATATATAAGAAACAAATGACGCTCACCACAGGCAAGTGCAAGGTGTTACACTTGGGTCATGACAATCACAAATATGTACACAGACCTGCAGAACTCACTGAAAGCAGCCCTGTGGAAAAGGACTTGAGGGTCCTGGTGGGCAAAAAGCTGGACATGAACCAGCAGCATGCACTTGCAGCTTGGAAGGCCAACTGTATCTATGTGGGTTGCACCAAAAGTAGGGTGGCCAGCAGGGCAAGGGAGATTGTTTCCCTCTAATCTGCCCTCTTGAGGCCCAGGGTCATCAGCACAAGAAGGATGGGGAGCTGTGGAGGAGGTCCAGAGGAGGGTGATAGATATGAGAGAGCTGAAGCACCTCTTCCATGAGAAAAGGTTAGAGTTGGGCTAGCTTAGCTTGGAGAAAGCTCCAGATAGATCTTACTATGGCCTTCCAGTACTTAAAGGGGATGATAAGCAGGAAGAAGACCTATTTTTCATATGGTTTGCTAATTAGAGAACAAATAGGAATGGCTTTAAACTAAAAGAGGGAAGTTTTAGGTTAGATGTTAGGAAGAAATATTTACTCAGAGGGTAGTAAAGATCTGGAACGGACAGCTCAGCAAAGTTGTAGATACTCTTGTCCCTGGACACATTCAAGGCCAGACTGGATGGAACCCTGGACAGCCTGATCCAGTGGATGACAATCCTGACTATGGCAATGGAGAGCCGGCGGTGGAATTGGGTGGTCTTTCAGGTCCCTTCCAACACAAGACATTCTGTGTCTCTGACAGACTCTGGCAGACTCAGTGCTATGATCACTTTGCTGGGGAGCCTGTTCCAGTACCCGACCACCTCCTCTCGGCGACGAGCCTTTTCTTAATATCCAATCTGAACCTCTCCTGGATAAAGATCATCTCAACCAAAAAGTGTTGTCTCAAGTATTAATAAATAAATAAATGCTGTGTAATTACTCCTTCCCAAATTATACAAGGGTAGAGCAACAACGTATTTTCATACAGATTCTGGGGGCATGGAAAAATATTGCTGATCTATAAATCTAACTGAAACACAGCTAACTTGCATGGTAATTTTACTTGTACAGTCTTCACCAAAAAGTGCTATTCTGATAAACTTTGGACAAACTAAAACAAACTAATATCAGCTGAATGCTAAATTTTTAAGCATGCGTCATAAGATTAAATTTCCACAGCGGAATCATAGAACAAATCATCTTATCACCTGCATATTAAACTATTACGAAATATCATTTGAAGCTATTTTACTACTGATTCATATTGCTAGCACAAGTTTACCAGTCAACCTCCCCAACATTTGTGTTATTTGTAAGACAAGCACAGATATTAAAAAGATGAAGTTATAAAAGTCTACAACAGATTGAAATACCAATTTGAAAGAATAGGATTTTAAAAAACAACAGAATTTTAAGAAACAAAAAACAAAGAGGTTTCCATAAGCTTCAGATTTGCCCAGGCTAAGTCAGTAGAACATTTGGAATGATTGGATATACGGTAAAACTTAAGGTTGATAGGCAATGCATTAACTGACAAATATACATGCATTTCTGTATTAGTGTAGAACACCTTTGTCAAGGCGGCAATCAGGTTAAAACTGGGTCCTATTATACCCACACTAAGAATCTGAATTTTTTAATTCCCTGGTTTATAAAAGTCTTTGATAAGAAAACAAAATCTTCAAAGCTTAAATAACAATTTAAAAGTTCTTCTGACATTATGGGCACACGTAAGAAAACAGGAGGCATCACTTTTGGAGCAGTTCTCATAAAATATATATAAAAATATGTAAAATATGTACTAAAGTTAATGTTGTATGCAACAAAACATTTTAATGTTTAATATTTTTATTAAAGGTAAAAAATAATAATAAAAAAAAAGAGCAACAAAAACAAAGCTAGTGGGATATTTGACCTTGTTTTTGTGAAACCAAAGCATCAGCCCTGTTTTATGGCAGTAGTTGCAGCTCTTTGCGAGTTCTCAAGGTGCTCATTAGAGATTTTTTTAAATCAATTTTTACTTTTCTTGTGCTTCATTCTTGACAGCAGTTGCTCACAAATGTGCATACTGCCAAAAGCGATGACATGAATAAAGTATGACTGTGAAGCAAGGGATATTTTTTTCTTATAAAACTCCGGTAAAAAGATACAATCAGATTTCTGAGTTGAATATCTGATGGCAACTCTATACATTCCATTTGAAAAATGTATTTATGTTGAATGAAAATAAAGTTGCATATACAAAAGTGTAAGTATACAAAAAAAGTTGATGATTTTTTTTTTTGCAATCTTGAAATCTATTTTCAAATTCCTGTATCAAAACAGAAAACATGGCTGCATATTTTTCTCTGTTCACAGGTCTGTGTTTAGCCAGTGTATCAAAATGCAGAATATTATTTGCCATAACTTAAGTTGGCACTGTACTATGCTCTCTTGGTGCCCTGGTTTCAGCTCAGACAGCATCAACAGCACACTGACAGATCTGTTGTTGCTGAGCAATAGGTGCATGCCCAGGGATGAGCAAGGCCACCCAGCAGGGCAGAGCAGCAGCCACAATACCACAAGGGCAGGCTGCACTGCAAGCTGTGCCAAGCTGCATGCAACGCATGGGCCACACTTTGTACATGCTTGTGCTAGACAGTTGTTCAGAACAGAAAGCAGACTTGGACCCAACAGCAATCCATGAAAATTTTCAAACTAGAATAAGACTGTTTTTCCAAGTTTAAACTTGATTGTGTTACTGGATTTATATATATGTGTCCCTAGTATACAGGACATGTAATATTCAAATGCAGCCAAATCTTCATGGAAGGCAATTCCAGAACATAATCACACAAAAATAATTTGATGTAATTTGCCACACAATTATTTAAAAGGACATTTACAGTAACACCTACTATAATTTCTGCAACATATCTCATTCACCTAATCAGGCAGTATACCAGCTGGACAATACTTAATGGATCAATATTACAACATCGCAGCCAAACTACAGCAGCTGATGATTCCACCAAATTCACAGTTTATTGCACAGCAATTCTTCTTTCAAACTTTTTTTTTTTTTTTTTTAAATGACTGTATTTAAAGAAGAAAAAAAAATGAACTTACGACTAACAACAAACACAATGAACTGGAACCAAGGGTGTTTAAACAAACAAGCAAACCTATCCCATTAGCAAGCCAGAATTAACTTCAAGTAAAAAGGAAGTTAAAGACCAGAATTCATAATCTCCCACCTTACATGTACAGAAGTAAATGGTATCCATTTATGCATTGGCTGATTTTAAAAATCTTCAATAAGGTTGGCTGTTACAACCACCATCAACAGCTGGGAATTGACTACAGAGTCTTCATTTCTCAACTACTAATTCCAGAACAGTCCCAATTTAAGACAGATCAGAGATGCAAAAATGTCACCCAAGTACCAAATTCAAACCTACAGTTAAATACACAAGAATCTGTCTGATTTATAACAAAGGTATATTAAAGAAAATCCTAGCACTACCTGTTCATAACTACTAATTTCCTTGGGACTAGTAATACTTTACTACAACTTTTCAGTAAAGCTACTGCCTCATTTTGAATATTTTCTAGTAGTAAATTAAACCTCCCACTGAGAATGTAAGCCACCTTTTTGTCTATCAGATTGTACTACACCTGCTGCTGGACTGAAAAAATCTGCACTTTGTCTACTTTGCTGTGAGTGCTTCAATGGTCAGCTCTTACCCAGTATCACCATTACTTATATATCAGGACTGAAAAAGATCTAAGAAAGCAAGGAAGAGCACTCTAAGGTTCATACTGAATACAGTTCATAAACATTTACAACCAAAAATATTCTCTAAGACAGGACTCAAAGGCTGTCCATTCAGAATCAATTACAACTGAAGCAGAAGAGTAAAACAAGTGAAACTAACTTGTACACAAGCTACAGAACATTCAATTTCTATAGCAGACTTGTAAATTTATTTCTCTATATTTATTTTCAATGTTGTTTTTTCTTCCTCCTGCTATTCTAACCCAATGAAATACTACTGTCAACACATTCAAAGGAGACTCAAATTTCTGAACGTAAACCTTGAGAATGAAGATATGCAGAACGGACTACTAAGCAGTGAGACATATTGATGCAGAACACCTGTAAAAATAAGGTCACTTCTATTTAGGTGTCTAAAGCACAGAACAGTGATCTAAATGAAAATATCCATCTAGTGTAATCAGAAATAAACCTAGCTTGTGGTGTACTGAACAAATAAACAAACAGGCAAAAAAGCAGCAGCCGAGTACAACTTTTATGAAACAGAATAGTGAGAAGGATGTCCATTAAAGTAAACTGCCTCAGAAATTAAGAAAGAAGGTAACACACAAGAATACATGGGAAAATAGACAGTTTCTACTTTGATGGGAAAATATAATTTTGAAGTACTCATACAAATCACAAATGCAGGAAACCTGTACTCTAACACCAATACAAAAAGGAAAGAAGAATCAATGCTGCAAATTCCTGCATGAAAAAAACCCTGCCATCTCAAGACATGATCCTCCTCAAAAACAAGGAGATATGGACTAAGCAGGCAGGAACAAAACACTAAAAAAAATCCCACCTTTTCTAAGTAAGCTTCTTCACTAAGGGACTTTTTTTCCTCTTACATGAAACAAAAAGATAAAGTTTATCTGGTTATCTGTATAGTCTGAAATTGCTATCCATCATTTTGGATAACAATTTGGGAAAAGTCTTCAGAAATTCCTTATGTTTCTAGAATCAAATCCAAAAGGGAGAGAGAAGCTACTTTGTATTGCTCATAAAATGAAACTTAACATGAAAGGACTAATAGGGCTCCTTGTATCAGCACACACACACAAAAAAAAAAAAGAGAAATATTGCAGTTTCAAAGTACATTTCTGTCTGCAGTGTCATATGAAAGGAGGAAAAGCATCTCCTAGGGCAAAGAGGTAACATCATACCCTAAAACTACGCTTCCCCTCTTTGGGAGGGGAACAACTAGCAGGAAAAAAAAAAAAAAAAAAAAAATCCACAAAGCTCCACGCTAATAGGAGAGTTAAACTAATACGCCAATAATTTATTCCCAATAAATTAATGGATTGGAGAGATGGTAGTACAGCATACACAGTTCAGAATGGTCATGAATCAAATGAAAAAAAAATATGCTTAAATACTTCACCCAAAGGAAGTTGTCATCTAAATACACAGCACAGCTATCATATATGAATTGTCATAATTTTAGTCATCTGACTCCAACTCTTATGCAAAACTATTTAGTGTGCAAGATCAAATGCTTTGAATGTTTAATGCTATTTCATGTAGACGAACATAGATAATACAGTAACAAAGACACTCTGAGCAGGAAATTTGCTAAAAAAATATAATAATACACTAAGATGGTACTAAAATGTCAGAATTAAAGGGAGACAAAATTTTCTGTTCCTTTATTGCTTATTACATATCATTGAACTAATTGTTCTGTTATAATCATATCGTTTTACAGATATGGTTTTCCTTTAATAAACAAATCTCAACAAAATGAGGTTCATGCTAAGTTCAGGAGGAGAAAAGAAAACAAGTTTATTTACATAACAGATTCTAATGACATAAATATCATAACAGCACATTTCCCTTCACCTTATGAAAGGTGCATGAGTAAGAAATAATTTTGAATTTTGAATTTAGTGAGTGAACAGCTCTGAGTGTTTATGTAGTCTTGGTGGAATGGATGTAAGGTTTGCGGGGACTATAAAATCACCAGAACTCCCATGCCAGAAGTGCATCAAGATTCCAATTCCGAAAGCACACTGTGTACTAGTTCTGCATAAATCTGGTTTACAAAACTCGGCCTATATGTTTAAGCTTATTAATAGATGGCCAACATTCAAAGTATTCTGATGTCAAGATAGAATCTTTACATGCATGCAAGGCTAGGATAGAGTACAGCCAGAATTAAAATCTGTCAGGGCACTAAGATGAACTAATAAAAAGATTTTGGCATTTGTTATATAAACATTCAGCAGAAATTCAGAGAAACCTCAGTGTGAAAATCTGTTCAAAGTTAAGATTAAAGTCCTAATTTATGCTGCTGTGCAAGTGAGAGTAGGGGATATGTAATGCCTGTCATAAGAAACAGCAAATGACAGTAAGAACACCGGCATGTCTGAAACACTTCTGTGCCAAAAGCTACTTTATTTGTAATTAGACCACCACAAAAATGATTTATTCTAATTTTAAACCTCATATTCCATTATAACATCCCCAAAATAACAGATTTGAAGCAAAAATCAAACTAAGAACATTGAAGCATAAAGAAAATACATCACCACAACAGAATCTCTACAGTGTCCCTCCATCTTCAGAACCACTATGCAATATTTTAGGTGG
The DNA here is from genome assembly GCF_951394365.1 of Tetrao urogallus. Taxonomy (NCBI): domain Eukaryota; kingdom Metazoa; phylum Chordata; class Aves; order Galliformes; family Phasianidae; genus Tetrao; species Tetrao urogallus. The sequence continues at coordinate 118,662,044 of NC_136813.1, read as the reverse complement.
ACAAGATAAATATCTGGCATTCAAGAATATTGATAGAACAAGTAGCCCTACACTGAGGAAGGTACTGGTTATTGTTTCTGGAATAACTCAAATTTAAGAACACGTAACTAGAATGCAATTTCCCCTTGGAAAAACAGAAGTAAATTGTAGATAAGCTATACTTAAGAGAAGATATTTCCCCCAGCCTCATGGAAGCACCTTGCTTGAACAAAAGGACTTCAATTTTAGCAGCCTACAGTAATCACATCCAGCAGTAAACCTTCAGTCACAAAAACCCAGCTCAGATGAATGCAACATGCATTTATAAATGAAAACTTTATTCATATTCCCATAAAAAAAAAGGACATCACTAAAGGATGACTGTTAGCCCTGCAGCTTAATAACACCAACATTAAGGAGGTACACTGAGATACATAATTTAATATCACCGGCAGGAAGAAAAGCAAGGTGAGCATACCAGAGGTGGGTTTCTATGTCTAAATTACGGGAAAAAAATGGAGTACAGTAAATGGCCTAGCGCAGAAGTAACTGAATGAACAACTGGGATAGTTACAGGGAAACTAGTAGAATACAGACACAAAAGTCAAGGGAGGACAAGATTTCAAGACTGGGCATGATCAAGTGTCAAAAACAGCAGGGAAGCCAAGAAGGATGAAGATGAAATAGAGACCCTGAGACCTGGCCAAGAAAAGGTAATTAGAGATCTTAGGAGACACTTTAAGGGAGTCAGGATACCTATACTGAAGTCAACTTTAAAAACAGATCTGGGCTACATAGAGGATTTGCCACCCTTTAGTTTTGGCATTTTGGGTCCTTCCATGAAACAAAAATGAGTTGAGGCATCATGCTTTCACTGCTTAATGCCAAGAGAAGCAGCATACAGAGTCTTTGAGTTCGATTTCACACTGTAATTAAGGAAGAACTCCACTGATAATAATACCCAGATTTATGAAGTGTTTCTAATACTTTGGAACCCTTAAAAAGGATCAATACCCAATTCTTATATAAATAAGTCTTGCAAGGAGAAGAGCACAGCCCAAGGTCAGCCAGCACAGGAGCAGCAGAACCATGTAAAGAATGCAGGTCTCCCAGACCAGTTCTCTACATTCAAATCTTGCCCATTTTCAGGTGAAGATAAAAGCAATTTCAGAGCTACTTATTTTAACAGTTGTGCTCATTTTCTCTGCAAGTTACTGATAGAGAGGAGGGTTGTTTTTTTTTCCTACTAGGAAGAGGGAATGAGAATTCTGAAACTTCACTCCTTTGTCACCACAAAAAGTTCAGAATTTTCCCAGTTGTTCTAATTTGAACTTTAAACAGTTATTACATATTTCCACTATCATCACCCACAGTCTTTACACAGTAAGGAGCATAAAAAAATAATGAATTGGTAGTGTTAAAAAAAAAAAAAAAAGCAAATACTTCTTCCTCAAGGTATAAAAGCTCTCACTCCTCATCTCTCCCTCATTACTCAGTTTCTATTATACCTCAGTTCAAAACCAAGATCCTGATATGCTGGGAACAACCGGAGATTGTAAATGCAAGGATTTTTCCATTCTGATCAGCCAAAATCTCGTTAATCTTGAGGAAGCGGAGTGGAAAAGATAAGGTGGAAGAATGAACAAGTCTGATTACAAAGAGTCATTCTCCAGCATAGATGACTTGTGTATCTTCAGAGGAAGCAAACTCCTTTTATTTTATATTTGTATAAAAGCAGGCTTCTTAACTGCTGACAAACAAATAAACAAAAACCAACCAACCACCCACAGTGTTTCGTGTCCACAAGTATTCTATCTAATGAAAGCCAACCAGGTCAAAATGCAGCTGTGGAAATAAGGCCTATGAAATAGGTAAAGAAAGAACTGCTGACAATAAAGCATCTTAGAAATGCTTGCTTTATAAAGAGGTAATTGCATTTTAGGTTTATGGAACCACAGGAGAGAATGACAAAAGGACAGTAAGGAAAATAAGATGCAAAGAGCAGTAAGGAGAGAACTGGGATGAACAGTGGGGTATACAAGGAAATGAGATTAAAGAAGTAGGAAGGGTGGAAGCATGCTGAACCTTAAAGGTGAAGAAGAATCTGACTATGGCATGATGAAAAGAAGCCAGCGATGGGATTTGGGAAAGGGCTCGCAATGGTCAGCAGCTTGCAGAATCCACACACCTTCTATCTTTAAGATACTAACTCATTTTAGGATGGGGTAGGGGACAAGATAGGTCAAAGACAGAAGGATAGAACAACTCAGATCTTGATAAAACACTACAGGCCACCACAGTAAATGGGTCCTGAAGTCTGTTGCAAGGTCTTCAGAAATACTGAGAATGTTTCAATATTCCATGCTTCTTTTCAAATGTAAACTGAACATTTTCCAATTCATTAACTGTGAAGACACATGGCAGCATTCTTTGCCTTCTCTCAATAATGCAGGCTGCGTTGAAATATGAAAAACTAAGGACAGAGAAGAAGTACACAAAAGATTTTTATGTTCATCATATATACTTTAGAACGAAGGGGGACAAATCAACAGCAGTATTCGCAATATTGACTCCAACTACCAAGCACTTATCATCCTTGTAGGACACATCAACTGGATATTCTTGCAGAAATAACAAGAGAAGCCAGCAACATAATGGTTTAAATGCTTTTCTTTAGGTTTCAGAGTTAACACAACTGGAGTTCAGGCATTTTAGGCTGTCCATTAAACTGGATGCTACTCTCATTTTCAAGGCTGCCTTCCAGATCAGATGTCCTAGAAACTTTTTTTTTTTTTTTTTTTTTTTTTTAAAGTTTCAATTCATACAGCAACAGTTTCTGCAAACTGAGTACTACAAAACAGAGTTCTGAACATCATTGGTCACATTTCCAAGACTGGGAAAAACAAACAGAAAAATGAGTCCAAAAGAATTTCATCTTTTGGTTGCTAATGACAGAGATGCAGTTCCTGTCTGACAAATGTGTAAAATAAGATAAGCCTTCTCTTAGAGATCTCTGAGATCTCAGACTTGCTCTTGAGGGACAACTGTCCATATCACAGTTGCAATTAATCATATTTCCCTTCTGACACTTGAAGGGCCAAAGATCCAAACTGTGACGCAGACTGAATCTCCCACTAAATAAAGGTCAGCTGACATTTAGGGGAGGATGCAAAGATACCAGTACCTCTAGATTAAGAAAAAACTTCTCCAGAGACACAAGCAGCATTCAGCTCTATTTTTATTGGGAAAAAAAAAAAAAAAAAAAAAAAAAAAAAAAAAAAAAAAAAAAAAAAAAGTACTGCATTTGTCAAAATCACATACTGGATGGGGAAACAACATCAAAACCCCTTAAATTGTTTATTCTGCTTCATTTGAAATTCTCTGACTCCTGATCTGACCCTATGCATTTGCCTATATATTTCAAGATAAAATCCAAGGAACTTACAGAATACATATCTGAATATTAATACAAATTTCTAATCCTTCAGTAACATAATCCTTTCCCCATAACTCTCCAGATTTTCTTATTTCATTTTTACCTTAGGGCCTGACATACAATCAGTTCTCATAAACAGATAAGAGTGCACACAGGGCAGAACTATAAACTGCTTCAACTATAAAGTCAACTTTTGGAAGTATGAATGAACAAATTTATATGTACAAATCCATACAAACATCTAAGAGTCTCTGTACTAAAATACTAATATCTTCATTGCTTCTGCTGAATCACTTATGAGAATTTGGCTATTTACTTAGGTATCTAAACATCGGCTTTAGAAGTCTAATTTTAGGTCTTTGAGTTTAATATTCTTAATGTAAACTCTCAAAGACATAGCACTTTCAATCAAATGCATCTGTACACTACTTTGCACTTTTGTTTTAGTACACAATATTCATCATTTTTCTTTCATATACTTTTGTAAAAAAATAAAAATAAAAAAAAAATAAAAAAAATGCAGAAAAGCTGCAATATTCCATCTCAGAAGAAGCTACATTCAGGCAGTGATAAACATTTGATGCATACACCAATATTGTCACTGAAAATCTATGCTCTTTAAAAATCATTCCCTTCTTTGAATGTATCAGTATATCCTGACTTTAGTACAGTTGTGTTTTATACTATGAAATTTTCAGAGCAGAGATTGGCTTAAGTTTATGTATCTGAGTTAGCACTGAATGCCCAGTCAGCAATTAACAAATAAACAGCAAACAATTACACTAATGCACATGACTTTCAACCCTGGATGTCTGTCATGAATACTTAAAGCTCTGACAGAAAATTTAAAAAAATCTTAATCTTTAACATCATAATCAAGAGGGGGGAAAAAAAGCATTTTCTGTACAAGAAAAAAAAATCACAGAGAGCAAATTTTCATAAGGTTGGCATGTATACATTCGGTGAAGTGCTCTGGCACCCATCAGAGCCAAAAGCAATTGAAAAACGTCAAGTCATTACTGTGATCATGGGTGTAGAGCAAGGTAAATTAACCTCCAAGTATGAAAAGTCTGTTACCCCCCCCAGTGTACAAAGGCCAAAATGCCTCAATTATCTCTTTCCTTGCACTAGATAACACTGTACTCAAAACAGGTTGATTGCATAACTGTAAGACAACAGGTAGGAGAGCATCTAACAATATCCACAAAACATACATACGCTTCTTGACTCAGTCTTCCTTTAGAAAGGGGCATCTTCTCAAGCTAAGAATAACTGTCAAAATTTCTAGCATAAATTGGGAATCACTTTGGATGAACCTGGAGGCATTTTCAGTTTGATCTTACTGATAAATTACACCAAGTTCTTTCTTCATGGACTCCCTGTTAACCACGGTGATCCCAAATAGATTCTGAAAGGGTTCCTGTCCTGGTCAAATGCCCTTTGATCTTGGATTTCCTCACTTCAGAACACAAACATAAATATCTCAGGTGAGATACCCTTAGACTTGATTCTTCTCCCACAGGAATCTGCTGTGGTCTCATTTGAGATAAATTCTATTTTAAACTGTTTTTTTGTGGGTTTTTTTTGGTTTTTTTTTGGTTTTTTTTTTTTTGTTTTTTTTTTTTTTTTTAGGAACTCACTTTAGTGTCAGAATACTCATTTGAGACTGGAATTAACTGTCTCTTAACTGTCTCATCTACAGAAAGCAACTAGCTTGGCTCATCACAGCATCAGCATTACCATTCACATTCCAAGCTCCTGAACACAGCATAAAACACACAGGAAGACTACAGAATGGCTTATTTTTGCTTTCTGAGAAGGTTCCACTACCATTATTCCTAGACCCCGAGCACAACAGTACAGTACCCCAAACACAACAGCACTCTCAAGGGCACTCTACTAGAATTTATCCTACAATCTCCACGTACAATAGGACATGCATCCCAAAGCACTAGCTCTGAGATCTGTATGTTCAGCTTCCAAGCACAGTATAGTACGCAGCCCATAATCACTTCATTCCCATGGTTATTCACACAGTAGTGCACAAATGAAGAACTGACACTCCAACCCCATGGGTGCATCCTTGAACACTAGCACTACAACTCACCGTTTGTGTCTCCAGAATGCTTTTTTTTTTTTTTTTTTTTTTGACAATATTATCCTTCTCAAAGATGCCTAAATGGCAGAAAATAATTCCATGCCAGTGACGATTAAAGGCTGAGCCTAGGATTAATACAGCATTGCAAAAAAAGTATAAGGGAGAGGATAAAGGTTTCTTGGTATTGATTAGGGTTAAGGTATCCAAGAAAACTAAACAATGAAAGAATTAGATCAATTCCATATACTGTAAAAGATTGCCAAATGAGAGAAAGATGCACACAAAAAGGCTTGTGAGAGGTTCAGGAACAAAAGGAGAGAAAAAAAAAAAAAAAAAAAAAAGATTAAAAGGAAAGCAGGTACAGTGACAAAGATGCTGGAAATAAGGATAATAAGCAAAAGAGAAGGACCTATAGGAATAGGAGGAGATACAGTGCAGTCACTCACTCTGTCTGGAAGATTTTTCGGGAGGGAGGCGGATTATCTTCAATGTTGGTTTCTGAGGGTGCTGCTCTTCACACTTCTTCTCTGAGAGCCATCCTCAGAGAGTCTCCCAAGAGCTTCTTCAAGAAATATTTTGAGAGCAAGGGGATTGTGAACGAAATCAGAATCTTGAGTATTAAAACAATCTGCTTGGAATCTTCACTTCCCTGAAACTGATGTTTTTATTCCTGGATGGAGATCCTCTCTCAGTTCTGGCAGCTAACTACTGTCTCCCTTAGGAGAAAGCCTTTTCTTTTCCTCACTGACTGCCAGATTAGGGATACTGGTCTTAAATAATCTCCATACCTGGAAGTCTCTCTTCTTTTTCCTGTAGGCACACCTTGTTCTTAAGGGTAGGCAAATCTCTTTCTCTAAAAGAACTGTCAGTTCTGTGGATAATATCAGTAAAAACTGTGTAAAAACACTGGCAGACAGCAACTGGAAAAGGGAAGAACAGTACCCAAATCTGGTTGTGCTTTTTCTCCCTTGTTTTACTTTCTCTGCTGTCTATTGACCAGACGTAAATAATTAAAATTACTAGGTAATTATCTGGAGCTCCTACTTATTTCTATTTTGGAAACTGCCTCTCTTGTGCATATGAGGTTTCTTCTGTCAAGGCTCCCCGTTTACTATCTGGTCTGGGAAAGAGCTTGTTAAGGGCTGGCTCCTCACTTGAGGAAAGAATTCCCTCACCCAGCAGCTAAGTAGCAAGGGGAGTAGGTAGTCAGGGTTATTCTCACAACCCTCAGAAACTGGGGAAATGAGGATCCTTCTCACTTACATAGGTATCAAAGGATCTCCAGCAGGTTTTCTTCCACCTTGTGGAAGAGTAGATTTTCTTCTCTATCAGGATTTAGTGCTGTGCCCTTTGCCCACTCTCAGGCTAGTTAGCGGGGTTGGGGGCCAGTGCTAAGTTCCCCTTCGCTAGTTAACGTGGATAGGGCCGGAGGGTCCGCCCACGACAAGGGCCCGCCGGGTGCTCCGGCTGCGAGCAGGGCTGCCCAACCAGGTGCTTCCCTCCCGGCTGCGGATGGAGCAGGCGGGCAGTCTCTCCCCCACCCCAGCAGGCTACGGGGGTGTTCCCCCACCCCGGCTGCCCGGAGGCCGTCCCTGGCTTCCCCCCAGGCCCCAGCTCCTCTTGCCTGGGCCCGACTACCACGGGACGCCACAGCGGCTCGCGAAACAGAACAGTCGCCTCCGCCGCCTTCTGCTGCGCCTCAGCTTCGTCTCCAGAGGGCTCCCCGAGCTCTGGGGGGGCCCCAGCCGAATGGCGCTGAGTCTCTCCAGGCCCCACCGCTCCCGCAGCTGCTGCTCCGGGCTGCGGCTCCACTGCAGGCCCCGACTCCTCCCCGGCCTCCGCTCCGCCTCCCTGAGCTCCCCTCGGCCGCTGCCACCCCCGCCTCCCCGGGTTAAGGAGGCGCCGGGCTGGGGCTGTGTGAGAGTGTCCGGAGAGACACTGAGTGCGTAGTTTATCTCGAGGAGCCCGGTGGCTCAGAGGACGGGGACCCCCGCTGGCAACCCAAGCCTCGGCCTTCTCAACGTTGCCGTTGCCCCCCCGGGGCCTTGCTTCGCCCCAGAGCTACCTGCAGGTCGTTGGACCCTAGGCCCTTTGGGCACTGACAGAGGAAGCTTCTTGTTGCATCTCCCAGCCTACTGGGACAGCTGTTGAGGCCCCTGCATAACTGTCACTCACCCAGACAGTGTTCATCTGCTCCAGCTTTAGGACACAGGCTCATCCCACCCACCTGATGCTTCTTCCAAATAGTCACTTGCCTTCACAGCCCTCACACCTTTGGCAGATGACCTGCTGTCTTGGATGGGCCGCTCCCCATCATCTTTTTGGCAGAAATGTCATTATACCCCTCAATCATGTAACAACTGTCATGCTCCCACCCAGACACCAAGTCTGCTCCTACCCCCCTGAAAATTCCATTCTTCATTTTTAATAATCTTCCCTCACACTATGTATTTATCAATAATCTACCACATTAATTTCCTCAAATTTTAAGAGGCATCCACAACCCTTTTAAAATCTTGTTGTTGCCCCTCCAACATGTTACAATCAGCTAAAAACATACATAAATCCCTATGAATTACGTACAATGTTGTCTCATTTTCACCTACCTGGCTAAAGTGAGTTTTGTGTTGGTATGTTGCAAAGCTCATTTTGGAGATGCAGACTAAGACAACTGTCCATTATTTCAGAAAATTAAAGGAGACTTTCCAGTGAAGTAAATTATATAATAGAGCAAATACTCCAAAATGCATGTGGGAGAAAGAACAGCCATTGTGGGAGATCCCCCTTAATCTAAGGCCAATTATGTAGGCAGACCACTACCACACAGACATCTGAAATGTACAAACATATAGCAGCCTCAGGTTCCCTACCTAACATGTAAGATTCACTGTATTTTATAATCTCTTCTTTCAATAGCTAGTTTCTTATTTGCATTTCTCTGAACACTGACAGTGCTATAAGGCATGGAGACATTAAACAAGAGTAGGGGAAAAACTGCATTTTCTGAGTAAATTTTATCTTTCATGAACTGTAATATGAGAACAATGTCTACGATGGTAGAGGGACTGTTGTGAGATTTAATGCTTTTGCAGGGCTTACTTTATTCTTGTATCTGCTAGAGACTCCTTGCATACTATCAACAGGCCAAAATCTATGCCAAACTCCCATGCCTTCATTTCAGAATGAATTAACACTCACAGGAATTAACACACAACCCCCATTCTCTCAGGGAGCTTGTGCTCTTCTCCCAGACCAAATCTTTGTTTTACTTTTATGCCAGCAGTCCATGAGCAGGCAGTAGCTCATTTCCCAATGGTGTTATCTACTCTCCATCAAGGAGGAGGATTTCTTGTCCCTTTATCCATATTACCTTCTCATTACAGATCACTTTATAGTCTTCCCATTCATTACCATGGCCAATACCCGTGTCTTTCCTCTCACCTCCACGGGCCACGGCACAGCCCTGTCCCATACTGGTTTTTTTGTTGTTTTTTTTTGTTTGTTTGTTTGTTTTTCTCCACAGTCTCACTCCAGCTCTGGCACCTGAGCTCCTACACCTTTTGCTTTCTGCCTGCCCTTAGGACTACTCCTCACAATCACAGCAGCAGCCCTGCCCCGCCCCAGGCATGCACCCATTGTTCAGCAACAAACAAACCATCAGTGTGCTGTTGATGCTGTCTGAGCTGAAACCAGGGCACCAAGAGAGCATAGTACAGTGCCAACTCAAATTATGGCAAATAATATTCTGCATTTTGATACACTGGCTAAACACAGACCTGTGAACAGAGAAAAATATGCAGCCATGCTTCCTGTTTTGATACAGGAATTTGAAAATAAGTTCCAGGATTGAAAAAAAAAAAAATCATCAGGATTTTTTTTTGTATATTTGCAACTTTATTTTCATTCAACATAAATACATTTTTCAAATGGAATGTATAGAGTTGCCATCAGATATTCAACTCAGAAATATGATTGTGTCTTTTCACCAAAATTTTATAAGAGAAAAATATCCCTTGCTTCACAGTCATACTTTATTCATGTCATCGCTTTTGGCAGTATGCACATTTGTGAGCAACTGCTGTCAAGGATGAAGAACAGGAAGAGTAAAACTTTGTAAAAGTTTTCTGATGAGCACTTTGAGACCTCATGAAGAATTGCAGCTACTGCCATTGAACCAGACTGATGCTTTAGGTTCACAAAAACAAGGTCAAATATTCCACTAGCTTCATGTTTTTGCTGCTTTCTCTCTTTTTCTAAAATCACCTTAATAAAAATATTAAACGTTGAAAGTGTTTTAATACTTCTACACATTAACTATAGTATATATTTTATGAGAGCTGCTCCATAAGTAATGCCTCCTATTTTATTATGTTGGCCCATGATGTCAGAGGTGGATGTTGGCAGTATGGCAGTAGTGTCTGAACCACCCAACAATATTCCATTAGATTTTGTTGCTGTGCAACAGATGGCAGCAGAGCGGAAGTCTGACAGAATGGCATCTGCCACTGAAATGTATATGAAGCAGAAGTGTGTCAATGAACTCTTCTATGCAGAAATTAAAGCACTCACTGACATTCATCGATGCTGAAAGTTAATGGAGACCAAACAGTGGATGTGAGCACAGTGAGGCAGTAGGTGGCGCATTTCAGCAGTGGCAACGGTGGGTCACCTCTACTGGTGCAAGTTTTGACGAGCATGGCATCCAGGCTCTTGTTCATCACTGGTGCAAATGCATAGCTAATGGTGGTGAGTATGTTGAAAAATATTGTTTTGTAGCTGTGAATTTGCTCTAACAAGCAGAGTTACCGTGCTCATTTTATCTTTTACAGTTTCCATGGCAATAAATAGGATAACAACCTACATATGTGCAGTCCAAGACAATTCTTCACTCAGTGTGGCCCAGACAAACCAAAAGGTTGGGCATCCATTCCTTGGGACACATCTTAGAGCTAGATGGTATTCATTACACCCTGCTATTTCCATACAAAGCCCTACAGTCCTTCTCTAGCTAGGATTTGTGTCCATATTGTGCATAGACTCCTTATGACTCAAAAGACAAGACAGAAGCACCATTTTGCTGAGAGGCACTGATGAGAGGTATCTGCATATTGTTCAATCTATAGCCAACTGCAGAGGCATTGGAAAAACGTAGCTGGACTCGATACACTCCAGGCATCCCATTTGTGTTTCCTATTTATTTTCCCTTTAAGTTTTTATTGTCTTCTTCACTAAATTCACATCTAAAATATTCCCTGCTTTTTATAGGCACCAAAAGATCTTACTCCACTACTTGAAAGAACATAAATACAAACATGACATCAAATACAAAAAGGGCCTTTGAGAGGCAGCTATGCATTGCAGAAACACATAGAATCATAAAACCACCAAGATAGGAAAAGACCTCCAAGCTCATCTAGACCAAACATCCACAGTATAGAGAAGGGTCCAAAACTGAGCACAGCACTCGAGGTGCAGCTTCACCAAAGCTGAGCACAGGGGGATGATCACTTTCCTGTTCCTGCTGGCAACTCTGTTTCTAATATCAGCCAGGATGCCACTGGCCTTCTTAGCTATCTAGGCACACTGCTGACTAATGTTTAGCTCAGGACTGACCAACAGCCCCAGTTCCATTTCTTCTACACAGTCTTCCAGCCACTCTGCCCCAAGCCTGCAGCGTTGCCTAGGGTTGTTGTGGCCAAAATGCAGGACCTGACACTTGGTCTTGTTGAACTTCATCCCATTGGCTTCAGTCCAGTGATGTTGCCTGTCCAGGTCCCTCTGTAAGGCCTTCCTACCCTCAGGCAGATCAACACGTCCTGGTGTCATCTGCTTACTGAGACTTAATGAGGGTGCACTCAGAGCCCTCATCCGGGTTATCAATAAAGATATTGAGCAGGACAGGCTGTCTCCCCCAGTACTGACTGCTGGAGAGCACAACTCATCACCAGTTGCCAACTGGATTTAACCCCATTCATCACCACCCTTTGGGTCTGGCCCTCCAGCCAGTTCTTTACCCAGCAAAGAGTGTGTCTGTCCAAGCCATGGGCTGCCAGCTTCTCCAGGAGAATGCTGCAGGAGACAGTGTCAAAGGCTTTGCAGAAGACTAGGTAGAAACTAATGGATCATGACCCCATTATCATATTTAGTATTTTCAAAGCCAAAAGAGCCATCCCAAAGCTTCTCCATACTAAAAATATAGGAGGACAGATTGAAAAAAAAAATGCCACTTGACTGAATTGCTCATGCTTACTATATATTGAGTTGCTCTCCATCATATTTGGAAAATCATGGCTTTCCAATAAAGTCCCCCATGACTGGAAAAGGGGAAACATTACTCCCATTTCTAAGAAAGGGAGAAAGGAAGACTCATGGAACTATAGGACAGTGAGTCTCACCTCTGTGCCTGGGAAGATCATGGAGCAGGTCCTCCTAGAAGCAATGTTAAGGCAGATACATACAAGACAAAGAGGTGATCCGAGACAGCCAGCATGACTTCTCCAAGGGCAAATCTTGCCTGACCAATCTGGTGGCCTTCTATGATGGACTGATGGCATTGGTGGACAGGGGAAGGCTGATGAATGTCATCTATGTGGACTTTCATAAATGCTCTGACATGGTCCCTCACCACATCTTAATGGTTCTGTGCCAGTCACAAGCTATGTCCCTCAGTAGTCAGTCTTGGGACCAGTGCTCTTCAACATCTTCATCAATGACATACACAATGGCATCAAGTGAACTCTCATCAAGTTTGCAGATGACACCATGCTGAGCGGTACAGTCAATATGCTGGACAGAATGAAAGCTAGATTCTAGAGGATTCTAGATTCCTCTAGATTCTAGAGGAATCTGGACAGGCTGGAGAAGTCGGCCCATGAAAATCTAGTGAGGTTCAACAAGGCCAAGTGTAGGGTGCTGCACTTTGGACAGGGCCATTCCAGGTATTTATACAAACTGGGGGAAGATCTCCTTGAGAGCAGCCCTGCAGAAAAGGACTTCGGGGTCCTGGTAAACAAGAAGCTGGACATCAGCCAGCAGTGTACACTTGCAGCCTGGAAGGCCATCTGTGTTCTGGGCTGCATTAAAAAAGGGGTGGCCAGCAGGGAGAGGGAGGTCCCTCTCTATTCAACTCTTGTGAGGCCCCATCTGCAGTACTGTGTCCAGGCCTGGGGCCCCCAGTTCAAGCTCTTGGAATGGGTCTAGAGGAGGACCATTAAGATGATCAGAGGGCTGGAGCACTTCTTCTGTAAATAAAGGTTGAGGGAACTGGGCTTGTTTAGCTTAGAGAAGGCTCCAGGGAGACCTCATTGTGGTCTTCAATATTTGAAGGGGGATATAAACAGGAGGGGGAAAGACTGCATCTGAGGGTGGATAGTGATAGGACAGAGGGGAATGGTTTTAAACTAAGATAGGGGAGGTTTAAGGTAGATATTAGGAGGAAGTTTTTCACAGAGAGGATGGTGACACACTGGAACAGGTTGCCCAAGGGGGTTATGGATGCCCCATCCCTGGATGCGTTCAAGGCCAAGATGGATGTGGCTCTGGGCAGCCTGGGCTACTGGTTGGTGTCCCTGCCTGAGGCAGGGGAGTTTGGTTTTTGGCAGTTAGGACAGTGAAATGATATTTGGAAAGGAATTATCTTTCACACCCTGGCTAAATTTCCACTCCTTCCATTTGCAACCAGTAATACGCACACACTTCAGCAATCTAGCAAATGCATAATATGCAATCTAGCATAATAGCATTCTAACATCCCCGAGGGTTGTCTCCTTTTCCAAAACCACACCTTACTTAAAAAAAGATCTGATATCTTTGTACGTAAATATAAATAGAAATGTACTTTTATTGCTAGTGCTATCTTCTCTGAACCTTTTTCATGGCATTTTGCAGAAATGACGTACACCTTCTTTACATGTACCCACACATAATGATGGGTCTTTAATAATTAAGAGCCTAGAGACAGCGGTTTAGAATCAAGCACTTTATAAATACAAGTTTGGGATCTTGATTACTAAAATGGTTTTGAACCCAGCATTTCTGACCAATGCCAACAGGACCTGCTGGGAGATCGGGCCATGTGAAGTTGGACAAGCACCTGGGGATGTATTTACTGGCTTCATCTTTCAAACGCAACTGCTTTGGCCCCAGCTGCTATTTGCTGCATGCAGTAACTCCATGCCTCAGCAGGAAGAAGCCTCGTGTAACAGGCTCTCATCTGCTAGTGGTTAAAACTAGGAGATACCTCCTTCTGCACCCAGCTCCATTACCACTCCCCACAAAGCAGATCTATTCTCTCTTCGTGGTAGCATGTGCGACAGGCTATATAACTTTGCATCCTACACCACAGGCCTCGTTCCCAGCGCTCTACAAGCAGAATGCTGCAACAGAGCTAGACCTGGGCGTGGACGAAGCCATGACCATCCCGGAACGCCCGTTTACCCACGGCGAGCTCCTGCCCATCGGCAACTTTTCCTGACGCCTCCCGCGGAGGGATGGCGAGAATATCGCACACCGGAGCCACCTTAAGAGCGAGAGGCACCACCGCGCGCCGCGCCACAGCCGTGCGGCCCCGCCCCGTGTCGCATCCCATGGGCAACAGTCACGGGCAAGAACGCACCGCCCGCGGGAGGTCCCTGAGACCGGGACCTAGCGGCGGAGGGCAGGCGGTTTCTGAGGGCACCTGGCGCAACGCCTTTACCGCCCCCCCAACTAGTGCCTTCATTCCATAGCTCACCGGAGGGAGGCGGGGCAAAGCTAGCCCGCAAGCCCTCTCTCTGATTGGCCCCTGCATCCATCCATCAAGGGACGAAAAATTTGCTTTGTCAATTGGTCATGGCCCGAGAAAAGGCCTGACAGGAAGGCAAAGGAGGTCTTATTGGTCGCCTTCAGCTAATCAGTCAGATAACACACACAGGCCTGCGCTGCCGCCCATAGAGACCCAGACGGCGCACCACCGGCAGCAGGGCTATTTGTTATTGCGCAGAGGGGTCACTTCCCATCTGGGTCTCGTGGCTTCCGGTTAGCTCTGCGACCTGAGGCGGGTTCGGTCGTCCTTCGGAAAATGAGTGGTGCATGCGTGGAGAGGGGGGCTGCGCTGCCTCCGCCTCCCTGCGCATGTCACGGCAAGGACGGCGGCTGACTGGGCGGGGTGGAGGGGACTGGAGGGGAGGGGAGATCTGTCGTCGTCGGGTGGAGCTGAGCGGACAGTCGGGAGTAGGCGGGGAGGCGTGGCGTAGTGCTGTGCCATCTTCGCGCGCAGAGTTCCACTGGGAGCTGCGGCCCTGCTATCGCACCGTAGTAGTCGGGCCCAACAGCGGGGCTGCGGTGGAATCGTGCGCCGTCTGGGGCTGCGCTCAGCGTAGAGGCTGTGGGGGAGAAAGTCGCCTTTTCTCCTTTCTCCTCCTTCTCCTCTTCGTAGAAAACAGTGGTGGCAAAATGGCAGAGGAGGAGCTCCATGTCTGTAGTAGCAGTGCCTGCACTGGAGTGGAATAGCGCTTTCGGAGTTGCCAGGCCCTCAAACTCATGCTCTATAATTAATTTAAATATAGTATACAGCACAGGAGTTGTGATGACCCAAGGAGAGATGGTATCTGTCTTCCTATTTTGGTTGTATAGGTACCGCATGGGTGGAACTAAAGCCATTATATGTAGCTTAACTTGCTCAGCAGACATAAATTAGTTCAGTGAGTGAAATGTAATCTTTTCACAGGGAAGTTCCACTTGGGCTCTCAGTACGGGGCTCCGCTTTGTATACTTTAGTGTACATAGTGTGCCAGTATAATCTTGCAGGTTTATATTAAAAAAAGGAATTGGTCCTACTCTAAAGTTTTGTTTTAGTACTGGGAAAAGGAAATTGAGCTTTCCAGATGGAAAGAAGCCTACCTGTCTCTTGCCACACACAAAAGCATGGACCTGTTGCTTTCAAAGGGTATCTATAACCATGTGAACACTTCCCTGAAACTGTCAGAAGTCTCAGCTAGTGGCTGTGCTTTTGATACAGAAAGTCCTTTTGAAAAGGAGGAAAGCCCCAGCCTTGAGTTCTCTGATGGTTTGCCCTTTCTTTTCTTTGAGTCCAGCTGTAAAGGCTCTGTGCCATCGCAAATCATGACAATAGTCATTTCAGTCTACAACTGCACTTTAATGTGCTTTGAAGCAGGTTGTTCAGTGGACTACTGAACTAACAAAGGCTGGTTTCTTATCAGTTTTGGTCTTGTTTGATTCTTTGACATCTGATAAGATACACATTCCAGCTGAAACTTTCTTCCTAATTAAGTGCATTTGTAAGACCTCTTTTCATTCTTGTTCTTTTATGCTTTTTAAGCTAAGGTTGTACTGTGACCTTTCTCTCTACAAGGATACTAAGTGTCCTGAACTTGGTCTTGTATTATCATAAACTCTGTAGTAGAATTCTCTACTTTTAGATCTTTGCTAGAGTGTTTTATTCTTCTTGTATCTGTAAAGCAAAGGTTTAAATCTGCCTTGCCTGCTTTTTCCTCAATCTTTCAGACAGATATAGTGGCTGAAGGTAGGTACTAGAGCAGGAGAGGGCTCATTCCCAAGGATCATAGGCAGGAGATTGTTGTCTGCCCTTTTTTAAAGAAAGATGTGGTTGCTCTTAGGTTTCTCTTAGGTCAATGCTGTTATGTTCCACCTTTGGGTGTTCGGGGGTAGTTGCTTTTTTAAGTTGGTTATTGTTGAGACTCCCTTTATTGTTAAATATTCATGGGTATAAAAATAAATGTGTTAGGACATTCATTCAGTATACGGGAAGTACCATCAAGATACAAAAAGACAAATACTGGGAAATAATTGCATGTTCAGAATGTGGTACCTGACAAAAAGCAAAACAAAGAGAAGTCAGAATCCTGATCTCCCACATACAGGGGAGATTGTTTTAACTGGGACAGGCTGAGGGCGCTGGGCTTGTTCATCTGGAGAAAAGAAGGCTGCATGGTGACCTCATTGCAGCCTTCCAGTACCTAAAGGGGGCCTATAAACAGGAGGGGAGGCAACTTTTTGAAAGGGTAGATAACAGAAGGACAAGGGGAAATGGTTTTAAGTTGAAGAAAGGAAGATTTGGGTTGGATGTGAGGGGAAAGTTCTTTACTGTGAGAGTGGTGAGGCGCTGGAACAGGCTTCCCAGGGAGGCTGTGAACGCTCTGTCCCTGGAGGTGTTCAAGGCCAGGTTGGATGGGGCCCTGGGCAGCCTTGTCTAGTATTAAATGTGGAGGTTGGTGGCCCTGCCTGTGGCAGGGGAGATGGAGCTTGATGGTCCTTGAGGTCCCTTCCAACCCAAGCCATTCCATGATTCTATGCTTTGTCTCCCGTCAGCTTTATTGGGCTTTCTGTGGCTTAGATGTGTCCTGAATGGGCCTTCTGAACAGATTAGCGGGGGAAAGTTACGCTAAGGAATCTTGTTCTGGAGCTTCAGCTCAAGCTGAAAAGCTTGGAGGGTGAAGTCAGAGCTTGCAGTCAGCAAGTACTTTCTTGTAAATAAGTAACACTTAAATACAGATTCCTCTGCAACTTAGGTGCTCTTAAGACTACAAGAACAGCAGGCTGCTGGAGATGGAGGAACTTTCTTAGGAAGAGCAAAATTGCAGGGATGTCAGTGAATGAACTGAATATGTTTCAAATACATTTTCAGTTAATACTCTTTTTCATTCAGTGTGAAACATCTAAAAAGTTTTCCATAAGAAAATGTTTCCATGATAATTATAATTTCTTGAATACAAAGGTTTACTTAGTGCTACTTAATTAAGAATTATGGAGTACTCACAAGTGAAACATTTCAATAGTTAGACAAACTGATAATAAATAGGAGATGTTTGGGCCCTAAAGCCTGCTGAGCTGCTGTTACAGATGTTATGTTACTATAGCCTCATTGTATTTATGGGAATGCTTGCTTCTGAATCATTTTTATACGTGCAAATGCTTTTTAGCATGAGCAAGAATTAGAAAGATTCTCCTCTGAAAAGTTGTATATAAAAAGATAGCTTTCTTACTCAGCAGTTAAATTGCCTAGGTGTGTTCTGTCTGTCTTTCAACTTGACTGAATTAATTTTTACCCTTTTTCTTGCTTGTTAGCTCTACGGAGTCAAAATAGTTGAGAGATACTGCTACTTCCTGTTTTGAATAGACAGAATTATGTTCTTAAGTTTCAGTTATTTTCATTGAATAACTTAAAAGATCAATTAGTAGCTTAAAGGAAAGTCCTATTTTGCGTATTAAAGTCTCTACGCTAGGTAGTGGTGCCAAGGAAGGAAAGTTACGTTTTCACATCTCAGGACTGGTAGCCATGAAAACTCTCTCTACCTGTGTGGACAGAATGTGCTGTGAAACACTGAATGGAGAACTACCATAAGTCCCTTTTCAGAGAGCCTTTGCACTATAGAGACACTGAAGTGCACAAAGTCTGATTAACAGTCTGTCTACCACTTCAAAAACAGATGGTGTGAAAATGCAGGCAGGATATAAAGCCGATCGCAATAGCTCAGACTAATGAGCAGTTCATGCTGTTGCATCCTGAGAACAAGGCACCAGAGTTAATAGTAAAAGATTAAAAGCCTTACAAGTGCTTCGTATACATACAATATCAGTCATAATAATAGTCTTGAATGACATTTAGGAAAGGGACAAAACTTTTTTATTAAAACATTAAAAAATTAGCAAGAGAAACAAAACTAGTGGGGTGATTGACCTTATTTTTGTGAAATTAATGCATCAGTCTGATTTGATGGTAGTGTTTTCATTCTCAGTGAGTTTTCAAGGGGCTCATCAAAAGAGATTTTTGATAAAATTTTACTCTTCCTGTACTTTATCTTTAATAATCACAGAATTGCAGGAGTTGGAAGGGAGTTGTAGAGATCACCAAGTCCAATGCCCCTGCTAAAGAGGGTTCTCTCTGATAGGTTGCATAGGTAGGCAACCAAATGTGTCTTCATTTCCAAAGGAGACTCTATAACCTCACTGGATATTCTGGTACTCTGTCACTTTCACTGTTCTTCCACATATTTGCATGGAACTTCCTATGTTGAAGTTCTTGGCCACATTTCTTGTCCTATTCCTGGAAACCACTGAAGAGAGTCTGGCCTCATTCAATTATCTCCTGCACTTTATAAATATTGATCAGATCTCCTCTTAGTCTTCTCTAGGATGAACAGACTCAGGTATCTCTACCTTTCCTCATATGAGAGGAAATGGCTCTAGGCCATTTATCATCTTTGTAGCATTCTCTGCTGGACTCTTTCTAGGAGATCCCTGCCTTTTTTGAACTGGAGAGTGCAGAACTGGGTGCAGTATTCCAGATGTGGTATTACCATGGCAGAGTAGAAGGGGAGGATCAGCTCCATCGACCTGCTGGCCACGCTCGTTTTAATGCATCCTGGGATACAACTGGGCTTCTTGGCCACAAAGGCACCCTGCTGGCTCATGGCTAACCTGTTGTCCACTGGGACATCTATGCCCTTCTCTGCAGGACTTCTTTCCAGTGGGTTGGCCCATAATCTTTACTGATGCATGTGGCTATTTTTTCCCAGGCTCAGGGTTTTACACTTGCATTTGTTGAACCTCATAAGGTTCCTCTTTGAATAAGTAGTCTTGATTATATTTCTATGGCAAGGAAGGGTTCAGCTGTGAGATGATCACTGCACTTTCACAGGCCATTTCACATGGGGCAGAAGCTGATGCTGGAGCACCAGCATCCAAATGGAGCTGGAATGTGGCTTGCTTCTCCTGAGATTTCCTGGGCTGAATTATTGGGAGTGACAAGATGTCATGTGTCATCCTGCCTCCAGGAGCACTCAAGTAAGAGATACACTAGGTCACCTGTGCCTGAGTGGTAAGTCAGCTTGTTACGGTTCAGGCAAGATGGTTTTAAGGCTGGGTGTGGAAACAGTTTAGAACTGTCTAGACTGGAGCAAGTCTGCAGAAAGGCTGGCATGGAAGAGAAGCGCAGTGGCAGGGCTTGAGCAAGGAGCTAAATATAGCTGGGAGCAAATACTGAAGGAAGACTACAGTCAAATGCCATTAAAATGCCTGTCTGCCGGACAGACTGGATCGCTGGGCTGAGTCCAGTGGGATGAAGTTCAACACAACCAAGTACTAGGTCCTGCATTTTGGCCACAACAGCCCCAGGCAATGCTACAGGCTTGGGGCAGAGTGGCTGGAAGACTGTGTAGAGGAAACAGATCTGGGGGTATTGATTGACACTTGGCTAGCAGTGTGCCCAGGTGGCCAAGATGGCCAGTGGCATCCTGGCTTCTATCAGAAATAGTGTTTTGCCAGTAGGAGCAGGGAAGTGATCATCCTTCTGTACTCAGCCTTGTTGATGCTCAAGCAACAACAACACATATTCCACACCAACAACACTAACATACTCCTCTCAGCTGTAACAAAATTGTGATGATGGCAAGAATTAGGGACTGTGGAATAAATACAGGTGAAGAAGCACCTTTCAAATAATAGCAGGGCTAGTGAAGGAGTGAATCTAGGTATTTATTCTAGTTTTCTGGGTTCTCTTCAGTTATCCACCAGATGGCAACAGAAATCTATTTTAACATGGCAGGGACACATTGAAATCCAACTGTTTTCCTGGATAGATATACAGGAGGACTGCAAAGCCTGCACTCCTTTTAAAAAAAAAACAAAAAAAAACAAAAAAAAAACCATGTGGGGGGTAGGGAGGAAGAAAGATAAAAACATTATTTTGTTGTCACTGGGCATGGTAGACATAGCTTTTTACTCAGTTGGCTTTTTTAGTGAGGACAGTGAAGAAGTGGTAATTGGTAAGCAGAACCTTCTCTGAAAATCTGCAGTACAGTGTGCTCTGCAGCCTATGTGGTGCTGCCCTGCTGGTGATTAAGACTAGTGTGGTTACGGTACCCACACTGCAGTCAACCTCTGCTGGCTATGCAGATGTATTCTTGGTGACCCAGAAACAGAAATAGCTGGAGTGGATTCAGGACAGGCGTTCAAGACAGACTGATTATCAGGCTTTGGGAGAGCCCCTGGGTAATTCTGTATAGCTAGGGCCTTTGCAGAGCTTCTCAGGAACCCAGAGGCGAGGGACTGAGTTACTCCATCACTGCTGGGAGGTTTAGCCTCTCATCAAACTTCATCTTCTCTGGCAGCCTCAGTCAGCATTTTAACCTCAGATGACTGTTGCCATGGGAACCCATTTGCTCTTCCTGCCATGCCATTCACTTGTCCCTGGCAAGCAACCAGCTGTGAGTCAAACACTGGGATAAACCATCCATGCCATCTGCAGCCTCTGGTGCTGAGCAGCAGTGGTCCTGCCTGTCATGCCCTTCCGGTCCAGCAGCAGGTCATTTCCTCTCAGAACTGCAAACTCCTTGTCCCAGTCTGAAGGCATTGCTTAGCAATCCCACCGAGATGAGCAGCAGAGCCACTGATTTCCTGAGGCAAAAAGCCCTTGGATTTTTACGTCATAAATCACTATCAGGGTACATCATCTTCACAATCTGTTCTGGGGCTCTGTTCAGAAGCAGACAGCTGCAAACAGCATTCCTCCAGAATGGTCCTCTCCTGTTTGGGACTGACAAAAGTGAGCTCGTGGAAGAGGGGCTCCCGACCTGGCAACTGGAGATGATCCAGAGCCAAGGATGACCTGCCCCAAGTCCTGGCAGCACTTCCAGGAATGCTAGGGTGCCGCAGTTCTTGAGAAGGCTGAGAAAGGCAAGCGGGGTGCTTGGAGTGCGCCCACTGTGCTTACAGGCCCCTGCCTCTTCCTTGGGCTTTTCTCACTATCCTTCCCCTCCCCTTCCTCATGCTGTGGAGAGCTTTGTCCCCAGGCAGAACTTTCCACGTGCAGGATTGCCTTTTTCTTCCAGCTGGTGCTGCAGGTGGCTGCAGTCAATCGGACTCTCAGCAGGCAGCAGCGGAGCTGAAGCTGTTTTCGAGGAGGGCAGCGGTTGGAAGTTCCCAGGGTTGCAGGAGAGCCTCCGATTCCAAAGGGAGAACAGCAGGACAGTTCTGACTGCTTCTGCCACAGGCTGGAGGTCTGAGGAATGCATGTGGACTGAAATGCTTAATGAGATTATGCCTGAAGAGCTGTTGAGAATATGTAGCTAAAAAGCAGGGTAAACTAAATTTGAAGTTGAGAAAAAGATCTAGACATAGAAACCTTAGGAAAGGTGGCACTTGGTTCTAATTCTTGTAAAATCACAGGAAGGAAACTCTGATACCTCTGCAATTGACTTATGTCATACATTGTAGATCCCCTGGGAAAACAAACAAACAAAAAATCAGCAGAGGCTTTGATGTAGCCATATAATAGTGCCTTTTGTATTGCACCATCAACAGAAAGCTGTAAGAAATTTCACAGAGATATGCACAGCAGGGGAGCAGGCCAAGCAGCAATTCACGCATGTTAAACCAAGATCATGCATCAGTACTTCTTTAAGCACAAAGGGATGAAGCAAACCAAATAACACTATTCACACTATTTAACATTAGCCACAAGACATGAACATATGCGTAGGTAGTGTTCTGTAAATGAAGTCCTCAAGGGCTTCCATTCATCATTTTGTTTTAGCTTCTGCCCCTTTTAAACATCAGTGAAAGAGAAAATCCAGGCCACTGTAGGAAAGTGCAAAGTGCCATAAGGAGATGAGCATGTTGTGTTATATTAATATGCATTTTAAGACATAGAAGAGCTGTACGTTTAGTAGATTTGGTGAGTTGACATCAAAATGTGACTAGTAACACAAACCAAAAGGCAACGTGATTTATTCCCCTTGTAATTCAGCCATCCCTAGCCTTATGCAAGCTGTGTTTCAGCAGACAGCAAAACTTCAGTGGCCATTGAAGACTTGCCATCCCAGTGCAGAGGGAGTGGGATGAGCATGATCTGCAACCCCTGCTTTGCCCTCACCAGGTCCCTGTGGGCAACAGCTGGTAGAATGGAGTGCTGGGGTGGGCTGCTCTGCTTAGTGCCTGCTGCTTCATGCTGCCACCTGCACTTGTTTTGAAGACACTGAGGAGGTGGAATCAGGCCTCAGTCCTATCTGTGAACTTTTACCTTCATGTTTTTACTCCAATTTTATTTTCTAATCTCTCTCTTTTGTTTCCTGTATGATTAGCAGCGCTCTTCCCAGAACCTGGCCTCACCTTATCCCATATCTAAGTTGCAAAGCAAGTCTTTTGTTGATTTTTTTTTTTTTTTTCCTTATTTTTTCTTTTAAAGTCTTTTGGGAAGGAGTGATAAACTTAGAATGAGAAGTGATCGAATAGTAACTTAAATACATGCAAAAGGAAAATGTCAAAATAAAAAAAGCCATATGATTTGCCTGAGAGTGGCTAAAAATCATGTTGTGGTAGCAGATTCTGAAGAGGAAAAAAAATAGGACTTGTGTACTCTTTAGGGCGATGGAAAAGTTTTGCAAAAGAGCCTCTTTGGGGCAGAAAGAGAAAAAAAAGATGGATTCCAAATGACAAAGACCAGGACAAAACTGAGGAGAGACTCTTGGAAAGAATGAGTCAGAAATTGATAGAAACTAAGAGAAATGCAAAGAAACTTAATTTTCTTGCCTACGTTAGGATTTAAGGTGTCTCTTACAGTTGAACTTGATCCATTTAACATGACTTAAAATTAGCCTACCATGCCCATTTTAGACTGGTAAAACGATTGGGTTATCCTGTGTAGCTAATATCACACCTTAATCTCAGTATAGATTAAACCAGGGAAACAGAGAAGGAGGGAGTTGTTGAACAAAAATGATGCTGGAAAGGAAAATGAGGATGGAGAAAAGATGATGTGGAAGGAAACCTGCAAATGCAAGGAAGATGTGTAATTCACAAAGGGACAACTGCAGGAGCTAGGCAGTGCTGGGTAGAGACTGTTGCACATGCTTGAAGATGTGACCTGTTACAGGGCATGGGGCCATGCATGATCGTGAGGGGAGAAGGGGATGCTGGTGGTTCCAATTGCACATTTCCATCATTTTACTTTTCTTGCAGTTTAGGTTGCAGAGGATGCTAAGGTAGAGGAGGAGAGAAGAAGGAATTCCAGTTGTGGAGGTGGGGAATGGAGGATAGCAGGACCACAAAAATAGAAAACCTGAAGTCTGTTTCCAGGTTTGGCATGACTGACCCAAGGGTCATATGGCAAGGGCACTCCGACCTCTCTCTTGGGAACATAAATTGATACTTTTGTGGTAATTTCTATTTACAGTTGTTAATGTGATATTCTGAGTAAAACGCTTAGTAATGACAAATCAAGGCTGACTTTGTTGGGAGAGATATTAACATGCCAAGAAGGTTCCTTTGTTCTAAGGTCCTACTGACGACTATTGCTCATGTTGTCGTTGAATCTAAACATAGTTATTTATGAGGAAAAGTAAACTGGTATCTGTTTCAGTGGGATAATTGCTATGTGGTATTCCCAAAACCATTTTTTTATAGAAAATAACAATGATCTTATTCGCTAATAAATTTTCAGCTCCCCAAACCATTTTTAGCCTGTAAAAACACATGGGATTTTGAAACATATCAGAGGCAGATCATGTTACCGTCAAAGTAGCTATTTATTGTGAAACAGGCTAAGAGTAGATTTCTGTAACAGATCTAAAGCAACATGACTCTCCACAAGAGGAATTTATTTACATCTCTCAAATATGGCCCATTTTGGAACTACACTCCAATAAATACATATTATAAAATTTCACAAACACCATCTGTCATCATCTGGCCCATGATGAAGTTTGAGGAAGCATTCTTAGGAGAACTTAGTATGCTTTAGCACTGTGGCAGATATCAACAACACTTTGTCTGAAAGAAAGAAAATTGTCAGCCTTTTACAAAATTCAAAAGCCAGGGTAACTATGAAGTGTTCATAACTGCTGTATACCTAAAAGCAGAGTCCCTGACCCAAGTGGAGTAAGTGAAGATACATGATTGCTTCAGCTATGAATGTAAGACAGCTGGCAAGCTTTAAAGGGGAAGAAGTGACCTGTGGTACTTCCAGGTCTTCCTAGAAATAGGACAGCCGGAGAGGTGGAGGAGATTTCACTCTGCCTTGTGGCAAATCCAAAGGCACCAGTGAATGCAACCCACTCTACAGCATACTCACCCTTCAGGAGCCAGCTTGCCCTCACAGAGCCTCTACTGGACCTTCTACCACACATGTGTAACCCGCGGCCCTGCATGGCTCATAAGGGCAGCTCCTCCCTGTTTCGTGGCCAGGTCCACACCCATCACTCCTCAACAATCAAACATCGGTATGTGATTGGCAGGTGGAGAGCACAGTTCAGGGCTGGCTCAAGTTCTTGCAAATAATGTTCTGCATTTTGATACGCTGGCTAAACACAGCCCTGTGAACAGGAAAAAGTACACAGGTTTCCGTTTTAATACAGGAATTTTAGAATAGTCTTCAAGATTGCAAAAAAATTTCATCTATTTATGTTTGTGACTCCATTTTCAGTCAACATAAATACATCACCTGCGAACTTTCGGGTGGAATGTATGGAATTGTAATCAAATATTCAACCAAAAAATCTGATCATGTTGCTTCATTAGACTTTTATATGACTTCTCTTAACAAAGAAAGGTATCCTTCACTTCACAGTTATGCCTTATTCATGTCATCGCTTTTGGCAGTATGCACATTTGTGAGCAACTGCTACCAAGGATGAAGAACAGGAAGAGTAAAACTTAATTAAAATCTCTGATGGGCACGCTGATAACTCACAAAGAATTACAATCAGTGTCATCAAGCCAGACAAATGCATTAGTTTAACAAAAACAAGGTCAAGTACCCCCCAAGCTTCATGTTTTTGTTTCTCTCTCTATAGTATATAATTTACGAGGGCTGCTCTGAAAGTAATGCCTCCTATTTTATTATTTTGGCCCATGACATCATAGGTGGATGTTGGTGGTATGGCAGTAGAGGCTGAACCTTCCCACCAATGTTGTGTTACATTTTGTTGGTGTGCAACAGATGGCAGCAGAGGGGAAGTCTGACAGAACAGCGTTTGATGTGGAAGTGTATATGAAGCAAAAGGCAAAAGTGTGTTAATGAATTCCTCTGTGTGGAAAAAAAGGCACCCACTGACAATCATCAAGGCTGATTGAGACCGAACAGTGGATATGAGTGCAGTGATGTGTTTCAGCAATGGTGACAGGGACAGTGAGTCGCCTTCACTGGTGCAAGTTTTGCAAACATTACATGTAGGCTCTTGTTTGTCTCTGGTGAAAATGCTGATGGTGATAAGTATGCTGAAAAACATTGTTTTGTTGCTGAGAATTTGCTCTATCAAGCAGAGTGACTGTGCTCATTGTATCTATTGTAGTTTCCATGGAAAGAAATAGGAGACGTTACTTTTGGAGCAACCTACGTATATGTGGTACAAGACAATTTCTCTTCACCCAGTGTGGCCCAGGCAAGCCAAAAGGTTGGACACCCATGGTCTAAAACCTTTGTGGAAGTATGGAAGTGGCAGCCGGGAAACAGCAAACTAGTGAACCTTGCAAGGCTTGCAGAACCTGCATCTGCCCTGGATGTTTGCTCTCAAGACTGTGCTCCATGCTGCCTCTGTGGGTGTAACTTGACATCCTCATGGCATCACATCAGCTTCAGGCTCTTAGAGAGATCAGAGTGGGAGAAGGAGAAAGCATAGGTGAGAGGAAAGAAAGTGAGGAAGAAACAAAAGAGAAGAAGAGGTCCTGAAGGTCTGGTCTCAGACTGGACCCAGCAGTGCTGGAAATCTGGTTTGCTCTCTCCAGTATCAGCCATATTCCAATTCACCTGGCCAGGGAAAAGCATCTGTGTTTGGTGAGTGCTTGTGTCTGGGCAGCTCTCTTGTGGGCAGGAATGAGGAGATTAGTTTCTCTCTTTTTCAGAGTGGGAGAAGGTCTAATGGAAGCAGAGGGTTTCAAAGTCCTGCAGATAGCACAGCTAACTCTACTGTACTATACTGCCTTCTACCTTCTTGTTTTTCTCAGTGAAGGCATGTGAGATTATGGTATTGGAAGATGAAGATCCAGGCAGATCTGCTGAAACCCGAAGCCTAAGAGGACTTTGGTATCATGGGACTGGTGACATACATTCTCCCATTCTCTTCGAAATCAAGTTAAATTTATTGGAAAATTTATTGTGAGGGGATCACTGTACATGAATGCCATTGATTACTGTCAGGTGTTGCAGCATCTTTCCAGCTGGAGAGGGGCCAGATTGAGGTCATGGCAACTGTAAGATCCTCCTCCACTGATAAAATCTACATTTACCCTATATGCCCTCCTCCCACTGCTTAACATGGCGCTAGCTCCTGTGTAAGTACGCACTTGCTCCTATTTTGATTGTGCCTCCCTGTATAATGGATATCAAAATATACGGATGTAAAAACAGCTAAGCAAGTGTAAGCTACTTCATTATGGAAACTTGCAGTGGAACACAAGAAATAGCCTTACAAGTAATCTAGGCTAGGTGGACAGAAATTGACATGTATTCTACTGATAAAAATCACAGAATCATAGATAGTATCAGCTTTGTACATTTCCAGCAGGCAAGTAAGGGTTTATGATCCATAACTGTACTTTTCTGCTTCCCAGCACATTATTCTTTTATGCCAGAGGCATCAAGTAAAGGAGCATGGAATCTAGGGTGAATGTGAAACACATTGAAAATACAACATTTCTAGCAGCTCTGTTTAACAAAGATAACAGCTGTTGGTGTCATGGTTTTAATCCAGGGACAGATCATGAAGTGACTAGCTAGTGAAGCACCACTTTAGGTCTCCCTATTTTTCTGCCTGGCTTAACTGTATTGTAGATTTTCTCTTGGGCTAAACCATGTAATCGCTCCTCACCTGGTTACCATATCAGTAAAGCAGAATTAATATTAATTCTTTTTTCTTATCTGTGTAGGTCTTGAGATTAATCTTCAAGAAATGGCTAACTCTTACTGCTTATATGCAGTGTTTTCTACAGTGTCATCGTGTTTTGAACTGGACCCTTTCAGAGCGCTAATTGGTTGTATTATAATCATGCCTGGCTGGTTCCACGCTCTGAAAGACATGTCAGCAGTTGTTTAATTTGTTAGTTTCTGCATTATTCTGAGCTCTGTGGGGTAAACTCTGGAACAATTAGGGGAGTAGCTGCCATGGCAAAGTAATTCTTGTTCTTATATCTACACTTGCACAAAATATGATGGGAATCAGAGAGGCTTGAATCTGCTGTATGAACACTGCAATAGTGGTCACACATGTATTTTACTACTACATTTCACCCCACAGTTTAATGTGTTCCCAGAAATCTTGCATTAATACTTGACTAGGAATCAGTTGCAGATCAATCTGTTGCTTATGTAATTCTGAGCTTCACTGCACTTTTAGGTCAATTCAGGATTTAGGATCTCATGTAACTAGCATATTGTCCTACCTTCTCTGATCCAGTGATTCTTCTGAAAGGCTGAAGAATGTGTTATCTGATGTTATCTTCGGACCTCTTAAGGGTGATTAGGCTTGGGGTCCCAAATTCCCAGGGAAAGCTGAACATTTGACATAGGTTATATGAATGGTTGTGGTGCCTTCATTCTTTATGACTTTACAAAGAGCTGCAGAAACTGCACCTAATGCTAGGTATGACTGGGAGATATTTCTTGACCAAGAGGAGCTTTGAAAACATCCAAGTTAGTGAGTCACTAAAGTAACAGTTTAACAACTGAAGAGAAAGCCCTCCTGTGAATAGTGAGTCCTGCCCGTGTTCTGTCCCTATTTCTCTGTGCTGCACTAATTGCTTCATTTTGTTCAAAACCACAGCAAGAGCATCCTTCCCTTACACTGTTATGCAACTTTTACTTAGTTGCTTTCTGAAAGTCAAAAGAATGTAGCCTTCTAGAAAAATAAATATTTCTATATCAGCTGTGCATCTTTGTTTCTCTTTCTCCTTCGTTTGTGTGATTCTTGTTCTTTCCTTCACAGATATATTTCTCTCACATATAGTCTTAATTTGCATATTGTTTTTCTCTTGCTATATCTTTCCTAGCCTTCTCTCATTTTCTGAAAGACACATATTTTCTTTCCCATATTCTTTACTGTCAATCTTTCTTAATCCTTTCCATTATTGTCTCACTTGCTGTCTGTGGTACAGTACAAGACCTAGAAAGACAGGTGAGAGTTGAAGTTGGAGAAAAGGAATGATGTGGGAGCTGTAGTGACAGAACTCTGGGTGAAATTGAACAGTAGGACTAAGAGGCTGTATTCCACCACCACCTGTTCACACACCTTCCTCCCTTGAGGAAGAAGTTCTCAGGCCCACTTCAGTGTTGCAGTTCACTCTTCTTTGTTCAGCTGCCTATTCTAATAGAAACAAGTAGTGCAGTGCTTGTTATGTTGCAGTCAGATTTCTGTACAGTCTTAGGTGCCTAAATAGACAGTGATATATAGATATAGACAGTGTTAAGGTAATTATACCTAAAAAACTTGCTCCTGACTCACTGAAAAAACCCACTCAGTGGCTGTCATACACTGGAGGCAAATTTCTGTCATTGCTTTCAGACAGCACATCAAATGCAGCATGTGTTATTTTAGAAGAGTTTCCTAGGAAGTCCTTTTACCACTGGAGACAACTGGAATGGTGGAGGCCCTAACAATTTAGTGACAGCAAATTCCAGGTTAGGCAGTGGGGTACATTCCCCTGCAAAGAAGAAGATGCATTGGGCCACAAAGCATGAGGTAACATGACCCCTACCTTACCTGGCAAGGATACAGAAAGCAGGTGATCTTGGCTTCTCCCATTTTTTACCACATCCATGATTGAACTTATTATGTTAGATGGAGAATAAGTTTATTATCGGGACTAAAACAGGGAGTTATGAGACCTAAAGAAGAGCTGAAGACCTTATGGAGATGATAGCAGTATGGTGAGCGGGTTTGTCCTTCAACAGCAAGTTCTGGATTCATTAAGACTATGTTGAGGAATGCAGAAAAAACGTTCTGTTAGTGGAAAAGATGAAAATGGTTCTCTGGTTCTGGGGTATTGCTCTAATCATAGAGTTATCCTGCCAATGAGGAAAAAGAGCAGATTCTTCTTTTTCTTTGAAAAGTAAGAAGGGTGAGTGTTGGAGAGACAAAGGTTGCACATCTCCTCTGGGGGGAGACAGCTCCCAGCAATGCTAAGAAAAATAGCCTCAAGAGTTCTGGAATTCACCGATTTTCTCTAGACCTTTTTGTATTGCCGTCCCCCTAACTATTGTCTTTTTTGGACCTGTAGTAATCATATCTTCTTCCTGGTTCTTTGTTTTCGTTTAAGGTGCTGAGAACGTATTTATGCTGAAGTGCTCAGCATTCTGGCATCTTAGCCTGGAGTCAAGGCCACGAGGTTCTACAGTGCTACCAAAATGGGGTATTTGCGTACACGCCTTATGGATGCAATGTGAAATTTCTTACATATTTTGAAACACTTCACATATTGTTCTGTGATCCCTTGAAGTTTGATGATCTGATAAGGTCTGTTCTGTGTCTGATTCCTGCTGGCTGTACAAACACAACCCAGCAGTACCTGGGGACACTTGGCTCAAAGGCACAGCCCCTGACACTGCTGTCTATGTTCCCATACTCAGTCTCAGCTAAGCCTTCTTTGGTTTTGGCATTTCTTTTATTTCTGCCACCTAATACTACTGTATTTCTGAGTGGAAGGTGATGGGGATGTCTCCACAGGAGATGCCTGCTCTTGCTCTTCCCCCTGAAAAATCTTAATCTATATGTTTTCTTGTTTGGTTGTTTTGTGTTGTTTTTTTTTTTTGTTTGTTTGCTTGGTTGGTTGGTTGGTTTGGTTTGGTTTTTGTTTTTGTTTTTGTTTTTTTGTTTGTTTGTTTGTTTGTTTTTCTTTCCTCCATTTTCTTTTCTCTCTCTGTTGCTTAAGAAATTCAGTTTCACAAGGAGTATGCGTGTCAGGCTGACTTGCAGTGGAGTATTTGGTTCCTCAGAAATGTAACTGCTTAGAAATTGTAAGGCTAAGATGCATACATCTGTGTGTGAATAGGGAGTGTGTGTGTGTGTGTGTGTGTGTGTGTGCTGGGTACTGGTGGGTCCCAAGAGAGGAGAACTGAGAGGAACTCCATGGTGTACAGCAGGAAGAAGTCTAAGGAGGCACCACGAGCAGCATGCAGGGCTGAAGGGCCTCTGCAGAGTGGCTAAACATGTAGGGAATGCTCCAGCTGTGTAAAAAAAGCTGCTCATCGTATCAGCCCCCTGAATCCTGATGTTTCGGAGGCTTCCATGTGTAACACTAGCTCTGTCTCCCAAACACCCTAGCCTGCAGCCTCACTTCTACTGCGCTGCAATCTCAGGGCTGTAACGCAGCGAGGCTCTCAGCCTGCAGAGGACGTGCGAGCCTGCACGGGATGCACCCAGCTCCCCCCAGCGCTTGTCTCCCGAAGGCTGATGACAGCGATCAAGGACAGAGGCGGGCAACTCCCCACCCCCGCTTTTGCCGACCACAGCGTCCTTCCCCGAGGGCCGTCAGAGGCAGGAGCAGAAGCTGGGAGAGAGGTAGGGAGTGCAGGCAGTGACAAAGGAGGAGGGAAGGACTGCAGAAAGGAAGAGCTGGGGAAAGGAGTAAGTGCAGAGGGAATGGGACTGTACAGAAACATGTGCATAGTATTGAAGCAAACACAGCATTACAGGAAGAGAAATACAGAAATCACAACGGAATGGAAGGAGAAAGAGAATTTGGAGAAAGAGAAAGAAGTGAAAAAGGATTAAACTCGACCTGATAGTAGGAATGCACAAATGCAGAAAAAATCAAAAGCTGGCTAGAGGAAGGTAACATGACATGGTAAAACCAAGGCACATAGATGGTGGTGTGAATGTGGCCTCTGGCCCTTGCCAGGGCAGGGCTTTGTAGCAGAAGGATGACATATTTAAATGCATTACTTCATTTGGCGAAGACCACTGGCTGAAGAGAACACCTTTAAAGATTGTCTGGATCTTTTTGTCTTTCTTTATCTTTCCCCATGTGTGGTTTACCTCCCTTTTCCCTTGGCGCTGCTGGAGCTCTCTTAGTAGCTGGGGTTAACAGTCTGGCCAGCACACAGTCCTCTACTATGGTTCCTTGCTATCCTAGAACTGCCATCTCATTTCTTTAGTTTAATTTCTAAGCTGGGGAATGGCAAGTTCTACTTATCTGTGTCATCAGCAGAGGAATCTACAGTCTTCCTTATACATTCAGTCTCTTTTTTCCCAGGTCCATTTCCCCTTACATACATTGTTTGCAGAATGATAAGAGACTTGGCAGGAGAGCTAATTAGGAGTATAATCTCTTGCAAACAAAATGTACCCTGTTCCCACCTGGTCAATTAAACTGGAACAAATCTGTGCAGAAGTATTGAGCTAAGGTCACGCTCTTTCACTCCTGAAAAGATATGTGATGGCTTCTCCTATGGATTCCCTTCAGCCCTACCTGGAGCTGTGGGATAGACAGCTTATTCTCACTACCTGCCAGCTGTCTGTTCAAGCACTGCAGTTGTAGCCAAATGTGATGGTGTTTCCTTTGTGATACAGACCTGCATAACCTTCCCCAAACTCCTGAACTCTCCAAGACTGATGCTCCTGTTGTAAAAAGTGGTGTAGGTGTGGTGGTGGGGAACTGTTGCTATCATAGACAAAAAGCCAAAGAGCAGTTATGAGTCTGTTTTCTCCTAACTGTCCCATAATTTGTGAACTCAGAACTGAAGCTTCTCAATGCTGAAGGTATCTAAACCATCTCTATCTGTTCTTGAAGGAGTCTCTGACCTCCCAGAAGCTGACCTGAGGTATGAACTGTTTTGGAGTAAATGAAATAATCTTGAGAGAGAACTCTGGATGGAGAAATGCAGACTGGAAGGAATGAGCTGTGCAGCCATGACTGTGACCTCTCCAGTTTACAAAGCTGTCTCTTGGGAGAGGCCTGGGCCAGAGCAACCACTGGCCTATCTATACTATCTAAGTGATTTCCACGGCTGGGAGTTGCCACAGAGGAGTAAGCTGTTTGCTTCCACTCTGCATCCTAAACTAATGTTGGCAGGAACAGTAGGAACTCCAGTAGAAAGATCTATCTGTCCATATGAAAATGAAAATGTGTATGCCAAATCCTGCAAGAGGCTTTATCAGGAATAAGATGAGGACATCTATTAGAATAGCATTCCCTGTGCACCTTGTGTGACAATCCCACTTCAGAGATATGAAGGATGACCACATACCCAGTCACTTCAAACACCCTGTTTCTCAAGCAGACATGCAGAATTTTGCAGGGACTCCTCCTCTAGGCTAAGCTTAAAAAATGTGCTAATGTACTGAAGTACTTTCCATGCATTGAGTAGGTATCATGGAATCATAGAATGGCTTGGGTTGGAAGGGGCCTCAAGAATCATCGAGTTCCAACCTCCCAGCTGCAGGCAGAGATGCCAACAGCTAGATCAAGTATTAAATGAGGTTGCTTCAACCTCACCTCAAACACCTTCAGGGACAGGGCATTCACAACCTCTATGGGCAGCCTGTTCCAGCTCCTCACTGCTCTCTCTGTGAAAAAACTTTCCCTTGACATCTAATCTAAATCTTCCCTCCTTTAGTATAAAACCATTTGCCCTTTTCCTATCACTATCTACCTGTGTGAAAAGTTTATTTCCTTCCTGTTTATAACCTCTCTTTAAATTCTGGAAGGCTGTAATGAAGTCTCCCTGCAGCCTTCCCTCTCCAGACTGAACAAGCTCAGCTCTTTCAGCCTGTTTTCATAGGAGAGGTGCTCCAATCATCTTTGTGGCCCTCCCCTGGACCTGCTCCAACAACTCAATGTCTTTCTTGTGTTGGGGGCCCCAGAAGTGGATACAGTACTCCAGGGCTGGTCTCACGAAAGCAGAGCAGAGGGGCAGAATCAGCTCCCTTGGCCTGCTGGCCACAATTCTCTTGATGGAACCCAGGATATGATTGGCCTTCTGGGCTGCAAGCACACACTGCCAGCTCATGTTGAGTCTTTCATCACCAACATGCTCAGACCCTCCTCCTCAGGGCTGCTCTCAAGCCATTCTTCACCTAACCTGTACCTGTGCTTGTGATTGCCCTTACCCAGGCGCAGGACCTTGCAGTTGACCTTGTTGAACTTCATGAGGTTGACATGGTACACCTCGCAAGCCTGTCCAGGTCCCTCTGGCTGGCATCCCTTCCCCCTAGTGTGTCAACTGCACCACTCAGTTTGATGTCATCTGAAAACTTGCTGAGGATGCACTCAAACCCACTGTCCATGTTGCCTACAAAGATGTTAAATAGCATCAGTCCCAGCACTGATCTCTGAGGAATATCACTTATCACTGGCCTCTATTTGGACACTGAGTGGAGACACTGTTGGATCACAACTCTCTGAGTGCAGCCATCCAGCCAGTTGGATTTGAACAAGTCCAGGTAGATGATGTCAGTTTTTCTTCCTTTATCCATTGATGCTGTAACTCCATCATAAAAGGCCACCAAGTTTGTCAGGCATGGCTTGCCCTTGGTGAAGCCATGCTGTTTTTTTACCACCAATCACATCATTTCTATTTTCCATATGCCTTCTGTAGCGCCTTCATGATTTTGCCAGGCACAGAGGTGAGACTGACTGGCTTGTAGCTCCCCGGATCTTCCTTTTTTCCCTTCTTGAAAATGAGGGTTATGTTTCCCTTTTTCCAGGAACTTCACCAAATTGCCATGACCTTTCAAACATGATGGATAGTGGTTTGGCAGCTTCATCCACCAGTTCCCTCAGAATCTGTGGATGCATCTTGGCAGATGCCATAAACTTGTGCACCTTCAGATTGTTTAGGTAATCCTGAATCTGATCTTCACCTAAAAAGGGCAAATATTCCTTCTCCCCATTCTTATCTTCACTTTCTTCAGCTTGGCCGGTGTGGCTAGAGCCCTTGCCAGTGAAAACAGGCAAATAAGTCATTGAGCTTTCTCCATACCCCTCATGACCAGGGCTCCAGTTTCCTTCTGGAGAGGGCCCACATCTTCTCCAACCTTCCTTTTATCACTGATATACCTGTATAATTTTTCCTTGTTCCCTTTTATGCTCCTGGATTTAATTCTATCTGGGTTTACCCTAACCTGATCCCTGACTGCTCAGACATCTTTGTAATTCTCACAGGTAATCTGTTCCTGCTTTCGTTCCTTATAGATTTTCTTTTGGAACCTAAGTAAGTCCAGAAACTCCTTGTTGATTCATGGAGACCTCCTAGCATTCTTGCCTGCCTTGTTCTTTCTTGGGATGAACTGCTTCCTGAGAAATGAGAAAGAATGGGATCTAGTGCATCCTCAGCAACTTTCTGAGGATGCACTAGATCCCGTCATGGATGTCATTGATAAAGATGTTAAAGAGTGCTGGTCCCAAGACAGTCCCTTGGGGAACACCACTCATCACCAATCTCTACCTGGACATAGAGCCACTGACCACAACCCCTCTGACTGTGGCCTTCCAACCAATTCCTTATCCACCAGCCTTCAAATCTATATATCTCCATTTTAGAGATAAGGATGTGGTGGGGGACCATTTCAAGAGCCTTGCAGAAGTCCAGGTAGATGACATGAGTTGCCTTCCTTTTGTCCATAAGTGTCATCACTGCATCAAAGAAGGCCACAAGATTGATCAGGCATGACCTTCCCTTGGTGAAGCTTTGCTGGCTGTATCGAATCACCTGTTCATCCCTCCTATGCGTTAATATGTTTTCCAGGAGGATCTGTTCCATGATCTACCCAGGGACAAATGTGAGGCTCACAGGCCTGTAGTTTCCCAGATCTTCCTTTCTCCCTTTCTTATAGATGAGAGTCACCAAGGACTTTGCCTGACAGCCATGACTTTTCAAAAATATGGTGAAGAGCAGCTCAGCAACCACATCAGCCAGCTCCATTAAGACCCTGTGATGTGTGTTATCCAGCCCCATAGACTTGTACACAGCCTTTTGAAGCAGTCTTGGACTTCCTTTACCGTTATAGTGGGGGTCAATTTGCTCCCCCAGTTCCCACTTAGAGTTTCAGGGATGTGGGGTTTAGGAATATGAGAAATAAGAATCCTAGCTGACAGTGAATACTGAGGCGAAGAACTCCAATGAACTACTACGAGTACCTCAGCTTTGTCCCTATCTTTTGTTGCCAGTTATGCTTTCTCATTTATCAGAGGAGGTATGTTCTCTTTGGCCATCTCTTCTGACCAGTGTACATGTAGAATCTCTACTTGACGTTACTAACATCCCTCACCAGGTTCAGTTGCATCTGTGCCTTGGCTTTCCTAATCTCATCTCTGCATGTCTGGACAGTATCCCTGTATTCTTCATAAGTGACACATCCTTGTTTCCACTGCCTGTACATGCCCTTCTTTTCTCTCCATTTGACAAGCCGGTCCTTGCTGAACCATGGTTTACTGCCTCCTCTGCCTGTTTTTCTGTATGGGGGGACAGAGAGCTCTTGTGCTCTCAAAAAGGCATCTTTAAAGAGTAACCAACTTTCCTTCATTCTTTTGTCTCTAAGGACAGCTTCCCAGGAGATCTCATCCAACAATTCCTTAAGTATCCTGAAGTTCGTTCCCCAAAACTCAGGGTCCTAACTCTACTCTTTTCCAGGCCCACATTTATCGAGATCGCAAACGCAACTAGGGCATGGTTGCTACAGTTGAGGCTGCCTCTTTAACAATTTTCTCACATTGGTGAGCACCAGGCCCGGCAACACTTTGCCTCTGTTTGGTCTGCCCAATACCTGAACTAGAAAGCTATCATCAATAGACTCCAGGAGTCTACTGGGTTGCTTGCAGCTCACTGTGTTGTTTTCCCAGCAGATATCTGGATGATTGAAATTCCCCATCAGGTTAAGATTCCATGAGCACAACACAGTAGCATGCATACAAGTGTTTTAGATGTTTTAATGCATTCTCAGATATAAAAGCATGAGCATATAAATATGTTCATTGGTATAAAAGAATAGACGCATGCACATTTCAATATTATGAATTAATGCACTGGTAATCTCAGACACTAGTATTTGTACAGGAAGTAGCACAATATCACATATCTGTGTCAGAACTGAGAACATTTTATAAAGAAAAGCAAGAGTGATGTAGACCTCTGAGAATCCCCCCCAGCAGTTGTGTATTCAGCAACCTCACATAGCCAAGTGGATGAAGGTAACCATGCTACTTTTCAAAGAGATGAGGGGGGCCACAGGCAAGCAGAAACATGTGAGTGGAAGTGGAAGCAAGCAGCGGCAGGCAGAGTGCATAGATATTCAATGCAGTGTGAGGAGTATCTAGAGGGAGCAATAGAAGAGCCAGATTGGTTTGCATAAGCAGGACAAAATAAATGGCAGGATTATGGATGGTG
This sequence comes from Tetrao urogallus, assembly GCF_951394365.1. Classification (NCBI taxonomy): domain Eukaryota; kingdom Metazoa; phylum Chordata; class Aves; order Galliformes; family Phasianidae; genus Tetrao; species Tetrao urogallus. Next base: position 118,625,201 of record NC_136813.1, on the reverse strand, counting down.
ACGAAGGTGGCTGTAACCCACTGGGGCCCCGCATAGCCCTCCTGCAGGGGCTGCATCCTGCTCATCTCAAGCTTCTCTAGCCAGCCCTGTGCACACTGGGGAGCAGTCTTGGGTGTGCTCCCCATCACTGTCCTGCTTCTGTGGTACCATAGCATGGTGCAGTTGTCCATCTGCCCAGAAATGTCACTGACCATCTTCCAAGAGTGGCAACACAAAGCCTTAGAAAAACAGGCTGTCTCTGGAGGGAGGCCTTTCTCCAAATGTGTGGGGTGGGGGCAAGCCCAGCAACTGCGCTGATGGCCTGAGTTTCGCAAGAAAAAGGAAGGCAAATGAAGCATATGCAATCGATGTAAGGGAGATGCCCACTCCAAGGTTGCTAGTGTCCTGGGTGAGAGGGCAGAATTGCTGAGGTGGGAAGGAAGGACTGTGTGCCATGATGCTTTCTACCCTCTCTCTGATGGCTGGCAATGTGGAGCTAGACTGGTAATCTAAGGAGGCTCTTCCTAGTCATGATTTATCCTCATTCTTCCTGGTGCACTGTGCATGGAGAGGAGCAATGTGTTGCACTTTAAAGTACTCTTCACATCACCTCCTTTTCCATTCTGCTTGTAATAGACTGCTGCTTCTACTCATTGCTACTGAGCAGCAAATACAGGATTCTGTATGACATGGGGGAAGGGATAGCACTGCCATGGGACAAGTCAGAGCATCTCCCTGTTCACTAGCTGGCTTAGCCACTGTGAGAAACACTGCGTGAAACAGTGTGTAAAAGAAGAGAGCATGTCTCAAATCCCATCTTCGCTGAGTTCAACAGCAGCTGATTTTAATCAGCAGCAGTGAGGTGAACAAGACTGCAGAGCAGAGTGGTTATCCAGAAGTTTTATGTCCTTTATTTATTTGTGAATCTAATTACACATGGTCTTACTGGGGCAGTTTTCACAGTCCCCGCTTTCTCCCCCCAGGCTACAACCCTGCATGGAACTGCTGGGAAGTACAATGTGATTCAGGCCATGTACTAAGGAGCAGAATATATATGGCATGTTGAGAAATGTCTCCAGCAGTGGTATTTGTGAATCTACAGCTATGCTTGAGCCTAGTTATAGGTGAGTGTGTTTGTGTCTGAGCTGCTGTATTAATATACGTATTTGTCTAATATATGTAACTGAGGGAGAGTGTGTGCATAGTGGGTGGGTTTGCCTCTGCATACTGTGTGTGTATGTACTGGCTGTGTGCATAGCTTTCTGTTGCTAATGTTGGGGTGTGAAAAGTATGCCTAAATGGGAACAAGAGATAAAGCGGCTTACACTGCTGAAATGTCTCCACCCCATGCCATGGTGTGCGGGCCAAGACTGGCTCTATGTGCCAGCAGACAGCATGCCCTGGCACTTACTGCACTTCTAGATTGGCCAGGCTAGGCATAAAATGCTGTGAGAAAGCAAATGCTTTCTGGATAGTATCTGTATTATTGCAGTGTTGCATCTCTTTAAGCAGAAGAGTACACCAAACTTCCTGTCATCTCTCTTTTGGGCTTGCTCAGTGCTCTGCATGTACTTGAGAGGTTTTCTTTTTATGCCTTCCAGAGGAAAACTGTTTCCCATTAAGAAACAACACCCCCTTCCCCCCCCCCCCCCCCCCCTTCTGAATATATTGTTCTGCCAAGAATATGAAATAAAGATTATTTTGAAGAAGACTAATAAAAAAAAAAAAGAACACTCATTATGCTGCTGTTCAATCCTCAAGAAAAGAAGGGAATGGTCTCAGCAGAAGATTCAACTGAACTGCAACCATTACTTCCTCATCTGTCACCTTCTATTCCTCCTCTGATCTCTTTATGAATTGATCCCCAACCAACCACTCTACTGAACCTAGTATGCTTTCCTGTTGCTATGATGCTGGTCAGCACTTTGCTAGTAAAATATCTTTTTAATTTTACTAGTCTGAACTTTTTTTTCTCCATTTATGATTATGTTTTTAAATTGAATTTAAACAGCCAGTATATTTTATCCATTGCCTCTCAAATTCAGTTTCTTGCTCAGGGTAGAGAAAATTCTAGTAAGATCCATCGACTGTTAAAAACCTTGCCTCAAATATTTAGGCCAAAGCCTTTTCCTTTTGTGCTGCAGCCTCCTGGCAACTTATCCCTGAGTTACCAGCACAGTTCTGCCAGTGCCTTCTACTTCCACAGCCCCTGCAGCTTCTCAATCCTAAGAAGCTTCTGAATTTTTCAGACAGCTCACCTGTTGCCTGTTGACACTAGAAAAAAGGAAGCCAAAATGGAGAAGGATCATATAAAGGACTGTTGGTTATGAAAACATTTGTACAGCATTCTCCACGAGTCTCATGCATACACTTCATTGTTGCTATTCTTAGATATGAACCAATATTAAAGACTGATAAAAAGACAGTACAAGGAAAAAAAAAACATTATCAAAAGCAACAAAAACAATTACAGAAATATATGGCTTCTGTCTATAGTAGAAAGCCTGGTTGCCTTTCTAATTTAATCAGAAAAAGAATGGTGGCTTAGAGCGAAAGAAGTGGATGAGGCCTGAAGTGCCTCAGGTGGAACAAGGGAACCTCAAACTACTCTCTGGGTGTCACATCTGTCTTGTACTGAAGAGTTGGGTGCAGGAAACAGTTCTCACCATAATGCTATTGTTCATGGTTTGCTCTCCTACATGTTGTTTTCTGCAGGTTTGTTTTTGTTTGTTTCTTTTGTTGTTTTTTGGGTGGATTTTTTTTTTTTTTTTGGTTCTTTTTTTCTCGAAAGAATTACTTCCCCTTTGCAAGTGATCGTTAAAGTATTAGAAGGTTTTGACTGTAACGACTTGATTAACAAACTAGGGTAATTGGGTAGGTTTTAAGAAGCCTCAGCTACATTTCACCTTGGAAAAACGCAGAGGTTAAAGTAGACTTTGGATTAATGATAGTGCTATGTGTGTGCTCTCCTTCTTGATGATTCCACAATTTCTTCCTGTACTTCTGTCTGCTTGTGCTTGCCTTTTCTATCAACTCACCTGTTATCCTTTTTCTCTCATGGTCTGCTGCTGCCATTTCCTTTGTTTTCTCTTTTATTTCTCTGCTTTGATCCTCTAATCTGTTTAATTCTCTCTTTTTCACCTAAATATGCATTTTCGTTTCTTGTTCTGTTTTAGTTTGGTTTTGTCTTCTATCTCTCTCTTCTCTATCTCTCTTCTCACTCTTTTAACATTCTGCTGTCTGCAGACTAACCTTATTCCTCACCCATCATCTTGTTTCTCCCTCTTATCTTTTCTTCTTTCTCCCACTCTTTCTCAGCTCTTCTCAACAATGAAAGTTACTCACGGGTTAGCGGGGGATGCATCTGGCCCCTGCTGGCTCTTGTTCTCTCTCCTTTGTTCTGAATACGCTTTTGTTAGAAACACAACAGAAAAGTGCAAAATCATCTCTCAAGGCAAACGCTGCATAATAATTCTCCTTGTTTGTTCTCCTCTTATCTCTGAAGAATTTGTTCTCCAGGCAAAACAGGAAGAAACATGAGAAGGGATTCACCGCAATCCTTTGGAATTTGAATGCAGAACAAAGAGGGGTGGAAAGTAACCTAAGGAGAAAAAGAGGCAGGAAAGAACTTCGTGGAACATTCCCAGTTAACTAAATACTGAGAAGATATGACAAAGCAGCTAGGCTAAGGTGGAATTTATTTTGCCAGGAGCTTACTTGGACAGCAAGTGTAATGATGCTAAGTTGATCAGTTCCTGCCGATCAGTTCCTTTTCCCAGTAAGTTGTGGAGGCATGGATGATATAATTTATTTTTTTTTTAGTACTCAGCTTCCTATGTCTTCTCATTGTATTTTCTGAGCCAAGACCTTGTGGATATGAAATGTGTTTGCCAGAGAGAACCATGCCTCTTGGTGCTCCACTGCTACACTCAAAAAGACAAAGCAAGGTGCTTCTGGCTGGACCATTTTCCAGCTCCAACCCTTGTGATAAAATATGAATAGGCTTGCTTGTTGTTGGAGTTCTTTCTTAATGCTGAATAAGCATTCTCTGACAAAAACAGCTGGAGAATGTAGGTTACTTGGAAATGAAACATTATTTGGCATGCACCATTTTAGTTATGTAAGAGTTCCAAGCAAAAGAAATGAAGCTTCTCAAGTATACAATGAGTCTTTCCCAATTCACATTGTTCTATGGCTAGGATACTAGTGTATCCTATTGTGGGGCACTCAGCATGAAGTTTTGCCTGGCCCTTTCCTTGAAAAACTGGCTGGCTGACAACTGGTAACCTGCAGTGAGCCTCCATCTTCATGCAATTAATACACTTGCTCTCTACAACTACCTGAAAGCAGGTTGTGGTGAGGTGTGGGATCAGTCTCTTCTGCAGCCTAACTAGCGATAGGACTAAAGGGAATGGCCTCAAGTTGTATTCAGGAATATTAGGATATTAGGAATAATTTATTCTCTGAAAGAGCGGTCAGGTGCTGGAACAGGCTGCCCAGGGAGGTGGTTGAATCACCATCCCTGGAGGTGTTTAAGAAACGTTAGATGTTATACTAGGGCAAATGGTTTAATGGGGAAATATTGGTGGTAGATGGACAGTTGGAATAGATGATCTTGGAGGTCTTTTCCAACCTTGATGATTCTATTATTCTATGATTATATTCACGTACATAAAACAACTACAACAACACACACACAAAAAACCAACAAAGAAACAAAAACCCAATTCAACCTTATTAAGTAGATAGTTTTAATTGGTGCAGTATCAGGTATCTCTGCTAAGAAGGCCTTAAAATACTTTCCCAATAGCTACTCAAAGGATGATCTTCATAAAAACAATGTGGGAAGTAGATGTGTGTACTAGGAAAGAAACAAAAGTGTTATTTAAGAGGAACAGACTGTGATGCAAACTTCAAAGCTATGTATTTCAGTACTACCAGAATAACTGGAGGAAAACCAACTGAAATGGGAGAGTGGGGTATTTTCTCCTCATTTCTTAAGGAAATTTCTTTCTCAGTGATGTATTTTCAGCTTCTGTCTCTTTTTTACTGCTGTTTACTCCATCAGCTCTATAAGGATAAGAAACCATCATTCAGTTTGTTTTGCATCTTGTATCAGAGACGTAATTTTCAGTCAAACTTGTATTGCTTCTAAGTTGGACTAGAAGTCAAACATGTATTTAAACTAATTTAATCAAACTTTGTGATTAACGCAATCTTGAAATATGAATTTCCCAGCACTTGCAACTGAGTCATGTGAGCCAAGAAGAAAGTTGTGATGCAATTTGAGCAGATTTTTTTTCTGTCCGGAGATTTCCTCTGAAATTTAGAAATGCTTAGACTCTCTTCAAATATAGCAACTTCACAGATTAGCCAGTAATTGAATATTCAGAGCTATGCCAGAGATTGAGACATCTATGTAATCAGATTTAAGGTGGAGTTTGTTATGCATGCAATTAAGTGGAAAATAAGATAGGAACAAGAAAAATAAGTGTGATTCAAGATCAGTCAGTGTTAGGGAACTAGGGCTAGATCTGGCAGCCCTGTAGAAGCAAGGCTCCACAGCTCCTCGATCCCAAATGCATCCAGGCCTATGATCCCGGTAGTGACACGTACATGAAAAGATATATTTACCACATAAATACCTATATATGTGACCCCCACACAGGCACAGCATTTACATGAGCAGAAGGGCAGTCTGACAACGTGGCATTTGACATGGAAGTGTATGTGAAGGAAATGAATTTCTCTACAAGGGAAAAACTGCACATGTTGACATTCATTAACCCTTGCTCAGTATTTGTGGAAACTAAACAGTGGATGTGAGGACAGTGGATGGTACAATGGATGTGGTGACAGTGGACTACGTCCACTGGTACAGATTTTTACAAGCACAGCATGAAGGCTCTTTCTCATCACAGGTGAAAATGCATAGCTAATGGTGGTGACTATGTTGAAAAACTGTGTTTTGTAGCTGAGAATTTGCTCTATCCAACAGTGTTATTGTGCCCTTTGTGTCTGCTGGGAGTTTCCATGGAAAGAAACAGGAGGCATTACTTTTGGAGTAACCTATCTACAGATACTCAATCCATTCCTGAATCACAGTCTTCCCTTTTGCTGGCACCCAGTCATTTGAGACCTGAAGCCTGCAGCCATAGTCCAGTTTCTGACACAGATAGCCTCTCTGGCAGCTGTCTGGAACTCTGCTGATCCTTCCAAGAAGCAGCTCCTTTACACTCATTGCTTTGCAACTTCCTGCACACGTGGGTTCATTTCACCACAGGCACGTAGGCTCCTCTGATCCACAGTCCTACTGCAGTGGCTGATACTCAGGCTTTCATGCACACACCCAAAATGGGGTGTTCATCACATAGGAAAAGAATTAGAAATGAAATTAAGTGGCAAGTCAGGACAGACTGTGCAGGTGAGGCATAGAGAAAAGCACTGGTCAGCCACAGATGTAGATGGGACAAAACCTTATTTTCCCTTATTTCTCCACTTTCCCACACTTGTTCCTCCCCAAATGACCCAGACTATTCCCTTCTTCCACTTCTGATTCTTCCCCTTATTGTAAGCCCTGTGAAACGTGCGTCCCGTGCCGCAGTGCACATCCCCACGTCCCCATCCCGGCCTGAAAGGTGCTCCGACATCGCTCAGAGCTTTGGGTTTCACACCTGGACAATGGAGCAGCCCCGGGAGTGGCCTAGTCAGGTGATATTTCTTCTGAGCCCCTAATTGCTTTCCCATATGCCATTTTGCCCCTCTGGGCATGTAGAGATGAGACTTTGATGTGCTGATGGCTCCGGTAATGAGCCGAGGAGGATCTGGGCAGGGCTTTGTTGTATATCTCCTCCCGTTATTGTCTGTCCGTTCTCCTCTGTGGGAGTGCAGAGGATCTTTTATCATGTAACCTAAGAAAAAGGAACATGCAGACTTCCTTTTACACAACAGCTTTTCTTTTTTTTTTTTAACTTTTCCCCTGATGGCGACATGATTTCAGCAACACAAAAAGGCCCGTGAAAGGAGTGAAGCAAATTGTTACCCTATGTGAACTATAAATTTTCAGTTATGTACCCATCTGTGATCAGGTGGCAAAGAAACAGTAACGTAGTAAGTAGTAGCGAACTTAAAACGTCCCTCAGATTCCTCGGAATCTGGTAACAAAAATGATGAGCAAACCCCAGATGATTTTCCATTGCAAGGAAATGACATCATGACAACCTCCTCTGACTGCAACTTCATCCCTGCCCCGAGTCTGAGCTGCTACCATTCCCAAAATGTTCACAAGAATTCAGTGAAGATGACTATTGTTTGACAATATTTTTGTCAGGAATTGGAAGTACAGCTCTTCGTTGCTCTCCTGGTAGTTTTGGCAATTTTTTTTCTTAATTTAAATTTAAATTTTATTTTTTACCTTAAGGATGGGCTGCAAATGAATTTATAATACAGGAGCCAGGTTGATTGGAAAGTGTGCTAGTATGGGACTAAGTGCAGCTGCAAAGACACACCCCAGGCTTTATAAGCCATCGCTTACAGCTTTTTTTTTTTTTTTATATATATATATATCTTTAAGCAAAACAAGTAGCGAACAAAAACCACACCCAAGCATCCAGAAGTCTCCTCCAGAAAGTACGAGTTAGGAATTAGCACCCAGCGCTTTTGCCTATGTGCGCTCGTTACCGTGTCCAAGCATTTTTAACTACAGCTTCAAAACAACGTTCTCCACGCAATCCACTGGCGTGTACTACCATCAGCTGATACCTGCGCAGCGTCAAACCTGCAGACAACTGCAGGAGCTGCCCCGCACCCTCACAAATTTTTCCTGCAGCCGAACAGCATCAGCAACTGGCTGCGCATCACTTCGGGCGGCCGCTCCTCCCCCGGCTCCTCCTCTGTCCCCCTCCCAGAACTGAGCCCATAAACCCCCTCCCCTCCCCCCCGAGGGGCTGTTGGGTGCGCTGTCACGCAGACGCCGCAACGGTGCGTGCGCGTGGGCGGAGTAGCTGTGGGGTTCAGTTAGGCTGAGTGCGGGCGCTGGAGCGGTTCGTTGCAGGAGATGGCTGACAAGAAGGTGAGGAGTTGCGGGCGGTCTTCTCATCAGAATTGATGCAGAGCTGGAGCCGCTGTCCCGGAGTGCCGGGGGCCCTCGGCGGGAGCGGGGGGGATCTGGTCGCGGCTGGCGGCGGGTCGCGGTTCATCGCCGTCGCGTCGCGGTTCATCGCCGTCGCGTCACCCGCCGCCATCGGGTTGCGAACGAGGAGAGATGTGGCGGGGCTGGCAGGCCGCGGTTCTCGGCTGGCGGCTCGGCGAGATTCTGTATGTCACGAAAGGACGGGGAGCTTATCTGGGAATGTTTGTGCAGGCCGTGGGGTTGATCCGTTGGTGCGTGTTACCGGCTGCCCGCGTGACGCCGTCTATATTTAATTCGCTTCGATCACGACGTGTCTTTTGTTGGCTGGGTAGTGGTCATCTGTCCCAGAGTTAATAGCAGCGGATTCGTGATACTTAAATGTTTTGTTGGGAGCGTTCAAACTGTCCCTCGATTTCCAGAAGAAAATAGAGCCAAGCCCTTTCCCTGTTCTATTATAGAGAACGGGGTGCGCTCGGCCACTATGATCTGTGCAGCCGTGGGCTGCGGTGAGTTTAGGCGCATCCAGAGAGAGAAGCGGCTATCCTGGAGCAGGATATCGAGGGATTTCTACTTGGCGAGAAGGGGACAGTATTAGGGAGCCTCGTGCTCTCGTCTCCTTGTTAACGGGACGTGAGGGGAGTGTGAGAAACTGAGATAAAAGGAGGGATAGAGAACCGACGAAAGTCACTCGGAGTGTGGCAGAGGCATCTCATGCTGGATTTAACAAATTGTGCTACTCTGAGGTTGCTATTAGTTAAGGAGAGGGGAGCTGAAGGAGAGGCTGGGTCAGGCCATGTGATATCTTGGATGGTATGAGACTGGATGGGAGTTGAATAACTGGCGATAGTCAGGAGAATGGAGCATGAAAGGTGGTGAGAAAGAACTAATCTTATTATAATTTGATTCTGTATAGACCATATAGGCAAGAGGTGCTCACAAAGCAAGTGTCCTATAATTCCTGCTGTGTCCAGAGGAAAAGGGTCAACTATGACTACTACAAGCAGGGCCTTGAGAGGAAGGATGCTCTTATGTCAGTTACTGTGTTGGAAGTGTGGACAGGTGAACTTTGATCTCAGCTTTGGTATACCCGCTAAGGGGAATAAGGCCTGGAGTCTTGAAAGGGCTTAGATGTCTTAATTGGTGTCTAGGTGCTTTGGAAGATTGGTTCTGTGCCAGAACTTCTGGCACCAAAAAGAGAATGGTCATAGGATGGCAGATAGAAGGCAAACCTTGTTCAGCTGTGAATAATAGCATGAGAATCATCTGCTCGATGCAGGAATATTGGAATATATCCCTTTCCTCCAGCATTAACCTTAGCAGGAAGAGACCTTAACATGAGATATTTAAATGATGTAGCAGAGGGAAACCATGCATTAATTTACTTTCTTTTTATTGAGGCTTAACTGGTAGCTTTGTGGGGGGTGTACTGGCCAGAAGCACTTACATGCCTGGAAGTGTGGTACAGATAGCATGAATACTGACAGGTTTCTGAAGTCAGCTGGAAAATGAGAGACTGGAGGTGCTGTGACAGCAGGCCCCATGGACTACTTCATGCTCCTCTGCCAGCCTTAGGAGAATAATTGAAAAGCCTTGTAGTTTTTGAAAGCTTTCAATTGCTCCTACAACCAAAACATGGTATTTCCAAATAATGCCCTGGAAGTATTGGCTGTGTAAGTTCTAATTCCAGAGTCACTTGCTCCCTCCTGCCTCCTTAACAGCTGGGTTAAGCTGTTTTTAAGCTGCAAACTTAAAAACAACAACAACAACAGCAAAAAAAAAAAAAAAAAAAAAAACCCACCAAGCAAACAAACAAACAAAAAAGCCGTCAACAACAAAAAGCCCTGGAAAATATCAGATGCTTTTCTCTGACAGTTAAGTCTCTCAGTCTTTGGGACTTTTGCAGAGTGGAGCTGCTTCCTCAGTGGCTTTGAGTGTTGGATAGTTATTAAATTAAAAACAAACAAACAAACAAACAAATAGAGAGATTCATATGTACTCAAATTCCAGGAGCTGTGCTTTGTTTTGAATATTCACTATTGACTCAGTGGCAAGAAAAATAAATGAGGAATGCTGGCAGCACAGCCTTTTCTGTGAGGGAAGCTGCTGTGCCAGCTTTAGGGGCAGAGCTGGGGACTTCTAGCCTGGGAAAAGCAGATCTGCTGCTGAAGAGTGCAAACTTTAACTGTTAGAAGTGACTGCCAGTGTAGCTCTTATGTAGATTTGAGAAGCATTAGCAATATTATATCCATATCCCACTTATTTTTGGGACTTCCTCAGTTGGAATGAGGAAGAGTAAGACCCTTGTTTCATTACATGTCAGAGATCAGCAGAGCTTTTTTACAAAGCAGATCAACCTAAAATAACAGCTGCTGATGGAGCTGGTGTGTTCATTACTAATGAGCTGGAAGTAGTCAAATGTCATGATGTATAGATGTTGGACCTGGCAGGCTCTCCTTCTAATCACAGAACTGTTACTGTTCAGTTGCACCTGTTTCCAGACTCTGTTGTTGGTACTTAACCTCACTGGATACAAGCATGTTCCTTTACCTTTTTGCTCTTCATTGAAATTGGCCCAGCTGTGTCTTCTATTTATGCTGAAGAGAAACTTAAGTTATGTAGAAAGCATGAACTACCAATTAACCAAACAATTGCATTCTCTCTCTCTTTTTTTTTTTTTTTTTAATATATATATATATACAGAAAATCACTGCATCCCTTATCTATGCTGTTACTGTTGCTGCCATTGGATCTCTCCAGTTTGGATACAACACTGGTGTCATTAATGCTCCTGAAAAGGTGAGAGGAAGAATGCGCTGGGGAAGAAAATGTGTGTAAATGTGCTAGGGAGGAAAAAAAAATAGCATAGGAAGGAGAGAGGAGCTGACAGGCAGCTAATAGTTTAGTTGTGGTGTTTGAATTAAAGGAAAGAAGACATTCAAATGACAGGAAATTTACTGGCGAGGAGAGAGATCAGATTTTAATTTGGAGTGCAGAGTTTTGCTGAAAGGAAGGGGTCCATCTGCCATTTCCTGGAATGCCACCAAATTCTGGGGTTGTCATTTTATTTTTAGTAGTTTTGATCTTTCCCCTTCTCCTTTAGGACACAAGAGGAGAGGAAACACAATTCAGTTATTTCTGCCAGGTGCTACTCTGCTCCAAACTCTTACAAATTGAGTAAGAACGTGCTTCTGGCCTGTTGCACCAGGTCAGGAGATGAGGCAGGATATTCTGAATCAGAATGAAACAGCTGGGGCAGAGAACGCATGTAGAGAGCAGTGCACAGATAAGCTGAGAGGGTTGGTAGGGATTACTGTTCCTTTAGTTTCTCTAAGGGCCTCTGACTTGTTCATTTATTTATTTGTGTTAAGCGTCAATTCAGTGTTTGTAAAAGACAAATCATGCTTATACCATCAGAAAAAAGAAGATGAAGAAAATGAGAAATGTGTTTTTCTTGTAACTGAGATGGTTCTTTCTCGGGAACTGAGTCACCATTACCACATCCACCCCATCTCCAGGAATAGATGTCACATCACATCCTGGGGGGTAGGGTCCTTCCTAGCTAATGTCCTGCTGCCATCTGCTGGGAGCTGGCATTCTGAGGCCACATCCCCTTCAGTTCTTGCAGTGTTCCATTCGTTATCAAAGAGGATACCTCAGATTGAAACACAGCCCTGTTAATGTTGCATCTCACTTTGTCCCAAGGAACAGTGAAGAATTGTTTTGCATAATGCTTCTGCTTTCAGGCTTAACTTGGAGGAACTTCATATGTTTCTTGAACTATTTTCGTTGCAGAGAGCCCTTCTCTATTGCTAGATTTCTGGTGTTGCCAGAAATGTTCCTCTCTGTTCTCTGGCTGTTTTTCTTATTCTCTTTCACTCCCATCTCATGCCTGAAACATCAGCAGTGACCCTGATCATCTGAAAACATTCAGAAGATAAGCCCACTTTCCTTAATTATGCCAGCTCTATGTGAAGCAATCAATTTCTTATCATTCTACTACCAGTCTCTGAACTTCTTGGTGAAACTTTTATTCCTCTTTCATCACTCTGATCTCTTCCTTGTATAACCTACTGCTTTCTACTGAATTCTTAATGCCTATTTTTGCTGCATAACTCCTTGAAAATAGACCATCCCAAATTTTTTTCCTAAATTCCTCTCCCATGGGGTTGGAAACCTTCCTTATCTATTTGGGTTTCTCTTGCAGATTATCCAGGCCTTCTTCAACAGAACTTTATCTCAGCGGAGTGGGAAGGCTATCTCCCCAGAGCTTCTTACCTCGCTATGGTCCCTTTCTGTGGCAATCTTCTCAGTAGGAGGTATGATTGGCTCCTTCTCAGTCAGCCTTTTCGTCAATCGATTTGGCAGGTAAGTTGGGAAGATAAATACAAGTTATTAGTGAATTTATGCTCTGCAGTAGAATTCTGGGAGGAAGAGGGCAGAGATGAGAACTGTTGCAGGCCAAGGCTGAAGCTGAACAGGAAATACGGTTCTCTCCCTGCTCCCAAGCTAAGACTCATGGATAGCTTTATCTTTCTTCTTATGGTTTTCTTGCTCTGTTACTAGTTAAAGCTCAGCCTTGGTATTTCTGTCTTGGCAGGAGAAACTCCATGCTGCTGGTGAACATCTTGGCTTTTGTTGGGGGTGCTCTCATGGCCTTATCCAAGCTTGCAAAGGCAGTGGAGATGCTGATAATTGGGCGCTTCATTATTGGCCTTTTCTGTGGTCTGTGCACTGGCTTTGTTCCCATGTACATCAGTGAGGTCTCACCCACCAGCCTTCGTGGAGCCTTTGGAACACTCAACCAGCTGGGCATAGTTGTAGGCATCCTGGTGGCCCAGGTAGGCTTGACAGACTTCTACTTGGAGGTAAAGGGTATGTGAAGAAAGGCTTTGTGGACTTGATCTTGTGAAGTTGTCTGACTTTGCCATTAGGAGCAGTATCTTGTCCTCTCATACTCTATTTCAACAACTTTATTTCTCTCAAATTCTTGGTGTAGATTTTTGGCCTCAAGGAGATAATGGGAACTGAAGCACTTTGGCCACTGCTGTTGGGGTTCACGATTCTCCCAGCAGTTCTGCAGTGTGTGGCTCTTCTTTTCTGCCCTGAGAGCCCCCGTTTCCTGTTGATCAACAAGATGGAGGAAGAGAAAGCACAAACAGGTAAGAACTTGTCTCTGAAGGGGCAGGACTGTATTTTGATTCCCTGCTCTGAGCTTGAGTGGAAAGCCGAGATTGTCTATAGAATCTGTGGTAGACAAGAATGTGAATCCCAGAGGATACTAACCTTTCCCTCCCATCTTTTAAATTGTACCAGTGTCAAGAGTTGAGAAACCTGTAATCCCAATGAAATCTTGGTGGGATTAAGAAGCTAGGAGTGGCACCTGGCCAGGTGGGATGTGGCAGTACCAGCTGCTGCAAATATCAGCTTCACCTAAAGCAAATTTAACAATGGATTAGGAGGGATCTACTCCTACCACAGAGGCCTGGAATCGTCTCTGGCAAGAATTAGGGATCAAATGCAAGTTCAGAGCACAAGTAACATGAAGAGTGTCTAGGGTCTGAGTTTGGTTTCCATGGTGATCACAGCTCCCTGAACTGTGAGTTGAAAAGATGAGCAAAAGCTGCACGTAGGGACTCTGTCTTTGCAGCAGAGCAGGCCCAAGCACAGGCTTGTATATGGTTCTGTCTTCCCAATGTGCTTTCCCTCAAATAGCAGAATGGTCTGGGGGAACTTACTGGTTCCCCTGTGCTGAGGTATGGACTCTGTTTGCAGAACCCGTGTGGGAATGTTCCATGTTATGCTTTTGGATTCTTTCCTGCAGTTCTCCAGAAGCTTCGTGGTACACAAGATGTATCTCAAGACATCTTGGAAATGAAAGAAGAGAGTGCTAAAATGTCTCAGGAAAAGAAAGCAACTATACCAGAGCTCTTCCGCTCTCCAAACTATCGTCAAGCCATTATCATTTCCATCATGCTACAACTCTCTCAGCAGCTCTCAGGCATCAATGCTGTGAGTTAACTTTGTCATGTCTATTGGGCTTCTGGGTGTACTTGTGCTTGAAGGTAGCTGCTTGCTGTTTGACTTGCTGCTTGCTGTCTTTCAAAGACGTCTTTTGTCTGGAAAACATTTCTTTGTGATAGTGTAGAGGTTGCGAAGATGAAGATGACAATCATTTTGGCCTTTATGTGTCTTGCACATACCCTGGCAGGACGTTAGAGATATGCATCAAGCAAATGGAACTTGACTGGAATTATGCTGTTGATTGCTTTTACACTGCTGAGTGCTTGTTAGGATTGTGCCATTAAGTAAGGAATGAGGAACATGCTTTCAAACTCTAAGACTGCAATGGTATCCAACTTTTTGCTTCTCTTCCTAGGTATTCTATTATTCTACAGGGATTTTTGAAAGAGCTGGTATCAGACAGCCTGTGTATGCCACCATTGGAGCTGGTGTGGTAAACACAGTCTTCACTGTTGTATCCGTAAGTAGAACAAGGCCTTCTCGTGAGAAAAGTTGCTTGTCTGCAGGTGATCTTTTGAGAGATGTCACTGAAGACAGGTAGTTGTGCTGTGGTAAAGCAGTAGTTGATTACTGATCTACAAGAGCAAAGAAAAGAATGCATTAAAAGTATTGTGGGAGAAGAGAACATATTCTCTTAATATTAATCTTAAAAGAGAACATTTAAGAGGGGAAAAAAATGAAGTAAAGGATGAACGTAAGAGTGTTGGTGGAGGTAGAAGATGAGGGAAGGCAGTAAGAAGAGAAATACTTGTACTGAAGAGCAACTTGATGACTTAACGTTGAGGAATACAGGAAGATGCGAAAGAGGTGCAGTGCATGCTAACTGAGGGAGCCTCTTCTGCTTTTGCTACTTAACTTATTTAATTCTTTGTGTTTTCAGCTGTTCCTGGTAGAGCGTGCAGGGCGCAGGACCCTCCATTTAGTTGGTTTGGGTGGCATGGCTGTGTGTGCTGCTGTTATGACTATTGCTTTGGCTCTGAAGGTGAGTAATTTGTTTTATCCAGACTGACCCTAGTAGGGGATCTATAAGACTAGTTGTAGAGGGCTGACTTTCAGAGCAAGGCATTTATAGCTGGGGCAAGGGCTTATCATGGGCTGTGGCTAGAAGTGCAGTTTCTTTATGGCAGGAGCTGTGCTATAGCATTAACAGTACAACTAAGAGAATGATGTGCTGTGTCATGTTTGCTTTTCAGATAGCAGTTAATTGTATCTTATTTCCTTGCAGGATACTGTGGTGTGGATCAGATATATCAGCATTGTTGCCACTTTTGGCTTTGTGGCCCTTTTTGAGATTGGCCCTGGACCTATCCCTTGGTTCATTGTGGCAGAACTTTTCAGTCAAGGCCCACGGCCTGCAGCCATGGCAGTGGCTGGTTGTTCTAACTGGACCTCTAATTTCTTAGTGGGAATGCTATTCCCCTATGCTGAGGTAAGGACTCAGTTTGCAGAACACTTCAAGAGAGCTGCAGCATTGTCGTGGGTATCCAGATCGGCTGTAGAATTTTTGGTGTTAGCAGCCTGATCTCGTTGAATTTTGGCTCTGCTTTGGGCAGATGACTGAATCCCTTGAGGGGTCCCCAAGTCTGTATTCTGATTGTTATTGAAGGTTAGAGTGTTGTAGCTAGCCTTACATTCTGCTTTGTTACTTTTTGTAGTCTAGAGCCATTTTAATACATTTAAACTTTTCCTTTAAAAGCCTTAGTTCTGGACAACCAGAACCAGTATTAAATCACTTCGGAAGTCCACAGAAATGTGGTACTTTGAAAAAGATCTTTGTGTTGAGGACAAGTCAATGAGGGCATTGCAGGAGAAGGAAATGACTTCACTTCTAATTTTTTTTTTTTTTTTTTTTTCAAATTAAAAACTTCTGTTTTTATTCTTACTGCAGAAATTATGTGGCCCCTATGTCTTCCTTATCTTCCTTGTTTTCCTGCTCATCTTCTTCATCTTCACATACTTCAAAGTGCCAGAGACCAAGGGCAGGACTTTTGAAGACATCTCCAGGGGCTTTGAAGGACAAGCAGAAACATGCTCCCCATCCTCGCCACCTGTTGAGAAGAGTCCCGTGGTGGAGATGAACAGCATAGAACCTGAGAAAGAAGTTGCCTAAGATTCATGACACACCCTTTCTTTTGACTCTTACGTATTCATAGAGTCATTAAAGGAATGAGCAAAGAAATTACGAGAACTGGAACAATTTATTTCTCTAACTGCTGCTATTTTCTTCTCTGTATTCCTCTATACTTCTTGTTCCCCCTATTCTGCTAGGCTTACCAGCGTTAAGCAAATCTGATATATAGGCCATTTTAATTTTCTTAAATACTGGAAGGTACGTGGCACTCTAGCAAAAATAATCTCATTCTTTGCCACAAACATCGGGTGAACATGTTGGTAATACTGTTACTTTTCTCACCTGTAATTGCTACTTGGAAGTAACATAATTATTTATGCAGTGACTGTAATGTAATTTAAATACTATTTTTGTAGTGAGTTAAAGTTGCCCACTAAATAAGTCCCCTGCCCTTCATGTCTACTCTGTGTGGGTGTATGTGTGAGCGTGTATGTGCAGTGTTACACTGGAATTTAGAAGCCTACTAAAAAGCCATCTCCTTGCTTTGTCCTTTCCAGTGTGCACTTTTTTTCAGCCTCAGGAAAAGGGGGACCAAGTTGCATGCCTATGTTTTTTCTTTTATTTTTTTGTATAGACAAACAGAACTTACTTTTACTTAAGTTTATTTATTTGTATGTCACCTTGTAAATATTTATTTTTTTAATAGTGTACAAAAATGTACAGATAATGAAGTTGAAGATGTTTGACTTTGTTATTCTAACAGAAGATGCTGTAGACTTGAGGTGCAATAAAACTGTAGAGAAGGAATACTGTACTGAAGAGTAAGTTGGGTGTTCTGGATGGTAGAACAGAGCCAATTGTGCACGTCACCTTTTAAAGTTAATTCTGCCCTTTGAAAAGTAATTCAAGTAACTGAATGCTGATGAGAAGCAGTATGTATGTCCACCAAAATTCGTATGCGATTTAGATATTTTGGGTGGTGACTTTAAATATTGCTCTAAAGTATTTGGAAAGTGATATTGCAGCAAAGAGGTGTTATTATTTTACATTTTCAGTAACAGTTCAGCGTTGTTCAAGATGATTAATGGTATTGACTGCAAACCAGAACTTGACTTTTGCCTTCTCTTGACTTTTTGGCCTCTCTGCTTTATTCTAGTAGGCCAGGAAGTTTGATGCTTGCAGGTAGTTACTTAACTGCATGGGGCTAAAAGTTGTTTTCCAAAGCTGTTAAATAATTATTTATAAATATTGGAGGCAAAACGGACCATTTATCTACCAGGGTCATGCCATGGCACATGTACATACATAGAGATACTGAATTAGGGACTAGAGCTACTGGAATATGCTAGTTAAGCAGCTTGAAAAATTCAGTCTATAGTTGGTTGTAGGCCAAATGTTTTTGTTCTGTGTCCTCTCTGGAAGAGGCAGTGTCCAGCATTGTTCATTGTTCTGTGCAAATCTGTAGCATTACCTCTGTTAGACCTAACAAGGCAGACACAGGGGGTATTACATAGCTAATGCTCTCTCCTCTTTCTCATTGCTAGGTAATCAAAAGTGTATATTTACCCACAGTTACTGAGCTAAGTATAAGCAATCAGTTCAGTTTAGGAAGAGAGGAAAAAGTAATATATGATATTTTGGGGACTGTTGCTTCCTCTGACTATAGTGCTCTGAGTTTTGGCCTGTATAAGCTAGGAAAAGTAGTGGAGAGGGGTGGGTAGACTTATTATCGTAGGCCTGCATACTGCTTTTTTGTCTTAATCAAACTCAGGTCTACCTGTAAACTCACACCAGAGTTCATTACTAGGCATCTTTTATGAGAAACAGGTTTGCAGCAGGTTAGATGAGTAGAAGAAAGAAGGGCCCCGAATGAGAGAAATGACAGCAAAATTGGTAATAGAACACATAACCCAAGTTTTCTTCAACTTGCTATGAAACTATGTTTTCAGGATTGTCCCTTTAGTTCTAGAGTTGTCTTTAGCATTTTTTTAATAACTAGTGATGAGACCTCTTTTTTTTTTCTAACCTTCCCTAATGAGAAAGAGTTAGAGAGATCAATAAGATTTGCCTCTGTGAAATACTTGCTGTGATGTTGTTTGAAGTACTTCCATCTTTGCACAATATAGTCCTATTGCATCCAAATTTCCCCTGCTTTCCATCAGGCTTCTCTAGGAGATATTTATTCCGAGAGGTATTAATAAGACTACTTCACTCCTGACTTTTGTATTTTTGCCCATTTATACAGTTTGTGCCCTTTGCAGGAAAATGTCCTCTGTATGGACATCTGCTGTCCAAGGAAATTTCTCCCACAGCTATGTATTCTATACTTTGCTTACAGAAGTGTGTTGGCTTGGATCAAAATGTACAGGTCTTTCTCATATGGTATCTTTTGTTATTGTGTAATAGCATTGTGGATATTTCTGATGGGTTTTATAAGCTTATTGTGATTTGTTTCATGTTTTTAAAATAAAGATTACAGGTCTAATTAATAACTGCCATGGGTTTTATCTTAACAATATAGTTCATAGGTGTCCAACCTTTTGGCTTGCCTGGGACCTACCGAGTGACGAATTGTCTTGGACTACATATAAAATACATAATATAGTTACTGCGTATAAGTAATAACTTATGCACAAAAACATAAAACTAGTGAAGTATTTGACCTTGTTTTTTGCAAAACTAATGCATCAATCTGTTTTGGCAGTGGTGGCAAACTTGGTGAGTTCTCAAGGTGATTATTGGAGATTTTTGAAATTTTACTTAACTGTTGAAAGTAGTTGTTTACAGATGTGCATACTGCCCAAAAATTGAAGACATGAATAAGGTGTGACTATGAATTGAGAGAGATTTTTCTGTTAAGATAGATCTTGAAATCTACTTAAAAGGAGGGATCAGATTTTTCTTTGAGTTGAATATCTGATTGCAACAGTAAATTCCATTTGAGAGTTCACAGGTACTATGTCTGTCAACTGAAAATGGAGTTGCAGATATGCAAAAATGATTTTTGTTTAGCAGTCTTGAAAACTTCAATTCCTTTATCAATAGAAAGGAGGGCTGCTTACTTGTTGTTTAGAGGACAGGTTAGTCAGTGTATCAACATGCATAAAATGATTTGCCATAATTTGAGTTGGCACTGCACTCTTCCTGTGTGCTTATTTCAGTCCAGATAGTGCCAATTGCACACTGATATTTGCTTCCTGCTGAGTAATAGGTGCATACTCAGGGCTGGACCTGGCTGGTTGGTGAGGAAGAACTGTTGCCACGATGGGCAAAGGTTAGGAGGCCGTGGAGGCCACAGGCTGTTAGCTGGACATACTTGCTATAGTTGTTTTGTACTCCTAACAAACGTAGGCTATATCCTGGTATGTCACAAGCTCTTTCTCTGGATAGCTCAGCAGCCCGGATTTGCAATTTTATTCTAGTGTAAAGGGCGATTTCCCTAAGCCTTCCATGCTTAATAGCTTAATGAATTCCTTCACTACTACTCTTCCTTAGTACAGACATACCTCTTACCAGGATTTGGGGGTCCTGGTAGATGAGAAGCTGGACATGAGCCAGCATTGTACACTTGCATCCTGGAAGGCCAACTGTGTTCTGGGCTGCATTAAAAAAAAGTGATGGCCAGCAGGGATAGGGAGGTGATTGTCCCCCTCTACTCAGCTTTTGTGAGGCCCCATCTGCAGTACTGTGTCTAGGCCTGGGGCCCCTGGTACAACAAAGGCACAGAGCTCCTGGAATCAGTCTGGAGGAGAACCACTAAGATGATCAGAGGGCTGATCATCTTAGTGCACCTCTCCTATTAGGAAAGGTTGAGGGAACTGGGCTTGTTTAGCTTGGAAAAGAGAAGGGTGTGGGGAGACCTCATTGCAGCCTTCCAGTACTTGAAGAGAGCATACAAACAGGAGGGGAATAGTGATAGGACAAGGGGGGGATGGTTTTAAACTGAGGAAGAGGAGGTTTGGGTTAGATATTAGGAGGAAGATTTTCACACAGAGGGTGGTGACGCACAGGAACAGATTGTGGATGACCCATTCCTGGAGGCATTTAAGCCAGGCTGGATGTGGCTCTGGGCAACCTGGTGAAGTGGTTGGTGACCCTGCATATAGCATGGGGGTTGAAACTAGATGATCACTGTGGTCCTTCTCAACCAAGGCCATTCTATGATTTTTGTGATTCTTAGCCCAAATCCCCTAAGCGTGGCCTTCAGCAGTACTTACCCAAAATTTCTTGATAAGGGGAGGAAGTGATTAGAGGAGCAGGATCTGGGCTAGTGGGTGGTAAAGAAGAAATTTCACTGCCTTCGCAAGCAGGAACTAAGAGCAATTCATCAAAAAGTATGAAAATATCCCTCTTATGAAGAATATGGAGGAAAGTGGGAGAAAAAAGCAAAAAAAAAACAAAAAAACAAACAAACAAAAAAAAAACAAAAACCAAAAAACCTAAGACAACGAGCTATGCCAGAGGTAAGCCAGTACAGCTTCAGCATCAGCAGATACTGCACAAAGTGTGCACATCAGGTGGTTTGAGTACTTAAAGATTTTTTTTCCAGTTGAAATGTTAATTACACCCAAGCCAAACAGTTCTCATGGCCACCACAATTCCACTAAAGGTCATTTATCGCTGAGATAACGTTATCATAACAACAGAACATCACAAAATGTCATTTATTGACACTTGTTTCCTTTTTGTGTGTGTTATTTCCAATGAACTTAATCGTACACCGGACATGAGAACAGTTTATGTGAAAAGAAATGTGAAAACACAATTTATTGAAACTGGATTTTATAGATGTCTGCCTTGTGCACAAATCTTTGCATTTGATTTTATGTTACAGACATCTCATTAGTGGGTGAGTCCATGGGCATGTTCTTTCTCCTCTGGAGACTTGCCGATGTGACTCCCATCTGCAAGAAGGGTTGTAAGGAGGATCCGGGGAACTACAGGCCTGTTATCCTGACCTCAGTGCCAGGGAAGGTTATGGAGCAGATTGTATTGAGGGAGATCAAGTGGCAGGTGCGGGACAAGTGGGGATCAGGCCTAGCCAGCACAGGTTCATGAAGGGCAGGTCCTGCTTGACCAACATGATTTCCTTCTATGATCTAGTGACCTGTCTGGTAGGCAAGGGGAAGACTGTTGATGTGGCATACCTAGACTTCAGCAAGGCCTTTGACAACTGTCTCCTACAGTATTGTCCTGCAGAAGCTGGCAGCACGTTGCTTGGACAGGTACGCTCTTGGCTGGATAAGGAACTGGCCGGAAGGCTGGGCCCAGAGAGTGCTAGTGAATGGAGCTAAATGCAGCTGGTGACCTGTGATGAGCGGTGTTCTCCAGGGGTTGGTGCTGGGGCCTGTCCTCTTCAGTATCTTTATTGATGACCTGGATGAGGGCACTGAGTGAGTTTGCAGATGACACCAAGTTGGCTGGAAGTGTTGATCTGCCTGGGGGTAGCGGGGCCTCCAGGGATCTGGAGAGGCTGGATAGCTGGGCTGAAGCCAATGGAATGAAGTTCAACAAGGCCAAATGCCAGGTCCTGCACTTCATCAGCAACAACCCCAGGCAACGCTACAGGCTTGGGGTAGAGTGGCTGGAAGAGTAGGTAGAGGAAATGGACCTGGGGGTATTGATTGATGCTCGGTTGAGCATGAGCCAGCAGTGTGCCTGGGTGGCCAAGAAGGCCAATGGCATCCTGGCTTGCATCAGGAATGGTGCTGCCAGCAGGAATAGGGAAGTGATTGTCCCCCTGTACTCAGCTCTGGTGAGGCCGCACCTTGAGTGCTGTATCCATTTTTGGGCCCCTCAGTGCAAGAAAGACATTGAGGCCCTGGTGTGGGTTCAAAGAAAGGCGACAAAGCTGGTGAGGGATCTGGAGCACAGGCCTTATGAGGAGTGGCTGAAGGAGCTGGGGTTGTTCAGTCTGGAGAAGAGGAGGCTCAGAGGAGAACTTTTTGCTCTCTATAACTACCTAAAGGCAAGTTGTAGTGAGCTGGGAGTTGGCCTCTTCTCTCATGTAACTAATAGGACTAGAGGGAATGGCTTCAAGCTGTGCCAGGGGAGATTTAGGCTGGATATTAGGAAATATTACTTTTCTGAAAGAGTGGTCAGGCACTGGAATGGGCTGCCCAAGGTGGTGGTGGAATCACCGACCTTGGAGGTGTTCAAGGAATTTGAATTTTGTGTTGAGGGACGTGGTTTAGGAAGAACTATTGGTGATAGGTGGACTGTTGGACTGTATGATCTTGAAGGTCTTTTCCAACCTTGGTGATTCTGTGATTCTGTGTAAGGGCAGAGCAAGTCCGAGGCCACCTCATGGGACTGAATGTGTACAAGTTTATGGAGCCAGATGGTGTGCTTCCCAGGGTTCTGAAGCAGCTGGCTGAGGTGGTTGCCGAGCTGCTCTCCATCATAATTTAAAAATCGTGGCTGTCAGGTGGGGTGCCAGATGATTTGGAGGGAAGGTCACATCACTCCCATTTATAAGAAAGGGAGCAAGGAGGACCCAGGGAACTACAGCCTGCTCAGTCTCACCTCTATACCTGGGACGATCCTCTGGGAAAAACAGATCCTCCTGGACAACATGCTTGATGAATGTCTGATCAGAGACAGCCAGCAAGGCTTCACCAGGGGAAGGTCATGCTTAACCAATCTGGTGGCCTTCTATAATGGAGTGATGGCTTTGGTGGACAAAGGGAAAGCAACCAATGTCATTTATCTGGACTTGAGCAAGACTTTTGACATGGTCACCCACCACATCCTTATCAAATCTGTGGATTTTATGTGATGGGTGGACCCCCTGATGGATAAGGGATTGATTAAAAGGCCACAGGCAGAGGGTGGTGATTAATGGTTCTATGTCCAGGTGGAGGCTGGTAAAGAGTGGTGTCTCCCAGGGGTCTGTCTTGGAACTGGTCCCCTTTAACATCTTTATAACATCTTTATTAATGACATCGATGACAGAATTGAGTGCACCCTCAGCAAGTTTTCTGATGACACCATGTTGAGTGGTGTGGTTGACACGGTGGAAGGAAGGGATGCCATTAAGAAGGACATTAACAGACTCAAAAGGTAGGCCTGGGTGAAGCTAACAAGATTCAGACAACAAAGTGCAAGGTTTTGCACTTGGGTTGGAGGAATCCCAGGCATTTATACAGACTGGAAGGAGCAGTCCTTGAGAGTAGCTCTGAAGAGAAGGACCTGGGGGTCCTGATGGATGAAAAACTGAACGTGAGCCAGCAGTGTGCTCTTGCAGCTCAGAAAGCAAATGGTATCCTGGGCTCCATCAGAAGAGGGATGGTCAGCTGGGACAGGGAGGTGATTGTCCCTCTCTACTCTGCTCCTGTGAGGCCACATCTGGAGCCCCCAGCACAATGAAAACAGAGAGCTGTTGGAAAGGGTCTGGAGATGCCACAATGATCAGAGGGGTTGGAGCACCTCCCGTCTACAAAGACAAGCTGAGGGAGCTGGGCTTGTTCAGCATGGAGAAAAGAAGGCTGTGGGGTGATCTAATTGCAGAATTCCAGTACCTAAAGGGAGTCTGTAAACAGGAGGGGAGTTCAACTATTTGAAATGGTAGATAATAACAGGACAAGGGGAAACAGTTTTAAGTTGAAGGAGGGAAGATTGAGATGGATGTCAGGGGACAGCTCTTTACTATAAGAGTGGTGAGGTGCTGTAAGAAGCTGCCCAGAGAGGTTGTGTATGCCCTGTCCTTGGAGGTGTTCAAGGCCAGGTTGGATGGGGCCCTGGGCAGCCTGGTCTAGTATTAAATGTGGAGGTTGGAGATTCACGATCCTTGAGGTCCCTTCCAACCCAGGCCGTTCTCTGATTCTGCGGCATCTCTATTTTTGTCTTTCATTACAAAAGCAGCTCTTCCAGCCTCTTCCTGCTTTTTCTTTTCCTCTTGCATACATACTTCTTGTATTCTAATTCATTGTGCAAGTCCTTCCTTAGCCAGGATATTTTTCTGGCAGAGTTCCCAGACTCTCAGCAACAAGGACGGTTTGAAGAAGTTTTTCATTCCTCATCTCTCTGCATGCACTAAGACCTTGGGTGTTGGCAAGCAACTACTGATGCTGCTGTCACTGTCCTTGCAGTTCTGATACTGAACAGTGGAAAGTCATTGATGGCACAACTGGAACTGAGGGCTTCTGGGGCGCTTAAAGGCAGAACTCAGCAACAGAGATAGTTACTTGCCTTCCACCATGGTGCCAATTCAAAGTGGAGAAAAGCAGGCTGCCTGTGCTGAAGGACAACATATTCCCAGGGTCTGATGAGTACGTTCCACTGTTTGAGAGAAGTCAAAAGAATATATCAATGTCAGAGATGCAGTATGCAGAGCTGGTAGAGCATGAACAAGGAATGAAATAACAGAAGCAGGCTAAACTGAAAATAAAGTAGGTATTTAAGGGAGCAGAATCATAGGAAGCCAAGGAAGGATGGAATGGAGGAAATCACTAAGAGATGATGCAGCACAAGGCCTGTCAGAGACAGCGTTGACTACAGAAGGGAGTCCTAGAGCAGGCAAGAGTTGGGGATTGTTATCACAGAGCCAGGAGGATTATCATATAGCCAGAGCATGTCTCTCACTCAGTGTCTATCAGTTAGAGCAGAAGACAAGAGGAAGTTCTGTGTGATCACTAGAGGGAAGAACTTATACAGTGAAAATCGGTCAGGTCTCTGAAGGCAGAAGGGATCTAAAAGACCAGTACAGGAGAATCCTTGAAAGCAGCATGGCTGAAGGGAAGTTAACAAAAGGAGCAGAATAGTTTGCCGCTGGCGTTATCTAGCTGTTAGCTGTCCCATTGTGAAATATCACTTGGGGGTTTCTTCTGCGATAAATGCTGTCTGAGAGCACGCTGCTGTGAGGCAGAGGAAGGAAATAAATTCTATCTCCTACAACAAACTGCAGCTCAGTACTTGCTGTATCTCATCAGTCTTTGTCTCTTTGTTACCAAGTGCCACCCAAACCAGTGTTTTCATGTCCAACCAGGAGTGTTCTGCAGTTACAATGGCTGCCAAGCTTGCTGGGATAGTGGGAATGAACTAAAAACTGCAGGCAGATCTGGAGTAATGGATATACTGAAGAACAATCTTGTTCTGTTAGCCAGATACAGGGCTTCGGAATCTGTGGGTAAAGCAAAGCCTGAAGGCAGTCAATGTTCAATTGAGAGGAGAGTAGGGACACACGAGTGTGCTTGCAAAAATATTGGGTAAGCAAATGCAGGCTGAGTTTGATGTTTAAAAACAGACAGCAACATCACAAGACAATGCAAGTGTTTAGAACATGTGTGTAACTCTGGCAGGTCTAAGATGAGAGGCAGGGGTAAACAGGGACTGAAAGGAGACTGAAGTAGATAATGAGAGGAGTGACTGGCTATTTTGGATGCGGTAAAATGCTGTGACGCTGTGTGTTTTCTTGTCCAAGCTTTTACTCTGAGAGACCTTACTGGAAGAAGGGATAGTCAGTTGAAACCTAGCAAACAGAGCAAACCAAGTGACCCCGGTCTTATCATGTGGCAGGGCTGGTGGAGGAGGTACCAGGCATGCAAGGCACTGGCTGTCCTGTGCGGCTGCGTAAAAATTGTGCCAGCTGCAAGTAGGAGGGGCTGGCAGTGCCATCTCCTGGTCAGAGCGTGCAGCGGGAACCTCGCCTCTGGTCCTGCTGCTGGCCTCACTGCACCAGGGGAAAGTTATGAGCAAGCCGGCTATGAAAAGGCAGTAACCAGAGCACCCATGTTCAGCTAAATTAAATATTGACGTAGTTTAAAAAAAAAAAAAAAAAAGGTACAGAGCTACCCAGGTGTTGGCAGTAACTGCTGGAAGAAAGGCTAATGTTTTCTGGACCATTCCCCCTCTTTCTCCCTGAGTTTCTGTAGACACAACGTTTCTTTGCTGCAATTCTTTCCATTGGACTTTCTGATGGACCAAACTTCATCTGCATCACCTCTACATCACTGATGAAGTCTATTGTATCCTGTTGCTGCAGAAATTGTATTTGGTTTGATAAATTCAGCACTATCAGTTTTAATGACCATCACTGATAAGGCAGCTGAGTGTTGTTGGGGAAGGCTGGCAGCCTTTGAAAGTTTCCAATAAACACAGCATAGCCATGCTTTCGCAAGGGCAAGGATGCAAAGCATTTAAGACTGTCTTACCAGCCTCGTGGACTTAATTATAGATAAATCTGCAGGATATGAGCAAGCAGCTTCTGCAGAAAGTTTCTCACATCTTGCAGACTTAGGATGCCCATAGTTCAGCAAAATTAGTTTTCATGAGAAGCCAAAATGGCACATGTTTTTTCCTCTGTGAAAAGCTGCTAGAATTTATTGTCAGCTACCTGCAGAAAGAGATCAAGGCAAACTGATAATTGCAGAACCTATTGATTGCTTAAAGCTTACTTGAGTAGTGTGTCAGGAGTGGTGTGTCAGGAGCAGCCTTTCCATACCAATGCACGCAGCCTGAGTAACAAGCAGGAGGAACTGGAAACTGTGATGCACTCGGAAAGTTATGACCTTGTTGCTATCACAGAAACATGGTGGGATGACTCCCACAATTGGGATACTGCGATCGATGGCTATAGACTCTTTAGGAGAGATAGGCGAGGTAGGAGGGGTGGGGGAGTTGCTCTCTATGTCAGAGATTGGATAAACTGTGAGGAGCTCCCTACGAGAAACAGTCAGGAACAGGTTGAGAGCCTGTGGGTTAGGATTAGAGATGGGACTAATACAGGTCAGCTGGTGTTAGGGGTATACTACAGGCCACCTGATCAGGGGGAGGCTGTTGACGAGGCTTTCTTGCTCCAGATGCGTGAGATGTCTGGCTCACGGGCTCTTGTCCTGGTGGGGGACTTCAACCATCCGGACATCTGCTGGGAAAACCACACGGCGAGCTGCAAGAGCTCCAGAAAGCTCTTGGAATCCATTGACGATAGCTTTCTGGTTCAGGTATTGGACAGACCGACCAGAGGTGAAGCGTTGCTGGACCTGCTGCTCACAAACGCTGAGGAGATCATCAAAGGTGTCAAAGTTGGAGGCTGCCTGGGCTCCAGCGACCACGCCTTGGTTGAGTTTGTGATCTCAAGCGATGTGGGCCTGGCAAAGAGCAGGATCAGGACGCTGAACTTTAGAAGAGCAGACTTCAAGCTACTCAATGGATTGCTGGCCAAGATCCCCTGGCGCGCCGCCCTCAAAGACAAAGATGTTGAGGAGAGCTGGCTGCTCTTCAAGGATGCCCTCCTGGAAGCACAAGAGGTCTCCATTCCTCTGAATAAGAAAGTGGGCAGGCGAGGTAGGAAACCGGCATGGCTCAGCAAGGACCTGCTGAGAGAACTGAGGGCGAAGAAAGGGGTGTACAAGCTCTGGAAACAAGGCTGTGTCACCTGGGAAGAGTACAGGGATGCTGTCCGGACTTGCAGACATGGGATCAGGGAAGCCAAGGCGCAGGCAGAACTGAACTTGGCAAGGGATGTGAAAAACAATAAGAAAACCTTCTACAGGTACATTGGCCAGAAGAGACAGGCCAAAACGGGTGTACCTACTTTGGTAAATTTAAAAGGAGAACTGGCTTCAACAGATGAAGAAAAAGCTGAGGTGCTGAATGAATTCTTCACCTCGGTCTTCACTGGTGGCCAGGATTCTAGTCTTTTTCACGTCCCTGAGCCCTGCATCCCCAAACCTCTATGTGGGGACCAAGGAGGTAAATCCCTCCCCACTGTAAGGGCAGAGCAAGTCCGACAGTGCCTCCTTAGACTGAATGAATATAAGTCTATGGGGCCGGATGGCGTGCATCCCACGGTCCTGAAGGAGCTGGCTGAGGTGGTTGCCGAGCCGCTCTCCATCATATTTGAGAAGTCGTGGCTGTCAGGTGAGGTCCCGGACGACTGGAGGAAGGGTCACGTCACTCCCATATACAAGAAGGGGAGCAGGGAGGACCCGGGGAACTACAGGCCGGTGAGTCTCACCTCCGTGCCTGGGAAAATCATGGAACAGATCCTCCTGGACAACATGCTCGATCACATAAAGAATGAGCATGTGATCCGAGACAGCCAGCACGGCTTCACCAAAGGAAGGTCATGCCTAACTAATCTTGTGGCCTTCTATGATGGAGTGACGGCATTGGTGGACGAAGGGAAGGCGACCGATGTCATTTTCCTGGACCTGAGCAAGGCCTTTGGCATGGTCCCCCACCACATCCTCATCTCCAAATTGGAGGGAAGTGGATTTGATGGGTGGACGACCCGATGGATAAGCAATTGGTTGAAAGGCCACAGACAGAGGGTGGTGGTCAATGGCTCTATGTCCAGGTGGAGGCCGGTAACAAGTGGTGTCCCCCAAGGGTCTGTCTTGGGACCGGTGCTCTTTAACATCTTTATCAATGACATCGATGAGGGAATTGAGTGCACCCTCAGCAAGTTTGCTGACGACACCAAGCTGAGTGGTGCGGTTGATACGGTGGAAGGAAGGGATGCCATTCAGAGGGACCTCGACAGGCTGGAAAGCTGGGCTCGGGTGAACCTAATGAGGTTCAACACGGCAAAGTGCAAGGTTTTGCATTTGGGCCGGAAGAACCCCAGGCACCCGTACAAGCTGGGAGGAGTGGTCCTTGAGAGCAGCTCGGCAGAGAAGGACCTGGGGGTCCTGATGGACGAGAGACTCAACATGAGCCAGCAGTGCGCTCTGGCAGCTCGAAAGGCAAATGGGATCCTGGGCTCCATCAGGAGAGGGGTGGTCAGCAGGGACAGGGAAGTGATTGTCCCTCTCTACTCGGCTCTTGTGAGGCCCCATCTGGAGTACTGTGTCCAGGTGTGGAGCCCTCAGTACAAGAAAGACATGGAGATTTTGGAAAGGGTCCAGAGGAGGGCGACTAAGATGATCAGGGGGCTAGAGCACCTCCCCTATGAGGACAGGCTGAGGGAGTTGGGCTTGTTCAGCCTGGAGAAGAGAAGGCTGCGGGGCGACCTCATTGCAGCCTATCAATACCTGAAGGGAACCTACACCCAGGAGGGGAGTAAACTCTTCATAAGGGCTGACAATAGCAGGACTAGGGGAAATGGATCCAAGTTGAAGGAGGGAAGATTTAGGTTGGATGTTAGGGGGAAGTTCTTTACGAGGAGAGTGGTTAGGCCCTGGAACGGGCTGCCCAGGGAGGTTGTGGATGCCCCGTCCCTGGACGTGTTCAAGGCCAGGTTGGACGGGGTCCTGGGCAACCTGATCTAAATGTGTATGTTTGGTGGCCCTGCTAGGCAGGGGGGTTGGAACTACATGATCCTTGAGGTCCCTTCCAACCCGGGTGATTCTGTGATTCTGTGATTCTGTGAAAGCAAAAGTCTATTTCTAATCATTAGATCGTGCAAGACAAGTTTCTGTTAAAGAAAACTGGCCAAGACAAGTCAGTTAAGTCCAGTCCTGACAATAAATATGTTTGCTTTAAAATATGCAAGGGCCCATCCATCTCTGAAAAACAGTCTCTTCAGAAGCATTGAAAGAAAAGTTTTCCAGCTTCCTTATTTCATGCCAGTCAAAACAGAATGCTGGAGCAGCATCACATCATCTTTACTGTTAGACTTTTTAGAAATTCTGATGAAGCAGGACGCAGAAATCATTCACTGTAGGGAATCATAGAATCATTAAGGTTGGAAAGACCACAAAGATAATCTTTTCTCACCACCAGCCCATCACAACTGCGCCTCCTAAACCGTCTCCTTCAATGCCACATCTAGATGTTTCTTGTAAACCTCCGTATCGCCGTCCCCAGGGAGTCCTTTCTGGACTGGAGCCAAAAAGCATATCTAACGTGTGGTTTGTGGATGTGATCAATTCAGTTGCACGCACATGCAATGTGCTGGTTTCTCTCCAGTGGTGAAAGAAAAGATGCAAAATGTTCACAGATGCAACAAGTTCTTGTAATGCAGTCTAGGGAGGACTTCTGAGATCAGCATTATCGATTATAAAATGCTGACGTTTATTGGAATGTATGGTAAAAGCTGAATCATTGTCATGACAGAGCCCTGCACCAATGAGCAGTTGCGTAGGTGTAAGAGTCAAGGTTTCCATCCGGTTTCATCAATGACTCACCTATCACACTCCACCCTGTGGGGATCTCTGCAGCAAAGGGGCCACAAAAACACTGCTGAGCTTGTGGCTCACCTCTGAGGGTAAAGGATGATTTGCAGGAAGAGCACAATGTGATGGTAAACCTCCAGCAAGAGACCTGAATCTAGGAGGAATCTTCTGTTATGAGAACTGATAAGACTACATGCTCCTTGCTAGCACTGCCTTAGGTTATTTGTCTCCATCAGAGGAACACCACCACACGAAGGGAGATAAACAGCATGGCAAGGGTGGTGGAGACTCCTTCATTTGGCAAATTTGGATCTTCTCTCCCACCCCCACACTTGTGAGACTGCTTCCCTGTTTCATTAGAGTCACTGCAGGCTAGGTTCAGTCCGTGTGGGATCCTCAGCACCAACAGAGTTCTTTCTGTCATCTCCTAGGACCTTGGAAGTAGCTAGAATTTTGCTAGTCTCCTCTCCTCCTTCCAACATGTAGTGCCTTTTCTTGGCCTTCACGGTCTCTTAATACATCCATCTCTCATCTCACACCTTTGTGAGGATTACTATGCACTTTCACCAGGCTGACATCTCCTCCCAAGTTTGGGAAGGACAGAGAGGGCTGAATAGAAAGTGTAGAGGTTAGCTTGCACTACCTTGTTGGCTCTGGGCTCTCTCTTGTATCTCAAGGCCTTTCCTCTGTGACCCTGAATCTCACTTGCTCATATGACGTGGCATTTTCCCAACTACTTTCTGGTGCCTTTATATGCCTCCTGCAGCCTCATGCTGTGAATTGCTGCATCTGATTGTATTTCAACAGAACTGAAAGTGATCCAGTGTTACATTCTCCTACACTTCTGGAAATCTCTTGGTACTTTCTCTCAAGTTTCAATTCATTGTTCCTGCTCTTACCCACTTCTCTTCACCCCCTTTTCACTGCCAGCCCTTAGAGCCATTCTTTAGGCCTTATTTTATGTACTTCCCTTGGCTGAGGATTTCTTCAAAATATACAGCTCTGTGAACAAAACTTTGGGTGTACATGTGGAGATTTGTGCAGCAGCAGTAGCACTAATCCCACCCCAAACTGCATGACACAGGGGTCCTGTTGAGCTTAAACGACTTGCCCCTTAGAGATCAAGGCCCTGAGAGTGCTTCTGTTACTGTGCCTGGTATGCCACATCACCTTACAAGTGCTACTGCTGCCTGGGAAGGAAAGATGGCCAGGGGAAGATGCCAGGCTGCAGCTACAGGTGGTGCTGGGCCTGGTGAGGCACAGGACATGGCTGCGTCCTCCTTCCACAGCTTGAGGCAGGAGGTCTATCACTAGGGCAGTGGGAAAAGCCAAGGGCTTCAGTTTCTGCAGTGATCCTGGGAGCTTCTTGACATTTGCTTCTTCTGCAATGAGCACAAAGTAGCTCTTCAGATGCATTCCAGAAGGAGAAATGCAGTTTTTAAAAAACTCCCCAATGTTTTTCCATGCTGGTATTTTCACCTACTACTTTCCTTGTCGTATTCCCAGTGAGTTAACCTCCCCATAAAAACATCACCTCTAGGCAACAAATTGCTTTCTTCCTCCTGAGTCCTCTCATTCTTTACTCAGAGAGAGATGAGGCATTGCAACAGGTTTCCCAGAGAAGCTGTGGATGCCTCGCCCCATTCCTAGTCATTCAGGCTGGATGGGGCCCTGGGCAGCACGATCTGGTAGGCAAGGGAGTTGGAACTAGGTGACCGACACTGTGTTACCCTCTCTGTAACATGAAAACACACCTGTTTATTTGACAGTGTGCTAAGAGCATTTATGTTTCTGAGGCATCTCACCTGTAGCAACTATTTCATACTGACGATTGTCATCCACTCACCCACCAATTCTCCTTGCAAGGCGTAGACTAATCTGCACTGCAGTTATCAGTAACATTTTTTCAGACAACCTGAGAGCTTGAAGAGGCAAATCTTGACTCTGACCATGATAAAGCATGGGACTGCTCTGAAGTATGAACACCATGACAAAATCCCTTGAAACACTTGACCCCCTCCCACAGTGTCTATCATCTCTAAAAAAAACCCCAACAATAAAAACCCATGAAACACTCCAAATCAACCAACCTCTAATACCCAAATCAGACCACCACTCAGCCATATTTCTGTGCCCCTCCACAGTGTACACCTGGGACACAGCAACAGGCTTTCCTTGTCAATGGATTTTTCTACAGATTCGATGACCTGGCTCCTATTTGCTTTGCAAAGCTAACACAGCTTGCAAGAAGGAGCTGAATTTTTGTTGTTGTTGTTGTTGTTTTTTGTGTTTTTTTTTTTTTTATTCTTTTCTTATAGGAAGGGCAACCTGAATGGAGGTGGCAGTGGGAGAGCTTTCAGAAAAACAAACAAACAAAAAACCAAATCTTAATGGTTAACAGAGATTAAATCCACAGACAACTGAGAAGTAGAGAGAATGAGGTACTGCAGTTCTAGTTGGAATTCTGAATTTGCCAAGCAAGTACATTTGGGATAAGAGATGAGCTGGTTTATAACACTCCTGTGCCTGCTACTCTTCCTTGGGACCTCCCTCTTGTTTTTCAGGGCATGCACACAGTATGTAGCCTTATTTGGATAATCTCACTATAACTGTGCATAACACTGTCCTTTTGACCCTAAGACAAAAGTTTTCTGCCTTGACAGTCTCATGTTTCTGCCTCGCCATGGTGTGGCAAGTGCTGTACAACAGACCTTTTACTGAGTCCTTGCCATGCCTCAGTTTCTCCATCCATGAAAATGTGATGATACAGATCTTTGTCAAGTGCTTGCATGCCTGCAAAATTCAAGCTATTATTTGAATTGAATATACCTCAGCTAGTAAACATGCATCTCTTGCTTGTCCTCTTTTTTTTTTTTTTTTTTTTTCTTTCATGCTGTGCATTCTGCACATCCCTTTGGGATTCTTTTTCCCCAGGTGTATGACTCATTCTCACCTTTCCTTCTTCCTCCCTGCCCAAGAAAGATAGGTTCCTTTTGCATTTTTTCTTTGTTCTCTGTGGTATTTGCAACACTATCCCAGCCTTGTATCACCTGTGAATTCCATTCTTTCTGGTTGTATTTTCCCTGTCTGTGAAGCACCTAGAATGTTGTAGCTTTTTGTTCTGCTGTTGCTGCAATTGAACCTGATGCTTGAAAGGAGGAGAAAAGGCTGGAATAAACTGCTCTGATAATTCAGCCCTAGGGCTGAGTGATTTGTTTCTTTGATATCAGTCCCTTGATCAGAGCTCTGCTATGTTATCTCAGTTTGTCTGAGGAGAGTTAATTCCTGGCACATTTGGGCTGGTGGAATCCCAGATGCCAGAGCTGGTGACATGAAAAGGAGCACATTGCATTCTTCTCCCACTCTCAGATATGTCAAAGAGTCTATGGAGTTTGATGTTCCAGGGCCTATAAGTACCTCAAAACAATTTTTTTTTTGCCTGCATTTAATGTAACTGGGAAACCTCTAACTTTCTTCCAGCTGCCAAAAGCCATCACATTCTCTCACTCTATCTTATTCCCCTGCAGAGAAGTCCTAACTCAGTTTCTTCCTCCTGTCTTGTTCTGTGGACGGAGTTCCTTATCAATTTATCTATACTTGCAGGCCATTTGTTCAGATGTTTAGTGAGATTTCACTAGTCCTTTATAAGACTATGTACTGAGCATGAAGCATGATGAATGACTACCATAAAAAGAGCATTGAAAGCCTAGCTTGAGCCTAGCCTAATCTTGCCAAAGTCAAAAAGTGTAGAACTTAGCCTAAGTTAAAAGCTTAATATCAGTCAAAGGTGAATGAGTGGGATGGGTTTCCAGGTATTGACATCTGCATTGGAAGAATGTCTATGGAAATCTATGATCCAGCAAACTGGGCTTAAGTGGAAATTCTTTTGCAAATCTGCCTAGAACCAGCTGTAGAAAGGGATCTCATCTCTGGAGGACCAAGTGGGGTTTTCAGTGGTAGGAGAGTTGTTTTGTTTATGTGTGCAATTTGATTACAGTGTTCTGTGTTACATTAAATGGTTAAGCATGATTTGAGATCTCAAGGTCTCAAGACAGCTTGGTGCCATGGCAACAAGCACCATTAAAAATCTTCACAGCATTTGATAAAGGCGAAATAGGTACAAATGTAACTATTAGAAAATCCCTCATCCTCTTACTTTTAAGGGAGAAAATATATGGTAGATAGCATGGAGTACTGCGTCCAGTTCTGGGCTCCCCAGTACAAAAAAGACAGGGATCTCTTGGAAAGAGTCCAGCGGAGGGCCACAAAGATGGTGAAGGGCCTGGAGCATCTCTCTTATGAAGAAAGGCTGAGTGAACTGGGTCTGTTCAGCCTCAAGAAAAGAAGACTCAGAGGGGACCTGATCCAGGTCTATAAGTATCTAAGGTGTGGGGGGTAGAATGGTGAGGACAGACTCTTTTCAGTGGTGAGTGGAGACAGGACAAGGGGAAATGGCCGGAAACTGCAGCATAGGAAGTTCCGCACAAACATGCACAAGAACTTCTTTACAGTGAGGGTGACGGAGCACTGGAACAGGCTGCCCAGGGAGGTGGTGGAGTCTCCTTGTCTGGAGATGTTCAAGACCTGCCTGGATGCCTACCTGTGCGACCTGGTGTAGGGAACCTGGTTTGGCAGGGGGGTTGGACTTGATGATCTCAGGAGGTCCCTTCCAACCCCTACAGTTCTGTGATTCTGTGATTCTGTGATTAATGACAGTTAAGATTCGTTCTTCTAGGGGAGTTAGTTATAGTGGATCAGGAGTATAACCTTGTTTTTACTTCATGTGCAAACTTCAAAGACAAAACATATACTGATTAGGGAGAAGAACAATTAGGGAGGAAAATGTATCTTCAGTTTCTGATGTGGGACTCTCGTAGCACTTTCTGCTGCTGGTGAATACATGATATGAACTAGCACTCTTGGAAATGGGAAAAACAGATCAGCATTAGATTGTCTGAGACATCGCTGTTTCCTGACACTGCTCATAAGCTCATAGTCGTATCATGACAGAAATTCCTTTGGCTACCAACCACAGATGTCTTTTAAACATTAAAAGACAGAAAGTGAATATGAAAAACTTCGTTAAATATGAATGGAAGAAAGAAAATCAACCCCTAAGTTTCAAGAAATGTTGGAATGAGGGTTCCTGTGGTAGATATGGTGACACTTTCCAGGGCCTTCCCTTTAGCCTAGTTCTCATCACATTTTTTCCTTAGCAGGGTGTAGGTTTTTGTACTTTCAGAATTTCTTACCTTAGCATGTCACACATTTAAAAAAAAGTTAAAAGTAGCTGCATACTGGATGCTATGATCATGATGGTCCCTTCTAAGCCTTCTAAGAGTAAGTGATTCCAAATATTTGTTTGTGGTTTTTTTTTAGTTCATTTTCCTTTATAATGCCTATCTTCAACATAGCAGAACAATATGTGGCAGAGGGGAAAAAAAAAAACAACTCCTCTTCTGATACAGATTAATTAAAAGAATCTTCAAGGAGGACAAGGGCCTTGTGAAAAATACCTAATGTGAATCTGACTAGATTCCAGCACAGTCACACACAAAGCAAGGTAAAAGTGTAGGAAATATTAAATCACCAAAAATTAAGTCTATAGAGAAAAATACAAGCTTTAAAAGAATTAAGTTCAAGCTGAAGGTTCAATTAAGTAATTAACATGCTGAACTAAGTGATTAATAGGAAGGTAAACAAACAAATCATAACAAAATACAATACTGAATGCCAAAAACAAGAGAGCATACTCAGGCCCTGAGGTCCTTCCTGTCTGCACCGCATGAAAAAGAGATGGTATCATGGCAGCAGAAATGTGCAGTTATGTGACATGTGTGTTGGATGATCTGTCCATGTTGTTTCAAGAGCAGCTGTTTTGATTTTCAGGCTCACTCACAAGCCAGTCCTGCAGTTCTTTTTAACTTCCCAGTAAGAGATTTCAGAATGCTTTTAAGACACCCTTACTGTATAGTCAAAGAAGCTCTGACATAATCTGTCAAGGGATGCAGAGCAGTGCCAGAATTGCTGATAGAAGTGACGGTCCATATTCTTTAAGTGATATAACTCGCATTTCTTGCGGCCTCGCTTACCCCACCTGTCTTCTCCCTGCGGACACCCAAACGTTCTCACCAACCAGATTCTCCCCTCTGGCCTGCTGGGCAGGTAGTGGGTGCAAGCACAGGCTTGGGAAGAAGGCACCTGTGGAGCAGTGAATTGTCAAGGAGAACAGGGATAGTCCAGATTTAAATTATATAAGAATACTCCTGTGAAACTTCATACTAAGGCTTGAACTTAAATTAGTCACGCATGTGTACTTAAACCAAGGGTGGACTGATTCTAACAACAAATATTTGAATCAACTCTGGAACTTCACTTGGGCTCAGTACCAGAACCAGTGCTCTTTTTAACATCTTCATCAGTGATGTTGACAATGGAATTGAGTACACCCTCAGCAAATTTCCAGATGACACCAAGCTATGTGGCACAGTTAACATGCCTGAAGGATGGGATACCATACAGAGAGAACTAGACAGTCTCTAGCAGTTGGCTCAAGAGAACCTCGTGAGTTTCAATTAATCCAAGGTCTTGCGTCTGGGTCACAGAATCAATCTGGGTCACTATCAATATAAGCTGGGGGCAAAAGGATTGAGCACAGCCCTGATGAAAAGGGCTTGGGGGTAGTGATGAATGGCAAGCTGGACATGAGCCAGCAATGTGCCTCCATAGCCCAGGAAGCCAACTGTATCCTGGACAGCGTCAAAAGAAGCGTGGCTAGTTGCTGGAAGGAGGTGACCATGCTCCTCTACTCTGTGCTGGTGAGACTTCACCCAGAGTGCAGGATCCAGATGTGGAATTCTCATTGTAGGAGACACATGGATCTATTGGAATGCATCCAGAAGAAGATCACAAAAGTGATTCTAGGGATGGAAGTCTCCCCTATGAGGACAGGTTGAGAGAGGTGGGGTTGTTCAGCCTGGAGAAGAGAAGGCTTAAGGGAGACCTGATAGCAGCCTTTCAGTAGGGGACAGACTATTTAGTAGGGCCTGTTGTGATAAGACAAGGGGAAATGGTTTCAAACTAAAGCAGGAGATTTAGGCTGAATATAAGGAAAATATTTTCTGCAATATGGGCAGTGAAGCACTGGAACAGGTTGCCCAGAGATGTGGTGGAAGCTCCACCCATGGAAAAATTCAGAATCAGGCTGAACAGGGCTCTGAGCAACCTGATCTAGCTGTAGAAGCCCCTGTGTGGAAAATGCTGCTACATCGGTGTGGGGGTAAGGGGAAGAGGATCTTTTCAGATTGTCACTCTAATACTAAGCAAAGGTCTCAGAATATCCCACATAAACTGGAGCCCATGCTTGGGTTTGCCCAGCGGGATAGTGCGCAGCTCAGCATCAGATCTATCTCCTCTTCACTCCCTTCTGGTGGAGATGGAGTTCGTTTTTCCAAAATTCAGCAGCCCTCTTCTACACGACATCCGTGTTCATGGGATTATTTTGTGATGGGACGATTTTAGTTGAGCCCGAAGAACCAAGCAGGAGGTTTCCTAGCTCTGAATCAGAGCTGCTCGGGTGTGACAGACCTGCAGAATGGCAAGAATTTCAGCTCTGGTGCCACTTGTACTCCCACCTCCGCCCTGTGCCCTGCTTTGTTCCCACCCTATCAAACAGCCCTCTTTAGCATGACAAAGAGCCGTGAGGAGCCGACGATGATAGATACCGCAGTCCTAGGCAAGTTAAGGTGAGCAGTAAGGGTAACTGCCTGTCTATACTTCACGGCTACTGCAGCTT
This sequence comes from Tetrao urogallus, assembly GCF_951394365.1. NCBI lineage: Eukaryota > Metazoa > Chordata > Aves > Galliformes > Phasianidae > Tetrao > Tetrao urogallus. The sequence continues at coordinate 118,587,147 of NC_136813.1, read as the reverse complement.
GCTGGTAAGACCTGCCCCTCCCAGTGGAGGTGGCAACTCCTGAAAGGTGTGGGAGCCACCCCTCCACCCGCCCCACCCGCCATGTGTGCACGTTTAGCTCTTCCCCTTTACCATCCGTATGCCGGCGGGTCAGGCATGGGATACCTGGATCTGTACTGGAACTCGGTGGGGGAGGCAGGACATGGCCCTGCTTCAGTTGGGCCAGCAGCAGCAGCGGCCAGTAGCAGTCTATCTCCGGAGTCAGGAGAGAAGAGGCAGGCTGCAGGTAAGGCATTTCAATAATTCCTAGAGCTGATGATCTTCAGGATACCTGTGGTCTCGGCTTTCTCATTTGCTTAATAACGGCCTTGAGTAGATCTTTTTCTATTTATCTCCTTGCCTTTTTTTTTTTTTTTTTTTTTTTTTTTTCCAATATATATGGGTGCTGGATGAATAATGGCGTTCTAGGTGAGAAGGATGGCCTTGGACTGTCATGTCATCTTTCCATGCTGCTTTTGTGTCTGTGAATTGATTTTGTAAATCTCACCAGGCAGTGCAAGCATAGGAAAGTCTGTGCTCCAGGCTCAGATGGTGTCACAGCATGGTTTCACAGATGTTTGTAGCTCTCAGAGGAGGAATGTCTGGGCCTCTTTTTAGACAAATGTTTTAGTTTGTTGTGTTTACATCTGTTCGACTGCTGTTTATTTCCTGCTTCCTTTTTCCTTCAGTCTCTTCTTATGGAAGAGGGGGAACTAAAGCTGCAGGTGATAATATATGGGGATTTTGGATGACTGGCTGAGCAGGGACCACATATGGGAATGTTAGCAGGATGGTATCTTTCTGTGCTTCCTGTCTGACAGAAGATTCTGCTATTTTCCTAACCCATATTCTTAACACACTTTCCTACCTACAAAGTTTTCACTTGCGTGATCTACAAGATCCAAACATCCTTTGGGCCCACATGAAATATTAGCCTCCTGTGTACCCAGTTCCCAGATGTTCAGCCTTCTCTCAGGCTCTGCAGTCTACCCTCATGCACATACTCCTCAGAACTTTGCATCTCCTTTGTTTGCTCCATTGAGAGCCCTTGTCTCCTTGTAGACAGAAACCCTTTGTAATCCTCATGCTCCCCAGCACCAAAAGTCTGCTCCGCTTCACACCTGCCTCTTCCCACAGCTAGCACTTCAGGTTATCATTTCCTAGGGACAGAAAACAGCTAACAGCAGGCCTAAAGGCAGGAGCAGATGACCATAGAGTGTCAAGTATCAGTGGCAAGGCAGCTTGTATCTGTCAGGAGAGTAACGGGAAAATACACTACACATGTGGCTCCCTGGTTTGAGGCTGAGAAACTTTCTGAGTGTAGTTTAGCTCTTGACTTAGGATAAGAAGAAAAGGTTTTGGAAGATAGACAAGGGAACCCATTCGTCAGAAAGGCAACAGTACTTTGCATTGAATATGTATTCAGGAAGAGGAGGAGCATGCCTCAGTGTTTTTCAGACTTATAGCTCTCAAGATGGCCAGCAAAGAGTTTGGGAACCATGGGGATCAATAGTCAGAGGATGTGTACTGAAATGGCACTTCCCATTCACTGCATCTCCTCTCTCCTGAAATGTCAGTAGGAAGAGAAGGGATGGACCATGCAGCAGGGTTTGTAGAGGAGTATCTGGAGGAAGAAGGAATTAACAGATTTATCATTGGAGATATGTGAAGAAGATTGGTATCACAGCCTTTTTGTCAGGATTGTCTTGAGAAGCTCTCAGCCTTTCACAGGCCTCAGAAATCAGGTACCTAACGGAAATCACAGAATCACAGAATTGTAGGGGTTGGAAGGGACCTCCAGAGATCATCGAGTCCAACCCCCCAGATATGACAGGGATAATCTGTCCTTATCATTTTCCTATCCAGACAGCTGGAACGACTTTGTATTTTGGCAGCTTTTATTTGGAAAAGTGGTTTGGATTATTTAGGATTTTTTTCCTTTAGATTTTTCTCTTAGCTTTATCCTTCAACACTGGCCTCTTCAGGACTTTTATCAGAACAAACAAGAAAGAGCTCAAACAGCTTCCTCTGTACTTTCGAATTTTGTCCCCTATGACCCTGATACAGGATTGAGTCTTTTCCTCTGTCCTACATTTCTACCTTCCCTCTCTCCCTTCCCATCTCTATGTCAAATATCTCTCCTTTGTCCTTGACAGAAGGCTCCCTAGCTAAATAACCCTTCTTCATTTGCACACTTTTCCAGCACTGAGGCAGTTGTAGGTGAGATCCTTTGGAGTGAATCAGTATACGAGGTCTGGCTTTGATAATCTACATCTGTCCCCCCCTTTTAAGCACTGTCTGTTTCGCCCCATCATGCACACTGTCTATGTAATGTCTTGAGATTCCTGGGCTTTTGGGGACAGTTTTGGGGAGCATATTATCAGCTCAAAGCTATGTTTGCAGTCATGACTGAGCTTCTTTATACCACCAGAAAATGAAATATTACTGAGGCCTTTTGAAGGAGAGTAATAACATTAAGCCAATGCTTAGCATTCTCCCCTCTGTGCCTTTTTCCATCTCATAAAAAGGAGCTGTGGAAATTCTGAGAGTCTGAGCTGGAAGACTGCTTACTGTCAGTGAGCATGCCTGTGTTCACAGATTCATGAACATAGAAGTGTGAACTTTCCTTCAAGTAGGCCCCTTTTAGGTAAACAAGGAGTTCTGATCTTGTGACACAATACATAGGAAGTGTGCTCATATCCATTCAGGTACACTTCTGACATTGTCTTTTTATTTTCAGATGTTTCTTCATCTTCTTCCAGTTCTGGGAATTTCAGCCAGTTCATGCCAGACTTAGCCATCAGTCAACACTCAGCATCCTGATCCCCTCAACCTACCACTAGGTCTCAAAATGGCAGAGAATATGATACGGGGACAGTTAAGAAGGCCAAGAGCCACACAGCTTTCTCCTAGGAGCAGCAGCAGACCCTGCATCAGCAGTTTCAGAGCCAGAAGTACCTCAGTCCCCATCAGATTCAGGAGCTGGCTGCTGCCCTGGGGCTCGCTTACCAGCATGTGAACATAGAGACTAAGGTATATCTGTCACACAGTGGCTGAATAATCACATAAAGCAGTGACAGGATGGGAAAAGTAGTTCCTGGTAATGGGCAAAGACTATGTAACGGTTGCTCTCCCGTCTGTTCATGCCAGAGATCTGAAGTATTTCTGGGAATCAAGAGAGTCAACAGCACTTTACTCAGTTCTCGGTGAGGAGTCAGCTAAGAGGACTGTTGCCAGTACTTGTAGTAGAATTACAAATACAGTCATGAATATGAACATACCTGGAATTCACCCTGTGAGGACCTTTGAATTCTGAAACTGATAGATACAAGTAGCAAACCTTTCACGTCACTAATAAGCATGCAGAATCAATGTTTCAGAAGTTTTCTTACAGTGCAGGGTGCTTGTGGAGGCCTGAGTGGGTCTAATTCATGGTCATTCATGCTCACAACTGAAACTTATCTATGTCACAACAATAATTGTCATGTGGCCACAATGTTGCTCCATCCACTCCTCCCAGTGCACAGATGCACTAGCCAGAAGCTGAGGCTGCTAGACAGACATTTCGCAGGCAGTAACCTCAGGGAACACTCAAAGGGCTTTATCTACTGCTGCCCATGTACCATCTGGCCACTCTCCCCTGGTTATTGCTGCTTGTAAATCTGATAACGTTCACTATTCCTTCTCTCCTTCCTAATATCTCCTGATATTTTCCCTGCTCTCCCTTCACCACCTAAGGTGAAGACTTGGTTTCAAAACCAGAGGATGAAGCTGAAAAGGTGCCAGAGGAATACCTTGTGGACTGCTTGGATCAGTGCCTCATGCAAGTAAGAACGTGGGCAACTTAACCATACATTAAGTATCAGCATACCCAGACTTCTGGTTTGTTCAGCACAGAGGCACAGCCTTAGCATGATTCTCCACATTCTGTAGGTAGCCTGGCAATATGTTGACTATGCCACTTGAATACTGCCAAAGTAAGAGTGTGTTTCTTATATATTGTATTTGATTCTGTATCCACCCTGAATTATAGGGGATGGATATAGTTTTCTTGCTCTTAATCCCCTTGCTGCTGAACAAGAAACAATATGAAATGTGAAGAGACAGAGTAGAGTACAAGTAGATGTTAGGTCTGTGGACACCAGTGGAAGATATGCATTTTAATTCACTGTATTTCCTTTTCAGAACAGCTTCCAGCCAAGTTCTTACCTGGAACTTGGTAAAATTCTGCCAGGTCTACCCGTCTAGCCAGCAACATCCAAAGAATGCCTACCCCGTGTCAACATTACAGAGCAGGGCAGAATGCTTACACCATTTTGACCAGCGAGAATGGAGGAGTCTTCTACAAAGGTGGAGAAATCTGCAGCATCCAGCAGACGGTGGGCTTCATTGCCCAGCACAAAGTAGGCTTTTGTCATAGTTATCCTGTCAGTGTGCACAAAGAAAAATGATGGTTATAATTTTCACAAGTCAGCCCCCATGGGGCATCATTCCCAGCCATTGCTGACCACCATCTCTATTGTTCCTAAACACTGTGGATGTGAGGAATTTGGGCACCTTGGAATCAAATCTTATTCTCATCTTTCCCTTTATTCATGTAAGCTCCATTTTGGGACCCAAATATTTGCTTGCAAGCATAGCCAGATATATAGATGCTTGCACAGACATGTATACGCAGCCCTTCGTTCATATGCCTTTAATGTTGTAAAAACTGATTCCCTTATCACACTATCTGACTAGGCTGACTAGATTATACCCTAGATCTTCTAAACTGTGGACCTCAAAACTTACATAAGCAAATACAAATGTATTTAATGTATACATATCATTATATGGCTGAATACATGTAACACATAAAGATACAGGCTATATGTAGAGGTGCTGGTCCCATACTTTTCAGTGACATTAAATAAATTTTTGTCATACACCAGGTACATATCTGATGATTAGATCACCAGTTCTGCAGGTTATCACAAGTTATACAATTGATAAAGTATATAGCAAAAGGAGATTTGACAAGCTGCTTGCAGAAAAGGTGTTGAGATGATCTTATAAGCATCAAAATGATAAATAAACTTTATTCTATCTTCCTTTGTCTCTTCTTAAGAAAACATAAAAAGTTCATTATACATAACAAATAATTAAAAATGTTTTCAGGTGGATTATGTATTTTCCTGTGTCTTTTTCATTATAATAGGGCATCACTATTTGAAACCTAAATGGAACAAAACTAGCCATAGTAACCATATGCCATTGTTATTACTGATTTGAATCTGAAACTATGAACAACCACTTTTCTGTGCTATTAGTGGGTTAGCTTCATGACCATTGGCAAGGCCAGATATCTAGAGTTAAGAACCAGCAGGGAAACTCCCCACCTACCTTAAGAATCTTACCTATCCAGCAATGCTTATTTAATAATGGCACTAGACTCAGATATATAATATTATCATTTCAAACTTTAATACTGTATAGACTTCTTAAGTACCTCAGAACAGATATGTGTATCCAAGTATGATCAACAGTAGGGTCACATTTCCCTGAGACACAGGTTTTCTTTAAGACTTTTATTACAATAATATTTTCTTCATGTGGTGTAGTTGTCATGGTTTAAAAAATGAGCATAGGATGAAGGCAATTATCTGAGACTGGGGTAATAAGATGTGTGGTCTTTTGTTGGCAAAGCTGTTCTGTTTTTCTGCGTCTCACAGTTGTTTCCCACTACACCCATTCCCTCATGTAGCAACTCTGACCTTTTGGTTATACAGCTACACTGTTTACAGGTCTGTACTTACAATACTTGATGGGGAAAAACAGCTTTTTGAAGAATCAACTTGTATCTCAGATCATCTCGGACTTCAATTTTAAAGCACAGCTCCACCACCACACCTATCCTACTTCTATCAAGTGGTTAAACTTGGGAAAGATTTGTTCTTGGAACTCCTACACTAACAGAGGGGTTGGGATTGATTGGGTTAGCTTAACTGAAAGCAGCATACAGGTGATGGTTAACATCTCAACAATTATCAGGGCTCTGATGTGAACTTTTCATGCCATTCCAATAAATGCTGTTGTAGGTTAAAAAATAATTTAAAAAAGAAAAAGAAAGGGGAAAAAAAAAAAAAAAGAAAGAAAGAAAGAAAAAGAGTTTTTCCCTGTCACCTAGCAGCAGTTTGCTTGGCTGCGTCTTGAGTCTCATGCCAGGCAGAAGGTCCAGTGTTGTGATATTTAAAAGACTAAGTGACTCAGATACAGCCCCACTGCTAGAGATGCATGCTGTGTGCAAGCAGCAGAATGTCCATTAAATGTGAGAAATTAATTTGTCTTGTGGAAAGGGATTCAGAGACAGGACATGAGGGTGCTCTTCAAAACAGTGGATGACATGTATATTGCATGGCTGTTGCATGAAAGGAAATTTTTTTTTTCTCTAAAATCCACTGACATTATTTTGGATTCTTCATCATGCCTCTTCATATGTTCAGTATTGGTCAAGATGCTTTTGGCCACTGATGACAGGTCAAACAATAGATGTGTGGCAATGCTTAACTGAAAATTTTCAAAGCCCTGTTATTTAATATTCGAATCATTCAGGGTAATTAGATAACTTAATATAGCACTTGCGAATTCCTGTAGGGAAGAAGCTATTAAATATCACACCTTTTACCCATGCTGCAGAGACAATTGGGGTCAGGAGCCCTTGCTCAAGGGCTCCAGCAGCATGAAACTGTGAAGTCCTGTGACTTTCCACAGCTGTCAGAAGCCCTTCCTGAACCCTGGTCTTTCTCAGTCCACATGCCAAAACTCCAATAGCCAATTTGCATCTTCCTTCCATCTATGCAATGACATGATTACCAAGCCCCAATGCACCCTAGGGGCTCACCAACCAAAGGAGTAGTAGTTTCTGTGAAGGAACATTCAATTTCTGCAGAACACATGGCAAATGCAGTAACAAACCATAGTTTCAGAGAAAGCTGCCTCCATCCCACAGCTATTTTAGCAAAAGGTGTGTTGAAAAGTTTAAGCTTTGTTAATATCTCTCATATTTAAATAATTATTAAGCATTGCAGATAAAGGTCAAACACAAGCATGTTACTGGACTGTCATTAGTGTAAGCCAAGCAACTAACATCTTGCCTATTCCTGGAGCCCACCATGCAACACACCTGAAATAGAAGAGGCTTAAGAACAAAATGTCCTTGCAAACAAAACTATTTACACAGAGGCTTGTGAACAAGATGCTGTGCTTGCAAACTTGTTCAGAAGCTTGCAAATTCACTTGCACTTGGTGTCTGTACACTCTCATCAAATAAGGTTTTAATAATACAAAATAACAACAAGAACTTTTGAACTTTGTATAGACTTAATGGGTTAATTAATATTAATTTATCTCCTGGGTGGTATAAAGTTGGAGTTAGTTTTACATGTGATATGTGATACAAAAGGGGGTCACATACAAGGAAGAAAACGTATTAGGCATATCAGGTAGCCTGTAATGTCCAAGTACTCCAGCCAGAAAGAGAAGGAGGAGAAACAATATGGTTGGGATATAGGGAAAAAAGGGGGGCTGTAAACCCTGATATTATGAGAAATCCTGGGGGAGGGCTTTCCCTGTAGACTTTCCCTTTATTGGAATAAAGAAAGCTGTAGATTTTCTTCAATCTCTTTTTGGAATAATTAAGCAAGTCTATTTGAGCAAAATTTTCCCAACACACTTATACCTCTCTACTTCTAGGCTGGGCTTGTGTGAGCAAAATCCCACTTACTGTAAGTAAACAGCATGTTCAAGATCCCCAATGAGACTGAATGTGTACAAGTCTATGGGGACAGATGACATGCATCCCAGGCTCCTAAAGGAATTGGCTGATGTGGTTACCAAGCCACTCTCCATCATAGTTGAAAAATCATAGCTGTCAGGCTATGATCAGTCCCTGGTGACTGGAAAAAAGGGAAACATCACTCCCAATTATAAGAAAGGGAGAAAGGAAGACTCATAGAAGTACAGGTGGGTGTACTTCGTGTATGTGCCTGGAAAGATCATGGAGCAGATTCAAATGGAAGATAGGATAAGGCACATGTGAGAGGAAGAGGTGGTCTAAGTCAGCTATCACAGCTTCAACATGGGCAGATTATACCTGAGCAATTTGGTCACCTTCAGTGATAGAGTGATGTCAACAATATATAATAGAAGAGCAACTGATGTGGCCTACCTGGACTTATGCAATGCCTTCAATCTTGTTCCCCATCACATCCTTATTTTTGAATTGAAGAAAGATGTTTTTGAAGGTTGGACTATTTGGTGGATAAAGAATTGTTTGGATGGTCATATCCAGAGGATTGTAGTCAACGCCTATATGTACAGTTAGAGGCCAGTGATGAGTGGTAAACCCCAATGAGGCAAGCTTGGTACTGACGCTCTTTGACATCTCTATCAATAACGACTTAAACAGTTCGCTGATGGTACTAAGTTGAATGGTGCAGTTGACACAATAGAAGGAAGGGATGCAATTTAGAGTGACCTGGACAGGCTTGAAGAATGGGCCTATGTGAATCTAATGAGGTTCAACAAGGCAAAGTACAGGCTGTTGCACTCAGGCTGGGGACTTGGGTGTACTGGCAAATTTTGATGCTAGCCAATGGTGTGCCCTTGCAGCCCAGAAGGCAAACTGTATCCTAGGCTGTATTAAAAGAGGAGTAGCTAGCAGGACAAGGGAGGTAACTATTCCTTTCTACCCTGCCTTCCTTAGGCCCCATCTGGAGTACTGTGTCTGGGCCCTCCAACACAGTATAGATGTAGAGATTTTGGAGACAGTCCAGAGGATGGCCATAAAAATGATCAAAGAGCTGGAGCACCTCTCCAATGAAGACAGGCTGAAGGAACTGGGCTTGTTCAGTCTGGGGAAAAGAACGCTGCAGGGAGACCTCACTACAGCCTTCCAGTATTTAAGCAAGATTATAAACAGGAGGGAAATCAACTTTTCACTCAGGTAGGTAGTGATAGGACAAGGTGGGATGGTTTTACACTAAAGGAGGGAAGATTTAGATCAGATGTTCAGGGGGAGTTCTTCGTTGAGATGGCAGTGAGGTGCTGGAACAGACTGCCCAGAGAGGTTATGAATGCCGTGTCCCTGACAGTGTTCAAGGCCAAGTTAGATAGGGCCTTGAGCAACCTCATCTAATACTTGATCTAGTGGTTAGCAACCCTGCCTGCAGCAGGGGGGTTGGAACTTGGTGATCCTTGAGGTCTCTTCTAACTCAAGCTATTCCATAATTGAAGAAAAGACTGACAAAATCCTGTGACCTAATCTTAAACAGCTGTTTTAAAGGAGTATGTCCTTTTTTTTCTAGTTGCCAGGGGAAGTAGTAGAGTCACCATCCCTGGAGATGCTAAAGAAACATGTAGATGAGGTGCTTAAGGACATGGTTTAGCAGGCAAGGGTAGTGATAGGCTGACAGTTGGAATTCATGATTCAACCTTATCCAACCTTGATTCCATAATTCTACAATTAATACCACTTCTTCTGGGCTAAACACAGCAAGGTTACATTTTACCTCCCTTTCTTCTCTACTGTGGAGCTACCCAAATAATTATTTCCTTAAAACACCATTCTGGTAAAAAGTACAAGCAAGAAACACTGTTTCAGCATTAAAATAAAATCATTTATTTTCAATTCAATCAAGTTGGTAAAAACATCAGGCAGAAGCAGAGCAGCAGACAACACACATATGCCATAGAACATGGCCATGATTACTGCAAGAATAGCAGCAAGCATCCATCTTCTTTGTAGTGGAAGTTCAGCTACGAAATATAATCCTTTCAAATACATTAAAATACAGGATTTCAGTACAAACAGCATTAGTGAAAAAAATTATTTTTGCTTTTATCTTTTATTTACTCTTGCCAACTCAAGACATTTTGTATTCTTGGGCAGTAGCAGACTGGACTCTCCAATCTCACCACTTAAAAAAGATCCAGTTTCACACAGGCAGTCACTGAGTTCTAGTAATCTCCATACTGAAAAGGATGATTCAGTTCTTTTTAAAAATAAAATGAAAACATTTAATTGCCATTTTCATTCTTTCGTTGTCTATCTAGGTTTTCCTAAACCTGTCACCTCACCCAGAACAGCTACCAGAAGAGGTAATTGATAAACCTTTCAGCAGTAGAATATGGAAAAATCAAACTAAGCACTGGAGATGGCATGAAAACATTTGCTTGCTATCTTAAAACCAGGATTAGACAAGAGATTAGGGAAAAATCCTGCTCTAGCCCCCCTACTATCCAACAGGGTTTTCCTCACTGACATTCAGGTTTCAGAATAACTAACCACGATTTAACTTAACCATGCCCTTTACCTTTGCCTACCCTCTACCTCTGAGAAAGCTGCCCATGATATTTTCACCGTGTTCACAAATTGCTAGTGAATCCTGATATACAGATAAGCAAACTATTTCTCAGCACTCAGAAGATGGCTAAATATAGCCACTACTCACATTTCCAGCAATGGCATTTTGGTGTACCATCTGCTGCAACATTCAGGTTGGGACAAGCCAACATTTTCTCAGCAGAGAGATTAGGGAAGACAAGATCTAAACTGTTACAAATAGTTCCAGAGATTAATTGTTAGTTATTTGACAGGCATAAAGCATTCAGCAGCTTTGGAAATCAAAATGTTTCCACAACAGGTACAGACAACACTCCCTCTAACTTCTCTTTTCTCCTCCTCTTTAAACTGCCCTATGTACATAGAAAGGCAGGAGGCAAAGGGTAGACAGGCACTGACCTTTCCAGGTGGAAAGACGGAGTAACTGAATCAAGTTAAGATAATATTTAGGTTTTCAGTTCAGAGATGAGAGGACCCAGGTGAACTTACTAGATGACGGAGGTTGCTACAGAAAAAGGCAAGACAGCAGGAAAGACTCTGGGTTACAAATAGGGTATTTGTTGCAGAAATTAAAAGTTCTTATCCAAGTTTTAGCTTCAAGACACGTGTCAAAGACCAGAGAATCATCCGCAAAAGAGGCAGTGAAGTGGATCTTGAACAGTAAACATGGATCTTTGCCATCTCCACTGCTCCTGACCTTGGCATTGCACATTCCCCTCCATAAATGCAATTTCACCTGTCCACACACACCCTTGCAAAGAATTAGCTTTGCAGAGATGCCTTTGAAGAGAAAAGAAACCCAAAATAGTGGAGTGCTAAACCCCACCAACAGTCAAAGCAGGAATTGAAAAGGAGAGGCAAAAGGAAGGAATAGAAATTGGATCTCTGAGTCAAGACCCTAGAAACCCCATGAGACAAAACAGGAGGAAGGGAAAGAACAATACTTAGGTCTAAGTCTCATAACCACTCTGGGTCCCCAGGGTATGCCAAGGGGCCTGGTACTGATGCCGCACTGGAGAGCTCGAGAACTGTGTGATACTATCAGAGGTGCTCTGGAAGCTGTAGGCGTCTTCTGCCTGCAAGCTGTCATAATCCACATTGGTAGGGTAGCCATGATAGAAGTTCATCTGCTGACTTAATAGGCCCATGGCCTGCTGGGTGCTGCAGCTTGTTGCACCTTTTCCAAAGAACCCCTCATCCTCCATAGCCATGAATGGGTACAAGCCCTGCCCATTCCCATAAGTCTGGCCACTGCTGTAAGCCTGGTGTGCACTGGTCACAGCCTGAAGATTTCTGTTGGCACCAACAGGGAAGCCCTGGTGAAATGTAGGGGTCATATCCAGATACGCAGCTTGATGAAACCCATTCTGGGAAAGACAGAGAAGAGTCCATTCAGTAATTATTTGCACCACACCAACTGTACCCATTGTACTGTATGTATCCTATTTTCCACCTCCTCCAAAATATGGTCTTTTCAGTCCAGTGTCTTCACTATGGATAGTTAATATCAGAGATCACAGATCTTAAGTTAAAAAGCCTACAGTCCAATTCTGGGAACACCATGCTAGAAGAAAAACAAACAAACAAACAAAAAAAAAACCAGCAACATGAACAGCCTCATTGGCCCTCCTGAGCTGTTTAATTTTTTTTACCACTTCTTAACTAAGTGTAAAAAAAGATACCTCAATGGCCAAGGCAGGCTTAAAAAAATAGATGCTGCCGTAGAATTCATTATGAAAAATGAAACTGGCTTGGACATGATACACTTTTCCCCACAGAAAGCAGGAACCCTGACTAGTAGTAAGGCATACTTGGGCAAGGGGAATTCTCTCACCTGTGGTAGATAAATCCCTTTATCCACCCACTGACTCTCCTTTTGGCAACGTTTAAATTTCATCCGTTGGTTCTGAAACCATGTCTTCACCTAGAAGAGAGGGGACAGAACATGGAACATTAGAAATCCATTCCTATTTGAATCTTACTATGTATCCCCCAAATTTTTCTTTCTACAGCAATATACATTGGTTGCTCCAGAAGTAATGTCTCCTATTTATTTCCATGGAAACTCCAGTAGCTAGAAAGAGCACAATAATGCTTTTGGATAGAACGAATTCCCAGATACAGAGCACTGTTTTTCAACATAGCCACCATCATTAGCTATGCATTTTCACCAGTGATAAAAAACAGCCTGTGTGGCACAACTCGTTAAAATATACACCAATGCAAGTGATCCACATTGCCAGCACTACCCATGGCCTCACTGTGCAAACGTCCATTGCCTGATTTCCATAAACGTTCATAAAGCGTCAATGAATGTTAGTGGGTTAAGTGAGACACGTTTGCTTCATTTGCCCTTCCATGTCAGGCACTATTTTGTCAGATTGCCCCTCTGCTGCCATCTGTCGCACGGCAACAAAACGTAATGGAATACTGGCAGGAAGCTTCTGCCTCTGAGGTTGTGATCCAACATAATAAAATAGGAGGCATTACTTTTGGAGCAGCCCTCATAGTTTCTGCCTTGCTTCCAATACTATACACGGTTCCATCAGCTAACATTACATAGCTGTAGAATCAACGCTGGGACTAGCGCACTTATAGCTCCGGTCACCGGTTTTTACACTCACAGCATCAAAACCCCTGCCTGAAACACATGCCAGACAAGGCAACTACAGCAAAGTTGCTTGAATGGCGGCAGCTTCTCACTGCTGGGCCGACAACAGTACCGATTCACAAATCGCCTCAGTCACACATGAGTAACTGGTGGGGCAAGGACCGTATCTCCGACATAACCAATATACTGAGAAACACTCCTCCCTGTGAGTCCAAGAAAAGAAAAGATGTTTGAGATGACTTTACATTTAATGATGCAATTTGGCTGCTCAGAGGAAGATGTTACCTGCTTGTAGGTGAGCCCCAGGGCAGCAGCTAGCTCCCGGATCTGATGGGGGCTGAGGTACTTTTGGCTCTGAAACCGCTGGTGCAGGGTCTGCAGCTGCTCCTGAGAGAAAGCTGTGCGGCTCTTGGCCTTCCTTGGCCCACTCTCACCTTTATCCTTGACCTTCTGAAAAGTGGGGTGGTGAGATGGGTGGTCTGCAGTGGGGCTAGTGGCAGAGTCCGGGGTATACTGAATGAGTGTCCCAGAGCTGGAGGAAGCTGGAGAGGCATCTGAGGAGAAAGGACAACTAGAGTGAGCAGTCACTCCAGATAAAGACTTCGAGGTTCAGCTTCTGGAACACTGGAGACCGCTGCAGATTCCGTAGCCAGGGTGAGCACGAAAAGCAGTGGTAGCCGGCAAGACAGCCCGCAGCTTCGCCAGGACACCAAGGCCGCGCCAGGTCTTTCGCGGCGAGCGTCCGGCAGCAGCTCCCAGCCCTTGCCCACCGCTTAGCTCCCGGCGGGGCAGGTGAGGAGTACTGCCTACCCTCCCGCCCCACGACACGGCCCGGTCATCGCTCCCTGGCAGTGGACAGCTTTTGATAAAAGCCGACGGGCGCTGGCGGAGCACCAGGGGCTTCGCGCTGGAGGAGGAGAGACAGCACCAGGGGCTTCGCGCTGGAGGAGGAGAGACAGCAAGAGATACGGCCACCCCTTCGGGTCCACATACCTGGGTGGCTGGGAGTCTTCTGCGCTGCGGTCAAGGAAAGGTCTGCTGCTGGAGCTTCCTCAGCGGACGCACTATCCATGCTGCCCGGGGAGGGCCAGTAGTAGTGCCCGCACCTAACGGCGCCGTAGGACGGCATAGCCAGGTGAGCGCTCATGGTCGGGACGGCACCTCCAGCTGTAGCTGGCGGTGAGCTGATTGCGGACGGACCTACTGCACGGAGATACCCCATTAGGCGGTGAGGGGCAATGTTTTATGTCCTCCCCAGACTGGCTTTGGCCAAGGGATTGTCACGACCATTGTCATGTTAAAAGTCAGTTGATTGGGGGGGAGTGGCTTTGGGGATATTCGGAGAGTGGGGGAGGACTAGGACAGAGGGGCCAACTTCCCCATTTGGATCCTCGGTGGGGGTCAGTTCTTTGCTGCCCGCACACCCGTCCCCTCGGGGGAATGGGAAGAGACGCTTTGTTTCCACCTCAGGCCTAGCAGGCGTGAGCGAGGCTGTCCCGTACGGCAAGTTAGGCTGGGCTGGCACCCCCGCCCTCACATTTCACAGTCTTGCTCCCCACCTACGCCTCCTCATCGATCCCCACCCAAGTACAAAGAATGGAGGGGGAGCCCAGAGATCCCCCCGGGACATGCGGAGGCTTTTCGTGTCTGCATTGCAGACTGCAGCCATCATTGTACACAGATAAGCATTCCTCCTTGCAAGGAATACAGACTGGGGCCGGCGGGGAGGGCGGTGTTTCAGGATGGTGTCTGCATCACAGGGAAGCAAGCTCAAAGAAAGACGAGCTCCTCAGGTTTTCTAAATGCTAACCCAAGGATGAGACAGACAAGTCTATCTTGGAGGAGCACAAAGATGTCACTTCTCAAGCTTCTTTCCTCAGATATTTGTCACTACTTTTCATGACATTTGAAATAAGCAAGAGTTTACAAAAAACAAGAGGAAAAAAGTTTTTGGTAAGCTCCAGGAAGAGGTGGCAATAGCCCTGTTGAGGATAATATAAAAACCCTTCAGAACTTCAGCGCTTGAAGCCAGGGACTACTGTTTCCACTGTCCCACAGTTTACACCAAAGTATTACTATTTTGTTTAAGGAAATTATAAAGTTACTGGAGTGATAATCATAATTGCTCAGGGGTTAAAAAATGTGGAAAACCATCTGAGAGATCTACAAATGAGAGCGTGTGACAAATCAAATTCCTTACTTCACCCAGTGAAAGGACAGGACATGGCTCCTGCCTGGCTAAAAAGAAACAGGGGATTGTTATTGGCTGCTAATTATCTTCTAAGGCAACAAAAATATGCCTCCCTTGCTTCCTTACATTTCTTCTTCCCCAGCTTAGTCATGATGAGCTGATGAGCCCCATGTGTTAAGTTAAGCCCCCCTTCCCCCAGCACTGCTAGGTAGTGGCAGAGAGTTGCTGGCCTGAAGGTGCTTTTGCAGCTTGGAAGGGCCCTCGTTGGGGTCATTTTTGATGACTTTCTAATTTATGGTGATTTAGTTTCTCAGAATCTGGATAGGGTTCAGGTAGAAAGGTGATTAGGAATGCAAGAGAAAGTTGTTATAACTCGATGAGGGGGTAAAATATGGAGGCAGATGGTATCTTGCCCTGAAGCAAGTGGTGTAAGCTGTGGGTTCCCTGCTTCCCTTAGGCTCTTCCCTGTCCCCACATTTTGGGCTGCTGGTTTCACACATGGTTGCTTGCTAACTGTTCAGCCACTGCACACGCAGAAAGAGTTTATCTGTCAAATGTGCAAAATCGTTGTGTAACTGTTACGGTAGTGGTGGCCACTGATCTGCACAGTCCCTTTGCTGATAGGGCTTCACTGGAGATATGCATGCTGTGAAATAATGTCTGAGCTCATAAAAAAAAACAACAGCCTGTTGCAAAAACAGGGAAAACTACAGGGTTTCAATATCAGGGAAGCTGTGTTTGCAAACCAAAGTGCTTATTTAATTGTCTCTTGGCAATGATAGCTTAAGGGGCTCCACTTATTTGCCTCTACAGTGCGCATTAAGTGAAATAGTAAATACTGTTCTGATAATGTTTATTGACACAGACAGAAGGCTGGAGGCCATGCCGCCTGATGCTGTGAGGTTCCAGGATGCATTCTTGCCATCTCACAAGCTGCAGACTGAGTCATCGGTGGCAACACAGCTTGTGTAGGGGCACCCGTAGCAGAAAGATTAGCGTTTTACAGCCGGAATAACACCTTCACTGCCACCAAATCCCCACTCTCCCTTGGTTTATAATTTTTTTTGCTACTGAACTGTTTCCCTCCCAGAGATGGGCCTGCTTTGCTGTCTGCATGGAACTGATTTCATTTTTTTCCCCCTTAATTTTTCCATAATCTTTGTTTATCCTTTGATTTTGTCATCATGCTCGTCTCTAATTCCCTTTATTTCCACTTTTTGTTCCACTTGTCGCCCTCTAGTGACATGAGTTTGCTTCCTCTCCCTAGCTAGACCTCTTATCAAATTATCAGACATCTTTTGAAATGTCTTAGTAGGATAAATAAGGCTTGTGTAAGTGTATAAAATCATGCCTAGAGCTAAATTCAGAATTTATGAAAAGAAATTCAGTTATTTACCCCCAAATAAATTTTACACATGATAACATATTGGGAAGGTAAATCCGTAAGTCATACAGGCCCAGAGAATGCTATGGGAAGCAAGATGTAGACATTCAAGAGGCTCCCTGAGGTGCTGGGTCTGGGACCTATGCCCTGCGACACCATTAAGCTGCAAAGTAGATGTACTGCCCATGAATGTATAGAGAGGATGTGTTTTTTAAAAACACCTGCTGAGAATGACTCTGAGAACAGACCCAAATATTCACTCATATTCCTTTTTGCTGCTGTTTTCAAGTGGAGCAGCATCGCAGTTCAGATCTGTTTTGGTCCTATTCTTCCCAACAGGTTGAAATTGATTTGTTTTTAAGCTGAAGGCTGTGTCACCTCATTCTTAATGCTGTGGTCACTCCCTGCTTTTGCAGTTATCCCTTCATTATGTGCCTAATATGATGGGACTAGTCACTATGTAAGCATCAGCTGGGTCATTAAGCATATGGAAGGGAATGTAAGCAGTTACTTGGCAGAAGTATGTCCCACTGAGCCTTTTCCATAGTCCTTCCAGGGTAAAAATAGAAGCTGATGTCTAAAAGCTCTCTTGGCTGAAACACAAATGAGATTGGACAAGGGCTGTAAGGTGTTTTCATGCAAGTTCCTTCTACAAGGGTTCACCTATTAGTGTAAGTAGGGTCACCACTTTCAGAAGGGTGGAGCTCAAACTTGCACCGAAGTGATACAGACAGACCAGCTTACAGAGGCTGAGGAAGCACCAGCTGACTTTAAATTCAGCTTTGGAGCTTATACCTCTGGATCACAGTTCTACAGGTTCCTACCTCATAGCCCTGCTAACCTCATTTTCATCAGCAGATCACTGTTACACTGGTAGAGTTGTCTCAAATTTTATGTAGATCAAGTGTTCTTCTGTAGCTGACTCAAACATGTCTCATCTGTGTTTCAGTGAATATTTTGAACTGAACTTTTGAGAGTTCCTGTATTGTTCACGCTCATGTTCATGGTGCTCTGTGAGCCGTGACCAGGGGTCCATGGCTGAGCCTTGCTACTCCTCAGAGGTTTCCGTGGGAGGCATCAGGCTCAGTCAAGTATGTGCATGATGGGGGAAGGCAGGTAGAAACCTGTTCATTGTATTCTCTTGAGCTTGTCCACCTTTTCCTGCAAGCAGGCTCACTTGCTACTTTTTAGATTGAACTTTCTTCAGCTAACTCTCAGAAAACATCTGTTCCACAGCCTTTGACTCCAGACAGCCTCCCCGGCATGGCTTGGTCACAGCTAGCAGTCTGGATCGAAAATGTCATGTTCGTGGAAGGAAGGCAGCCAACAAAGAATAATAAAAATTAGACCCTCATTCATATTAAAATACAGCTTTTCTTTCTCTAGACTTTTTAGGGGAGCAGGTCAAGAAAAGGACAAAGTTTCTCCTTTCTACTGACAACCCTGCTGCTTAATCACCTGAGAATTACTGGTTGATGTGACCCATTGTTAACCGTGAAGAGGCAGACTTGAACAGAGGGACCGTGGAAGCAGGCCGGCAGGAAATCTGGAGTGTCAAAATAAGGTGGAAAGAAAGCTAGTGAGACCACGCAGATGGGCCTGTTCTTTCTTTATCAGCCCTTCTTTGCACTAATGCTTGCTACATACAGAAATGCTGAAGTGCTTTATTTGTAAGTACTTGTCTCAGGAAGCATTCCCTATCAGTACTTACAAACTCGAATAAAAAATGATCTCTTTGGGGAGTACTTGAGAGCCATGGTTGTTCAGTACTGGGGAACATGTAGAGATTGCGTATTAGACAAGAACCTTCCAAATGGCCTCCCCGATCAACTTCTTCACTTTCCCTTTTGGTAATAGTGATTGTTCTCATAGACCCTCATAGTTAGATGTGCTCTTACTAAAAGCAAATGCACAGTGTTAGCTGTGTTCAAATGCTTGCTTTGGGTAGAGTTTCTGCCATTTCCAGCACTGGGGGAGGGATACCTAGTGCTGTGTTTCTCGTTGCACAAAGACCTTGTGTAATTTAAAAACATGTGACACCTCCTAAGCTCTCCTCCTAAATGCTGCTCCGTATCATACAGTTTGTGATTTCTTCCCTTGAACAGATTTCTTTTATGAATTTTTAAATGAAGCAGAGGCGCCTTTTTTTTTTTCTTCTTTTTTTTCCCCCCTCCCCTCAGGTTTCTGATCCCTCTTTCTGATGGGGACAATTTTAGACAACCCACTCAGTGGGAAAAGTTTCTGCAAAGTCCATAGCTACTCAGAGCCTACAGTTAGTGGGGCACTTGAGAGGTAGGATGTGTGTTGAATGTTCTCTTGGGTTCACTGTGTATTGTGGCACCTGTTTTCTTCCACTTTTTCATCTGAGGCTAATCCCATGTTTTTCAGTGTTGTTAAGGGGGATTGTATGCCAACTGGATGACTGTAATTATGCTTGTGCAGGCTATAAGTGGGCACACCATGTGAGAGTCATTTTATTCCTAATACATCTCATGAACCAATTAGCACATAGTTCTCGAGCAATTCATTGTGCTGATTCTGCTACATCTGGATTTTTGAAGTCCAGAAAGTCCACATAGGAGCAGATCACCTATAAGGCAAGTGTCTGGTTGCAGGATGACTGAAAACGGGTGCTTCTCTTTCAAATCTCTCACAGGTAGGGACAGAGACCTCCACATTGTCTGGTCCTTACCCCCATCGGTCCACCGTCTCCCTTCCTCCAAGACTGGCTCTTGCACACACATTCATATGTGATTAGCAACTGTTAGAGCCTGAGGCTCCCTGGCTGGCACCCGCTCTACATCTGAATGGCAGCCGGTGAAACCCAGTGCTGTTCGACGGGATCTGCAAGTGCATATTGTCTGGGACTGACGGAAGAAAAAGATTTACCTGCTTTTGTCTAACAATATTTATGTGGCCGACTTTGCTGAGATGGGAAAGATAAAGAGACAAAAGGAAGAACAGTGAGTGACAGTAGTTTCTTGTTTTTTTTTTTTTTGTTTTTTTTTTTTTTTTTTTTTTAACAGAATGTCTTTTATTTAGAAATTGCCTTTCAGTACTTAAAGGAAGCTTATAAACAAGATGGAGACCGACTTTTTACACGGTCTGATAGAGAGCAAGAGGAAACGGTTTTAAACTAAAAGAGGGAAGATTTCTATGAGCTTTCAGGAGGAAATTCCTTAGTCGTTCGGTGAGGCACTGGAACAGGTTGTCCTGAAAAGTTGTGGATGGCCCGTACCTGGAGGTGTTTAGGGCCAGGTTGAACTGGGGCCATGGGCAGCCTGAGCTAATTGATGACAACTCTGTCCACAGCAGGGGGTTAGAAATGGATGAGCTTTAAGATCCCTTCCAATCTAAGCCATTCTATGAATTAAATTGAGTGGAAGTTGGAGGCTTGGGAAGAGGATATAACATCTACATTGAATGAAAGAAATCAGTGTGTAGAAACTTAACAAAGTTTTGTTACTGTTAAGTCAGGTATTCTTTATTAGAAGCACCAGCAAGCACTGGGGATATTTCCACCGTAAGTGCTTCAAAGATTACATGATTCAGAGTCCATTATATTTCCACAGGTGGTACATATTCATCAATTATGCATGAGACAGTGAATTTATAAATGCCTATCTCAGGTAGTGATTTATGAGGTCTCCAGTCTTCTATTCCATGGTCCTTTCAACTGTCTAGCATTCTCTTAGCATCATGACAGTCCAATCGACAGTCTTTTACTTCATCCAATAGTCTTCATCACTTTTCCTCTAGATGAACTTTCTCCACTGACACATGCTCAGTAAGAGAATGCCTATTGTAAGTAATTTATAGGTACCAAAATTTTAACATTTGCTCACTCAGCACTCAGCCATTATTTCTGGGCATCTGCTCATCCTTGAGATACACTTGGCAATCTGTATTTTAATGATATATACTGGGTTGTAGAAGATAAGGAAGATAGAGGGGAGTATCTTAATGTCTGCCTGTTGCATCCCAACTTAGTCACAGAGTGAGACAATTCAGTCTTGTGTGGAGGCCCTAGTTTTATTATTGTATTTCTTTTGCTGAGGGTCTCTTGTCAAAACAGAATAGCTTTACAATGTGCTTTCTAGTTAGTATTATTAATAGTCCATACTATTCGCAACATCTAAAAGCTATTACAGTTTTGCAAGCAAGATCTAATCGCATAATACAACAATTCAGCAGCTATATTTCTAAAAATACAGTACTAAAATATATGGTATATCTACTTTTCCAAATCAATTATTTATAAAAACACTTTACAAAATATATTGTGGCCTGCTTCTTCAAATCAACATCACTAGTGGTACAAAGGTAAAAATGATCTGTTCATCTCCTTTGGATTGTCCAGAGAGAATTTTTTACATCAGAAAGTGAAAACACATCTTTGTGGGCAGCAAAGAAATAAAGAGACTGCATATTTGACTGTGTGTCGTCTCAGGCTGCAAGATCAGGAAAAACACAGAATCATACAGTGGCAAAACTCTAGAACCTCAAACTCATCTGTGAGAATATAAAAATGCTTCCTCAGAACAGCTTAGTTATGAAAGTGGAGGAGGAGCCATGACTATTGGGAACAACATCTTGCTAAAAATTCCAGTTCTGAAGTCAGTCGTGAACTGCATGCAAACTCTGGGGCTAAGACAGGCCTGAGAACACCTTATTTTAATCCCACTCATGACTAAATCATGCCACTGTAGTTGTAAACAATCTATTAATAGTGTTAAAGCATCTGCAGATGCAAAGTAACCTTGCAGAATGTTATGTATTTTGGTGCAAATATGCAGGTCTTGGCTTGGGATCCAGCAGGGCCCTCTGACAAGCTTAATACCTCAGTTATATTTCTTCATTTACAGCAGCTGCTAGATGTCCCCACTGCTGCAGCAGAAATGGTCCAGCAGGATATAGGTTCATCTCTTCTCAGCCACTGCAGTCCACAGACAGCGTGTTAAATTAAACCACTGGAGATTTCAGTTTCTGTCAGTACCTACCTACTCTGCAATCCTATGTGCTAGCCAAAGCTGGTGGGGATCTCTGAGCTGCCCACTGGCTGTATCCACTGTGGGAACAGTAGTGGTGCCCTGCAGCAAGAGCAGGACGTTGGTGGCATGTTTCCCAGCACAGTTCAGTGACTGAGGCCTGCTGCTGTTGCATAAGCAGCCAGATCATGCCTCTTCTATGATTCAATCCCCAGAGAATAGGTTGTACACCAGTCATTGGCTTCAACACCTGCTTCCTGGACATGTCCTTCATGGAAATGACTTGAGACAGCTGTGTGGAGCACTTAAACATGTTCCTCGCAATGCTGAATGATACAATCAAAGTAATGCCAAGACACAGGGCTGTCTGACCACTGCCCTGCTGTGACCACCATTGGGCTTGTGGTAGTCATGTCTCGGGGAGCTGCATTGCCTGCCTGTCCCCTCCCCCTGGCCTCTACTGGAGAGGTAACAGAGTTGTGCTTCAGTTTCATTGGTCAGTGGCCCTGGGAGAGAGGTGATGGCATGGGGAGAGGAAAATCAAGGGACTGGAAAAGGCAAAGATAGCCAGGTGAGAGAGAGATAGGATGTGCCCTTCTTCCTGCACCTCTTGAGATGCAAGATAGTGCAGCAAAAGCCCGGGTGCAGAGACCTCAGTATAACCCTAGAGTCATGGGGATCCACGTTCAAGGCCGTGTGTGGAGCATGACCCACTTGACTGGCACATAGTGAAAAAATGCCAGTAATTTCTTTCATAAAAAGCCCAGGGTTGGAGATGCTCACTCTTAATGCACCAGTGTCTCTTGCTGAGAAACATGGAGTGTTGCTCTGTGTCCTTTCTTCCTATTTCTGAATGGCAGTCTCCAGGAGATATCAAGCTGGTGACTTCACAAAGAAGAGCTACATTTGCTAAATGACAACAGTGGCTGAGGTACTTGAGGTTTTACCATTTCCCCTCTCAGGATACTCTCTATACTCACTCTCTGTTCCAGTGACCTCTTGATCACCAGATTGCTATGAAGACCATAGCAAGGCACCAAAGATATAATCTCTTTAACAGCTGCTCGGTACTGATGGAGTGGGACAAGCTTAAACTAGAGAGATCTTTACAAAGTTGGGCCTCACTTCCCACATACAAGTGACTGTTTCAAAGATGTGTAAGCTCATGTGTTGCTGAACTGCAACTGAAGGACAGGACAAATTAAATGTCCTAACAATGAAGAAGTGTGTCTCCTCTAGGAAGAAGGAGCACTAAGTATTTATCTCTTAGCATTTTCAACTATTCTCACATGAATAAAATCTTTACTGTTATGAGCTTTATTCCTTTGTTCTTCTTTCTTTTTTTCCTATGTGTTCCCAACAGGATTGGCATCTGAAGGCTCTTTTTGAGAGAACAGATACATCCAGTGGACATCCAGAAAGTGTTGTGAACCCAAACAAAATTAAAGCCTTCAGCTCAGATGGGAGAAGGATTTCCTTCCCATCCACTACTTGTCATGCTCCTCTGCTGTCTTCTCTGCATGTTGGACAAGAGAGCCACATAACATAATGTACCTAGCATTTTCTTCCCCTCATTCTGAATCAACTGTGGCAAGAAGCCAAAGAAGTCAGAGAGGCTTTTATTTGTCTGGCTGATTTCTAGTCTTCCCTCAGATTGTTTTTCTCATTCTAATTTTCTCATGTACTTGTATTTCTCTCATGCATTTTCCTGTCCATTCTGCACTCCAAGTGGCCTCCCATTTAAACTGTTTTCTTATATTTCTTTTCCTTCATGACTCCTTAATTTCCTTTATGCTGTGATTTCCTTTATCTGTTTCTGTGGTACTTTGAGTTTATTTCTAGCTTGGAGACACAGCAGTGCATGCAGATACGAGAGCTGAGCTGATTATAACTGGCTTTTCATTGAGAATGGTTATTTGGACAGAAGCAAGAAGCTTCTTTGGAAAGTTTTGGGTTTTTTTTTTTTTATTTTTTCCCCCCCTTATGAAGCCTTCTCCAGGGTGAAAAGAAGGAGATTAATTGTATAATCAGTCCTAGGTGAGACTCAGGCTCATATCCCTTTCTAAAGCCCTGGGACCTGGACAGGCTTGAACAGTGGGCCTCATGAGGTGAACCTCATGAGGTTCAACAAATCCAAGTGCAAGGTCTTGCACCTGGGTTGAGGCAAAAACCATTAACAGTACAAACTGGGAAATGAAAAGATTGAATGCAGCTCTGCTGAAAAAGAGCTGGGGGGTATTGGTGGATGGCAAGCTGGACATGACCCAGCAATGTGCCCTTGCAGCCTGGAAAGCCAAACAAATCTTGGGGTGCATCAGAAGATACCTGGTCAGCAGGTCGAGGGATGTCATCCTGCCCCTCTGCACTGTGCTGGTGAGGCCTCACCTGGAGTATTACATTCAGATATGGACTTCTCAGTACAGGAGAGACACAGACCTGTTGGAGCATATTCGGAGAAGGGCCACAAAAATGATCCATGGAATGGAACACCTCTCCTGTGAGGACAGGCTGAGAGAGCTGGGGCTCTTCAGCCTGGAGAAGAGAAGGCTCCAAGGTGACCTGAGAGTGGCCTTTGAGTATCTGAAGGAGAACTACAGGAAGGAAGGAGATAGACTCTTTAGCAGGTTCTGTTGTGATAAGACAAGGGAAAATGTCTTCAAGCTTAGGGAGGTTAGATTTAGGTTTCATATGAGGAAAAAATCTTATACAGTGAGAGTGGTGAGGCACTGGAAGAGGCTGCCAAAGATGTGGTTGATGCCCATCCCTGGAGACTTTCAAGGTGAGGCTGGATAATGCCCTGAGCACCCTGATTTAGCTGTGGTGTCCCTGTTCATTGCAGGGGAGTTGGACAAGATGGTTTTTAGTGGTCCCTTCAAACTCTAAGGATTTTATGATTTTAAACCTGGTTCTATGAGGTCGCAGCTGAAAACGCCACAAACTATTAGTTATTTTGGAGCATAATGCAGTATGTAGGTGAAAAAATCAGGGAAATTTTGACAGGAAAGGGAGGGAGAGCCCCTGTTTCAGCTGTGAGTCACACTAAAAACCAAATCATCATTGTGATGCTTTTTGAAGTCAAGAGAAAGCTTTCCTGGTTTATGTTGTATTTTACTATGTCTTAAAACTCAGGACAGACTAGGGCTAGTGAGAAGGAGAGGATGCTTCCTTGTTCCTTGTCTCACAAGGCATTTTGCCTGAATTGGGATTCTTTTCTTGTACCAGAACATTTGGCTCTACTGCACCCTGCACAGCGACCACGCCCTATGGAACTTCTCTGTCCCTTTATCTCCTTCCATTTGTCTGCTGCAGCTTAAATTCTCCTTTTGGAGACAGAGATCCAAGTGAGGAGATTGACTGACTCATGGACAGATATCAGAGAATTGAAACTGAGTGGCTTTGTTGCCTCTGTGGTTGTTCATTTATTTGTGTCTGTAAGGAAGCCTGCAGATAATGTAGTTGAATTGCAGGTAGGCTATCAGGACAGGCAGGGTTACCCCAGAGCTATTGGCCCTGATGCACCAACACGCTGTCAATGGGCTGGAATGAGATGGGGCATTTTCAGGCTGAGGACAAGAACAGCAAGGGTTGTGAACATGCCTAGGCAGATTGCCTATTGGTTGTACCTAATGTGGACTATCCTATAGGATAGGGACCTATCCTGCTTGAATTTTCTCAGCTCGGCAACTCAGGCCTCAGTCTGCCATGCCATGGGTGTCTGGAAAGCTTGTTGTGCTGAGGGGCTTCTGTTACTACAAATGTCTCCAAGAAATTCCTCTGGTGATGGAAGGGCTTTGCAAATGGACAACTGGAGCTGCACAGATATGTGTTGTATTGCATTATGGCTTTCTTTGCCTCCCTCTGACTCATGTTGTGCCTTTATGGAAAGAATTTCCCAGTCTGTCTTACTGAGGTGGAGTAGCTGAATGGCAGTATTACCACTCAGAGTAATCTTGTGGCAGTGAAAAGGAGTTTCTGGGTGGCATACAGTTGATACAGGACAGAGAGATCTCCTTTAAGGAGAAAAAGAAATCTTTTATCCTGTTACAATGGTTAGGCTTATAAAAGGAAATAACACTCCTCACTCCCTTTTTTTTCCCTCTCAAAGACCACCTTTCAAAATGGAATCTACGTCACTGTGTGCCCCCAGTATCATCCAATTAAAAGTCTCTGGAAATCACTGGGGCAAAAAGGAAACAAGCTTGATAACATGAGATCAACAATTTTTCTTGGGGCATTTATTTGCCTAGTGTTTTTCTGTGCTCTGAACTGTCCCTCCTGTTCTTTGTCCAAGGAGCCTAGATGTCAGATAAGTGGCTGTAACATAGTATGAGAGTAGAGCAGCTGGGCTGTAAGGAAGGTCAGCACCTTGACAGCAAAGGCAAACGAAGTCTAAAGTACTAGAAAGAGATGTGCTAAGAAGTGCTGTTGCTCTGTGATATAAGGATTTTCATGACATTTGTTGATTTGTATGCATTCTCTTATCGTATTCAACTTTGGGAGATGATAAATGCTCCTTTAAAAAGTCAAAAACAGAAGATGGTGACAGAAAGCCCCAGCTGTTGGGAGATCAACATCCAATATATGCATAAGAAACGTTCCCTAATATTTGTTAAGCTCTTAAAAAATGTAAAGGAATCACGTAAATGTTCTTATGTTAAGGCTTCTATTTCATTGAGTAATCAAGATAAAATATGAATAACAACATATTAAATGATAAATTTAATTAAAGCATAGAAAACCTTTGACTCATATGTTCCAAACTGTTCTAGGATTCTATAACTAGGCAATCAGAAAAAGCCTAGACAGTTAATGCCAGGCAAATGCAGTGCTGTCAGTCATCACTAGGTGCCACAGATTTGACCCAGCTCACATGTGGGCCTGTGGCAACATCCAGACAGGACACTGCTGACTGCCCCCAGCTGTGATTCTTTTGCCAGCATATATGTCACTGGCATTGCAGGTGGTACTGAGCATGGCTCATGCTATGCACTGCAAGGATGTAGGCCTGTTGCACAGATCAGATGCTTAGGCTGTTTCCTAAATGGCATGAAAGAGCAGAGTGATTGTGTTCCTGAAGATGCTGGTGCTAAATGGTTGTGTCCCTGGAGAGAGACTCTACTTCAATGAGTAAGTCCAGATCTTTGGACTTTGGGATAACAAAAAAGCACACACACACAAAACCCACCAAACAATCAAACAAAAAATCTAAGAGTTTTCTGACATATTGTTTTTAGTGAAATGGAATGAAATACATTTATGGTTAAGTAGGTCATTACATATCGGGAAAACCCACTTTTTGTGACATCGGTAGAAAGGAAATTTTCTGTGCTATTACAAGCACTATGTCCATTTTAAATCACAGCAAATTCGAAGTATAACTGTTGAGGATATAAATGTTGTATTTTAGTTTTTGTTTCAGGATTATCTGTTTCACAGAGAGTGGCCATTTACTTTCTTATGTCTAGAAGACAGTAGTCATAAAGTGTTGCTTTCTCAGTTTCTACCAATATTGTGCACAATCAGCATGTCACTGAGGGTCTTGAGTACACTGCACCATGCTAAATGTTCTTGATGAGAAACCTCAGGGTGTGGAAATGGAGGCATAATGAAGAACAATGTTCAAGGCCCACTTCTCTTCTAAGGTAGTTCCTCTGTACTGTCATCTGTACAGCCCTGCTCTCAGTACTAGATGCTTGGGAATATAATCTTTCTATGTCTGCTTTTCCCAAGGCTAGGTTATTTTTGCAAGACTGAAATAAATATTCATTTTTTATTGCCCATTTCAGTCATTAAACTCTAAAGCTACAACTGGGTCTGATTTTTCTCTCATTTATATAACTAATCTTTTAACACTGTCAGAAGAATTACTCAGAGTTATGGATAGATCTAACCTAAAGACAATCTGGCTTTACAGAAACTAAAAGATGTCTACCTGTAACTCACAGAACAGTAGCATTCTTCTGTTAAGTGAAGTCCAATTTATTAGATGCATACCATTGATCACATACAGATTTTTCAATCTTAGAAAAACAGGAACTGATGCTTTCAAAATACTTCAAGAAGCAGAGAAAATGGATCACAATAGTTGTTATGGGGGGAAGAAGAACAGCAGAAATGAGACACCTCTAAGTGCAATTTATGAAGTGAATCAAGTAAGGGATATCAGGAAAAGTTTTACACACGTGCATACACGCACATCAACAGCCTTACTTTCATCCACTAAGCGGGTCACTTTGTCATAGAACAAAGTCAGGTTTGTCAAACAGGATCTACCATTCATGAACCCATGCTGACTGGTCCTGATCCCCTGCTTGACCGTTAATGATCCATGATGGCTCCTGAGGTTATCTGTTCCATAACCTTCTCTGGCACCAAGGTAAGACTGATAGATCTGTAGCTACCAGGATAATCTTTAAATGGTTGGTCCCCCCTCCCTGCCCCAGCTCACATTTTGGGGGAGAATTGAAAGGGCAAAAGCTGATGGGCTGGTGTTGGGAAAATTTTGCTCAAACAGGCTTGCTCAATTATCCCAAAAAAGAGACAGGGGAGAGTCTTCAGCTTTATTTACTCAAATAAAAGGAGAGTCTACTGGGAACATCTTCCCAGAAGGATCTCTCAAATCACTGGACTTTGCAGATTTCCTTTTATCTTAACTTCCCATTTGCGTTGTCCCACTTCCTTTTCTCACTGTCTGAAGTAGTTGGAGGTTACAGACTTCCCACTTCTCCTAGTACATGCTCCTCCTTGTATATGACTTATTAGGTCTGTACAGTAAGTCCAAAACTCATAAGTTCAAGTTCTCTATGGATCTTTGTAACTAAAACCTTATCTGATATGAGAGTATAGACCGATTGGAAAGGAGTTTGCAAGCTTCTGCACAACAGCTTATGAGCAAAGGCTTCTTGATTGCAAGCCTTCATGTAAATGATTTTATTAGAAAGGACATCTTCAAGCTTATTTTATGTCAGCTGGGAAACAAAAGTGAAGGAAAATAGAGCAAAAACCAAGAAATCTCTCAAATAATGTAGAAGTGATCACCACCACCAGTGTGTGTCTTATCTGCGGAAGGATTGATAAGGATCAAAAATCATAGTCCAAAGTACAAATGTTTTCAATTAAAACTTTTTTGTTTGCTTGTTTTCCACACTGTTTCATGAAATATATTTGATCCACTTCTCTGATTTTATAGCATCAACAGTTAATATGAAAGAATTGTATCATAAGGATATTGGGATGTTCTGTTTAGGTAAGAAAAAATAATACTGAAGTAAGAACACAGGTAAAAGTCCTGCCTGTGTTTTCAGCCTTCCATGGGTTAGGGCTCTACCCCCACATCCTCATGACTGGCTAAAGCTGGTTTATTGTTCAGAGTCACAGTTGTAAATCTCACTGAGTGATAACAGAATGCTACCTGTTATCTTAACCTGTTATGCTACATACAGAAATTGAACAAGAGTGTCAGTAAATTATGCTGCTATGTAACCTGCAGTTAGAGGAAAGGACAGCAAAAGTGCTGAAGAGGGAAAAAGAACATTGGTGGGCATCCATATAGGTCGGATTTTTAAACTCCTATGCATTTAGGATTGAGTATTTGTCTACAAGTTTGCTTTTTGTGTGCATTATTGCACGTCACGGAGTTATTTCTAGATCTGTGTCCGTAACAGGGGGCACAGGCCTAGAGAGGAAAAAAAAGAAGAAAAAAAAGAGGAGAAAAAAACCACTGTTTACTCCAGTCCAGCCCAGCCCAGTGAATAATGGGTGACTCGCAGGCCGGTGCATCAGGCGAGCAGGGAAGGGAGGATCGGAGAAGGGTAAGGAGACAGTAGATGGATCTAAAAAAAAACAACAATGGCAACGATCTGAGGAGGGACAGTAACTTACTAAAATCCAACAAAATCAAACAAAATGAGAGAGTGTGTCTGATACGAGGTCTTCCTCTAGTAGACTACAGGGGAAGCACGTGCTTTTCTCCACAGCAAACCAAGCAGGAAAGAGGGAGACCAGCTGGCGTCCTGCCAAGAACTCCACTTTTCTTCCTCTGGGAATGCCAATCCTCCCCTCCCCTCCTAGAACCAAAATACCCAAAAATGGCAGTCCACAGAACCAGGACATTAACTCTTTAAATCCCACTGCTTTACATGATGTTATGATGTGGAATACTGACAACAAAAATCACAAAACCATGACATTGTACTATGAGGAAACCTCACTAAGGCCTTCTAGTACTTGAAGGGAGCTTATAAAGAGGAGGGAGACCAACTTTCACATGATCTGGTAGTGATAAGACAAGGGGGAATGGCTTTGAACTAAAAGAGAGGATATTTAGGTTAGTTGTTAATAATTTACTCAGAAGGTGGTGAGGCACTAGAGCAGGTTTCCCAGAGAAGTTGTGGATACCCCATCTCTGGAGACATTCAAGGCGAGGTTGGATGGGGCCCTTGGCAGCCTGACTTAGTGGGTGGTTTCCTTAAATTGGCAGCACACAGACTAAACAACAAAATCTGTGTTTTTTCTTTCTATTTAAAAATGTAGGTATTTTCTGAGAAAACTCCATTAAGCATAAACATGTAATGGATTTTCATTTTTACTGTGAAATGCTTGAGCAACAGAATGTACACTTATAAGTAATGCCAAATTTGCCATTATAAACTGAATTAAGGAGTCAAGTTTTAAGTAGAGGTTGAGACCTAAGGCTCTGTGGCATAAGCCCTGAAGTTTTAGACACATTTATACTTTATCTTCCTCCTTGGTTTCAGACTTCCACCTACTGATGGTCATAACTTTCCCATAGATCATTCAGCCAAAGATGTAATGCTTGCCTGATGCACCGGCCTGCGAGTCACCCATTAGTCACTGGGCTGGGCTGGACTGGAGTAAACAGTGGTTTTTTTCTCCTCTTTTTTTCTTTTTTTTTTTCCTCTCCAGGCCTGTGCCCCCTGTCATGGATGCGTTACATCTGGGAATAAAAATGGGAAAAAAAAAAGGGAATAAAAGTTCAGGACCTGTAAAATCCTCAGAGATTTGTAGAATCTTGGCTTACTCAAACCTTTTCCTTTTTTTTTTTTTCTTTCTAAATTTCCTTCTTATGTATTCCACTTTCTTCTTCTTAGCCTAGCTGTACTTCCTATTTTCTTTCATAAGATTTCCCTTTTCCAAGACTTCTACCTATGTCCAATTTTTTTTTTTTTTTTTGGTATGGCTTTTTTTTTGTTTTGTTTTGTTTTGTTTTGTTTTTTGTTTTTT
The DNA here is from genome assembly GCF_951394365.1 of Tetrao urogallus. NCBI lineage: Eukaryota > Metazoa > Chordata > Aves > Galliformes > Phasianidae > Tetrao > Tetrao urogallus. Next base: position 118,556,331 of record NC_136813.1, on the reverse strand, counting down.
GTATAAAATTGTTAACTGTGATGCTGGAATCAGTGCTATCAGACGTACAACTTGAGTTTCAGCTGTTGAATAAGCCAAAAGGTATTTGAGAAAAATTACATGCCATATGCCTCAAGACATACTGCTCAGTGAGATAATATGTCTAGTAGACACTGATACTGTAATACTGTCAAGTTGCGGGACTGTCATGTCAAAGTTTGTTTCCTGAGAGACATCTGTATGGAGCTCTCTCTCTGACACTGTCTAGCTCTCTATTACTTGGAGTATATCCTGGAGTCTCTGTGCAAAGTGTTCTCATGAATCTCTGAAGTTTCTGGATGATTTTCTGCAGTGACTCTAGTTATATATATGTATATATACATACAACATGGCTCTATTACCACGGAAATAAGTATCACCATGAAGGCCTAGGGAACCTGGTGGCTAAAGGAGTCATTAATTGGTGTCTACTCTGTGTGCCCTTTGCAGTTTATGTAACATCTAAAATGCATATTTATTTTTTGGAAGTGTGTGTATGAAAGTAGTGGTTATTTTTTTTTCAAAAATCCATTTGCTGGTGCATGTGAGATATACTCAGGTGTTACCCATAGCTCAGCATTTTACAGTCTTCGCATTTATCTCTAACATTACCATAAGCAACTTCTATAATGGATATAATTGATATTGTGAGAAATTATTTTCATTACGGCCATTCGAGTAAATATGAGGTTTAGTCAGCATGCACCAGGGAAGTGTTGAATAGTAGTATTGATGGTGAAACATAGCATGACCATAACTGGAACTTCCACTTGAAAGGCTTCAGATGACAGAACTCTGTGTTTCCCACCTCTGCATTGCCCACTGTAACTGTGGCAGACATCAGTTTTCATTGCTGTTACATTCCTGGCACCATTTGTTTGGAAGATCGGATGGGCTGTGTATGTAATCAAAAATATATGCAGCATGTCTTAGTTACACCTCAGCAAGCACAGTAAAATACTGTTTCATTGACAAAGCATAAAAGGTAATCAACTGGGATGGAGGGAAACACTTCAACTGCTGTATTTGTTGCTTCAGTGTTATATAGGCTACTAAACCACCATGAAAAAGAGATGAAGTGACACTACAATATTCTTCTAATTTCCTTCTTTGTGTTATATGCTTACAAATATGTAGTTGTAAATGTGGATGCTTTCTCTGACCTGAAAAGAATAGTTTGATAAGCAGTAGCGCTCAGTAACAGTGCCACAGGAAACAGAGAGAACAATTGATTCCAGAATAGCAGTTTTTCTTGGATTCCTGGGATTAGTGGTAATAAAGAGATAAAATTTCTATTCTGCACTGCAAAAATCATTCACCTGGTAGTGAATTTAGAATTGAGTGAGAACAAAGTCAAACCCTTAAAGTGTGCAAAGTTTTAGTGTAGTTTTAATGACCAAGTTTCATCCCAGGTAGAAGTACACCACTTCTGAGTCCCAGAGTAGCAAGACTGCTACTGTGCTGTGCAAGGATTACTTATTAAACCCTTTTATATAAAAGAGATTTGATAAAGGAGTGAAAGGGATGAGAACAGGAGGTGCAGAGACGTTGTTTTCTGAGCTGCTCTCCCCAGATGGCTGACAATGTTTTTTCTGCACAGGTCCTGCACTCAGAGTGAACAACGAAGGGTAAGAGACATTGTTCCATTACTATGTGCTGCCTGAGCCCCATGGAAATCTCCAGAGACAGACAAAGTTAAAAAGCATTGCCTCTTGTTTTCTTCTCATCACTCTTTTTCTATATCTTCCTTTCTAGTTGTCACGCTGCTTTGACCAGTGCTGATCTCAGCATGGTGATGGCTACTGATGACTCATCCACCCAACATCTGTCCAGGAGGTGTTTCACCTTCTTTTCAGTGCTGTGGATATTTCACCAGGGTCACTATAGGGGAATCATTCTGGGATCTTCATCAAATTCCAGACTTAGATGGTTAGACTGTAACATTTTCCAAGCTATTCCTCTGTGACACAGAAGGCTGAGAATGGAAGAAAGTGTGGCTGATGTTGAGAACAGGCAATGCACAGTACAACCAAACATCCCTAAGCACTGAAGTCACAGAGATACTGCTGATACATTTGTTTCGGATGGAAGATTCAGCCTGATGACTTCAAAATGAACTATTTGCCTGACAGGGTGTTGTACCTTTTCTAAGAACTTAGGTGTAGCACAGGTATTATCTGGAGGAATTGGTTGGGCTTGAAAGGTTATAGTAAGTACAGTATACAGTATACAGTAAGTATAGTAACGGAGTTACATCAGGCTGGTGACTGCTCACTATCAGGGTTCTCCAGGGCTCCATTTTAGGGCCAGTTCACCTTAATGTTTCCTGAATTACTTGGATGCAGCAGTGTTTTGAGAAAGAATGCTGCTGATACTAAATTTGGAGAAGCTGTTGACTTCCTTGAAGGTGGAAAAATTTTTCAGAGAGATCTAAACAGATTAGAGAGCTGGGCAATCACCAACTGCATGATGGTTTTAAATGAGAGCAAGCACCAAATTTTGCACCTGGGATGGGTGGCTACATTCAATTCTGACTATACATACAGACTGGGGGGTGAGATGCTGAAGAGCAGCCCACTTGAAAGAAATCTGGAGATCTTGGTCAACAGCAAGTTGAACATGAGTCAGTGAGTCAGGCAACCAAGAATGCTGACTTCAGTTAGTCTTGATGCACCTCCTGGGGTGCATCAAGCATGGCATTGCTAGCTGGTCAAGGGAAGTTACTGTCCCTCTCTATGCTGCACTGATGCTGCCTCACTTTGATCACTGTGTTTAGTTTTGGGTGCCACAGTACAAAAAGGACATAAAATCATTTGAAAGTGTTCAAAGAAGGACTACAAAGATGGTGAAGGGTCTAGTGGTGAAGATGTATGAGGAGTAGTTGAAGTCCCTTGGTCTGTTCAGCCTAGAAAAGAGGAGACTGCAGAAAGACATCATCGCAGCCTATGACTTCCTCATGATGAAGAGTGGAAGGGCAGGCACTGATCTCCTCTCTCTGGTGACTGGTAATAGAACCTGAGAGAAAGGCATGAAGCTCTGATAAGAGAGGCTCAGGTTGGATATCAGGAAAAGGTTCTTCATAATAATGTGGTCAGGCACTAGAACATTCTCTCCAGGAAAGTAGCCATGGCACCGAGCTTCCCAGAGTTCAAGAAATGTGTGGACAATGCTCTCAGATGTATGGTATTATTTTTGGGTGGTCTGTGTGGAGTCAGAAATTGGACTTGATGGTCCTTCTGTGTCCCTACCAACTCAGGTTATTCTGTGATTCTATGATTCTGTGAATTCTACCCAACACACTCATGTCAACTTCTTGGAAAACTGCTTCAATGTCTTGCCATCAGTTTCTTGCTTCACCGCCTGGGTCCTATCTCCTCCTGTGGGAAATACTCTAGAAAAATTCCAGAGTTCCAGAGAAAATACTACAGTGTGACCTTGGAAATATACACAGCCAAGTTGTTCAAACCTGGACATTTGTAACTGGCAAGACTTCAGGAGCCTGATGATGGAAAGCATCATCATATGCATCATGAATGTTGAAGGTAATCCAATACTTTTCATCTTTTTGTGGGTGTGGATCTGAAGATATGGAACTGTCTCCACTATCAGCTGTCATGCTTTGTAATAGACTGGTACTGGGAAGGACTAGTAAGTGCACCACTCCCTTCTGCCTTATTTCTTCCCCGGTTCCAGCTGCTGGATCAGCATGGTCATTTCCTCTTGCAAAATCTGAACAAGGATAGTTATGACATTCTCTAGCCATCCATGCCTCTATTTTATACAGTGTGGAAATCTGACAGTAAGATAGATCCTGTCTCTCTTAGCATGTATGTGCACATCAGGTTTCTAGTTGCACCCACTAATTGCATTCTTGATAGCTGGAGAAGAGAAGGAGACAAATCTCTAGGAGACTCTCAGATAATGCATCACAGACTTCAATTGTGTCTTTTCCATTTGTGTTTTTTGTATGTATTGCATGCCTGTTGATGTTTGTTAGTAAAATAATCAAGGGAATTAACTCACACAAAGGAATGTACATTGGAAGATATGAATCTCATGTACGTGTCTGGGTATGTTCTATTGTAGTGTACAGTTACAAAAGCTACCAAGTCAAACAAAAACTTTAAGGACATAGATTATTTTGAAGAGCTCGTCCCCGTGATTATACCACCAGAGTGCTGACAGGAGCTCTGGCTACTGTATCGACACTAAGATTAATACAAAGCTGTTAATCTTCATAAATGCTAGAGTGTTCACATCCCTGATCATAGAGGTAAGTCAGACTGATTCATGAATGAAGCAAGTTTATTGTCTTACTTGGAGTAGCTGTGATCAAGCTCAAGGTGCTAAAAGATATGCCTGAACAGCCCTGTTTGCATGTTCTGCTTCCCTTCTCAGTACATCCCAAAGAAGCAGCCTACCATTCATATTCCTTCTCTCTTGGCAAAGTTTCTCCAGTCTTAAGCTCTCATGTGGTATGGGTTGCCTAAGCCACCTTAGTGATCTTTGTGTCTGGTAATTCCCCTTTTTAGACATGTTGCTATTTGTATAGTTTTGGTTCCCCTTTCCACTAACTTATTTGTGTAGTTACAGGTCATTGTTGTCTCCTTGCATGAATACCCTCAGAAGATGATCTTTCTCCTGACCTTAACAGTTATCTGACTGAGAAAGGACTGACTTACTGATACTTTAAAGAATGTGGCATGCCTTTCAGCTAAAGTGACTGTATATTTCTTTTCTCAGATTACAATTAGTGGTGGAAAGAATTGGTTGCATGCCAACATGGAGAAGATGGTTATTGGCCCTTGAGCTTCTCTTCATATATCTTTCTCCACTGGGTAGAGCTTTGTCATATAATTTTGGTTAGTAGCCAGTTTGAAGAAAATGCTGAGAGCAAAAATAATATAAAGTCTTATTCAAATTTAATTTGGATCATCACAATGATGTTAGCAGAAACTGTAGTAGGAAAATTAGGCGTGGGTTTGGTGCTGTAAAAATGGAGAGCTGAATGGCAAGAATTGTCAAGGACTATGCTGATACTTTATATCTTTCCTCACAGCCAGGAACAGAGAAGTGAGGTAGAAGTTCTCAAAACTTTATGCTAAGTATAGGATACATTATTTCCACATTTTACATTACAATATGTTAGCTTGCATTTTACTGAAATTATCTGAAACCAAAAGCAAGGAAAACTAATTCTTGTGTGAAGTATTTGCTGTAAGTAAGGTATGTAAGAGAGGGACTAGCAGAAACAGTTGGACAGCAAAAACAGTGGGAGAGGTGCAGAGAACTGCATAATGCAGACAGGGATTTAAAGTGTAGAAGAAGAAAAATTAACCTATTTATAGGATACTGTTTCTGCTGTTTCTGAATGAGGAAAAGTTAAACGTTAGACTTCATTTCGATTTCATTCATCCTAAAATCCTAAACAGGTACTTAAATATCTCAGGATTCAACCTTTATAGTTCTAACTATCTGAATAAGATATTGAAGTGACAGCATATGTAGTCAGTGACATGCAGTCAGTCAGCTAAGCTTATTTCTCAAAGTAGTTAATGCAGTGTAACTGTTTGAGCGATATTTTCCCTCGTCTTTGAGCCTTCCTCAGTGTCTTCATATCTGAGTGTAAATAGTTTAGTAGATCATACACAAATGATGCCATGGTTTTGTGGCTTGTTATTCATATTCCACATCATAGCATCATGTAGCGTACTGGAGTTAAAGAGTTAATGCTGTAGTTCTGTGGATTGTTGGTAGTTTCAGGTACCTGGTTCTCAGAAGAGAAGAGTGAACTACAGCTCCCAGAAGACTTCATAATTCTGTTTCTGTTTTCTGTTCAGAGGAAAAGATAATATTGACTGGAAGTCACAAGACTGTCTCTTTGCTCGCTGGCAGGTCAGAGTAAGAACTTCAGTTTTCAAAAGCTCTCTCTCTCTCATTTGTTTTATTTATTAGCTTCGATCCCAATTAACTTGTATTTCACTACTACAATTAGTAAACTAAGTTTGTTTTCCTCCTCAGATGGTTGCTGCTACTTTTTTCCCCCACTTTTGTTCCTTTCTCTTTCTTTCCCTTTTTGGGCCAGTGGACTTGTGGGCCTGCTGTCCCCCATCACAGAAACAGATCTAGAGATTGAAACCATGACAGATAAATAGCATGCTGCTAACCAGGCAGCTGAACAGAACTATCTGCCACATGCCTGTGTGTTAATAGCAATCAGCAGAAGAATTAGCACAGTTCTGTAGGCAGCCACACAAGATGAATATGGCCTTCAGGTCTTGGTTTCAAATAACCTATGCCTATCTGTGCCCCCGGCAACCTTACTGTGGAGTCCTGGTGGCTGGGAAGCCTCTATTGAGGCATTCATGTTGAATGTCAAATACCTATTCAATTCGCTGTTTCAGCCAAACTTAAGGCAGCCATAAAAATGTGAATGGGTCCCCTTACCAGTAGATCTGACTAGTTAGTAGCTCCATACAAAAGAAATGGAAGGTGTATGTGCTCAGTCCTTCTGAGCACCCAGACCCATTATAGAATCATAGAATCATAGAATCAATTGTTTGGATTGGAAGGGACCCCAAGGATCATCAATCTCCAACTCTCTGCCACAGGCAGGGCCACCAACCTCCAGATCTGGTGCTAGTCCTGGTCTGGAACGCCTCCAGGGACAGAGCATCCACAGCCTCTCTGGGCAGCCTGTTCCAGCACCTCCCCACTCTCTCTGTAAAGAACTTTCCTGTGACATCCAGTCTAAATCCTCCCTTCTTGAGCTTAAAACCATTCCCACTTGTCCTGTGCTGTCTACCCTAGTAAAAAATTGATTCCCCTCTTGCTTGTAGGCTCCCTTTTAAATACTGGAAAGCTGCAGTGAGGTTTTCTCACAGCTTTCTCTTCTCCAGGACGCACAAGCCCAACTCCCTCAGCCTGTCTTCATAGGGAGGGTGTTCCAGCCCTCTGATCATCTTCATGGCTCTCCTCTGGACCCCCTCCAACAGCTCCACATCTTTTCTGTATTGTGATCCCCAGACCTGGACACAGTACTCCAGATGAGGCCTCATGGGGGAAAAGTAGAGAGGGAAAATCACCTGTCTGTCCCTGCTGGTAACCCCTGTTCTGATGTAGCCCATCCCTCATGTGCCTTAACATGTCTTCTAGGAGGATCTGTTCCATGATCTTCCCAGGCACAGAGGTGAGGCTCACCAGCCTGTAGTTCCCTGGGTCCTCCTTCCTCCCTTTCTTGTGAATGGGAGTGACATTTCCTTTTTAACAGCCCCTGGGGACTTCACCTGACTTCAGCCATGACTTTTCATGGCTGACTTCAGCCATGACTTTTCAAAAACATGATGAAGAGCAGCTCAGCAACCACATCAGCCAGCTCCTTTAGGACCCTTGGATGCATATCATCTGGTCCCATAGACTTGTATACATTCAGTCCCATGAGATGGTCTTGCTCTACCTTACCAGGGGGTAGGGAGTACAGGGGTGGGTGGAGGGAGGGAAGGGACCTCAGTTTCAACCAAGAGATTCGGATATGCAAGCTTTAGGGACATGAGAAATACAAGAATTCTGTATGCCAGTGAAGACCTAGGCAGAAAGACTCATTTATTACCTCAGTCTTCTCCATATCTGTCATAACTAGTTCTCCTTTCTCATTTACCAAAGGAGGTATGATCTCTTTGGTCTGCCTCTTCTGGCTAAAGTACCTAAAATATCTATAGAATCCCTTCTTTTTGCTTTTAACATCCCTTGCCAAGTTCAGTTCCATCTGTGCCTTGGCTTTCCTAATCCCTTCTGCAAGTCTGGACAGCATCCCTGTATTCTTCTCAGGTTATATGCCTTTGCTTCCACAGCCTGTGCAAGCCCTTCTTTTCCTTCAGTCTGACCAGCAAGTACTTGTCAAGACACACCAGTTTCCTGCCTCCCTGGCCTGCTTTCTTATTCTGAGGGACAGAGAGCCCACATGCTCTCAGAAAGGCATCCTTAAAGAGTAGGCAGCTTTCTTCCATTCTTTTGTCTCCCAGGACAGCTTCCAAGGAGGTGTTATCCAACAGTTCCTTAAATAGACTAAAGTTCACTCTCTCAAATTCAGGGTCCTAATCCTATTCTTTGCCATGCCCACATTCCTTGAGATCCTTGAGATTATACTAATTGTGCTCAAAGTTCAGATGTATCTCACTGACCTTTGCTACTGACAGCTTACAATGTCTTTGGGGTAATCCAAGACTCTCTGACCACAGAGGAGAGTGAGTTCCAGACACATACTCCTGGAAAATATAGTCCCTAGTATCAAATTCTGGGTTCCTTCACAGAGGAAGAACACAGAAACCAAAGGAGTACCACTGCAGTAGTTATGGAGCTGGAGCACTTGCCCCAGAAGGAGAGGCTGAGAAGTGTATTTGTTCCACATAAAGGTTAAATGGAATCTAATTGCAGTTTTCCACTGCATGAAGGCAGAGAAGACTGAGCCAGAGTCTTCTTAAAGCTGCATAGAAGAAAAGCAAGGCAACAAACACAAACTAGAGCAAGAGAAATTTCTACTAGAAAAAGCCTCCCCCTGACAGTGATACTGTACTGTAACCTAGAGAAGTTATCAGATCTTTGTCCATGGAGATACTGAGAACTTTCCCAGGAAAGGTTCTGAACTATGTGACCTAGTTTTGCCACACTGTAAATGCAGTATTGGGATAAAAACATTTGGAGACATTTCTAAATAAAGTAGCCGTGTTTCTACAGGATCTAGCCTCGTTTCCTCTAGTTTCAGTTAAGCAATCAGTTACCTTTTAATTGCTTCTGTTTCTGAGTGGTCTGCCTTTCTAGCAAGAGTTTAATTGCTTGGTAAATTCTGAGGTGTTACTCTGCTGTCTGTACTCTGCTGCATGTGTCCTGTGGCCCAAGGCTGATTCTCTGATGTTCTGATGGTGGAACTACAAAATATGTAAAATCTGTGGCTAGTAGAAAATGGAAACCCTTCTCTAAAAAGTTTCAGGAAAATCTTCAGTACCTGAAGACTCATGCTTGTCTCTTGTGAAAATTACTCAAGCATCATAAGAGTTTTGATCACAGGTTAGCTTAGCACAGGCCTCCTGTCTTGACACTGCCCAATGCTAAATAAAGCCTGACTCCATCTTCTTCATACCTTTTTCTTCAGGTGTTCATATACAGTAATCAGATCCATTTGGGATTTAGCTTTCTGAACTTGAATGATTGGACTTGAATCACCCTGTATTCCTTCCAAGTTACACATCCTTGCTTTCAATCTCTATATTCTTTCTTTTTGTTTTCGAGTTTGGCTAGGAACTCCTTGTTCATCCACAGAGGCATGCTGGCATTTTCATCTGGCAACATCTTTGTTAGGATGCACAGCTCTTTTGCCTGGGAGAGGTGATCCTTGAATATTAACCACCTTTCTTTATTAACCTCCAGGGCCTTATCCCATGGAACTGTTCCAAGTAGACATTTGAAGAAGTCTGCTCTCCTGAGACCGGGGTTGTGAGATTGCTTTTTACTCTCTTCTCTGCCTTCAGGATACTGAATTTCACCATCACATGGTCACTGCAGACAAGGCTGCTTTTAACCTTCAAATTTCCAACAAAATCTTCATTGGTGATGAATATAAGGTCTGGCAGAGTACTTTCTCTGTCACTTGGAGGAGGAAGTTATCTTCAACGCATTCCAAGAACATTCTGAATCACTTCTATTGTTGTTTATCCAATCACATTGTTCTACACGGCCTGTATTCCAAGTACATATATCATATAGATATAGAGTATATATCACCACAAAGTTGATCCTTATCCTATAACACAAACATGGTGACTAGTTCCAAATGAACTGCTTTTCCTTCAGTATTATCTAAGGATGAGTACAAAGCCAGATATAAATCCTGCAGCTTTGCTTCTGGCAGTCAAAGCCCTTTTCAGTGCTATTATTACAATGAAATTCTTTTCTTGCAGTCAAGACGGGAACAATGTCTTCAGAGCTGACAGAAAGGTTATTCTTGACACACAGAAAGGTACCTTATTCTTGCTCTGAACTTCAACTAACACTCAGATGTTTAGCCCCAAGCCAGAGAGAATTGGATGAGGGTGGGAAGATGGCAAAGGGAGAAGAGCTCTTGTCAAGATATACAGCAGAATAAAAGAGGATAAAATGACTGTGAAGGCAGAAGGAAACAAGAACACTTTGGGCTTCTTGATTTATCACACAGCTGGTTGCAGTAGTATGATTCTCTTCCAATTGTGAGTGTTGTGGTTAAGTTTGCCCTGCCAGCAGCTGAGCACCATTTGCTCACTCCCTTGTCTGGGGGACAGAATCAGAAAAAAGGTAGAATGCCTGGGCTGGGAGAAGGACAGCTTGACAGGAAAGAAAATGGGAGAGGGATGGAAAGGTGGAGAAGAAAAACAAATGAATACACAAAACAAATGATTTACAACTGGCATGGTTTTCATACAAGGGGGCAAAGGGACCCACAGATTCATGCCTCAAGGAGAGTGTGGGGAAGGGAAAAGGCAGGGAGACAGGTCTGGACAAAGAAAATAGTGGCAACGAGCGAAAGGAAAAAAAAAATCAATTTACTAAATATAGTAGTGGAATGTGAAATAATACAGTATAATACAATATGATTGAAATTGATGCTAATAAGTCAAATAAAATGTGAGAGAGATTTCTGAAACTGAAGTCCTTACTGTAATGTTGAATGCAAAGTGGCCAGGGAGCTAAAGAAAGACAAGTCTTGTGACTTGTCCGTTTTATCTTTCCCTCCAAATGGAAAACAGAAACAGAAAAAAGAGATCTTCTGGGAGTTGTAGTTCATTCTTCTTTTCTGAGAAGTGGGAGACTGGAACTCATGAAATATATCAACAGTCTATGGAACTGCAGCATTAACTCTTTAACACTTGGAGCACTGCGTAATGTTATGGTGTGGAATACTGATGAAAAACTGTGAAACTATGACATTCCACCCCTTATGCCACATCACCACATCATACTTAATATGTACAAACTATAATTAACATGCATTAAGCACACACACATACACACATATATATATATACATGGAATTACTGGCTGCACTTCCCCAGCATTAAATTCCCTTGTGGTACCCACTGAATATCCCAATTTTTCTGCATTACCCACCAGGTGAACCCAGGTTCCTGAGCAAAAACAGTTCCACAGAAATGTTTGCCTTTGCCTGAGGCTGGAAGAACCCGAACCACTTTTCCCAGCAAGCTCTTTACAGGTACTAGAGGGACTTTATCTCCCTCTATAGTATACAGGGAGCTGGACTGAGTTGGACCATCTCGATACATAGATCCTCAAGTAATGACCAAGCAGGTGGCTTCTGCTAAATAATTCTCCCAGTACTTAAATGTTCCACCACCCTTTGCTTTCAACATGGTTTTTGACAACCTACTGTGTTGTTCAATTTTACCAGAAGCTGGTGCATGATAGGGGATATGATAAATCCGTTATATCCCATTAACTTTGTCCCAAGTATTTACAAGAGAATTTTTAAAATAAGTCCCATTATCTTACTCCGTTCTTCCTGGAGTGCATGTCACCACAGAACTTGTTTCTCAAAACCTAATTATAGTGTTTTGGGTGGTGGCATGAGGTTTCAAGCCAGTGGTTGCCTCCACCATGGTAAGCACATAACGCTTCCCATTGTGGGTTTGTGGCAAAGTGATTTAACCAACCTGCCATACCCCTCCATGTTTATACTTTTGCCATTGCCCTTCCTCCCAGAGAGGTTTCAACCTCTTGGCTTGTTTAATTGCGGTGCAATTAAATAACCTGTGCAGTACTGTCCATAGTTAAGTCCAACCATCCATCCCTTGTTCTCTAGCCCACTTATACGTTGCATCTCTTCCTTGATGGCCTGAGCTCTCATGGACCCAATGAGCTAGAAATGACTCACCCCTGTGTTGCCAGTCCAGATTTATTTGAGCCACTTCAATTTTGGCAGCTTGATGTACCTATTCATGATTTTGTTGTTCCTCAACAGCTTGACTCCTGGGCATACGAGCATCTACATGACGTCTTTACAATCATATTCTCTATGTGGGAAGCAAATTCTTTCCGCAGTTCAGCAGCCCAAATAGGTTTACCCTTTCTTTGCCAGTATTTTGTTCCCACTGTTGTAACAACGACCATAGGGCATTTGCCACCATCCATGAGTCAGTGTAAAGATAAAGCATTGGCCACCTCTCCCTTTCAGCATCATCTAAGGCAATTCAGACAGCCTTTACTTCTGCATATTGTCTTGATTCTCCTTTTCCTTTGGTAGCCTCTGCAATTTATCTTATAAGGTTCCATACAAAGGCTTTCCATCTTTGATGCTTCCCCACATGATCCATCAGTGAACAGGACGTATTTCTTTTCGTTTTCTCGCAGTTCATTGTATGTGGGGCCTCTTTAGCACGTTACCTCTTCTTCTGGTGATGTTCCATATTTTTTACCTTCAGGCCAGTCCATGATTACTTCTAAGATTCCTGGACAGCTGAGATTCTGACGTGGTTTTATGATTTTTGTTATTAGTAGTCCACATCATCACATCATGTAGTGCACTGGGAGTCTCGGAAGAGAAGAAATGTACTACAGCTCCCAGAAAACTTTGCTTTTCCGTCCCCATGTTATGGTCAGTGGAAAAGATAAAACTGACTGAAAGTCACTTTTTGATCCCTGGTGAATCAGAGTAAGAACCTCAGTTTTTAGAAACTCTCTCATTTTATTTGATTTATTAGTTTCAATCCCAATTAACTTTTGTTTCTGCTATTCTAATTAGTAATTTTTTTTTTTTCCTCAGATCATTGCTGCTGGTTTTTTTTTTTTTTTTTCTTTTCGTTCTTTTTTTCTTTCCCTCTTCCCTTTCAGCTTTCCTCCCTCCTACCCTTTTTTGGACTGGTGGGCCTGTGGCCTGCTGTCCCCCTTTCACAGACACAGATAGATCTAGAGATAACCACGACAGGTTCCCTATCCTACCTTGTTGCATAATCAGTGCAATCCACTTACTCAAAGTAGCATCAGTAGCATGATGGATGGAGTTAACATTTCCTTTAAACATTCAGTTTAGTACAGGCAGTCAAGCTGCTAAAAGGAGCTGACTTCAGTACTGATTACTTTGGACGCAGCTTGAACTCCCTTATATGCGGCTAATATCTCCTTTTCAGTTGGAGTGCAGTACTCTTTGGATCCCTTGTGCACTTGACTCCAGAATCCAAGCAGTCAGACTCAGGTCTTTTCTGAGGCTCTTTGCCAAAGACTCCAAGTGGGGCCTCTCTCTAACTGCAGTATAGAGGATGCTTTTTATATCATGTTCTGTCTTTACTGGTCCCAGGGCCACAGCATGAACTATCTCCTATTTAATGTTCTCAAAAGCCTGCTATTGCTCAGGACCCCATGTAAAGTTATTCTTCTGCATCCCCTGAGGAAAGAAGCTTACAACGAGGCTGTAGTTCAAAACATGTGTTCTTTAAAAATGTACTACACTTGGAAGAGATTGAGTTTCTTTCTTACCAGTGGGTGGAGACATAGCATTAATTCTGTTGATCACATCTGCTAGGATGTGACAAAGTCCATCTTGCCACTTTATTCTTAGGATTTCCTGTGTAGGTCCTTTCACTTTGCTTTGTTCAATAGTGAAACCAGCTTGCAGAAGGATTTGGATTATTCACTCTCCTTTCTTGAAAACGTCCCCTGCTGTACTGCTCCACACAGAAATTTTGTCATTGTACTACAGGTGCTTGGAAGAACCACCCGCACTATTCCAGTGCAGTTTGGATCAACCCAAGGCAAATTGTTGGATTATGTTTGCACCCCTGGGGCAAACAGTTCCAGGTATACTGAATACCCCTCAAAACGAAAGCAGACAGTGGTCTACATTCTGTGGCCAAAGGAATGGAGAAGAACTCATTAGCAATGTCAGTTGTAGCATACCACTTGGTTGCTTTTCACTCCAATTCATTCTGGAGTTCTAGCATGTCCGATACAGCAGCACTCATTGGCTGCTGTAGTGTGACTTTATTCAGGCCATGGTAGTTTGCTGTCAATCTCCACTCTCTGCTGGCTTTACGCACTGTCCATAGGGGGCTTTTAAAAGATGAGTGAGTTTTGCTTATAATTCCCTGACTCTCTAGTTGACAAATCAACTTATGAATGGGGAGCAAGGAATCCTTTTTAGCGCGGTACCTCTCTGCACTGTTTTTGTAGCAATTAGTAATGGTTGCTGTTCCATTTGTAGCAACCCCACAATAGACGGATTTTCTGACAGGCCTCGCAAAACAGACAGCTGCTTAGCATCTCCTGTGTCTACAGCAGCTATTTCAAAGGCCCATCAATACCCCTTGGGATCCTTAAAATACCCCCTTCTGAGGTAATCAATACCAAATATACACAGACCCCCAGGCCAGTGACAATAGGATGCCTTTGCCAGTCTTTACTAGTGAGGCTTACTTCTGCCTCCAACATGGTCAACTCTTGAGAATCCCCAGTCACCCCAGAAATATAAATCGATTCTTTCCCTTCATGACTTAAGGGCATTAGGGTGCACTGCACACCAGTCTCTACCAGTGCCTCATATTTCTGTGGTTCTGAAGTGCCAGGCCAACAAATCCATGCAGTCCAATACACTCCATTATCCCTTTTCGCCCCCTGGCTGTGGGCAGGGCTCCTCTAATTGTTATCTGTATTGTTCTTATTTCGTGAGTCGTGAGTCACGATCACCCTTACAGCTCTTGCTCTGTTCCTCAGTAACTGGAATGATCACCTTTGCAGAGGAGATCACGCTGGTGATTGATGTGCTTTGTAACTCTCTTACCTGTGCTCATAGTAAAGGAGTGGGTTTTTTATTCCACTTCTTTATATCTTCTTCATGTTCACTTAGGTAACATCACAAAACAATATGCGACATAGACTTACTATTGCCACTTCCTTGTGCAGGAGAACATCTGCTCTTAATAGCTAAGATACTGGATGATACAGGTGGAGAGCAGGGTTCATTACCTTTAATCAGTTTGATTGGGTCCTTCTGTAGACTGTTCTGATCATCCTGATTCTCATCATGTGTCTCTCATGCCTCTGTGGGTTTATTGGGTTCATTGGTTTCATCACGATTAAGCAATGTAGACCATTCCTCCCTCATATTTTTCTGATTACTCTCCACTTTATCCAGTCTTTTAGCTACTTTCAAAATGGCTGAAATATAAGCTTTTGTATGGGCTAGATATTGTTCAAAGTTATGAAATGTAATAATCAGTTCAAATAATTGGTTTTCTCTGCTCTCTTTCATACATTCCTGCTAGTGTACTGGCATACTTTTCTGGTGCTGTTCTTGTTAATTTCCTCCACATACTTGAACACCTGACTCTCTCTGGATCAGGGGTGTGGATCATCAGGAATGAATGTGGGGTCATATAACATTTCCACCATGGCTAGTTCTTTCAAATAATGGATACCTTTTCCTATAGTAGTCCATTTGTTCACCTCATAAATCAGATCTTCTTTGAAGGGGTATTCTTCCTTTACAGCTAATAGCACTTCCTTCCAGAGGGTGAAAGCCCCATTCAGACATCTACTGATCCCTCTGTCAATGAGTCCTTAGCAATGCTTCCCAGTTGGCAAGCTTTTCTACCATCTAGGAACAAATTATTGGCCCCAGTGTCCTAACATCAAAGTAATCAAGTGTCAGTAGGCTTACTTGGGTGCCATATAAAATCTTTTATCAAACCTCTATTCTAGATACTTTCATAGGTTGAATATTAGTAATGGTGATATTCATGATGAGTTGACCAAAGTACAGCCAGTCCCAAGCAACAGTTGTCCCCCCTTGCCACCTGCCCTGGTTTTGTTGTACAGCATGATGCCATATGGTATGAAATATCCCTTTGGCCAGTTTAGGTCAGCTGTCCTGGCTGTGTCCTCTCCTGGCTTCCTGTGGACTCCCAGCCTCTTTACTGACAGGGTTGTGTGGGAAGCAAAAAAGTTCTTCATTTAAAGTGAGCACTGCTCTGCAACAACTAAAATGTCAGTAAGCATTATTCTCATCCTAAATCCAAGACACAACATCATAACAGCCACTATAAAAAAATAAAATAACTCTATCCCCACCAAAATCAGGACACTGATGAATGTCTCAGATATTAATAATAGTAGGTCAGCACTAGCAGGAATATGAGATGGATATGCAACATGATGAGCTCTGGACTTGTCTTGGAAGCCATTGGATCTTCACCTGTTATAATGTCTTAGGGCAATACTGGCTGGAGTTCATTAGCTCCTTGGAGATTTTTAGGGAGCAGTGTGTGTCTGTGTAGGGATGTCTCACTTTGTATCCATTTCCAACTGTCCATAGCTGCATTTTTGCCTCTCTGAATCACACTCCCCTAAAATACGTTTTCATATGTTATTCTATGTAATTATCTGCCCAAGTATTTTTTTTGTCCCTTCTTCTCTGAGAGGTTAAGCAGTCTTGCTAGGAGGAGTCCCAAAAGAGTAATCCAGCAACAACAGATTCCTGAAAGTGAAATCTTAGAGAATAAAAAATTGAGAATGCTTCTCACTTGATACACTCCCAGGCTCCAGTTCTCTTTTGATCTTCCTGCACCAAATGTGATTTCTGACTAGTCAATATCTGTTTCTGAAGTGTAAACAACTAAATTACTGTTCTTGGAGAAAAAGTGAAGAGGGATCTTGGAGCCAACTGAAAGCAGAGACAGCATTTTATGGAGGCTGTAGCTGCCTGTAACTGGAATGTGACAAGGTCCTGTAGCCCTTAATCAGTAGAACTGTCCAGAAAGGTGGGACAGAGACATACCCATTTGCTCAGCAGCAATTCTAGTTCATTAAGCAAGAACTTTATAATGGTTATGGCCCTAAAATAGATAGGTCTATCATCAAGCAAGAGGAAATGTGACAAAAGTAGAAATTCTGAACAGGCAAGTGTGACAGCCATACTTGAGGTGGAACCTGCACACCAGTCTGTCAAAGGCTGGTGCTGTAGCGTGCCTGAATCACAGTTGACTGGGAATAGTTTCTTACTACAGCACAGCACCAAGGTGTAATGAGGCGGAGCTCTCTGGCATCCCAATCCACATAATAGGTCGCAGTTCTGCCACTACTCATGTCAGCTCTGGACATTACTATATCATTCAGTTACGCAGAAATGCCTGAATTAGCTGTAGTGCACAACCTCATCTAATGAATTAACCAGAGTTTGTAATTGTTTATGAAAAGTTCATCCCTTCCCACTGATGGCAAAAGACAAACTTTGTCAGATCCACCTGGAAGCTTGCCAGTTCTAAGTTGAGTTTTTTGAGCCAAACTGCCAAAGTGATTCACTGTATCACCTCTTTGCAACCATTGGCATGTTAAGCTCTAGCAGTGATTCTACCACTGCTAGATAAAACTACAGAAGAGAGCTGCTCTAATTTCATTTTCTTTCTCTCTGGATGGTTCCTAACTGTGATTAGCAACAAGGTTATAACATGGAGACATCAATATCCTTCCTGCCTCTGAACTTGGATGCCACCTGCATTCTCCAGTGTGAGGAGACAAGCCTAGTGGACAGGAATATTACCTCTCCCCAGGTAATATTAATTCCAGACCTTGAAAATTCACATCAACCCTTCAGTTGATATGCTTAATAATAACAGTGGCAATTATAGCAGTAACACTGGTATTTTACTTACACTTGAAGCCTGAAAGAAAATTTGCTTATTGCAAGCATATGAGAAGTTTAAATGTCAATTGCAGCCTACTTATCATAGAATCATAGAATGGCCTGGGTTGAAAAGGACCACAGTGATCATCTAGTTTCAATCACCCTGCTATGTGCAGGGTTGCCAACAAGGCTGCTCAGAGCCACGTCCAGCCTGGCTTTAAATGCCTCCAGGGACAGGGCATCCACAACCTCCTTTTGCAACCTGTTCCAGTGTGTCACTACCCTCTGTGTGAAAAACTTCACCCTAATACCTCCTAAACCTCCCCTGTCTTAGTTTAAAATCATTCCTCCTTGTTCTATCACTATACACTCATGTAAACAGTTATACCCCCTCCTGTTTATATGCTCCCTTCAAGTACTTGTCACATTTTGGCTCCTGCTCTTGCACTCTGGTGGCTGCTCTTGCAGACACCTTTTCTCCTTTCCCTTCAGAGGCTCTGCTTATCCCTACTAGCTTGTCAGAAGAAATGGCATCTCCTATGCCAAGCCTCCTGCATTTGTTCTGTGAACCAAATCTGTTTCCCACCACCATGAGTTTTGAATATGTATGTGATTAAAAAGCGTTAGTTTTTTTTTCTTTTTTTCTTTTTTTCCCACAGAAACACCAGTGAGTCTATACCAAGGAGGTGAGAACAAAACAACTTGATTTCAAGAACAGTGATGGACAAAAATACCTCTAGGCTAAAAACCTTTGATCAGACAAGTAGCAGGGGACCAGACTCCATAACTTTGAAGCCTCTTCCTATACATGTTCAAACACATGGGGAACTGGGAAAGGAATAGAAAGAGAAAGGAAGAGAAAAAGAGAGACAAACTTTCCCCTCTCTCCTCCTTCCTCCCTGGTATTTGTAAGGGTCTGGAGCTTGTCTTTGCATTGTTCAATGGTAATCTGTTTCTTATTCTTGCAAAGTGATGTTGTGCGCTGACCTGGTGTAATGCTGTGTTCAGCTGTGGGAATGATGTTTGCATCCTGCTCTTAAATGGATGTGTTCTGGGGATTTTTGAGAACTGGAGTATAGGAGCCATTTGCAGAGAGTAGAATATCACTCCAGCCTATGCCTTCCTAAGGGGTGCCACATATTCCCATGCCCATTTTTACATACAGTACCAATAACCATCCAATCCCCTGTTTGTCTTGTTTCCTCCATTATCAAAGATAAAGCCTCTGCAGAGATGGAACTTTGACAGAGTGGGTAGTCTCTGCATCCCAGTTATCTGAGTGATAAAGCAAATGTGAGTTGTTCTAAATCTAGATGCATTCTGGGTGTCTGATTGCCAAAAGGTCCTTCATATAGCTGTGTGAACAGAAATACAGGCTCACGTTCAGTAAAGATGCTGGAGCTATCCCCAGTGTGTGAGCAGCACCCTCGGCTTCATAAAGCGTGGAAAAAGCATCCAAAACTTTGGACACCCAGTGGAGTTTTCTAAACGGCAGACCTATTGAGAACTCAATTATTTTCCAGATTTGCTGATAAATCTTTTTGTTGTTAATGGTAATTATAGTTATGATGAGAGTAACAAGAATGCAGAGATGGATACTGTCACAAAAAACATGGTTAGTGGCATCAGTGTACAGTTGTTTGGATTCAGTCTATGCCTTGTGCATCTCTGCAAGTCAAGAGATGTTGGAACAAGTGAGAGTAGAGTTTCAGCTAGCACCACAGGTCCTTTTTCTGTGTGTTGTCCAACCTCCTGAAGGAAAATTCCTTCCAGAAATCTCAAGCATGGCTCCTGTTTCCCACAGCTCAGGCAATGAGACTGGAAGAAAACTCTCTTCACTCCAAGGATTTTTCCCAGGGGCATGCCAAGGAGAGAGAGACCCAGAATAGCATATCCACTATTTCCACAGGGGATGTGCTATAAGTGATAACCAATGTGCTAAAAGTAGTTATATGTTCCCTATATACACAGTCAAAAGACAAGTAAAAAATTATTAGGCTGAAGAAGTAATGTTACTACGATGTAGTCATTGTCCTGGGAGTTATCTTGGCAGACACATCTAATTCATTCAAGGTTGAAAAAATTTATAATGCCAGTTCAAGTAATGCTTTGTAGCAAGTAATAAGAACTAGTATGTAAGAACAGAATAAAAATCTTCAAAAAATCTTCATAGCAGGAGAGTTAGATTCCTGTAAATAAATCACATAAATCAGCTGAAAAATCAACACTTCGTTTAATCTGCTTTAGGTTCAGAAGAATCAGCTTGGAATGTAGTACATGTTTCTTTGCATTTACTCATTATATTTATTCTCCTATTGTATAACAACACCAATTTTCATGTTTCAATACATATCTTTGAGTTAATGTTTGTTTGATAGAAGTTCAGTAAAAAATAGTATCTCAACTGCATTATTAGAAAATGCTACTTTTTCTAATTGTTGTCCAGCAACTTCATTCTGAAGGACATTGGTGTTGGATAGGTCAAACCAGAAGATGGAAGACAGAAATCCTTTTTTGACTTCTTCTACACCTCTTGTTTCGCATTATGTGTTGATTCAACACTTCTGTGTCCAGTTTGGTCAATTAGGAGTCATAAATTTGGAGGAGCTAGTAATCAACAGATGAAGCATCTTGCACAACTTTAATATTTACAGTATTTACATGACTGATTTTTGGTAATATTTCCAAGTCAGCTATGGCCTGAAGACTTTACCAACCTTGATTTTCTGGGTGACACTGTCAACAGATCAACAGTTAAAAGGAAAAAAGCATAAAGACAGTCGAACAGGATAGTGCCAGTTTCTCTCTGTAGAAATCAAACAGGATAGATTACATGCCAGTATTCTGTGTTGATTTTTACTTTTCTCTTGAATTGTTACAAAAACAATGACCAAAAAAAAGTGCTCTTTTGCAAGACTTTTTAAATATAAATAATATGCTATCCAAAAAATAGCACCACATCTGCAAATTAATGCTTCACAAAGATCTCTCACTGCTGTTCTTGGTCCAAATTCCTCAAAATGAGAGCTCATCAGAAGTCAGAAGTTGTAGGAAGCTTGTGTTGCACCCAGCTCTGACAGAGCAAGAGGCACTGTGGGCGAAGAGTGCACTGTGCACTGTCTTGCTGCTGGCCCATCACTATAGGAGACGTTAGGAGCAGCATAGGAACATTGGCCATGCTCAGAAAGAAGAACAGGATGGAGCAGAGAACTCACAGCAATCATGAAGGAAAAGACAGAGCACCTTCAGAGTATGAGACACACTGTTAGCCCTGGTAAAGCCTGAAGAAGTTAAACTGAAGAGGATAGTCCATCTGCAATCCAGGGAGTTGGTGTGAACCGTGAACCAGTATTTTCAACTTAGTAAAGACTGTCCACAGAACCAGATACTAATTGGGTCCCTTAAGGAAAACACAGTCAACATCAGGAAGGAAGATCTTTTGGTTTTGTCCCTACAGAAGACATCTATGAGCTGTGCAGCTTCACTCATGGTGGTTGTTTTTTTCTGGTCAGTTCTTTCTAATCACCAGCTAGCCATATCTAGATGTATTATAGTCAACAAAAAGCTCTTAAAGACAGAGGACTGTATCTCAAAAATCACAATTTCATTCCCTGCTTGTGGATAATGACAGAGAAACAATTATAGCAATCATTTCCAGTTGCTTTCTAACCTGGCATTTCAAGAATCACAGAATTGTATGGGTTGGTAGTGGCCTCTGGAGATCATATAGTCCAACCCTCCTGTGAAAATGGGTTCTGTCAAATAGGTAAGAAACTATAAAACTGTTGGTTTTGAGTAACCAAATTAACTCAGAGAGCAAATCTGTAACCTTTCAAAATTGCCAAGCTTTTAAACACAGTACACAGGCCAAAGCCTTCTGTCATATAAGCCATACTCAAAAGAACTCACATAATTCCAAGTAAAACTGGAACAAGCAGGGTGCCTCCAACAGAGGGCAGTTGCCTAGGGATGAAGCATATTGCAGGACTGATCTAGGAAGAAATGCTCTGTGACTGGGAAGTACTCTGTTAGTGAGACTTGCACTGCTCTTCCTTGCAGTGTCATGAAACAGATGGTGCCTGATGTGGATGCCAAAAAAACATCTAAAATGCTACAGTCTCAACCTATAAATCTGAGGGATGATACAGATTAGAAATGAAGTGTGTATTTTGGTAGATATATGCTGGAAAAACACTGCCATAGTGAAATGCCTTGGAGGCTCCTTTCTTGGTTGGGTGAGAGGTCTGTACAATGATCAGCACTGATGCGGAGCTGCCACTGCTCTCAATGTAGTAGCTCGTATTTCTGCAGCTCACACTTGAAAATGTTGGACGGAAAATCTTTTGCTTTCATTTTAAGCTTTTATTGTCTCAACCTGTCATAGGGAACAAAATCTGGACCCACAGCTATTCAAGCTCCCTTCATTCTGGGCAAAAAGGCCTAGATCTGCACACAAACCACTTAGAAGATTTGCTGGTTTCAAATGAGGTGTTCAGGACTCAGTTCATTACTCTTATGAGAGCTTTTCAATCTTGCTGTTAGGACAGAAAAGTATGAAAGGTCTTATGTTTGGACACAGGGCTGGAAGAAAGAGAGATGGAAAGAAGGAAGAAGACAAAGATACACTGTGAGGGAGAGAACTGAATATCAAAGAACAAATGCTTGTGAAGTCTTCTCATTGCTGATGACTTCCACTTCAAAGTCCCAGAGTTTTAAAGGCATCTCGTAAATCATCTACTTCATACAGTGGCTGCAGAACAAAATACAAGCGATAGGTCATTTATCAAGTAAGCAGGAGTCTATAAAGATGGGGAAGGACAAAAGAATGGCATGAAATGTGAAGAGAGGTAGAAGAGAATGAGGTGTGGGAATATGAACAAAGTTAGGAGAAAGAGGCATAAGCAGCATGAAAGGTGATGACACAGGAGAGAATGAAATGATGGATAGCAGAAATGAGTAGTAAAAGCAGAGCACTTTTGCAAGGAAGAGAGGAAGAAGCTCAGGAAAAGAGGCACTGGAAGGAGTGGAAAAATTAGTCCTTACCAGAAGGATCCGTCGAAGTTTCCTGGACAGATGGACAGAGTTTTCATGCAGCCCTTCCCAGGCTTTGAATGTCTTTTCCCTGTTCTCCACAAATGTGTTCCAGCAATAGAAGAAATCTGTGCAAGGCGCAGCGGCATTAAAGCATGCTCAAGATTGCTCCAAAGAGGACATTAATCTCTTCTAGGCTCACTAAATCATCATACCATATCCTGACATAGCTCTCAGTTATTTCTCCCCTGCCCATTTTACCTTTGAATGTCATGATGGCGATTTGGGCCCCAGCCCGGTGCAGGCGTCTCAGCCCCTCAGGCTCTGCTTTGCGATCCTCACAGAAGTAAAGGCGGGCAGTGAAAATACGCAGGGTCAAGTTTGGGTAGGCACGAAGGAAGTCAGCCACATGTCGGGCGCAGTCATAACAGGGGCTCCAGGAGGTGAACCATGTGATGCGGTAGCAGCGGCCTGGGTCCAAGTCCCAAGCTGAGATGTAGCGTAGGAAGAGAACCTCCACATGGCAACCCATCTTCATGAAAGAGGAAGAGGGGCAAAGCATGAGACAAGAATGAAGTAGGCTATAAGGGGAGGAAGGAGGGAGGTTTGAGCTGAGTGATGTGTGAGAGGAGAATGAACAAGGTGAGAGAGAGATCTTAGGGTCAATGCACAGAAGATGGCACAATGATATATAAATGATGACTAGAAGAGGAATGTGTGGGAGCAAGGTAGAAAAATCAAGGTATCGTTAAAGCAGCAGGGACTATTTGGATGTCTTGCTAGTAACATATCTGTGCGTAGCACAAATACAGATCTACCTGGAGACTGCATCCCACAAATGTTGTATACCAGTGTAGTATCCGTTCTTGTGGATGCATATGCCAGAGTGGATGTTGCTGCTTGCAGTTCTTCTTCCCTGCTGCTCCAGAGCTGCATCAAACTTAACATGGATATGAGAATAGGATGCCAACGTGTACCTCATACCTTGTTACGCAGGTATCCAAAGTCCAGGGAGCACGATGTAGCACTGTCACGGCGCTTCACAACATAACAGAGGTAGGTTTCACGACGGCCTTTGGCCCAGCGCAGGTTCTTGAAATTGTAGAGGAAGAGCTTCCTCTTCATCAAGAGGCTGAAGGAGAAGACAAGAGAATGCATATTATCCTCATCCTGAAGTCATAGCTGTGAAGTTGGTCAGACCTATGTTGAGGGCTCAGCAGCAAAAATATCTCCATCAAGTTCAGACCTTCCATTGTGAAATAAAAACATCAGTAATTTGCATGAACTATTTTGGGGTGAGGGTGTAGATGTGACTGTGGGGGATGAAGGAGATAAGGAGGTGACCTTGTAAGTGGGAACAGTAAGTGAATTAGTAGTGATTAATCAAACAGCCTTATTCAACAGTCTCAATGTAATGCGAAGGTACATCTGAGGACTGCCATGTTCACTGTGGTAAGCTATTCACCTCTCTCACAGCAATGCAAAATGAAAGTGAATGTGTTAAAAATAATAATGTCCTTTGTCAACTTTTCTGTCTGGTAAGCTGGTGTTCAGCAGGGAGCTGGAGTCAGTGTAAGAGATGTGAAGATGAGTTTTCTGGGGGTCTCCGGTGAGGTGTGGGAAATGGGAATTTGTATTTGCTGTGAATTTCCTGATTTAAATATGAGAGTTTAGGCAAGGAGAATTTCTTATATAAACACTCTTTATGTATTCCCCTCTCCCCTTCTATGTGTGGCAGATCGTCAGATGGTTTAGGGAGGACAACCCAGACAATCACATGGTAAATAAGTGGATATGGTAGACCAGATAATTGCAAAGCTCTTACCTGGGCTATATAACAAAAGCAAAACACCAGTAAAGTTTTCATATAGATATTTGCTTTCAGAATGTTTCTTATTTCCTTCTGGCAATCCCTTTCCTTCCATATTCCCATTTTTTTTTCTTTTCAAAGGTCTTACTCCTGCAGAGCAGCATGGAGTTGCAAAAACAAGTGAAGAAGGAGAAATAACAATAACAAGAAAAGAACATTTGGGCCCTTTCATGTCAGGACAAAGTGAAGACTATATAAGACAATTTTGAGTCACAAGGAGCATCTTGTACATCTAGAAATATTTGTTAACATCAATTCCTGATTTCTCTGCTCTGCAGAACTGACCATTGCTGGGGATTTTTACTAGGAAGAATGACCAGTATGAGAACAAAAGTGAATGAAAAGATGTTATGGGAGGCAACTGAGAAGATCTGCAGCTAAGTATGATGTGATGGCTACATATGCAACTCCTGTAGCATAGGAGCACACTGCATAGTTCAAGAGAAAGCAGCAAAGACACAGAAGCTGTGATCATACACAAGCACTGAACAGGGATCTTCTCAAATAAAGATTCATGACGAAATCCTGAAATCAGAGCGGAAGCCCCTGAGTGTGTGAATGATATACAGTTATGCAGAGTAATTTAAGAACAAGTAGAAAAATGCAGTGCTGGAACAGTCTGTGCCTGAAAGCACAAGGTGAGAGCAGCAGAAACAGAATAAGATTGAAACCTGGTGCAAGAGGGAGAATAGATAGAGAGACAGAAGACTGAGCAGAGATCAAAATGCTTAAGCAGCATCTAAATGTACATCTTTCTATTATATATGTATATATACACATATATATATATATTTGTTTGTTTGTTTCTAGAAAAGAAAGAGAATGAAAGGGAACAGAGAATAGTCACAAGAAAGAAATGACAAGAATGGAAAAGGGTGCAGGTTAGTTTACAGTCAAACTGAGAAGGAGTGATGGAGACAGAGAGCTGCAAGGTGTAAGAGTAGAACAGGGTTGGATTTAGATCACTGAGTCATATGGAGAAAGGGAAATGGACAGTAAGCACCAAGTGGACAAAAATTTAATTAGAAACCTAATTTCTTCTATCAGCAAGAAATTGGAGGCATTCATTTTACCTGTCCATGTCAGCTGGGTTCTCTCTCAGATGACTGGGTTGCACAGAAGCTGCCTCACAAGCTCTGACTGTTCAACACTCTGGTGCACAGAAATGTGGAATGCTCTGTCCTTCCCTTCCCCATTCACCCCTATCTACTCTTGATGGGTTTCAGACACACGGCTAGGGGAGGAGTTAGAAGGGGCCCTGGAGCTGTATGAGCCAAAGAGCAAAGGGTTAAAATGTGAAGGGATTCTAGTTCTGAAAGATGCTCTGCACTCATTGGCTGCCTGTCCTCATTGCACTTGCCATTGGGCCCTCCCAGTCTGCAAAATTATTCTGAATTAATATCAATAACATGACGAGGCAGGAAGCATCGTCTACTGGTTAGGGGGGGGCCTTGGAGCTGTGTACCACTGACAGTGCAAAACCACACTACCCCTCTGGGCCTCTGCTCATACAGCTGTGCAGTGATGATGGTGATGCTGAACTTCCCTGCCAAGGAAGCAGCAGGGGTGGCCTGTGAGAGTGCACTGTGAATCCAGGTGGAAAAAGCTCAGGGAGCACCAAATTGTTGTCTCCTCCATTTCTTCCAGAAAGGTTTGGCAGCTTCTTGGGAGCATATGGCAGCACCAAAACTGAAGAGGAGTGAGAATAGACCTACGTAGCTCATGGAAAAGGCATAGGGGTGATGTGCAGAAATTGGGCATGTCACCCCTGTTTGACACTTGACTGCCATGCATTCTGGGCCGTGTCAGCATGAAAGGAGAGGCACTAACCCAAATCACAAAACTGTATGCAAAAAACCCGCTGAGCATGACTGAGGCCTAAAACCTGCTGAGCACACACTGCTGGAAACATTACTGGAACCAGCAAGCTTGGGATGGGGTGCAGAATCCCTCCTCTGGATGTCTCACGGCAGCATTGCCTTCACTCATCAGGCCTGTGGTTACATGCAGGTGTGCTGAGGCTTGCTCTCACTATATGCACTCTCACTTTGCTAACAGTTTTCTACTTCTCAGGCTCTGCTCCACTGCAGCACTGCCGAGGTGACCATCCCCTCTGCAAGGCTGAGGGACAGCCAAGGAGAACCTCCAGACAGGCATGGGTGCTGAGGAGGCAGATAGGGGCTATCGTGCTCCATTACTTCCTCAAGCTGGGGATGACTGTGAGCACTACAGCCCTTTTGTTTACCTCATGCTAGGGTAGTTCTTCATTTTTTTCTCTGCTTGATTTACTTTCTTTATTAATTTTACCGGCTTTCAGCTTGCTGCTAGTACCGCACGAAGCCAGTATATGCAAAAACATGAGTTGGCAGACCAGAACAGACTACTCTAGCACAGTACTTTAAAAGTGGCCAGTAATGCATACCTCAAGAAAAGGAGAGCTCCTGGAAATTCAGGACTGGACTGTCCTACACCTCGGGGAAATGTATTCCTAGCTCCACAGTAGTAGTGGTCATGCTCAAAAGACACACAGTTTAGCAGCTTCATTGCCAAGGGTTGTGGCAGTTATGCTCTTTGGAGATCTGGCTTTTAGTGTTGACCAAAGACAGAAGAGTCTGCATCCCCTATTAATCCCTGTTCTACATAACAGACTAATAGAGGACTTTCCTGCTAATAAAACAGCTGCTCCCTTTCAGCCTTTGCTCTAGCAGAACCTTATGACAAATATCCCAGGTTAGTCCTAGAATCATTTTATCCTGCCTTCATACTATTTTTTTCTTTTGGTAACACAAAGAGAATGTCTATTACACAAAAAAAGTAAAAAACAACAACACACCCTTGGAAATGTTCTTCTTAAGGTTGACTGTCTATGTTTCATCAGATAAATTAAGGTAGATTTGGCTTCATTCTTGTATTGGTTCCTAATTTTTAGATCCAAACATTTATAGAAAATTTTGTAGATTTTTATTCACTTTAGAAGGAGTGAAAGAGAAAATATTAATAGTCAGCTAGATCATATCAATAAGTGAAATTTGTGAGATCTATGTGTCAATTCTCATAAAATCACAGAATGGCCTGGGTTGGAACCTCAGGGATCATGTATCTCCAATCCCTCTGCCACCTATCTCATAGGTCCACCAACCTCCACATTTAATACTAGACCAGGCTGCCCAGGGCCCCATCCAACCTGACCTTGAACACTTTCAGGAATGGGCCATACACAACCTCTCTGGGCAGCTTCTTCCAGCACCTCATCTCATCTCACTAGTAAAGAACTTCCCCCTGACATCCAACCTGAATCTTCCTTCCTTCAACTTAAAACTGTTTCCCCTTGTCCTGCTGTTGTCTACCCTTGCAAAGAGCTGGCTCCCCTCCTGTTTGTAGGCTCTCTTTAGGTACTGGAAGGCTGCAATTAGGTTATCCTGCAGCCTTCTCCAGGCTGAACAAGCCCAGCTCCCTCAGCCTGTCTTTGTAGGGGAGGTTCTCCAGCCCTCTGGTCACATTTGTGGCTCTCCTCTGGGCCCTCTCCAACAGCTCCCTGTCTTTCTTGTACTGGGGGCTCCAGACCTGGACTCAGTACTCCAGATGGGGCCTCATAAGGGCAGAGTAGAGAAGGACAATCACCTCCCTGTCCCTGCTGGCCACCCCTCTTCTGATGGAGCCCAGGATACCATTTGCTTCCAAGCTGCAAGAGCACTCTGCTGGCTCATGTTGTTTTTTATCCACCAGGACCCCCAGGTCCTTCTCCCAAGGGCTGCTCCTTCTGGTCTGTATAAATACCTGGGATTCCTCCAACCCAAGTGCAAAACCTTGCACTTCGTTGTGTTGAACCTTTTGAATCTGTTGAGGTCCTTCTGAATGGCATCCCTTCCTTCCACCGTGTCAACCACACCACTCAGCTTGGTGTCATCAGAAAACTTGCTGAGGGTGCACTCAATTCTGTCGTTCAATGTCACCGAGAAAGTTGTTAAAAGAGCACCAGTCCCAAGACAGACTCCTGGGGGATGCCACTCATTACTGACCTCTCCCTGGAATAGAACCATTAATCACCGTCCTCTGTCTGTGGCCTTTCAACCAATTCCTTATCCATTGCCTGGTCCACTCATCAAATCCACATCCCTCCAATTTGGAGATAAGGATGTGGTGGGTGACCATGTCAAAGGCCTTGCTCAAGTTCAGGTAAATGACATTGGTTGCCTTCCCTTTGTCCACCAATACTCTCAATGTTGAAATAGATTCTTTCTCAGATTCTGCAAACCATTGGAATGCATTCTTCAAGATTTAAAACATTAGTCATTTTCCATAAACTTTGTTACTCTGCACAGAAATAAGAAAGAACAAATGAACCAACAGATGAGTTATGTCACTCTTTGGCAAGGCTAGCAAGTCTAACTGCTGTTGAAAG
The DNA here is from genome assembly GCF_951394365.1 of Tetrao urogallus. NCBI lineage: Eukaryota > Metazoa > Chordata > Aves > Galliformes > Phasianidae > Tetrao > Tetrao urogallus. Next base: position 118,527,354 of record NC_136813.1, on the reverse strand, counting down.
CTTCCTAATACCCTTCATTTTGACCATCCAGCCACTTCCCTCTCACTTTTAATGTGTATGCCCAAAAACAGTAGCAGCACTTCTCTGCCTCCAGCTTTAATTCCCAGAGCAGGAATGTGTTGGTGTCAAAGCTAGCTGTGGATGTGTGTCTCATAGCAAGTCTAGGATTAAATCTTGAGAGGATCCTCAGCTCCTATGCTATTCTTATGGCAGGAGATGCAACCTTTCTTGCACATTAGCAGAGATCACCTATGATCTGGTTAAAAACATGATTAGCAAACAAACATGGAAAGATCACTGACATCTGATTTATTTGCTAGTCCATCTTCCTCTCTGGCTGTAAATCGCCGAATTTTAATATCTGGTAGGACTTCTTTCTGGGTGGGAGTTAATATACATGAGGAGAGATTTTGACCATGCTTGTTCTTTCCTTTCTGCTCAATGTAAAATCATTTGAAGAAGGGACTAGTTGTGAAAGAGTGAAAGGGTTTTACAAATTATGATTCAATCTATGTTCAGATTAAAGCTCAGGTCAGTTAAACAAGGCTAATGGGGAAGGCTAAGAAAGTTTCCTTTATTGGTGTGTTTGTAGTATTATTTAGAAAAAGGCATTGGTCCACCTTATCATGATTACATAGTGATGCCCTAGCATCCCTTCAGGCATCTTATACTCAGAAAAATGAGAACATCAGGCAATTAAAAGCAGATTGAAGAGTGGAGTAGGAGAGGAGAAGGAAGGTTAACATCACCAGAAAGCAAAAAGAGAAGAAATCAGAAAGCAAAAATGTGGTGAATAATTAAAAGTAATGATCTAAACCCAAAGCAGAGTAGAAGTTGCTTGTTTAGTCAACAGGAAGTTGTGTGCTGTTGTGTACTGATATAAATACTTTTTCCATTCACCTCTTGCTCAGAAATCATATTTTGAATCGACCGCCAGTGTCAACAGTTGGTTATTTCTTACACTGAGCATAAGAACTGCAACCACCTGCTTCCCTTGCCTTGAGCGAAATTCTCAAGCAAAAAACTTTCTCTTCTTGAAGAGTGCTGATGCACCATAGGCACAGACTTGCACAGATGCCTCAAACAGGGCAAAAGCAGAGTTCTTTGTAGCTTGACACAGGCAAATAAGTTGATGTGCTTATTTTTTATAAGTACATTACATTGTATTCTGTGTTTATTTCACAAAGATTAATTGTTCCATTTTGAAAGATAGATCCTGCACAGAAGTAAAACAGTTCTGCCAAGACTACTCCCATTGCTCCTGTTCCAGGTGTGAAAAAAATTAGCATTACATGTGGAGGCTGTTTGTTCCATGGGGCAATGTGCCTTGTCCCTACATCTGCCAACTCTTCCTGTGATGCTGACATCATGACTGGGAAACATGTTTCAACAGTGGTATGGCAAAACACTGCCTTTCATGGTGTGGAATATACAGCACCACAGAGATATAGGGAAACTCTTAGGATGTATGTGAAATCTACTTGGATGTGACCGGGAGGATTGTGTGTTGGGTAGGGGTAGGTTGCAAACGAAAATCTGAAGCACTGTGAGGCAATGCCTCAGAGGCATAAGAACAGTGGTCTGAAGTCACAAGAAGGAAGTGGGAGTGAGAGAAGGTGGAACTCAAGGATGTGTGGAAGTGCTACTGAGAGGGTGAGCTTATGAAACTTTGACCTCCACCTTGTACACTACTGCATGCTGCATGCTTGTAGATGATGCCACTGATGTAGAACTGAGGGCTGGTTGAGGGCTGGGTGTGCGTTAAGATCATACTATATTATGCCACTAGTAATTTGGCTTTGCAGGCTCAAACTGCAAAACCTTCACCTGGAAGCTTGTCATAGTTTATTTTTTATTCCACAATTGAGTTTGCATTTTTCCTGGAGGATGAGCAAAATTAGGGTAAAATTACTGAATTGAACACATGTTTTTCAACTGCAATCCTATGAGTGCCTCTCATTCCTTCCCTGTAGCTCTCTGCTAACCCAGAGTGACTGGCACCTGCTGGGATCACTACTTGTAGAAGGAAAGGAGCCAGACTGGTTGAGGAGTATAAGAGGTACTGAATATCTTCTGCACCATACATGCAGGTAAAAAATAAAACTAGAGACCAAGCAGTAAATGTTTGACACAGTAAGAAAGACACACCATCTGCAAATCAAAGGAGAATGCAACTTCCCAGTGCTGGGAGATGGACCTAGGGAAATAACTACCAGAGCTGCTTGCACCATAGCAATGTATGCAGCTCCAGCCTCAGGTATGTCCTGAATATCTGACTTGACTTCTGACCCTGTAGTGTTTGGACCTGGAGAAAATCCTCTTTTTGCACAGGATACTGCAGGTGACATTCCAGTGTTACTCCATTCTCCAGCACAAACTCCTGGTTTGGACACCCCAGGCCCTGCTCCTAGTCCCATATTTCCCTTAGTGCAAGTCACTGGCTCCATACCTCTACAATCTTCTGCTAATCACAGAGAGAAACTCAATTTTGCACCGCAGTTTTTCACAATGAGAGTCATCTCTTCACTGTGGTTATGGTTTCCCATAGTAAGAGACCATAGTTGTCTCTTACTAGCTCCTGTTTGTGCAGTTGCTGCAGCTCATGTGATTCACCGAAAAAACAGCTTGCACCTGGCACTTGGGTGGTAAATCCTGATTTTTATTTTCCTTTTGTTTTTCAGTAAATTTTGTTTCTGGGAAAGGCTGTGACAAAAGTGCTTGGAAGCTCACTAAAGAGCTTTCATGTTTCTTGACTTGCAGTCCTGTGTTCAGAATTTCCTGCAGTTTCATAAATTTTTCTTGGCTGTTAACAAAGGGCCATTGTGTCCACTCCTCTCTGGTTTCTTTTCTGTGCAGGTACAGGGATGGGTAGGGAACAGGCGCATTTACATTAAAGGAGCTAGCTTCGTCCAGCCTCAATTTGGAAATCACTGACAAGACTAAAGTAAGATCACAGATTTGAGAGGCGAAAATCTACCCTGAAGTAATTCTCCTAGCAGTGCTCTCAGTGAAGACAAATGGCAAAGGAGCCAGCAGAGACTATGAGGATTTCAGTTGCCCTTCCTAACACAAACTAAAGAAGTTACAAACATACCAGCTGAAGGACAAAGTATCTAGGAGAAATGGAATAACGATGATGATGAGCTCAAGAAAAGATGATGAGAAACAACAGGATCAACATTCACCCTGCACCATGCATAAAAAATTATTTTGAACCCTTCTTCCACAGCAAGAATAAAACTGAAGGTAAGACTAGGCTTGGAAAAAAGCATGTTTAATTTGTAATTGAATTAAATAGTAATAATGGCAAATTGTTGAGTTGCTCTGTGCCACTGAATACCAGACATGAGACACAGAGAGATGTAAGCATTTTCCAGTGGGTACATTTTCTGTCAGTCTGACTTCAGTGCTCCAAGGGAATAATAATCTAAGCAGTAAGTTTCATGCTTTGAGCATGGAAATGATTTGTAGGTACAACATACCCATTGCAAGATATAGCATGCTGATGTGTATCAGTGTGAAACCACAACCTTAGTCATGTTGGTAGACTGTTGGCTTTCATGTTCAAAATAACTGTTGCTGCTGCACTTGCCACTGCTGCTTCAGCCTCTAAGGTGTCTGCTAAGAAACCAGAGAAAACAGCAGAAGGATCCAAACCTTGCAGACCCTCAGTCTCTAGGTGAGCTGATTAGGAGAGTAATGTCTGCCTACAAGAAACACAAACAAATGATAATGCATGACTCCAAAAGGGAACTGAAGTCTAATTATTATACAGAAACAACATCGCCAAGCTGGGGCTCAGTAGCCTGGACAAGGGCAGCAGATGATATGGTGCTTCTAGCTCCTCAAGATCAACAACAACCAAACAAACAAACAAAAAAGAAGGTGCCAAGAAAGCAGCGAAGGCCAAAGAGAATCTGACCCTTGATTGGCACATAGTGGCTGTGACTGTAAAGAAGGAAAGCCAAGAAACTGGCAGCCATGATGGCCAAGAAAACAATCAAAAGACTGGGGAATATGAAAGCTGACAGACCAAAAAGGGCAAGGATCCCATCTAAGGGCAAAACAGTGAAAATTGAGGCTGTCAAATGCAAAGCCAAGAAATGAAAAGTAACCCTTGTTAAGAGGTCAGTGCATGAGAAAAATGAGCTACATTGAGCACAAGCAGAGTCTTGCTTCAGGGACACAAAATTCTTTAACTGATTAATTTGTTTTAGTCAGGCTTTGCATTTTTTCATGTAGTTCCCTCAGAGGAAAAAAATTATTAATAATAATTAAACTGTCTTGATTTGAAAGAAAACTCAGCCTTTGTATGAATTATAATGTTTTATTTGCTATTTCCTTCAATTCTCTTCGTCATGACTATTGAGGAGAGAGAAACAATCTCTCTCACAGCAAAATGACCAGAAGCAACAGAGCAGCTGAAAAAAAAGAATTTGTGATTTAAGATCAGGAAAATATTCTCAATTGTACCAGGAGGGCTGTGAATTCTCCATCCTTGCCAGTTGTTTCAAGCTCAGCTGATCTAGGCTCTGAGCAATTTGATTAGTTTTGGCTAGCTCTGCTTGCTGTTAACGTAGTTTAATCAATGATCTTAATTGGGATCTCAGTGAGGACACATTTAAAAAACTGTACCTTTAATGTACATTTATTCTTACATTTCAGCGGGTGAGTTCTTGTGTTTCTTCTTACTTAGAAACATTTAATACAGATATTTACTTATATAAATAATAATATATTTATAGTTTATCTCTTTCTTAATGTCTAATTTGTGACACATTGTATTTGGATGGAAAGTGGAATCTTGTTGAAGTATCCAAAAAGACAGTCTGAAAGAGCATTTAGTCATTAAATCAAGTTTTGCTCTGTGGATTACTTTTGCCAATTACTTGTTTGATATACGGTAACAGATTTGCAAGAAGTACATGCAGCTTGCATTTTAACTTCTATATTATTGAGAACCTTTTTATTAAAAGGAAATCACTTACACGAACAGCAAAATCATAGAATTATAGAATGGCTTAGGTTGAAAGGGAACTTTAATGATCATCCAGTTCCACCCCCCTTGCCACAGGCAGGGTTGCCTCCCACTGGATCAGAGCCCCGTCCAACCTGAGCTTGAATGCCTCCAAAGATGGGGCATCCACAATTTCTCTGGGCAACCTGTTCCAGTGCCTCACCACCCTCTGAGTAAAGAATTTCCTTCTAACTTCTAACTTATATCTCCCCTCTTTTAATTTAAAGACATCCCCCCTTGTCCTATCACTTATTTATTAGACTGTGTAAAAAGTCAGTCAACCTTCTGCTTATAAGCTCCCTTTAAGTACTGGAAGGACGCAATGAGATCTCCTCAGTGTCTTCTCCAAGCTAAACAAGACCAGTTCCTTCAGACTTTCTTCATAAGTGGTACTTCAGCCCTTTGGTCTGCTGACAGAAATACATTGTAAATACAAAAGAGCTCATGAGTCAAAGCCTGACTCCACACAGGGTCAGGCCTGTGCAGATGAGAGCTCCATTTATAGTCAGTCAGGCTGAGGTTGTTTTTATTATAACAGTGTGAAATAAGGATTCAGTAGTGCTAGCCAGGAAGAAACTTTGATTCTAGGGGATAGAGTTGTGCAAGAATGTGCACTGTGTGCTTCAGTCTTGAAGAGTGATGGGATGCTATTAAATGCCGTTTAATGGGCAAATTGGGTCACTGCCAATTTTGTTCTAGAAATACTATCTAAATGTAGTTCTCTTGCACAAGAATGGACACTGCTCAGAGTCCTCCATGCATTGAATGCTCCTTCTTTGTAACTGAAATATGTACAGTTACCATCTGATGAATTTACATGAAAGCCAAATAAAGATAATTTTCCTGATCTTCTTGACCTAGATGCATACTATTTAATATAGTAAATCTTTCAGTTTTCCATATTTCTGAGTTAAATCACAGAATCACAGAATCGTAGGGGTTGGAAGGGACCTCCAGAGATCATCGAGTCCAACCCCCCTGCCAAAGCAGGTTCCCTACAGCAGGTCGCACAGGTAGGCATCCAGGCAGGTCTTGAACATCTCCAGAGAAGGAGACTCCACCACCTCCCTGGGCAGCCTGTTCCAGTGCTCCGTCACGCTCACTGTAAAGAAGTTCCTTCGCACATTTGTGCGGAACTTCCTATGTCACTAGAGAACAGATTCTTTGCTTATAAAGTGAAAGTGATGTATCACAGTTCTTTTCTTACCGTTTTACCACCATACCACCTTACCATTTTACTTGGAGACAGTAATTCTTTACCAGTAAATCATGGCACATGCTTAGTTGGAACACATTTTCAACACATATCTCAAGTTATCATTGTACTCTCCAACTATGAACTGCCAGAAAAATGTAGCACAATGATCCATGGGAAATTAAAAAAAAAAAGTAAAAATAGCTGCGGATAATTTTCTGTATCTGAAGAAAAAATAATGAGCTCCTACAAAGACCTGTGATTCATGAGTGAAGCAGGTAGCAGCTCAGGAATGAGCTAGCAGGGATTAAAGAGGTCCAAATGGCAGATTTGGGCTGGAATCAAGTCTACCCACAAAGCTGGAGGAAATACAGCTAGACACAAATAAACTCAGACACATGAGATTTGCCAAGAAAAACAGAAAATAAACTTTCTTTTAATGTTTTGTGTATATTATACGGACTCAAGCATTAGAACAGTGTTCTCCTGGGGAGGAGCACCTCTTCCTATCCTTGCTGAAAGCAAGCAACAGAAAGATTTCTAACTATTCCCCAAATTGTATGAATATTTCTATATACTGTACAGTAGATATGTTATGCAGTTATATATCTATATATCTATATATCAGCTTATATTCAACTCTAAATACAGGGTGGGGACTTGCCCTAGTCCAATTTCCAAGAGCTCCTTCTAACTTCTCATTTCCATCCTACAGGGGGGCAGGATGTGAGGAGGGGCTTCATAGGCATCCCAGCATAGAAGTCAGTGACTGCAAGTTACTTGATCAGTTTTGAGATAAAGTTCTTGGTGCCCTCCTCTCTGCACAAACGTGTATTCAGTATAATTTCCTCATCCATCCCTAATCTCTTGAGCCTAGTGTTGTGTCTAATCTCAGTAGTGCCTAATTGTGCCCTAATCTCTTGTGCCCTAATCTCAATAGGAACATCATCCTCTGTGTACAAGGGCTATGCCCTTATGTATATATATGCAGTCACTGCATAACTTGAAATTCTTTGTCCTATAAAATTTATTAACCTTTAGAGATTTAGCCCATTTAGCCAATTTTGACCATATATAGAGCAAACATGCCTCTGCAGGATGTCCTTCTGTACATGGAGGATGTAATGCAGCTTCTATCTGCATACAGCAGAAATCCAAGTATTGTGGAGAGGCTCTCATCAGTTTTCTGAGAATTCTAACTCTGTACAGCAAACTTATGTATTGTGTTACTCTGGTTGTTCAGCAGACCACTGTTCCTGCCAGGCTGAATGGTACTCGGTTCAGTAGCAGAGTACATTGTGTTGTGATTGCGAATACATGCTGTAGCAAACTATGTTAGAGCTAGGAACAGTGCCGAGTTCCTTATTGATTTTGCTGTATTGAGATAGATGCTGAGATAAGGTGCTCTACAGAACAGTTAGGCATGCCACCAAAAGTCACAGAGAGTGATGAAGACTCTTCAGACAGCTCTTCACCACTTCCCTTATCCAATCTCAGAACACTGACCGTGTACCTGGAAATGTTTTCTGTGCATCTAGAAAGTGAGGTTCTCTAGCAGCCAACAGACATCCAGTGCTACCAGAGTAAATTATTTTCCCGAGGTTGGCCTGTTTCTATGCTCATACCTAGAGATATATCCACCTCCCCACCAGCACCCGGTTCTGTGCAATACAGCACACAGAAAACCTGCAGGAAAACCCAAGGATCCCCCCAGATAATGATTCCTCTACCACATCTCATTCCAGCTTGACTCCTTTCTGTGCAGAACACACCAGGTCAGGAGGTAGGAACTCAAGTGGAGATAGTGAAAGTGGACTCAGCAGCTGGTGAGTGTAGATGAAACTAGATCAAACAAGTCATCAGGACAAGCTAATTCATTGTCTCTTGCCCTGTCCTTCACCCCACAAGAAGCAAGTCCCCAGTTCTTTAAGGACACACATGTTTTGGGGGCTCTCTTGGGCTTAGGAACAGATGTATCCATACTTCCTGCTTCCTGAAACTTGTCTGAAATGGGTATCAAGAGTTTTCTTCAGTGGAAAGGGAAGAGCAAAGGAGAGGAGAGAAAAGGAGAGATGAGAAGAGAGATCTCTCTTCTTGAGAACATAATCTTCTTGAGAAAAGTATAATGCCATATTAAATCAAGAATTCTTCCTTTTGGTAGTATTTGTGTGAGGGAGGCAATGGGCATGAAATGAAAAACTTCCCAGAGGTAGTTACAGATCATCTGCTGCCATACAATGAGGTTTGCCTTGGGTGGAGGACAGCTCATCTCCCAGTTCTGTCACTTCTCTGAGTCCAGCAGACACAGAGCAAACTCAGTAGCTGTGGAGGACTGGAGAAGATCAGTATGACTAGGAGTATCAGAACTTGTACTTATGCCATGCAAGAAACCTAGGCCAGGGCATAAAGCCTTGTGTATACAGTCTTGCATTCCTCCACATGAGACACAGCTTAGGGCATTTCCTCCATTGGAGGGGACACCCTATCTCCATTCATGTTTCTCTGCAGAGACAATACACAGACATAAGGACCTCTGGGAAACAAGCCTGCCAAGTAGAAACGGAGAGAAAAGGGGAGCATCCCACATCCTCAGCAACAGATTTAGAAGACAGTTGCAGCTACCATAACAGATAGGGAACTCTGTGCACTGCAGAACTTGAAGAAGAGGATGTGGGAGAAAGCAGAGAAACAAGGAAATGGTGGGGGAATCACAACAAGAAAGAAGGACTTGTCTTGGGTTGTAGGCAGGGGATGATGATTTCTCTTCTCTCTCTTCTTTTTTCTCTTCTACTTTTGGTAGCTCACAGAGCATCAGGCCTCCTGTGCTGCTGCTCCAGGATCTGTTTACAAGGGAGATATGGGAGTTGCCCAGATCGGCGGAGACGTCGAGAAGGAAGGCCGGCCAGTTGGCGACAGATCTCATCTGAAAACAAAGCACATGAATACATGCTGACAGGCAATCAAAGCTTCCTTCAAACTCGTCACTACCAGAAAATTTAGGAGTATATCCTTCACTGTGTCTGCAGAAACTTGCTGCAACAGCAAAAACTACATAAGAAATCTAGATTGGATCTTTTTTTTTTTTTCTTCTTTTTTTTTGAATTTATGAATACAAATACTGAGAGTTACTCTTTAACCTCAAAGGAATGTAAGTTTGAGTAAAGGCTTGTCTGGGGTTAGCCAAGCATGATGAAAACCAAGCAAATTCAAGGCACAGCCAAGAGCTCTCAAAATTTTGGTAGTATTATATCTGCCTCCCAGTGCTTTTCATGGCATGTGTACTGGATGCAAGCCTGCACTGCATTAGAGTTCCCCCAGAATTAGTCTAGGGAACGTACTGCATGTAGACTGGGGCTAAGAAATGTTAGTTTGGAGACAGTATCAGATGGCTGCAGTTGTTCTTCTATTCCCTCCCCTAGGCTATCTTGTACTGTAACTCACCTTGCATGACTTCATTTTCCTTGCAGACAATGCGAGAGCACACCTCCTTGTTTATTACGTACATGCGACGCACACTGTGAGATCACCAGGAGAATGCCAAGGACAACAGAGAAAAGCACAGTAATAAAAAGAAACAAAAAAGAGATAAGCAATAAACATAAACTCATGCTTATATTCATGATGAGTAGGCAAATCCCATATCTTTTTGGAATGATCAGAATAAGGCTATCATCAAAAGAATGGTAACCTTTGTCAAGTCTTCGTGGTATGGCCAAGTGATTTACATGAGGATTACAATATAGGACACATAGTAGTAGCTCCTTAGTGCTGCTCAGATAATAGATGTTATGCTGTTTTAATTAATAACTTTAAAAGGCAGCTCTGAGGGTAGGATTAACCTCAACAACTGGTTCCTTGAAAGAAGGTGTAGTTTCCAAAGGAAACAATTGTTGAACTGGGTGTGCCATTTCTGGAGGGCTTTTAGGGCTTTTCTTGGAGACTGCTGTTTTCTTACCTGGTAACACAAAGGTAGCTGATACACTGCTTTACTGGTTTGTGAACAGAATACAGGCGTGTGCAAGGGAACTGCTCCTCACGGCAATCTGAGAACACACGTAATACACAGAGGTTCAATCCAGCATCACTGGCAGTTGTATGCATTCTGGACGCATATTGTTTTACCAGGTACTGTTTTCCAGGCTTCTAGTGAAAGCTGCTAGCAGCTATTTTCCATTCTCATGTAAGAGATGGGAATCTTTTAGAGAAGAGAAAAATAAGGCAAACATTTCTGATCACCTTGCTTCATAAGATAAAAGTAAGGGAAAATGAGGTACAAAACAGCCCTACTGGGAATCCTCAACACAGAAGGCATATTCTTTCAAGTGGACAGATACAAATAAACAAAACATAAACTGTAGTTGCACATTTAACATGTTCCTAATAGATCTGTAGTCTTTCACTTCGGGATACAAACTTGGACAATCAACCCCATTGACTGGGGTTAACTATGATGAGTTTTCTTGAATTTCCTTCAGACATACCACTCAGCATGCCTGCAGGGTCTTGTGTTCTGACAATTTTTCCCACCCTGGGCAAGACACCCAGTGAAAGATTTCCATTTCTACTACTGCCATTATCCAGTGCTCTTAATACAAGGAACAAGGATGAAGTGAATTTTGTCAGCAGATCTGAGGAGACAAAGTTTGGTGCTCAGCCAGCACCCATCTGGAGAGGTTACAAGGTGTGTGAAAGTGGGTCAGTAAGAAGGTACAGGCAGCAAACTTAAACATACCTGATGAAGCTGTTGTAGTTTCAGTGTCAGACTGAACTGAAAGACAGAAAAGTAGCAAAATAAGTGTGGTTTACAACTATTTCCTCCTAATAAAACTGGCTTATTAAAAAAAAAAAAAAAGTAAAGCTCTTTCAAAAGCCCTCTTTTGTGACTTCTGATGTGAAAAAAATTTCTGTTACTTGCACAAAGTAAAAAAAAGTACAAACCCAGTGTGAATCTAGTGTCAGCTATTGAGCCAACAATGGTAAGAGTCTGTCCAAGCTTTAGCATAAAGCATTACCACTATTGTTCAAAATCATGCTGTAAAAGGCATCCTGAATTATAATTCAAAAGTTTGAGTAATTGCCATCCATTTTGGCAAGCAAAGAAACTTGTGACTGGCTTTTACTAGCTGGACCAGCTGGCTTTTTAAAGCCCATGACAAGAAAGCAAAATGAGGTTGGTTTTATTGTCCCCTGTTATAAACCAGTCCACCTGTACCACAGTAAAACAGTACATTTTATTGTTTACCCAGTGACAAACTGGAAAGGGACTCAGACGACTTGCCAGGTGCAAGTTTTCATCAGTGGTAATAGAAAACTCCTGCACAGTTCCTGTGTCAACCAGAAGCAAAGACAACATAAACGGACATATAGAAAAAGAGTCTCCTGGGCGCTGGGGCTCCAGTTAGGGACTTTCAGGGAACTTGGAATTCTAAGTGTTCAAAGGACTGAGTGAGGAGAGGGAAGATGAGCTGCAACACTCAGCTGTAAAATGATAATAAACTCACCAGGACTGAGAAGAACAGGTGGTGTTACATCTGCAGCTGAAAAAAGAGATGAAAGATCTGAGATTTCAGCCCCTTCCTCCCTCCCACAGTTCTGCCAATGGCTCATCACTATTGATTTGTAGACATAATACATGTTGTTCATACATTCATCAACAATCTGATTTGTCAGATTAACAGCAGGCTTCTGTGAATACGCTGGGTTTTCTACAGCTGATGGGATGCTGTAGGCCAGAGATGGATTCCATGGCACGTTCTCTCTGACGAGTTTCTTCTTGATCCTTCCACAGTATGCATTTTGAAAGAAAAGTTTTCTGTCAAGGCCTCATATTTAGCCTTCTCAAGCTCAGAAGCAGGTTAGTCACAATCATTTTGTTGTGGACACAGAAGGCATTCATCTATCCTCCTACAGACCATCCAGTCTCACAGTCTGAATGTGAGATTCACATATGTTGCAGTCATCTCACACCAGCCCCCAGGAAGATCATGAAACCATGTGAACATCATACTGTGCTTCCACTTTTCTCTGCCTGTGTTTTCCCAGTGTTTTTTTTCTGCTTGACCCACGATATTCTAGACAATGATTCCCCTGGGGCAATCTCCACAGCAAGGCTTGGCTCTCCATGCATATTTGCATGATGTAAGCCATGGCTGTCCAACCATTTGGCTTGCCTGAACTTCACTGAGTGAAGATAAATTGTCTTAGGCCGCATAAACATAGGTTGCTCTGAAAGTAATGCCTCTTATTTATTTCCATGGAAACTACAGCAGATACAACGAGCACAGTAATTCTGCTTGATAGATCAAATTCCTAGCAACAAAACAGTATTTTTCCAACATAGTCACTACCATTAGCTATGCACTTTCACCTGCGATGAACAAGAGGATGCATGCCAGTCTTGTTAAAATCTGTGCCAGTGGAGGTGACCCACTGTCACCATTGCTGAAATGCACCATGGTGCTCACATCCACTGTTTGGTTTCTATAAATGTTCTGCAAGTGTCAAAGAAAATCAGTTTTGTTGTTGTTTCTTTGTTTGTTTGTTTTGCATGGAGAAATTCAGTGACATACTCCTGCTTCTTATGCACTTCAGTGTCAGACACCATTTTGTCAGACTGCACCTCTGCTGCCATCTGTCGCACATCAACAGAATGTAACAGAATACTGGTGGGAAGGTTCAACCTCTACTGTCATATCACCAACATTCACCTGTGATGTCATGGGCCAACATAATAAAACAGCAGGCATTACTTTCAGAACAGCCCTTGTGAAATATATGCTATAGAGAGAGAGAAACAAAAATATGAAGCCAGTAGGATATTTGACTGTATTTTTGTGATACTAATGCATCAGTCTGGCTCGATGGCACTGGTTACAATTCTTTGTGAGTTATCAGTGTGCTCATCAGAGATTTTTAATTAAGTTTTACTCTTCCTGTTCTTCATTCTCTACAGTAGTTGCTCACAAATGTGCATACTGCCAAAAGTGATGACATGAGTAAAGCATGACTGTGAGCAAGGGATATTTATCTCTGTTACGAGAGGTCTTATAAAAGTCGAATAAATAGTTATGATCATTTCTTTTTTTTTAGTTGAATATTTGATTGCAACTCTATACATTCCATTTGAAAGTTTGCAGGTGATGTATTTGTGTTGACTGAAAATGGAGTCACAAACATAAACTGGTGGTTTTTTTGGCAGTCTTGAAGCCTGCTCTCAAATTCCTGTATCAAAACAGAAAGCACGGCTGTGTATTCTCCGCTGCTCACAGGACTGTATTTAGCCAGTGTATCAAAACGCCGAAAACTATTTGCAAGAACCCTCCCGTGCCCTAATTTCTGCCCAGACAGCGCCAATCACGTACCGATGTTTGCTGAGAGCGACGAGCGCGCGCCCGGTCACTCGACGGGGAAGAGCTGCCACCAGGGGGCGGGCCACAATGCGAGCCGTGCCGGGCCGCGGATTGGACCTGCCTGAGTAAGTGCTCATCGGGAGTGCCTCCCATTGACCATATTTTTCAGCTATATTTAGCCACTCCCCAGTGTCATTCCCTATCCACATTAGCTGCAGGTGCGGCAGGGAGGACAGGTGAACCTGGCCAATTTGTCTCCCTTGTCACTTAGTCTCTGCCTACAACTTCCTTTGGAAGCTCAGGCTGTGTAAGCTTCAGATTTCATGGCTTCTTGCAGTTCAATCAACTTCAGACAGTTTTGAGTACCTCAGGTGAAGCCAGCAATTCCTTGGAGAACAAATCATTAGCTAACTTGATTCACTTCCCTGCATGGTGCACAGAAAAGACTCTCTGAGAGCCATAAATTCTGGAAGAGCACTGCCAGATGTCAAAGGTGAGGAAGAGGGGTTTCTTAACATCTGGGGCAATAAGTAGGAATAAAGGTGAACAGGGAAATAAAGAAGCTTGAAGTTGCTGAGAGCTAAGTACTTACCAGGGGTGCTGATGAGAGAGCTTGTCTGAACATCACCTGGAAAAGAGAGAATGTCACGGAATCACAAAATCATAGGGTTGAGAGAAACCTCTGGAGAGGTTCAATATAGTAGATAACACAGGAAAGCATCCAGGTGGGTTTTGAATATCTCCAGAGAAGGAAACTCCTCAACCAATCTGGGCATCTTGTTCAAGGGCTCTGTAAACCTTATAGTGAATAAGTTTTTTCTCATGTCCATATGGAATTTTCTATGTTCTAAATTGTTCCCCCTGCCCCTTGTGCTGGGCAAAACTGAAAAGAGTCTGACCTCATTCACTTGACTCCCACCCATTAGATATTTATAAGCACTGATTTATAAGCAATGATAAGCACTGCAGGCCCAGGTCTGCCCGCCTTTCCTCCTAAGGGATTCTCCAGTCCCTTAATGATGTTTATAGCCTTCCACTGGACTGTCTCTTTAAGTTCCCTATCTGTCTTGAAATGAGTAGCCCAGAACTGGACAGAATACTCTAGATGTGGCCTTACCAGAGCAGAGCAGAGAGCAAGGATATCCTCCTTCAATCTGCTGGCCACATTCCTTTTAATGAACCCTGGGATATCACTGACCCTCTTGGCCACAGAGGGTGGCCTGGCTCATGGTCAACTTGTTGTACACCAGGACAACTAGGTCCTTCTATGTCCTGAGAGAGTTTGTCTTTACTTTTGCTGTTCCTTACATGACAAGCTATAGCTAGCTTGAATTATCTTGGCCACTGTGGTAGGCTCAGGAGACTGGGATTCAATCCAATAGGTACATAAATGTAGTGAACTCATTCCATCCTTATCCATTGCTTTCCTCAGTGACTGAACTGGAATTGGAATGCTTAGTGTTCATGTTTGGCTGTATGTGGGAATACAGGAAAAACTGTTCAGAGCAGCAGCTGTGGAGAAAGATAAGCAGCATGAGAACCAAGGACACCTTTAGAGAAGAAAGAAAGTCTCACAACTCTGATTGGATAAGTGCCTGTGTGAACAGTTGAAGAGTGTTTTATAGAATGCTCTGTTAACATGTATAAATAGAGTAGTGCTTAACAATAAAGTAGACTAACAGTTTTTAACCATATTGGTGTGCTGTTGTGTCTCCAGCATGTTCTGAGAGTCCAGAGATTTCCCCACAGCTGTAGATGTCCCTTGACATCTTGAACAAGGGGGTGGAAGTAGATAATCCTTAATGGTCCCTTCCAACTCAACCAGTTCCATGGGGGTTGCTTCAAAAGTAATGCTTCCTACTTTGTTTTGGTGGCCCATGACACCAGAAGTAAATGCTGATGGTATGGCAGTAGAGGTTGAACCTGCCCACCAAACTTCTGCTATATTTTGTTGTGTGGCAGATGGCAGCAGAAGGGCACTCTGACAAAATAGCATCTGACGTGGAAGTGAGTATGAAGCAAATGTGTGTAATTGAATCCTCAGTGTTGGAAGAAATTGCACCCACTGGTATTCATTGATACTTGCTGAATGTTTCTGGAGAATGAACAGTGAATGCTAGCACAATGAGGCAGTAGGTGGTGTGTTTCAGAAGAGGTGGTATGTTTCACATCAGACAGTGATGTGATAGACAAACCAATGTTCTTGACAGCATTGCAAATTTTTATGAGTGAAGCATGTATAGGCTCCTATTCATCACTGGTAAAAATGCATAGCTAATGGTAGAGGCTATGTAGAAAAAGAGTGTTTTGTAGGTGAGAATTTTGTCTATCAAAAAGTATTATTGCTCTCTTTGTATCCATTGGAGTTTCTATGGCAATAAATAGGAGGCATTACTTTTGGAGTGAACTATATATGATCCTATGGTGTTACACTAAACCCTTACTGAACTCTGGTTTCATATTCCAGTTTCTCAGATATGGCCATGGTAGGCATCATGATTGGAAGAAAAGTCTTCTGAAATCAAGGCACTGATGGCTCCTGCAACGGTAGGACAGACAGCTGGAGTACTCACTGCACGTTAGGAGCAAGGCGACTCTGAAGTCTAGACTGTAAGAATTCATCAGCAGATGAGTTTCTCTGAAGGGCAACAGATGGCAAACTGAGGTAGTGATGGAAGGATAAAGTGTGAAGGAAAGGGGAGCTTGGCTGACACATTTTGGACTGGCCTCTGAATTGTTTTCCAAAAAGGGTCATGGCTGCAAAATGTCTAAAGGCTTACTCGGTTGCTTCAGTATGAAGAAAAGTCAGGCTCTTGTGGTCCCTCTAAGTGCTGAAACATGATGCAACTATACATTTATTTTATCTTGTTATGTCAGAGAAATGGAAGAAGTAAGGTACAAATGGATAAAGCAATTTACCCCCAACAACACATTCAGTGTGAAAACCAGTTAATATTCTTTCACAGCAGTCTTGCAGATAAAGTATATCACTTCCACACCATTTTGCTCAGGATTTTCCTGAGCAGTGGTGAAGTTGCTCCAGCTTCTCACTGCTTTAGAAATGTGATCTTACAGCCTTTGAAGTAACTTCATGCAAATGTGTTCAAAATCCCAACATTACTTGTAAGAACACATAAGATTTAGCAGGTTATTTTAGAAGTCTTCCTTGAAAGACAAGTTACAGTGTCAGAGGCCAGGAAACAAAGAACAGCATTTGCAACTAACCAGGCTGTAGCTATATAGGACAACAAAGTCACATTAGCATTCTTTATTATATTAACATGCCAGTAATATTTACCAGTTTCACTTTCCAGTTCTTGTCCGTTGACCACCCATGGAAACCAGCCTGCAAGGAGAGGAGAGTGAAGAAAGGAGAGGGATTTCTATAAGAAGTCTTCACGAAGTTTGTTATGAGATGCTTATTTATTCAGGAGACACCACCCACTGCTGAAGGGAGAAATGCTCTTCCCTCTGCCTCAATCCCCCCCTGCTGGCTGGTTTTCTTCTTTAAAGGCATTCAGACACAGTGAATCCTGATTCTCCATCTGCTGCTTCCACCAGAATTGAAGTCTGGGCAGAGTAAGAGACTGTAAATACCACCAGATCTACCTGACTATGCACTTCTGCAACACTCCTTGATGTATTTTCGTAACAAATTGCTCCTTGCCTTCCTGCTGAGGTCGGTCAAAATCTCCATGTTTTAGAGAAAAAAAAAAAAATGGAATCTGACTCATAGAAAATGTTTGCTTGGGGTAACAAAAGTTGTGTACATTGACACAGTAAGCAACGGATTGCATGCCTCTTTTAGAAAATAACTATCTGGTCCATCATCCTCCCTGAGTACTGAGCAGAGTAGATCTTTTCCACACTCAGGAAGACTTGGCTGTGTGTGTTGTGTGGCAGAGAAGGAACTGAACTGGACTGCTCATTTATCCAAACATAACGGGTGAAAGAGCTGCTTCCTTCTGCAGCCAGGAATATGAAAATATTTCCTGCTAGACACAGAGAGGGAAAATGTTTGCAAACTTGGGGATGGGTTGAAGGAAAGAGCTGGCAGGAAAAAGACAGTGATCTGGGGCACTGCAGGGATATGTGCAGGACCAGCCCAAGGCATGGTACATAGTGCTACATCTTATGGACTTAGCCTTTAGCTTTCTACTGGGAGTACTGCATGAGTAAAGACCATCTGGTCTGGGGTTTTATTCTTAGTCCTTCCTCATTCCAAGAGCCATTACTTGCAGAATGCAGAAGGACTCTTGGGATTTCTATTTAATCATATTCTGTGGCATAAAGGGACTATTCTGTTCCACACCCAGCTGCCAGCGAGGGCTCAGCTGCTGATTGTTGATCCAGGGAGAGCCAGATACATATAATTTACGTACACAGGGTAGTGGAGCTCCATACTTTTCCAGTTCTGGCTGATTTCTTAATGGTAATAAGCATTGGCAAAAGATCTTTACTTTCTTGATGGTTTCTGATAAAAAGCAAGGACTTGGGTTCTTATCTAAAACCAATTTTTAATTTTGAAAAGACAGTTTTACTATCTTTTCTTCCCCCTGCAAGATGACTAGAAAACTGGATCAACTCTAAAATGAGAGGACATGAGTGAAGTAAAACCTCAGAGTACAAGGACAAAAGAGGTGAATTTTTAGACAGATTTTCAATTACTTCAATCTGTATTTGTTCTGGTAATCAATTCACATGCTTTATAAATGCTTGTATTTTATTGTCCAGGTTGCAGTAAATTCACCGTTGAGGTTTGACAAAACTGCAACCCTAAACTCACCAATTTGTAGATGAACCAAAACTGAAAAAGACAATGAGAGACCAGATGTTGGTTACTGTTACTGTCCAAGTTAAAACAGAACTCCTATACAGAAAAGTAAGAAATCCTCATTTAAGGTCTTCTGTGCATCACAGACTTTTTCTTTTTACCTTCAGGGGCCAGCTCTTGGATGCCTCTCCTCCTAATTCACAGTCACAACATAACATCCTCTTTGAGATAACTACCATGCATACTGACAGGAAAAAAAGTGTTATGGGAGCAAAACTGAGCTCCAATTCAATCCCTATGTAGTCACCAAAAAGAGGAAGTCCATCTCCAGCCATCTCATACAGCACAAGGGGAGTACTGAAGAGAGTAGATCGGAATGATCTGATTTGGATGTAATAGGTGCAGTAATCGCTCTTTTACATGCAGTCTTTCTGAGGTAGAACTTTCTCCATTCACTGGAGTTAATCTTTTGCTGTCTGTCCTGACTCTGATGTCTCATGCTGATCTCTCCTTTTTTTTTTCTTCTTGAAATTTGATCCCACTTGAATTTTTGCCAAAGATATACCAACAAAAGGATGAAGCAACAAAACAGAACAAAACCGAAATAAAGTGGAAGCTAGGTTTTCAAAACAGAAACACAAAGATGGACAAAATTTACTGGCAACGAGAAGACCTGTCTAAAGTGGGGGCGCTCCAGCAGTAACCACTGGTGACATTAACCTTTTCACAATTACAACAGAATACATTTTGTGGAGTATTGGGAAATGCTCTGCAGATTGTGCAGACACAGGTTGTCAGCTATATGAAATGCAGCACAATCTATAGGATAATGCACTGCTAATTCTCTTTCTAAACTCCAGACCTGGATGTTCTCCTTACTCAAACATTCCTATAGTGCAAGCTTTGGATCTCTGTCTCATGACTCCCATTATTTTCTGGGGGGTTGAACCAGTCCCTAGTTCCTAAATTTTTTCTTATAGCCCTGTATCTACCTTTTTCTTTCCTTCCCCTTCATCATCCTTCTACATATCTCTGTCTCTTTAGAGCATTGCACTTTAGTCTCTGCAGGACATTCCATGCAGCCAGGGTGAAGAAGAAATACTCCCCTTGGAGTACAGACTCACCAGCTGGGGAAAAGGAGAAAGCTAACAGACACAGTGCTGTAAGGGTTGCAGAGGTCTTCATCCCTGTGGAGAGGAGGAGAAAGGGGTCAGAAAAAAATTAAAATGTGAGCAGAGATACTCTCCCTTGTAGCCCAGAAATTTTGCTTGCTGCCTCCATTTCCACCTCAAGACCATTTGTTCTTTCCAGCCTCTCTCCCACCTGTCTCCCTTCCAATCTGACCAGTTTTCCAGACATTTCTGAAACATTTTGGACTGAATGTAAAACTCCATCTGCCTTTTCCCTCTTTCCACCTTGTTTCAGCTTCCATCCCTTTTCTTATTCAGGTCGCTAAGCCCCCTCCGCATGCAACCCCAACATGCAAAGAAGTTATCTTCTTCCTCCACTCTCTCCCACTTTAACATTGTTTTGAGGTGAATTGAGAGAATACATAGGATTCCCATCACTTACTGCTGCCCTTGATCTCCGCTTGTTTCAGCAGCAGATGCTCTGTCTTTCTCCTTTAGCAGTTCCCCCCACTTTGGCTATTGGGAAAATCAAATGCAACCACACCCAGAACATGCTCTACTTTTGATTGTCTTCAAAATACAATTTCGAGGGAGGAAAAAAAAAAAAAAAAAAAAAAAAAAAAAAAAAAAAGAAGGAAGGAAGAAAGAAAGAAAAAGGAGAAGCCAGTGAGATGCTGGGATGTGGTGTCATCATGCAGCTGGAATGAGAAGGGGGGTAGCGTGGAGCAGCAGCCCACACCCTCATTCCAGACTTTATTATACTCCAAAGGAAAACTGCTCCTCCCATTCCCCCAGGATGGCCCAGCACCAGAGACGGATTCTTGTGCAGACGTTAAACATTCCCATTTTGCTTTGTTCCTTTCATGCAGTGCTTTCGCTCTCCCTTCTCTCTTCTACACGAAGTCCCATTTTCCCACTTAGCTGTTCCCTCGATCCTCTTTTTTGACCGTTTCCCTGTCTCGCCTTTGTACACCAACAGTAAGCAGTATGCATATATTTTCCGAAACAACATGCTCGGCTCGCCACGGTGACAGGATGGATTCTAGTCTTCCCCCATGTTCCCCAGCATTGTAGTATTCCAGACAGACGGCCCTATCAGGCATGCGCCGCAAATGATGCTGGCCAGGAGAAATCCGAAACCGTTTAGCCAGCGGGACCAGAAGCCAGAGCGGCGGACGGGTCGGCGCACTGCGGCACGAGTGCAGGGCGGATAGGGACGGAGAGACGGGTGGCTGGACGGGAAAGGATATTCCCACTGTGGCGAAGAGGGGTGCAGAATGACGGCGAGCACAGGGCGGCCCCGGCCGCGTGATAGGGGGCAGCGCTTGCACAGGCGAAGGCACAGTGCCACCATCCCCTCCCATCCCCCGCCCTCCGCGCAGATAGCAGCCTGGCCGTCAACCAAACAGCTGGCAGAAGCAGTGATGACATCAATCGCCGCCCCGCGCCAGGGCGGGAGGAGTGTTCCTGTTCTCAGTTCTCGGCAGCCGAACGGGGGCGGGAGTTGGGAATTGGATGGGGGTGCAGATGTGATAGGGACGGGGACGGGAGCAGAGATAGAGAATGAAATGGTGAAAGGGGTGGAGATGAGGATGGGGCGGCGATGAAGAAGTGGTAGGGAAGGGGATGGGCACAGAGGTGGGATGGGAGTACCCCAGGGTGTGTAGGGATGTGGATGGGAATAGGGTGGGAAATAAGGATGGGCACGGGGAGGGGAAGGGGATTGGGATGGACATAGGGATGGGATGGGGAAGTGGATGAGGAAAGAAACGGGTAGGATGGGGATAGGGTTGGAGAGAGGTATAAGGTTGGGAAAATGGGTGAGGATGGGGATAGGAATCATGAAAGGGAACGGGGTGGGAATGGTGATGGGATAGGGGATGAGGATAGGAGTAGGAATGGGAATGTAGATGGGGTGGCAGTGGAGATGGATATGGGAAAGGGGATGGTAGTTGTGCTGTCAGTGTGGCTTGTCCTGTTCTGGAGTTGTGTGCAAGGGGGACAGGGATAAGGTGCGGGGCAGGAGTCAGCTCTGCAGTACCACTGCTGTTCTGGCCAGTCTGGGAAGGATGGGGAGCATGGAAACTGTGTGCAAAGGGAAAAAGTGGCAAAATGGGAGAGACATAAAAAAACTGCAAAAAGAAAAGTGAGGAAGGAGGTGTAAGCCTCACTGATGCCATCCTTCAGAGTTCCTTTTGCTGCTGCACCTCCAAGGACACTGCACTTTACAAATGAAGGGAGCAACACAGGTAATCTGCACTGCAGTTCCCACAACTCTCAGCCCTTCCAGCAGCCCTGGCAGCTCCTGCCTCCGGCTGCCTTCCCAGGATAGGGGATGGCCCAAGCTCCCTTCCTTTACAACAATGGAGGACATGAACTTTGCACGGGAAAGATGCAGCCTGTAAGGCTTACCCTTGTTCTCAACAGAAAACTAGGAACAGTGTGTAATTGGAAAAGGAAATCCTTAGTATGTCCTAGCTGCCACAAGGGGCCCAAAGTGTTACCTCATGCAACAGAACTGAAGCCAGCACCTCTTACCTAACAGCAGCTGAGCAGCGCTTGTGGCAGTGCTTGCAAGGACATCAACTGCCTGTTTGCTTATTCCAGGTCGTGCTAGGTCTCAGATGAAAAACACTAGTCAGCACTGCCTAGCAGCAGCAGGACATGGGTAGGGAGAATGGGGAAAACTGGACATTTCTAAAGGCAGTTCTAAAGTGAATCTAGATACTGTTTCACTGGATCTAGATACCACCTGTCCCACTTGCAGGGACTGGCCAAAACTTAGTACACTGGAGATTCCAAAAGGTGATTGAACAAACAAAATAAACTGCTGAAAGCTCTAATAGCTCACTGGTTAAAGGAATCCTCTCAGATCCAAATAGCAGTATGTTTGGTCTATAACTTTCCACACAGCTTGGTTTACTGTTTGTTTCTCTCTGTGCCTCTTTCAGAGTAGCATGGATGATTAAAATCTGAGAGCTGCTTCAAAAATAATGCCTCCTATTTTATTATTTTATTATGGCCCACAACATCAGAGGTGAATGCTGATGGTGTGGCTGTAAAGGTTGAACCTTCCCACCAATCTTCTGCTACATTTTGTTGCTGTGTGGCAGATGGCAGCAGAGGGCATTCCGACAGAATAGCATCTGACATGGAAGTGCATGTGAAACAAATGTGTGTAACTGATTTCCTCCTTGTTGGAAGAAACTGCCCCCACTAATATTCGCTGACACTTGCTGAATGTTTCTGGAGACTGAACAGTGGATGTTAAAACAATGAGATGGTGGTGGTGCATTTCAGCAGTGACGACAGTGACATGAAAGACAAGGCACGTTCCAGAAGATCATGTAGATGATTTTTATGAGTGTGTCATACAAGTTCATCACTGATAGAAATGCATAGCTAATGATATGTAGAAAATGTGTTGTAGATATGATATGTAGAAAAACAGTGTTTTGTAGCTGAGAATTTCTCTATCAAACAGTGTTATTGCAATCTTTGTATCTGTTGGAGTCTCTATGGAAATAAATAGGAGGCATTGCTTTTGGTGTGACCTACTTTTTGCAGATGAAGACTATGTGAGTTCTGAAACCCATTTATTTGAAAACTTTCACTGATGTCATAGTCTAGCAGGTACTGATGTATCACTATATACCACAGATTGCAGAATTCAGCTCGGGTCCTAAGGAAGGCTTCTTCAGATTACTTTTGAGCTTTAAGCCTTTTTTCATACTGGACGATTGTGCTCTCTAGACTGATCAGTGTATGTTAAGGGGACTGCTTTTAGCACTTGCTGCGGATTGGTGGGTGCTCACGGTGTCGGAATGGATGGCTGTGAAGCAGCTCAGTATCTTAGACCCCGGACAGACGGCAGTGAAGATAAATGGATGCATCCCGCTGTATTTGCTTTCTCCGTACACTGGAGGGAGCTGCAGCATACCAGCTTGGCAAGCCACATTTTTTCTCTTGCAGTCTAAGCACGTTCTTGGGAAGTGGCTCAGTGTCTGCAGGCCCTTAGCTGGCATGAATGGTCTTCTTTTAGCTCTCCCATTTTCCTCTGCATTGGACCCACGACTCTTCAACCGTTTTGATGTAGGGGAATCTTGTTATTTTCCCCCCATCCCTGCTCTGTGGCGTTCACAAAGATGGCTAGACAGCCCTCAATGTTTGTGGATAAGAATAATTAACATAATCCTAAATCTTCCCTTCTAATCCACTACCCTATCTAATTCTTTTCATGCAGCTGTCCTTCTCCAAAAGAAGTACCCTGGGGACATTTGCAGCAATTTGGCAGGTGACTCAACATTCTTCCCTCTGAAAAGTCAGACCTCAGTGCCACAACATGATGTGAAAGAGACCTGTGCTGCAGTAAACTGATACCTTAAATCAGTCAATCAGGAAACTAAGACTCAAACTGGAGTGTTAGAAAGCATGTGTTCTTTAATATCAGTGCTGGATGCATAGGGGCTGTCCTCCTATCATGCATGGCTTACACAAAAGATCTTAAGCTTATATACATTATATGTTTTATACATGCTGATGTTTCCCAGAAGTATGTTACATGTTCAGTGACATAATTCCAATCAGGACCTCCTATTTTCTCCTCAGAGATTCAGCAGAACTTCCTTATCTCCTTGGTTCAAAGACATAGCTCCTTCTGAAATCTAAACAAATTGCAGGGCAGGGGTTTTAAACACTGAACACTAGCAGACTTAACAAAATTGTACCAAACAGCACCAGTAACTCATAAAGGAAATGTGTCCACATCCATAACATGTGCCCTAAGCTGAGCTAACCCCAGCACCTGTATGTGTTTACCTAAGAAGAGATGCAGTGACAGTGATTCAGCAAGAAGTTCTCTTCTTTTCAAGTACTTATGGCACAAGGATGTTATAGCACGAAACTTTGGATAAGACACAAAATCAGCCTTCCCAAAAATGAAAATCACCTCCTGGTGTATTTCACCCTCAGAGATGACTGCATCTCAGCAGACAGGTGCACATCATTTGCAAAGGTCCTGGAGAGGCATTTAAATGCCAGATGAATTCACTCCGTATGTCTCTGGTCTTTGCATATCCTCACAGTAAGTTACATCTGAGTAATAATAAATTAACGGACTGCTCTAAGATGTTTGAGTGTATCATTCAATAATGTAGTATTTGGTGGTTACTTGAATTGGGGCTGGTGAAATGAGTTTTCTTGGAATGTATATTGATGACTTCTTGTTTCTGATGGGCTCCACATCTGAGGTCTGAAACTATCCTGCAGCTGTCTCACTGATGTAGCTGAGGTCATCAGTGGGGAGGAGGAATGAGCTCAAAGCCTGATCCATCTGTCCCCAGTTTTGGGGGATTCTGACTTCAAATCCAGTTCACTGTAGAAGGGGAATACTACACCTCTTGTTGAGTGACAATCATACTTTATGCTGTTTGTGTCTCCAAGGATAAGGGATTCACCCCTTTATTTCCAAACAAGCAGGTTTGCCTTGCAATGTCTTACAGTCACATAATACCCTAGGGGAGTCCATGAAACTAATTAATACATGCTCACCTCCTCCGAATCATTTCAACACTTGTGAAGAATGAGAATAGGCAATCAGTGAGCTCTGAGCTGTTCAGTGAGTTGACCTTGTTATTTAGGCTTTTCATGTCCAACAAGCCTGCAGTGAGAAGTTGCCAAGATGTTCCTTCTTCCTTGCTGTGCTTCGGCATTCCATTTTCTGCTTTTTCTGTAGCTCCTACTACCAGAAAGCCCTTTTCTTTATGGTCCCTCATACCACCTCAGGGCCAATGTTCTCCTGGCTACTTCACATGTCCTTTGGGAATTCCCCTTTCTTCAAGCAGCTGAGCTTAAAAGTGGCTTTTCAGGGTCCTTTCTCCAAGACTGTTCTCCCAGGAAGAAATATAACACTTTAAGTGTATCAAACACACAAGTCTCTCTTGTAAGACCAGTTACGTTT
The DNA here is from genome assembly GCF_951394365.1 of Tetrao urogallus. Classification (NCBI taxonomy): domain Eukaryota; kingdom Metazoa; phylum Chordata; class Aves; order Galliformes; family Phasianidae; genus Tetrao; species Tetrao urogallus. The sequence continues at coordinate 118,501,930 of NC_136813.1, read as the reverse complement.
GTTCTCACAGATTTTGAATCAAATAGAAACATCATCCTTAATTAAACCAGTGCCAGTTTTAATTACAGATTTACTATGGCCACAAGTTAAATGACAGTAGCAGTTTTAGACATTGATTCCTCCTCTCTTTCTCCTATCTCACAGCCTGGAGCAAAGTTAGCAGGATGAATCCTCCCATCAGAGAGCAGTAATTAGAGCTGGCTAAAGAAGTCACTGCCCTGTTCACGCCTCATCCACAACCAGCTGCCTTTGCAGCTCCAGGAAGAAAGGACCTTCTCTTGAAATGTCTCCTGAACTGTTACCGTAATCTAACACATATGTGTGCTCCAGACTCAAGACTGTAAGTGGTTATTCTGGTTCTGCTCAACAACCAGTCTAGTACCGAGGTTGCAAAACCATCATCTGGCTGCAAGCGAAGCAGATCTTAGAAAGTAGGAATGTTTTAAACTCAGAAAGTTCACCTGCTGGTGATTAGGTCACATCTGAGCTTTCTCGGCATTACTTGAGGCCTTAATTGAGGCTGACACTTTTCTACCGTTTTATTATCATTTAATAGTCCTAGTTTAGTAGCAGATGGGACAAGTTTTGGCACTTTAACTTCCTCTAGCAGGCCAAAGCCAGGAGCTGGCCCAGCCCTCTCCCCAAGCAAAACAGCTTCAGAAATCACACACTCAGCAGGCCACCCTGGTGTTCAGATGCAATGGTGCTGAGATGTGTACTGGGATCCTCATGCAGCCTTCTGATTCCAGTAGTGGAAATCTGGGAAGGCTCTGACTGCTACAAGATGCAGTGAATGCAGGATAGCCAGTAACGTCCAGATTAAGCACTTCTGAGTCAAAAATTAAGGGGGAAAAAAAAAAAAAGGAAAGATACCAATATAAGCTCTTTAAATCAAACTTAGGGACAAGTGTTATGGTTTTTGTATCATTTAGAAAAATATCTACTGTAACGGGCTTTCGAAAAAATCCATCCACATTCAAAATACGCAAACTGTTGAAGTCCTTTTTGGTGTCAGTGATGACAGCATTTATCCTGCTGCTGGAAGGAGGTAAGAAAGGAGAACAGCAATTGGACCGTGTAGAAGAAATGCAAATTATGCTACCTGCCAGCAGATAAACTGATAGAAGTTTATTTTATGAGAAATTAGGAACCACCACCTTTCAGGTTTCCCATCCCTCCACAGGGACTGTAAAGGCTGATTTACTTTTCAAATCCTCAGTTATGTTTTATTCCACAATTGACATTATGGGAATTTAAGCAAATGAAGGTTTTAGACATTACTGCAACTACAATAAACACAAACTGCTGTCTCTTCTATAGGTACAGTGGGGTTTGACCAGGTTACTCAGATTTTCTCTGTCCTTTCCCATGTGTAGTCACTATTCTGATTTGATAGCGGACTAGGCATACAATGTTAATGAAAATGTCCTAATGTGATATGCATGCATTTAAAAGGAAAGGAACTGCACTAATTTAACCAATCTCAGCTAAAACAGCACCTAAAGTAGACCATTCTGTATCAATATAAACAAGATATCTGTAAAAAGAAAACAACACAGGTGAATAACCCATAGCAGTTTGGTAATATTTTCTGCTTTTCTCCGCTGAGGCAGCTGCCCTAATATCTATTTTGTAATTAGAAAATAATTCAACTATTCATTTATTATTTCCTCATTTGTAATTGTTCTCAGAATAAAATCGTACTGGAATTTCAGTTGCATGCAGCTGTACAGAATATTTGCACTGAAATCAAAACACATTTGGTTTGCCTGTTGAAGTATATAAATGCTATTTCTTTGTAACAACCTAACCTGTTTAGCAAGCCTACTATACCCTTAGTTCTACTTCTTCATCTGCCATCTCAGATACTCTTCCCAATTTCATCCTTTTTTCCTCCTACTTTTTAAATTTTTTTCCTATATTTTTTATATTAATATTTTTTCTTCCCGTCTTTATCTTCATATTTCTTCCTTTCTCTCCTCTTCTGTGCATGTCTTTTTTTTTTCTTCCTCTTTTCTATTTTTTTTCCCATCTGTGCTTTCTCTCAGTTTTTCTGTCTGAGCTTTTACAACCCTGCTTTCTCTCTGTCTCCCTGGTTTCTGTTCATTACCTTCACTGAAATGCTGGCAGAAATATTTTTTGTCTTTGAGGCTAAATAAGTAACTGAATAAATAGCTAGAAGCAGACAGGAGGTTTCAGTTGCAAAATCTTTTGTGTTTTCATGGCATTTCTTCCTCAGCAAAGAGACAGTCATGTTCCTGCCCACACCAGCCCTGCACAGGGACCTTGGCTGAGAGTGATGTATCACACTGCAGCAAGGGCTGGGAGTACTGCAGGGAGAGGAGGGGAGATGTAGGGAGTGAAGGGAGAAGACAGTTTGCCAGTATCAGGATGTAAGGGGAGAATGGGGAGTGGTGGAGAGAGAGGAAAGAGAGTGCAGTATGGGGAAGGGAGGGCATGTCTAGGAAGGTGTGTTTCTGCAGGCTGCACCATTCTGGCTCTGGTTGAGCAGCCTGGAGAGACAAGATCTGAAGGGAGGCTGAGCCAACGATGGCAAAAAGCAGCACAGACAAGGCTGTCATAGGGCAGTAGGGAAACAGGCAGAAAATAGAAAAGCAATGGGAAAAGGAAAGGGAGGGAGAAAGGGGTAGAGGGGGAAAAAAGTAAGGCTTGGTTTGCACAGCAATTGTAGAAGAACACAGCTCTTAGAATTTGAATTTCTTTGAAGCTGTAATAGGGGAGGTAACACTGAAATGCAGAAAAATTTAAAAGGTCAATCAAACAAGGTGAACTGCAAACCTCATTGAAGCTCCCTTCTGTTGTGCTCCAAAGGGTGCTTTTGGGCAGCAGTGAGGTACATTAGTATCTCTAAGACTACTGGTGATGGTAAGCTGCCAGCATCTGGCTTCAGCAGATTTGTTGCCATGTGGATTTTTGCAAGGAGGGTGTGCCATTTTTGTTGGGAATGCAATCAGCATCTCCACAGTACTGAAACGTTACTCATCATTCTTGCCTTGTGTTTCTCCTCTTCCTCTTTCATTTTCTCTCTATGCTTCTCCATATGCTCATTATTTGCTGGCCAGATTTTTCTGTTTCCACACAGCTTCCCTTCTTCCCTTAGTATTTTTCTCTCCATCACTCTCCGTCCTCTCTCTTTTGGTAGACTTCTTCCTGCTGCTCCCAGACCCAGCTCAGCGTCAGGGCAGTGTCAGGTCTGTTCTTGCCCAAACTGGGGATTGCAGGGCTGTGGTGCAGCATTTTCAAAGGGAGTGGGGCTGACACACATCAGAGCTACAGCTCAGGACAAGAGTGCCTGTCTAGCTGCAGGAGGCTGTTCTTTTACAACCCGCCAGAGGAACTCCCCTCCAACATGAAGCCCTCTCCCATGCTTGCCCCTTTGGCTCCTGCTGTCTGCCTCTCCAATCACCTCCCCCATCCCTCATCCAGCATCATGCTGTACCAGCTGCCGTTTTCAGCCATGCTGACCCAGTTCTGCCCCCCTGCCAGGACTATTCCATCCCCACAATGCCAGCTGCAAAGAGAGAAGGGAAAGGGGATCCTGCACTATGGGGAGCCCCGGGGCACTATGTCTGCCATGGTGCACCCCCTGCCAAGGGGAGAGGGCCAGAGCTGAGGTACTTATGCCTGCCGCCCTTCATCTACTCCCCGGGCTTGCTGCAGAGCACACGAGTTAGATGAAGCAGTTGCTCTTCACAAATGGGAGAAGAAAAACATTTCCTCTAACACTGACTCATCAGTTCTGGACACAGAATTGCTGGACACTGAAGGAAAACACCAAAATGACTGGGAGAAACAGCATGCTCTTAAGACTGATAAACATGTCTCCTTCAGGCTAAATGTAACAAAATGCCTGCAAGATATAGCCACCCTGTGGCTGCATTATAACCTTCCCAACAGGCACTGAAATTGCAAGTCATCACTGCAACAGCATTCATCAAAAGAAAATGGGAACATAGAAAAGGAAGAAAAGGGCAGAACAGGGATGAAAAAGGGGGAAATGATCTGGAAATGAACAAAGGAAGAAAGAAAGGGAAAAAAAAAAAACTTCCTCAAGTTGTTAGAGGAAAAATGGATAGAATGAGAAAAATAGGTGGGGAAGAGGAGCAAGGTAGACAAATACAAGAGATAGAAGGGAGAGAAGAAACATTTTCCTTCTGAATTACCACATCCCTCAAGGGTTACCTTTTCCCCTTTGTCCAGCTCCTCAGTTCTGTTCCCTGTTTCTATGCAGTGTAACTGCACTTAACAAGATGTACTGCTCTCTTTTAGAGCTGGTTATGCAGCAGGGCTCGAAGCCTACCAGCTGTTATTCATCCGCTCCTTTGTTTCCGTGTATAGCTGCCTGAGCTGCTTTGTGTTTTTCTGTACAGACCATGCCCAGAAGGAGGGCAGCAGCAGCCCCTGCCTTTTCCATTACCCATCACTGTGATGCGCGCTTTCCCCCGCCAGCTCCGGGCGGCGCTTTCTTAGCGGGAGCCCCGCCGCCCCCTCAGCACTGCTCTTCGGGCTTCTCCAGTCCTGGTTTCAGGCACTGGGACACGACGGGGTTCCTACTCCTTCTTCAGGAAGAATTGTTCCACGCCTTCAGTCCATCTTTTGCCCTTTGTTTCGCCTCAGCGTTCACACCACAGGAATTATTTCCCGCCTGATCAGCTTGCTGGCTCCCTCGCTACTGCTAAGTGAGGAAATAGATAAAGCGTAAGAAACGGGAACAAACGAGTAACTCCTACACACCGGTCTCAACCCGTAACGCGCCTCTGCCGCGTAAGCATTTTCTGAGCTCAGACAGCGATCCCTCACGCGATGGGGAAATGGAGCGGAGCAGGAGACCGCAGACCGACCTCCGCCGCTGGTTACAGCCGGCTGCTACCGCCAGCGGAGCAGGCTAACAACGGAGAGACCGCTCGCAGGGGCGGTCCGCAGTCGCACGCAACCACACGCCTCCACTCACTCGCGCCTGGCCGAGTATGAGCGCGCGTGCTCCGCTGACGGCAGGGTGTGTGCCGCATACACTGTCTCGAGGCCCGTCGAGCTGTGGCTGCCTGCAATCCGGTGCGCGCATCGCGCGGCTCTTTCCGTCAACACCTCGGTCTTTGTGGCCTGCTGTCCGCCCTTTACTTGCCTGCCGCGGCTGCGGCTACTGCGGGAAGAAATGCTGCTCACTCGCTGGGAGCACTGCGCGCAACGAGGTGTGGTGCGGCCAATGGGGAAAGGGCAACCAGTTGGGAGTGTGGGCCTCGGTGTGGGGCTGCGGACGGGACGTGTTGGGAGGCAGCAGTGGGTTTGGTGTAATGAGGGTAGGTTATGTGTGGTGTGGGTCAGTGCGCAAATCTAGATGCTCTACCCTTCAAGGGGATGTGCGGTGCTGTTTGTCCCCGAGGTTGGAGCTGGAAGCGGCTGGCTGCATCAGGAACCTGGAGTTGATGGCATACTCATCTCACTGTGAATCTGCTCCCCTGGCTGCAATCTCTGTTTCTGCTGTCATACAGTAGCTTATTCAGAGCAAGAACTAATATAACACAGTTGGAACCAAAGACAAGCTGTGGTTTTGTGAAATTCAAGATCATTTTGCATTATTTTGTATAGTTCTTATCTTACCTGGTGTAAAACAAGAATGATATAGCTATTTTCTCATTGAAAGACAATCCAAAAATTGTTTCCCTCCACGGGAGCATCTGAGTCCACATATGAACCCAAGCACTCACGTGTGAACAAAGGCATTTTTACCATATTTTTTATTTATTATTTAGCCATCCAAGTGGGAAGCAGAAACATCGCTGCAAGATTTGGCCAAATTTGTAGCCAGTGCAGACACTGGTGACATACAGCAAATGGATGTAAATAATAAGGTTTTGCAAATTTTTCGGGCTAGATTTTTTTTTTTTTTTACCATTTTTCTCATCACAATCTCATGCACTTAGAGACAGTATATGGAACTTTCTGATGTCAGTAGGGGAATTATGCCCTGCAGACTTTGGCTTCAGAACTAAACAGCTGTTTTGCATTTTCAGTAAACCCAATGACAAAATATGTTTCATGGAATCAACAGTAAAATCAGATTTTGCATACATTAAGGCTTTGGACTAGTCCTCCATTTCAGAGAGCATGGGAAAAATCTCAAAAGAAGGGTGTCAGCAATGCTTAGTGTGTGGAGGCATCCATTCTTTGCTGATAATACAGTTTAGTTTGTGTAGGGTAAAACTAGGCAGTCTTCTGGTCCATTGACATTGAGGGCACAAGCAGATGTTTTCCTTCCACTATCAAACAGTGAGAACTTTGTCCTAAGAACAGATTTGTGGGTAATTAGGGACCTCATGTTCATTGGAAAAAAAAAAAAAAATTCTACCTACAACTCAGCTGCAGTAACAATTGTTTAGAAAAAATATCTCAAAAACTTCTGCACCAGTGGGCATTTCTTTGGTGAGAATATTCTGAACAGTAAACTGGTGCTTTCATCTGTTTTGTGCTTGAAAAAAATAGCAAAAGAATTTGAGGACTCCCTCTAGAATGACTTAAGATTCTAGATGATGGGAAATTATTCTAGAGAGGTGTTAACCAATCTCCTTTTTCAATTGACTCCATCAAACTCAAAAGTTTGTGCCTGCGTTCCAAGTACTACTAGAACTTCAGCAGCTCAACAAAAAATAGTAAAGGTAATCAATGACTGCATTTTGCGTGCAGGAGAGCTGAGAAGGTAAATGTTAGTTGGTGGAATAAATTCTTGCTAATAATCCTTAGATCCATATGAAATATCTGAACAGTTTGAGATATGTTTTAGTATGAGCAAGCTGAGTGTCTTTCATGTACTTGTGGAACACCTTTCTTTAAGATGTGTTATAACCAAATACATATTTCTATGTTCTAAAATCTACATTACAGAATTTCCCAGCTGTGCAGTTCTTTCTATGAGCTGCTAATTATATCTGGGATGCAGAGGCACCTGCCTTAAAGCTTGTCTGCTTAAGGGAATATAAAAGAAAAAAAATCTGCTATGTGTCTGCTGTATATCACCATAGTTATAGCTATGTAAATCCTAACGTGCACATTCTTTTCTTGCTTTATATTGTTTTTAAAACAGCAAACATTAATATAGAAGAATTCTTATTCTGCCTGCTAAATGTGTCTTGGTTACACATATTTTCAGTATAGTAGTAATACCACAGTAGATTTCTGTTAGTAACTTCTATGTGTAGACAAACCTTTGCACCTCACAACATGAAACTGGAGCTTTTGAAAATGTGAACTTGAAGTATGTGTGAACTCTAATCCACAAAGCCTAGAATTAAGTTATTCTGCCAAAGAATATGTTGTTTTGCTAATATAAAAGTAAAAAAAAAAAAACAACTGTCCAGCATTTCTGTGTTTTATTTATCCCAGGAGGAGTTGCCTACAATTGCCTCCTTCTCAAAGTTTTCTATAGCATTTAAATGAGCAGTAGTGTGTTCTTCCTGTGCAGAGTCAGGCAGATGGGAACCTGGAATCCAGAAGTGATCTCTGGCTTGCAGAGACTATTAAGGAGCCAGAAATATTGGCAAGGCACTTAAGTATAGAGGAAGGCAGTGCTTCTGGTGATGTTCTGAGTAAATGGGGATGCTGACCACCAGTGTCCTCCATGATGTAGCCTTTTCCATAGCTTACTTACTAGGCAAAAAGTTTTCAGAATAGCTGCCTGAATCATGCCTGAAGTTCTGGGACTAGAACTAGCATGTTTGCAGAGCAAAATGAACAAAAGTAAACATAGTCTTAAAAATGCTCAGTGGTGTTTGTGTTGATGAGTTTTAAGTATCAGCTGTAACACTGCAGCAGGTGTAACAAAACAGAAATGCATGATATTATGGTACATCATTCTGCAATATGACTGAATGAGCATTGTATCAGATTTTAGGACATTCTCTAATAGGGATGTATACATCAGTACTGTGGAAATCAATCCCACTGTGGCAGTTAAATATAGAGGGCACTGCATAAGAGATTTGGATGGCACATCTTTCTTCTGCAACTGCAGGTTTTACAGCCTGTCTGAAACAGTTCTGGATGCATCAAGTGCAAACAAATTACACTGGGGAAACATGGAGTATGTAAGTGTCTGCCTTTCAGTTGGTGAAATTAAGGTGGATAGGGTTAATTCTTGGAAGGCAGACGAGAGCAGGTTGTTTACTTGCTAGATTATTGGAATGAGTGTTAGGGACCATCACATTTGACCAAGTAGGTATGTCCCGTATTTGAAAAGTTGAGAGTGTAACACACTGTTCAGCAATATATGTATATATATGCTGTTTTCCTTAGACACAGATGTTGTGTGTTTTATCCAAAAATTAATAAGTTAGATGAATAAGAATTTCCTACAGGATAAGATCAGGACATTAAGTTGAATATGTCTTGATTTTGTGTTGAAGCCTAGTGATGCTGCATCTTGGGATCCTCAGTATGAGAGATGTGGACATAATCAACAGGTCCAGCAAAGGGTCCTCTTAAGATATGGTGGATAAGAACTTGGAGCATCTCATACATACAGATTCTGCAAAACTGGAGAAGGAGGCTCAGGGGACGGAGTGAATACATGAAGGGACAGAGTGAAGGTGAAAGCAGACTGTTCAGTGGTACTTTCTGAGCAGTCTATTCATTGTGCACAAACTGAAATACAAGAAACTCCATTTAAAAGTTTTTTTTTTTTATAATTATTTTTAATGTGAGGGTGGTCAAATCCTAGAAATTGTGGAGCATTCATTCTTGGAGATGCTTAAAACGCAACTGGGCGTGACAATCAGCTCTGGCTGACCCTGATGGGGGCAAGGGGCTGCACTCAGCAGCTTCCAGAGATGGGAAAATGTCATTGATGCATCAGGTATGCATCAGGTACGAAAGTGTGGCCGGCATGGATTTTTGGAGCAGCGTGCCATTACCATGAAACATACCTAATATGTGCTAATATGTGTCTTGTAGTGTGGTATGGGGGAAGTTGAGTAGGTGTGCTACAGAAACTGATAAACATGGTGTTGGTTAACACACTGAATGTGTCATACTAATTTGTTGCCAGTAGTTATTATTTTAGACAAATGATAGCAATATGGGATGATGCAGCCCAGGTGGCATAGTGGTTATGTCAAACATAATGATGTATGGCAAGTAGCTTGTGGGATATGTCACACGCTTATCTGCCATACGAAGGACAAAGGTTTTGGCTCTAGGTGCCACGTGAAGCAGCAGCCGCGAAAAGCACGATAGTTATCATACGTTTTGTCATACCACCTGACGTTCGCTGCTTAACCTGCAGCGTGCTGCCCGTACCCCGCAGTGCTAGGGTACAACTGGCACGTCCGCCCTGGGAGCAAGCAGCTGGAGCCGTGGAACGCAGTAGCCTGGCTAGAAGTACCTCACATAGCTGCGGGAGAGGCTGGGCAGAGCCGCGCCACTACTGCCGGAGCCATTTTTGTCTTGGCCCTGGTCTGGGCTGCAACGCTGCGAGCGCGCTTAGACCGCATTTCTGGCCCGGGGTAGACGTAAGCGTATCGAAGGGGAAGCTGCTTGCCGGAGGTGGTCGTCGCCGGGCCGCGGAAGCCGGGGGGCGGTGCGAATCGCCACAGGCGTGCCCGTCGGCGGGGCGGGGCGATGGCCCCGCCGTGCGGGTGCGGCAACCGCAGTGGCGGCCGTTGCGCCTGTGGGGTGCGCGCGTGGCGATCGGCGGGAGCGCGCGGCCTGCGTTCCTGCTTCGCCCGCCTCCTCGCGGCGCCCCGCCTTACCCTTCTCTGCGCTCGTCCTGGCCGTATGCGGCCGTTAGCGCCGCCGCCGCTTCAATTTATCCGTCAGTCGGGCGGCGGGAGAGAGCGCGGGAGGCGCTGGCGCCCGCTCTTTGGCTGAAGCGGCGACCGCGGGGGCGGAGGTGCGGGGGATAGCAGGTCCGGGCCGTCCTCTCTCCCCAGCCGCGGGGAGGAGGGAGGCCGAGGAGGGAGAAGGCGGAGGCTGAGCCCACTCCCCTTTAGGACCGCTCCTCTGAGTGACTGCTGTCCGCGAGGAGGGGGAGGAAGGGGCGAGTCTCTCTGCAGCCCTCATCGAGCCGCCGCCTGCCCAGGCCTCTGTTCGGCCCTGCGGGCGGCGCTGAAGCGGGCGTCGGCGGGGCGCGCGGGCCGCGTGAGCCCGGGCTCTGCAGCACACGGGGTGGGTGAGATGTCGGGCTGAGCGGATGTGAGCCCGGGGGTGGGGTCCTCTGTGTCTGGGGGGGTTGGGATCGTTCCGCCCGCCGCCTCGCGCAGCGCAGTGCCTGTGGTGATTGTGCATCCTGGGGCGCCGAAGCAGGCAGCGCTTCGATCTGCCCGCGCCTTCCAACCGCGCCCGTTGCGGGCAGGCCAGCCGAGGCACCGGCTCGGTGGCTTCACGGCAGGGTCTTTCTGTGCGAGGTGGGTGGTTGCACCTCGTGCTTCCCCAGCTGTAAGGCGGCGCGGGTCCCATACACCGCGCTTTCTGTGGTCGGATCGTGCTCCGCATGTACGTGTTGGGGTAGGTCTGCTCGCGTCTTGCCTTCCTCTCCATGCTTGCACGCCCTTCTCTTGCACGCCTTGTGCGTGCACACACGCGCTGGTGTGTATAAAGCAGCCACTGAGGTGGGGCAAAAATCGCTCCCGTGTGCCCGAATGCGAAAACCTGCGTCTGTTGGGGACAGCTTTTCACGTGATTTAGGTGGGAGTGTGTGTCTGTCGTTGCGACTTAAAATGAAATCTTTACAACTAGGTTTCTTCTCTTTTTTTTAATGTTTTCTTTTTCTTTTCCTCTTACGTTTAAAGAACTAATTTTATGTTGGTGGTTTGACGGCTTAGGATCTACCAGGATATCCATCTTAAAAGAGTGCAACTGTTATGCTTTATTTCAGGAATTTAAACAGCTTATCAAACAGGATTATTCTTCTGCTCTGTAATGTACTTTTCTGCAGTCTTCATATTTGAATTCTAAATGATCTTCTGGGGGGTGGTGTTTAAAGATTCCCACAAATAAGTATGAATGTGTTTCTTAGATTTTAAAACAATTCTTCATGTTTTATGTGTAGATCCAGATTTAAGTACACGTTCCTCAGTAAGTTAACAAACTGCTTAAGTTTATTAATTTTTTTTCCTTCCCCATTAAAATGGGTGTGTGTGATATTGTATTTGTGGAAATTGTTTGAAGTTGCACATTTTGCCTAAGTGGTTAATCAGATCTTTTTCTTTTGGTTCTGCTTGTTGCCTTGCATAATGCCTTCTCTTCCTTTGAAATTTGTTTACTGTATGTCTTTGTATGTTTATGTCTAATAGGGATCTTTCTCTTTCTTTCCTAGGTGTCTGTGTCTTCAGACTAATTTAAGATATAGTCCTGAGAAAGTTTAGACGCAAGGAATTACATACAGAACTACTACTTTCCACCAGTATTCTTTTTCCTCTTTCCTATCCCTCTTCTTCCATAGGGGAGTACAGCTTGGGAATTTAGGTCCATTCATCCCACAGAAATCTACCTTATTCCTTAAGAGATAGGCTAGACGTTGCCTGTTATAGTACCAGGAGAACGTTATTCGTTGCTTACTGAGGGAGCTTTATTTGTATATTTGGAGTGCAGTGTAGAGAGGCATCCAGGAGGCTTCCTTGCCCTCCCTTTTTGAGTAATAGTGGATTCAGGAAAAGGGGTGCTTACGGAGACACGTGACCTTGTTAAAGGACCCAAGACTGAAGCAGCACTTGGCACACTGAAGGAAGCACCCGCTTATCTTTTGGCATCTTTTTTTCTCTGCTGCTCGTTCCTCACCCAATTTCGGGTAAGTCTTTTCAGTCCATTCATTGATGCAGTGCATGTCTCCCTTCCCCCACCACAGGCTCTAGGAGAAGCATGCACAGACTGAGAGTAGGGTGGGGGAAGGGAGGAGGGCGAACAGGCGTGCATACACAGATCAGGAGGAGCAGAGTGTGCAGTACCACACTGTGGAGGAACCTGGACAGAGATGGAAGAACCTCTCTTTCAGAAAAACAGCTGATGTGGGAGGAAATGTTTTATTTGCATGGATGTGTGCACACAGTGGAGGGGGGTGAAAAATCTGTGAGCCTGTTATAGACAAAAAAAACAAACAACTAAGGTTGAAGTGGAGAGAGAGCTGTTCTTGACCACTGTTGACCAGCTGATGTTGCCCTGTGTAGTGTAGAGGGAAGAGGGCAGATTATTCCTTGGAGATTAGGACACTGGGGTGTGTGAATGAAGAATGTTACCACCTACTTGCATGCTTGAACGTATGTGGGGAAAGGCTGTTGGTGTGGATGCCCACATTTTACAGGCAGTTGTGCCTAGAAGGATTGCTATGCTAGCATCTTTAACATTACTCAGTGCAAAGGTAGGGAAGAGCAGGTGAGCGCCACCATAAGGACTGCATTTGCCAGTCACGGGGAGTGGGGGATTGTACTGAAAAAGAGTGAGAGTGATTAATACATTTCCGTATCCCATGACTCTTGCAGTCTACAAATCTGGCATGGGAAGGGAGGTGAATATTAGGCTGTGCTTTCAGGGAGGTATGTTTGGGATTTACCTGCTTGCAGTGACTTTAAATTCTAGGGCATGTTCAGAGGGTGGATGATAATGCATCAGGGCTTGGTGAGTTGTACTGCAGCTGCTCAATATTTTATGTAAAATGCATTTAAAAAAATATGCTAACTTTTCAGATTTTTCACTTTTAAAAATCGGTTCTCTCCAAAGATGCTCAAACAATTATGTAGCATTTTTATGAAAACTAGTCTCTGGTAGGCAAAACAAGAATTTTTCTTGAGGTTGTCCTTAAGCATCACCATGGAGGAGCAGTGTCAGGAATGAATTGATTTACATTGGGTTTATTTTTACAAAGCAATTTTAGAAGTGGTTTAAGATGTTAGTCTTCTCTCTATATTCAACCATAAATATTTCTTCCTAAAGTGTTTAGATATTTTAGATAATTGTTATTCTGGTGTCTCTGTGGGGAACAGAATTAATTGTTCTTTATGCTTGAAAGAGATGTGAACCTGCTATCCCTATATGCTCTATTCTCCTCACTACAGTGAGATAGATGTTTATGACACATGTGCAGCATATGACCCATCATACAGTCCTTAGTTAACTAATTAACTGATCTATAAAGCTCACTCCGAAAGTAATGCCTCCTATTTATTTCCTCGGAAACTCCAACAGATACAAAGAGCACAATAACATTATTTGATAGAGAAAATTCTTAGCTACAGAACACTTCTTCTACACCACAATTAGCTGCATTTTCAGCAGCAATGAACAGGAGACTGCATGTAGCACTCGTAAAAATCTGCACCAGTGGAGGTTACCTGCTGTCACGACTGCTGAAGCACATTGCCCCGTGCTCACTGTGCTGGCATCTACTCTTTGGTCTCCAGAAACATTCAGCAAGCAAGGTGTGTGTGTGTGTAATTTTTTCCACAAGGAAGAATTCAGTGACATACCTTTGCTTCATACATGTTTCCATGTCAGATGTCATTTTGACAGACTGTCCCTCAGTTGCCATCTGTTGCACAGCAACAAAATATAATGGAATATTGAGGGAAAATTCAGCCTCTACTGCCATACCACCGCCGTCTGCCTCTGATATTGTGGGCCAACCTAATAAAATAAGAGGCATTACTTTCAAAATAGTCATAAGTGTATCTAACTTCTTCATTGTAATTGTACCTTGAGGTACCACCATTAATGTAACTTAGGAGTATCAATTGAATGTTCTAATGCCTTCATCATCTTCAGGTGTAGCCTTCTAAACAGCATTCTAGAAACTGCTGTAATGGTAGAGAAAATTGGTTTATTGAAAGTATGTGCAGTTTCAATTCTTAGCTTATTCATGATAAAAAGTAAAGCAAAATTCCCTTTTCCAACTCAAGTAATACCATTCTGTGGGGGGAAAAAAAAAAACAACAACAAAAAAGCAATGAGGTGTGTGCATTAACGATAAATGTGAGACTGCACTGTTGTTCATGGTGAGATGAGTGCTTGGAGTTAATTTTTTCTTTTTTCTCTATTTCCCATGGCAGTCATGACTTTTTGCTCTTCTCAACTTCCTTAAGATTTTTATTATGATCTAAAATATAGGGATTAGGTGTGCCTAATGGTATGCTAAATCTAAGATTAGGTTTTACCTTTCTAACTGCTGAAACCCATGATCTGTTAGCTGAACAGTGCTATGCTGTAGCTGAAGCCTAGAGTTTCAGACAAGGACTAAAAAAGAGGTGATTCTGGGAGGTGGTGGTGATAATAATTGTTCCAATAACTTATTTCCCAGATCACTGTGTGCAATGGGAGAGAGCTACATCAGATAACAAGTTAAGTAGTTGAGATAGGTAGTACTGAATAGCATTGATTTCTAATGATACAAAACATTTGTAATTCCCATAGGGAAGGAACAGACGAAGTTTATTAATATAGAAGTGTATTGAGTATTTGTGTTTTGAATAGAAAGGACATAGAACAATCTTTTTGTTTAACTAGATACCTTGAACATCACGCATTTATCAATAATGCATAAATGAATTAGTGTATCCTGACAATTGATTCCTTGTTTTACCTTTGGGGAAAAATGTCATGATCAAAAAGAAACTAGTACATTTTTTTTTCTCTTCAGCTTTTTGGTGTTGAAGGTAGCACAAGGACTAAATGGAACAGAGAGACCAAATCTCTAATTCCTGGAGACAGGTCTTAAGTATGTCTGTGTGAAGAAGAGACTCCTTCAAGGGAAAAAGAGTGGTTTTCAGTTTTCCAGCTCTGTTTGGACTGCTGATATGATTGGGTGAATTCCTTACTATGTCAGTATGATATATTCTGCTATGATGCAAAGTAGAAAAGAAACATGGTGACTGCTTTTGTCACAACAGCTGCAAAAGGTATATTACAGATTCAAGGAATGCAGGAGGAAATACGTTTGCATGTGATGGGTAAAAGAAGAAACTGCTGTGTGAATGCCAGAATGAACTTTGCTTAAGCAATGCAGCAATACTGCAGCTCAAAGTGGAGGTTCCATCAATTCTCTTCATAAATTGCTAAGAATCTGTTCCACTCAGCATCTCTCTGAAGCAGATGCAGCAGTGACTGCTTGGCTAGTCTTAGACGCAGTTTGCTTTCTATTGTAGAACTTAGATGCCGCTGTTTTATTTATAATCTGTTTTATGCAGTTAAGTCTATTTTTTTCTTGTTGCTTTTCATTTTCTAAATTTGTTAGTTACTGGAAGATAAAAGCATTTGAACTGTTCATCTTGTAGAAGACATTTAAACATCTGCTCTTCCCTTTACATGTACTCTGCTTACTTTGCAATTGATGTTCGCATGGATTAGAAAATATTTCATGCACACCCAACGTTGTATCAGGCTGTGGCTTTTAGATTGAGGTAGGTGAAGTTAGTTTTCATGGAAAAAATAGTGGAGACCACATCCAGATCAAGAGCATAATGCTGTTGTGCATCTGACTATAAGGCCAGCTTTCTTCTTACAGACCATTTTCTTAAAAAATGTGGGAGGGATTTTTAGGAGGTTTAACCCAGTAGTGTAAACTGAAGATTTTGTGTTCCATGAGACTGCTACGAATTCAAAGTAGAGATTATAAGGACAGGCTGAAATTGGTAGATAGAGACCATTTATAGGAACACAGAGGTGAGGTAAGATGAGGATATTTATCCTAGATCCACAGATGAGGATATTTATCCTAGTGGAAAAAAATTGGTGTTGGTTAAGAGGATTCTAAAGTTAGGATTACTTGTTTCTGCTTTGACTAGTCTTATAGCTCGCTTTAAAGTGAATTTCTTAGTCTTTATCTGCAGGCTTAAGGTTGCTTCCTACCTGCCTTATGATGAAATAGGAGACTTAATATGTACATTTATTAAACTTCATAAGATTCACAAGAAGCAAGATGAAGTGTTAGGAGAGTGGTAAATACAAATCAAGGCATTTTGGATTGGCTTGCTTGTTTTAACAGGATAGTTAAGATACCTGGATAAGTCTTCCTGATGCTGTAGCTCCTCAAAAAAATACTTGTAGGAAAGACAGGCATATGCTGCTTTTTTGTTTCATTCCCACCTTTCCTTACCCTCCCGCCCTCACTCCTGCTATTCCTTGAGCTCTCTCCCTCGTGGCTTCTTTCTCCCTTGCTTCCTCATTCCCTTGGTTCTGTCTTCCTTTTCCCCATTTGCCCTTGCTTCCTCTGTGTTGTTACTTCCCTCCCTTGTAGTTTCTCTCTTTCTCTCTCCCTCCCTTGCCCCCTCCTTTCCTCACCCACTTTTCCTTGCCCTCTCTCTCTCTCTCCCTCCCTCCCCCCCTTGTGTTTTGTCTCTCTTCCTCGCTCCCTCTTGTTTCTTGTCTCACTCTCCCTTGCTCCCTCCATTCCTCTCCCTCCTTCTCCCTTGCTCCTGCTGTTCCTTTCTCTCGCTCCCTCGTGTTTTTTCTCTTCCTCCTGCCCTCATTTTTTTTTTTGCCATTGAGCTTTTCCTCCCTCTCCTTGTTCCCCTCCCTCCCACTATCCCCTTTTTTTCTCCATCCCTCTCTCCATGTTCTCCTTCCTCCCTCCAGCTCTCCTTTTTTTTCCTCCCTTGCTTTCACCCGCCCACCCCTTTTTGCTCGCCCACCTGCCTTCTCCTTTTTACCTCTCCCTCCCGCTCTCCCTGTTTTCCACTCTCATCCACCCTCCCTCCAACCTTCCATGTTTTTTGCTCTTGTCCAGCCTTCCTCCCTTTTTCCTCCCCAGTCTCCCTCCCGCACCCCCAATTTCTTTCCTCTCTACCTCCTTCTCTTTTTTCCTCTTTTCCTCTCCTTCCCACTCTCATTTTTCCTTTCTCTCTCTCCCCCTACCACCTCTTTTTTTCTCTTTCCCTCCTGTCTGCCCTCTGTTTCCCATTCTTGCCTGCTGTCACCATATTCCTTTCTCACCCACCCTACACATTCCTTGATTTCTAGTCTCACCTCCCCTTTCTCCTCCCCAGCTTCCTTCCCTTATTCATTTATTTCCCTCCTTCCTTCCCTCCATTTTCCTCTCTCCCTCCCTCTCTCTTCTTCCATCCCTCTCAGTTTTCCTCTCCCTTTGTTTTCCCCTCCCTGATTTCTCCTCTCCCACCCTTGCTGTCTTCCTGATTTTTCCCCTCTCCCTCCCTTGCTCCCTCCCTCCTTTACCCCTCTGCCTTCCTCTCCCTTTTCCCCTCCCCCTTTCCTCTCCCTTCTCCCTTTCCTCACCTTCCTTTGTTTTCCTCTGTCCCCCCTCCCTCTCTCCATCCTTTCCTTCCCCCCCATTTTTCTTTATCTCCCGCAGTCTCATCCATCCTTCCTTTTCTGCCCTCCTTTCCCTCTCTTTTTCCCCCATGCCCTTCCTTCACACTTTCTGCTCTTACCTCCTCACCCTCTCCCCCCTAGTTTTCCCTGTCCTTCCATCACCCTCCCCCTCTCCCATTTTGCCTCTTTCTCCCACTCTCCATTTCCCCCACCCACCTCCGCGCTTTTGACCCTCTCTCATTTTTTTTTCTAACCCTTCTGCGTTGTTTTTTTTTTTTTTTTTTTTTTTTTTTTTTAAAAAGAAGAGAAGTGATGGCGCTGTCTGTGTAGATTTTAGGACATACAGATGTGGCCACGTATAAGAGAAACTTAAGAAAAATGAGAGGAGGTCTGTGTTGGCAAAGAAATCAAGGCTTAATAGCAAGTGAAAATGGGGAGAACATTGTGGGTGAGAAAACACTTAGCAATTTTAGTATCAGTACCAAGAGGAAAAAGAGAAAGGGGAAAAAACATACCGACCAATAGACTTGATGATCTGTTATGGCTTCTGTTTTTTTTTTTTTTTTTTTAATAATCAGAAAGTCTATCTAGTGTGTTTTTTATGTTCTCTCTGTTCTGTAGATTTTTTTCATGATGAGTTGTGCTATCCTGCTAGATACTGCTGCTTTTCAAAACAGAGATGGTAGGTTGTGCTGTTTTGTCTTGCCAGTTGTTGATGCAAAAATGAAATAAGGGTAGAAACCTTCTGAACTGTGTAGTAATGGTGCAGTTTTTGAAAAATATATCTTGTCCAAATTCTTACCTAACGATGTAGTAGTGCCAGAAAGTTTTCTGTGAACTACCATACTTAGAAAGCCAAAAAATGAGGCAGGATCTGTCAGTTGTCTCCTGCTGCTAGCCCAAGACCCATCTTGCCTTTTTCACTTTCAGCTGCTTTGAAGGAAAAAAATACCAAACAACTGTGATACAAAAGATATGCTTTACAGACTATTCCCCCTTGTGCTCTTTTCCTTGGGAGGACCAAATACTCCTTATCCTGCTGTCATGTGAGCATCTTGCTTGCTCTCGAGGGCTGGTCTGCATTTGTGATTGCTTTTGTCTAGCTTCTGCTTTCTTTCAGTCTATTAGTAGGAAGAGCTTTTTTTTTCTTTGGCTTTATTTTTGTTTCTAGTTCAGCAAAGCTGTGGAAAACTAGTTGTGGAGTATGCAGAGATTGCTTTTTGCCGTTGTGATTCTTGGTACTAGGAATAAAAGTGACCACTTAAAACTTTTTTTTTTCCCTTCATTGTTGTTTAAGAAATAGGTTTGCTAGTAGAGAAAAAGAATGTATTTTTGAATTTAAAAATGAATCTGTTCTTGTGATTGTAGAAATGACCCTTTTGCCTCAATACCTGCTGCAGAAGCTTCATGTGTGAACAACAGAAAAAATACCTACTAGAAATTCTTTGAAATACTAAGTGAAGGTAGTTGTATACCTGAGGTCTTGTCTGTGCTTGTATCTTCTGATACCATGTCCTGTCATTAGGACTACCAGGAAATTGCCTGTTTTGGTCTCACAGTTCAATTCTATTTAAAAATCAGGTAAATCGTATTGGTGAAAAAAGTGTTTTTTCTCTCCTCATTTAACAGGAAGATTTAAAATGTGTGGCAGAAAACAGCTCTGGTTTTCTCCAGAATTCTTTTTCTCTATGCCATGCTGCTTCCTGGTTGTTGTTTTGTTGCTTGTTTCCTTGCTTAATGCAAACATTTGGGTTTTTTTGGGTCTGTTAATATACCTTTAGTTGTTTTACAGCTCTTAAAATATTTTCAAATATAATAAAAAAAAGCA
Source organism: Tetrao urogallus (assembly GCF_951394365.1). Taxonomy (NCBI): domain Eukaryota; kingdom Metazoa; phylum Chordata; class Aves; order Galliformes; family Phasianidae; genus Tetrao; species Tetrao urogallus. Next base: position 118,482,840 of record NC_136813.1, on the reverse strand, counting down.
ACGCAAATCCTCGATTCAAATCAAGGGACACGCCACCGTGCAGTTTATCGTTTCTAACATCATTGAAGTTCTCTAATTTGAAGCATGCTTTGTATATTTGTAAGTGCTGTTTATTTGTAAAGGTTGTTTTCCCTTTTGTAGATACAATCTTTAATTTTGCTTTTGGGTATGTATATTAGTGTTTAATATTCTTATAATTATATTGATGCTCCTTGTTCCATTGGCTCTCCAGTAATATTCTGACTAATATCAAATGTATTTCTCAGTAGATGTGAAATATTTGTAAGAGTGAATCCATCTTGAAATAATACTGTGGAAGTTACTGTTTTAATGCACTTTTGTCTGGGATATTTTCCTATTATAAAGATTTGGTGTAATCTGTCTTCTGTATACTGTGAAAGGATGTATCAGTTCTGCCACAGGTGTTTTAATGGTACTTAGGGAAGCACTGAGCTATTTACAGTTGTAAGGAATTACTGTAAAAGGTGGAATTCTTGCCTTCAAAGATGGCCATTCAAAATGTTTTCATGCCTCAGTACTGTCAGGAAAGAAGAATGGTACTGCTGCTACCAGTAATTGTCAAAATGTGTATTTACTGTGGATGAAACTAGGGTAGGAGCTGAGGTTAGCATTTAGTAAGTAGCACTGAATGTAAATGGATTTATTTCTGTTGTTACTTCAATTACAGATTAGGCATAGACATTTTTTCCCACTTGGAGGTTGTGAGTCTTTTGAAAAGGACTGACCTGTACAAAAACGATAGAACTCAGGACAGTGGGGAACATGGGGAATAGGAACCTGTGTACTCTAACCGTCTCATCTTCTCCACCATCTAGAAGTTCCATTGAAAAGAAACCTTGAAGGTTGCAAGAAAAGTCCAAGATGTGCAGTTCAGTTGCTCCCAGATTGTGGTTCTTAACAGACCGTCGCATCAGAGAAGATTACCCTCAGCAGGAGATCCTGAGAGCGTTGAAGGCCAAGTGCTGTGAAGAAGAGCTGGATTTCCGGGCCTTGCTGATGGATGAAGTGGTGCTGACAGTCGAGGATGGAAATCTTGGTGAGGATAAGCTAAGGCTGGGAATGTGCTGAACGGGTGCTTACAAAAAGATTTAATATGGAACGTGTACTTTTTGATAATGAATTCTGTGTGTGCCAGGCTACCTATATGTTATCTAAGTAATGCAGATACACAGGATACCATATTCTTCAGCATTAATTGTGATAGTCAAATATATTAACTTTGCCTGTTTGCTTTAGAAGTGCATTTGCCTTCCCTTTTTAGAACAGAGAAAAGGTTTGCTTTAGCTGATTAATTCCTGGATAAGGACTATAAAGTTTTCAAACTGAGACAAAATTACTGAGTTTTATTTTTGTGTGGATACTTTTAATTTCATTGATCATACTTTAAGAGGTTTAGGTAACTTTTTTTCTTTGGTTTATGTTCTGGCTCCAAGTTACCAGTCACATTTGAAATAAAAGGGATTTTCAGCGGACAGTACAAATTGTTAGGGAACTGGAAGTAGTAATTTGATATAACCAAGCATTGCTACTTTGCGGGTGTGTATTTAGAAAAGGACACTGAAATAGACAGTATGTGCCTCAGAATAATTTGAACCATTATCTTGACTTACAGTTTTAAGCTGAATTATAACACTTCTATTTTACTATTAGCTTGTTTCTTCTGAGGTAATTAAAAATGAAAAGCAAAACTTCAAGGTGTGTTAAAAGTGTTTAAGTAATCTGATTTTTTTTTAGCTTATGAATTTATGTTATAGGTAGAAAAATAATGCCATTGTCAAACTGTGTAATGCTGTATTTTTACAGCTTTTTAGTTTGGATTTCCAATAGGAAGGAGAATGCAAAGTTCTTGCATCCATACCTTTTCCATTCCTCTTCACTGTATATCACGCAAGGGAGAGAGGAAGGACTTACATTCCTGCAGCTTGTGTTAGGATTCTGTGTAGGAAGAAAATATGCAGGTATTCAGCAGTGAAGAAGAGGTTGCCACATTACTGTATGCCTTGTTCCTTGCTGAGGAATTTTTATAGGAGGGAAATCTTGGATTGGCTTTGGGGAAGAACTTTGGTCAGCATTTGTACTGTAACGTGAATCAGTCGAGCATAAAACAGAAATGCTTGAGGAAATGGGATTTTTAATTCTTCCATTACTAAACATTCATTTTGTTACTTTGAATGTTGTTATTTTTGTTAATTTATCTATTACTGTGAAATGTCTGTGATTTTTTTATTGGAGACTTGAAATTCTGCAGGATGTCTACAAATCAGAGAAACTTCTTGTCAGAAAGTCTTAACATTTTTTTGCCTGGAGTATGCTGTTGATTGGACAGTATGTTCTGTTAAGGCAGTCATCCAGAAATGTGGCTGCAGTCTTTTAAAACTCATGGTAGATCCTTCAGCTTTTCAGTATTGTTTTTTATTTCCTGTCCTCTGCCTGTATTGGGAGAATTAAATATGTCAAGCATGAACTGTGGGCCTTTCTGCTCTCTTCCATGTAATGTTGCAAGAAGAAAAGATAAAGTATGCAAGCTGGAGTTGCTGAGAAACATGTAGTACAAGAATGGGAAAAATTAAAGAAATGACTTGAGAGAGAATGCAGAAAAAGGAAATTATTTTCATTCAAAGTGTTCATTCAAAACTGTGTAAGTAACTAAATTTTTTCAAAAGGAGTGAGATAAAAATGCAGAAAAACTGTGGATAGAAATTTCCTTATGTTTGATCTGGCCTGGCTTACTGTGGAGTTGTTTTTTTTTTTTTTTTTTTTTTTCTTTTTTTCTTCCTGCTTGAGAGAGATGAAAAATTGTGCCCCTTAATTTTCCAGTTTTCTTTTTCCCAATGTTTGTCCATAATTATAGATACAGATTTCTGCTTGAGGACACATGCAGATGTTTTGTTTCATTTTCTTCATAATAAACTGGTCTGTTGGCCTAGAATAAAAGGTGCCTTATAACAAAGTTGAGGAGGTAATGCATTCTGCACCCTTTTTTTGATCCCTTTTTTGAGGGATCCAGGTTGCTTGAAAGTTTATGTAACACAAACAACCTCATGAGGAGCCTGTATCTTCAGTGGATAATACCTGCTTTTTCTCTAAGTTTTCTTGTTATTTGTGTTAAAAGTTTGGTAGTAGAGGGCTTGGACTTACAGGATAATAAATACGTGCAGAAGAAGTCCTCTATACTCTGCCCTTGTGAGGCCCCATCTGGAGTACTGTGTCAAGGTCTGAGGCCCCCAATACAGGAAAGATGTGGAACTGTTGGAGAGGGTCCAGAGGAAGGACATGAAGATGATCAGAGGGCTGGAGCATCTCCCTATGAAGACAGGCTGAGGGAGCTGGGTTTTTTCAGCCAGGAGAAGAGAAGGCTGTAAGGGGATGTCATTGCCCTTTCCAGTATTTGAAAGGGGATTATAAACAGACGAGGAATCAACTTTTTACTGAATGGTTTTAAGGTAAAAAAGGGAAGGTTTAGATTGGATATTATGGAGAAGTTCTTTACTGAGAGATCAGTGAGGTGCTGGAACAGGCTGCCCAAATAGGTTGCGGATGCTCTATTCCTGGAGGTGCTCAAGACCAGGTTGGATGGGGCCCTGGGCAGCCTGGTCTAGTACCAGATCTGCAGGTTGGTGGCCCTGCCTTTGTTAGGAGGGTTGGAACTTGATGATCCTTGGAGTCCCTTCCAACCCAAGTCATTCTATGTTTCTGTGATTCTATGAAGTAATAGATTTTTACATACTCAGATCTGTGATTTGGACCTTTAGAATGTAGACAATTTCTTAATTGTTAAAAGAATATGAACTTTGCAAAGACAAGTTGAAAAAGAAAGTTTGCTATTTAAAACTTCAGCATGTGGTATTTTGTATGAAATATCACCAGTGATATTTTTGTGTAGTCTTGCTGATTGTTGGGATAATGGATAAAGAGGCCAAAAATTCAGCATAGTGCTTTAATAAGCTTGAAATCATTTGCTTCATAGAGGGATTGTGGTAAATATACATCTTAACTTACGAAGTGTTAGTAGAACAGTGGGACATGTGCTGAGACTAAAGACTTGTATTAATTAGGTAGCGTATGCCTTGGCAGTAGAGATTGTTGAGGTAAATATCACTGGAGCCCAGAGACAAAAGTCTGTAAAACTTCAGCAACTCTGTGACTCTTCCAGAATCTGCATATGTCAGAAAATGATAAGATTTACCAGGTATTCAATCCAGTAAGCAATCACAGCAGTAGTGACTCAGTCACTGCCTTACAGTGTTGTGTGGCTGGATACCCAAGTAGGTCAGCATTGCATGTCTAGCATGCTCTGCAGGTTCCTTCTGCAGATAAAAGCTGGGATTTCCCAGCATCTCTAGCACCTCCCTGTTCTACTGGCTACATTATGAACCTTTAACACCAGAGTCCCTGTAAGTCTTCTGGAGATCTGTATGCAGCTTCAGATCTGCATGTTAGGAGCCTCAGTACTGCAGGAATCCAGAAATTATTGTAAATGCAAGTTAGGAAGTGTAGAATTAGTTTCTCCTTTGTGTTCAGAAGGAAACACTTAAATGTTACCAAAAAGGTAGTGTAATTGAGCTTAAGTTAAATAAGACAAAAGCCATAGACACTTTCAAAAGTGATCCTAGTAAGTGCTTCTTCTTGCTAGCTTACTCAAGTTGTGCAGTCTTACTTCCTTTCCATATCTCTAAGGCAGGAACTCAGTGGAAAATTCCAGCTGCATAAAACAATGAATGTTTTTATTTGGTGGGCTGAACCTGCTGAAATGGGTACTGACTCAAATACACAGCACTGATGCGCAGGAAGGGGGCAAAAGTAGATGAATGGGTAGAACAGGAGGGTGGTATTGCAGCTGATTTGATTTAGACTGGCTCAGAATATGTCTCCTAAGAACCAAATTCTAAGCTAGTGTAATGATAATTCTACTGTTGAATGGAGTAGTTTCTTTCAGCCTTGGTGGTGCTGCTCGTCTTTGGGCTTCCTTTCACACCTTACATAAACTCATCTAACACAAAAAAAAAAAGGTTGACCTAATACTCTACTCTTTTTTAGGATCTGGCATTTGTGGAAGTTGAATGGACTAGTGCAGTCAAACACTATCAACTCTGCTCAACTGATTAACAGGTTTCTGCTGGAATAGCTCTGCGCATTTTGTAGTAACAGAATTGCTACCTCTAATGCTCAGAGCAGAGAACAAGTCTCTTCTTTTAGGCAATGTCTCATATTTAGGTGAATATAAGTAAACATTCAAAGCATGCTTTAAAGCACAAATTCTCTTATGGGCAGGATATTTGATAGCATCAATTTAATTTTGTTTTGTTTTTGTTTGGTGTGTTCCTTTGAAGCATTTGCTGTTTACTGCTGTAAGGAAAACACTAGGTTATTAAATTAGATTGCTTGTACTCTAGTCTAGTTTAGCAGTTCCTGTATTAATTTGAATTAAGTAGTAGTAGGCAATTTATCAAATTTAGTGTGACATTTTCAGACACACATCTTAAATCCTGTTAAAATGTGTAATTTTAAAATTCATATTTGTTTGCTAGCGTAGTGGTACCCACAGTCTTGGGGAATTCAGATCTAGAAGGACCAAAGCTTGTGAAGAGTAGTGTGTGGTAAATGTGTTAAATCCAGCTGGTGCCCAGTCACAAATGAAGCTCACCGGGGGTCAGTATTTGGGCCTTCCTGTTTCATATTCTTGTTGATGACCTGTACCCTCAGTAATTTTGCAGATGACAGTAAACTGGGAGGAAGAATTGATCTGCCTGGGGGTAGGAATGTCATCCAGAGGGATCTGGACACTCTGGATTGCTGGGCTGAGGTGATGGTATCAAAAATGGTGTTGCTAGTGGGAGCAGGGAAGTGATCATCCCCCTGTGCTCAGCTCTGATGAGGCTGCATGTTGAGTACTGTATTCAGTTTGGAGCCTATCACTGTAAGAAAGACACCAAGGTGATGGTGTCCAGAGAAGCGCAACAAAACGGGTTAGGGGTCTGGAGAGCAAGTCTTATGAGGAATGGCTGAGAGAACTGGGATTGTTCAGTCTGGAGAAGAAAAGGCTCAGGGGGAGTGCTTATTGCTCTAACTACCTGAATGGAGGTTGTGGTGAGGTGGCCTCAATAGACAAAGATGATCGGCCTTTTCTCCTGCATAACTAGCGGTAGGACTAGAGGGAATGGCCTCAGGTTGCACCAGGAGAGGTTCCGGTTGCATATTAGGAAAAATTCATTCTCCAAAAGAGTAGTCAAGCACTGGAATACCAGTCCAGGGAGATGGTGGAGTCACCATCCCTGGAGATACTCAAGAAATGTTTAGATGCACTGGGGGACATAGTTTAGTGGGAAATACTGGTTATAGGTGGATGTTTGAATTAGATTTTGGAGGTCTCTTGCAACCTTGGTGATTCTATGAGTGAATTGGAGTGGAGGAAACCTATAGAGAATAAGCATGGATGTTACTGGGAAAGAGACAAAATTGATTCAGTGGTTGTCTTCTCTTTCTGAGTAGAATGCTCTTTCTCTTGTCACTCGTGGGACTTGGCTGAAATGTTCTCCACAGACATACCTTATCTGAAGAGAAGCAGATTTTAAGAACTGATGGCTGATGAAGGACTGCCTAGGTAACATTTTTCCTTCATAAAAATATATAAAACATCTTCACTAAAATTCTTTGCTACCTGAATATAGCTAAACTAGCAGAATTTAAGACAACTGAAACAACAACAGTTCCTTTGTTGTAGTTGTTTAGAATCACCATGTTTTTTTGATACTGTGCCGTGAAGGACAATAGTTGAGAGGAAAGTGCTTTTGTGAACTTCTAACTAGGAAAGATACTGGGCTTAGTTGAAGAGTCCTACACCGTAAAACAAAGTGTGAACTTTTCTCAAGAACTTTGTGATGTTTCTTTGGGGAATATAAAAGCAAGTGATCAAGATACGTGCTTAAACAACAATATTTAGAAGGCACATTATTTTAACCATATAAAAGTTACTGGTGTGCTTATTCAGGTATTTGGATTTCTGATGTGGACCTGAAATCTGCAATATTAGTCAACCATGTAGCTTAAGTCTTTAATATTGCATAATCTGTTTTTCGTTTAGTGCCATCTATCTTTCATTTCTAATTTGGTCTAAACTAGTAACAAACCAGTGTAGTTTTTGAATTTTTTTTTCCACACTGGGTTAGATAGCGCTGAAAAACAAGCATGGATTAATAGGGATATTTGTAAGATTTCTGTGAAGTATATACGTAATAGAAAGCTGAGGAAAGAAGGGTAAAGTTAATAAGTATCTGAGTTCTTGGTGTAACAGTAAGAGTAGCATTCAGTCAGCTAGATCAATGATGATGGCATTCATATCTACAAAATAGTTCTTATATTAAGGTATCAAGAGTCTTAATATTTATGAATCATCTTTAAGTCACTTTGAAGATTGTCTTCTATCACACAGTAGGGAACATAATCACCTCTTCTTCCTTCTGTCTGTTTCAGCAGTCCCTTGGCACTTGGTAGTCCAGAAGTGTACCTTACTGTAGGAGCGTTTCCTGCACTGTGCAGCAAATTGCTCTGGGAGTGATGCAGCAGAGGCAAGTGGCCTTGGCAAGGTGCCTTGTTGAGCACTGCAGAGTTGGCCTGTTTCCTGCTACGAACAACAGCCACAGCAACCATTACTTCCACTGCAGACTTGAAAAATTGGTTTGTAACCAGAGGAGGGCCACAAAAATGATCCAAGGAATGAAACACCTCTCCTGTGAGGACAGGCTGAGAGAACTGGGGCTGTTCAGCCTGGAAAAGAGAAGGCTCTGAGGTGACCTAATAGCAGGCTTTGAGTACCTAAAGGAGAGCTATAAGAAAAGAGGGAAACAGACTCTTTATCATGATCTGTTGTGACAGGACAAAGAGAAATGGTTTCAAACTAAAATGAGAGAACTAGATTGGATGTAAGGAAAGTTTTTCATGAGAAGGGTATTTACACGCTGGATCAGGTTGCTCAGAGATGTGGTGGACGCCCTGTCCTTGGAGGCATTCAAGATCAAGCTGGACAGGGCTCTGAGCAACCTGATCTAGCTGTAGATGACCTTGTTTATTGTAGGGAAGTTGGCCTAGATGACCCTTAAGGGTCCCTTCCAACTCAAATGATTCTAAGTTTCTATGATTATTCCATTACAAGAGTAATTTTTCTTTTTTTTTTTTTTGGTTCTTTCAATAGAATAGATTTCAGTGCTCTCAAGTATTTCACATTTTATGAGGTGCCATGCAGTCCGTATTTCACTGTAAAGAGCATCCTCAGCTAAGTGCTTGTGTGTTTGTGTGCTTTTGTATATTTTTATATATTTTTATATATATACAAGCATGCGCAGGCTGGCATGCTCAGCTGTCACACCACAGAATGAAGAGCATCTTGATCTGCTCATTCATGTGAATCAAAATATTATGACCAGAGAACTTGTACAGAGCTGAGTACGAGCCTCAGTGCATTGGAAACAATGGTGGCAACATTGGAATATTGCAGAGTTTGTGCCAGGTGGGTCCCACAGATGTTCGTGTAGGAAAAGAAAAAAAACAGTGTATGCAAGTTTGTCAGGACCAATATGAACCAATATGAGGCTAAGGGTGACTGTTTTCCAGATCACACCATTACTGGTGATAAGACGTGCGGCCACCACTATGAGCTGGAATCAAAACTGCAGTCCATGGAGTGGTGACATGTGAATTCCTCATTGAATAAAGAAGTTCAAGACGTACTATGATGTGCACTGTCTTTTGGGATGAGAAAGAGGTGATCTTTCCAGACTTGCTGGAACCTGGACAGACTGTCAACGGTGACCTTGACATCATGATGCTGACTAAGCTGAAGGCTCCAACTTCCAGAGTCAGTCCAGAGAAGAAAACATGAGAGCTCCAGTGCCCATACCAGTTTGAAGACTGTAGACACATTGTGAATCTTGGCCGGACTGCCCTACCATACTCATCACGTAGTCCAGATTTAGTGCCTTCTGACTTCCATCTGTTTGGGCTGATGAAAGATGGACTGCATCACCAACATTTTACTAACAGTGATGCCTTTGTAGCAGCTTTGAAACAGTGGGTCACCTCCACTAGTGCATATTTTTGAGTGTTGCGTGCAGGCTCTTGTTCACGGCTGGGGGAAATACATAGATACTGGCAGTGACTATGTTGGAAAACAGTATTTTGAAGCTGAGAATATGCTCTATGAGATAGTGTTATTGTGCTTTTACATCTGCTGTAGTTCCTTGGAAATAAACAGGAGGCATTACTTTGAGAGTGATGTGTGTGTCCATGTGTGCATTACTTTGCGATACCTGTATTGGACAGTCTGTTCCTGGATGAGGAACAAATAAGACAGATCCGCAGGATGAACTTCTTCTTGTGTATGTCTTCTTATCTATGGCAAGTCAGGAGGTTGTGCTTTGAGTGGAATTGTTTTTTTTTAATATGAAGCAGAAAGAGATCGCTAGTGCAACTAAGACCAACAAGTTAGATGCAATCAGTTTTTACGGTCTTGAACTTTATTTTTCCAGAAGTTCCAGGATTTTCTGCACCAAGCATATGTGTCTTTCAGATCACTTATAGGAAGTACAGCTATCCAAATCAGACTGTGCTATGCTTAATGTTGCTGAAGGGTGCATTTCATTTCTGTAGCATGCCTTTACCTTCTCAGCAAAGAAAGTTAATAGCAGAAGACTCCATATCACGTTCTCCTGCTTGCATTGCTGAGTGTTGTTTCCCTGACACAGGTGTTATTTCTAGATATATTCTATACTGGGATTAAAATTTTAAATATCATTTACATGGATTGACTGTTGCTGTGTCTGCTTATTCCTAGTGAGACAGACTGTGATACTTCAGCTTAAAAATTCATTAAAAAGTTGAAGTAGCTCTTTCTCCACAAAACCAGACTCGAACTCAACTCGGGACCTAAAAGAGACTAATATTTGTGCCAGTGACAGTGTCTTGTATTTATTTGCATGTTTCTTTGATGGAGAATATTGTTGGATGGCTGTTTATGCCGGGAAGAAGGAATATAATGGTGAGATTACTTGGGTTTTTTTTCTTTCTACTTCTTTATAGCTTAACAATAAAAGTTCCACTTTTTTTTTTCTCTTCCCTTTTGAATTCCAGGCAGAGTGTACTTGTACTTATGACTGAATTTCTTAAATTGCTTTCTAAATTTCACTGTGGTCAGGAAATCAGGCTATGTATTTTATCCCTTAACATCATCCCAGTAAAGAGGAGGCACTTTCAGCTTGAAGAACTTTTTCATAGATATTGGATTGGAAGAAAGGACATTTCCCATTGTACCTGCAATTGAACTGTGGATGAGTGCATTGTGGATTCTATGCCCTGTTCTTTCAGCCACCTAAAAGCTCAGGCAAATCATGGGGGAATGCCACAGAATAATATACATATAATATATAATATATATACATATACATACATACATACATATATATATATATATACATATACATACACACACACACACACACATATATATATATATTATATACATATATATATATATATATATAAAACCATAGAATAATATAGATTTTAACTGAAAAATTTGTACCAACCTGTTGCAGAAACAAAGATCAATTTGAAAGTTAAATACAGCTTTGACATTTGATTAGACTCTTCAGAGCATATCCAGACAGCTTTAGAAAATCTCCAGAAATGAAGTCACCGTAGGCTCTCTGGCAATCTGCTCCAATGTTTGACCATCCTCACAGAGGAAAAAAGTGGTGTAGTATGTATGCAGCCACAAGCGTGTTTGCAGGTTGCATCTGTTCTGTAATGCAGACCAAAGCTGTATGTGTGTGATATGCTTCTTTGTGTGGAGAACTTCCTCCTCACTTTCACAGCCTGTCTTTTTGCGAGAGTGTTTATCCATTCACTTCAGCACTCCAGACGTGCAAACTATTAAATCATATTTCTGTGCTTCCTAGTGAGATTGTACCTTTTCCTCTGCATGTGGCCTTCCTCTTTTTGCCCTCACTGAACAAATGCATGAACCAGTGCCTAAGATGATCTGCTTGCATTGCTTTTACAGGGAAAGTGTGCTCTTGGGTATCATGCTCTTGGGTATACTTTTCCACAGCCCTGTGACCAGTTTTCTTTAAACTGGTCACTCTTGCACTGTGAAACTGGTTTAAGTCCCTCCTCGTTATCGGCGTAGAATCTGTTGGTATAGATAGTCTAGCTCTGCTTTGTCAGATTTTCTCTCTTCAGCAGTCTCCATTCTTCAGAAAGGATCTTGGGATGGTAAATGCCATACCATTTCGTGTGGCAGCAGTTGTGAAACCAGATGTTGCTCAGGAGGATGTTTCTTCTGCTCAAGCCTTTCCCCTTGTGGACAAGGTGAAAGAGTACAGTACCTGTGTTCTTGTACAGCTCACGTAGCATATAATTATGCTATATATCTAACTATGTGTTTCAGTGCTTTTGCTTGTTTGTTGTGCTTGAATGAGGCTGGCTTCTGGGCCTTAGTAGCAATTTCGCTGCTGATTTTTTCTTACCTAACACTGTGGGAGTCATCAGGGATTGTATTGTTAATTTAGGACAGGAGAACAAGAAGACAATTGGAAAGAGAGAAATCTGGCTGATGAACTTCTTTTTACAAAGTTGGAAGGAGGGATAATGATCACGGAGCTATAAATGCAGGTAGAACAAAAAACCATGCTGCAGACAATTCTGCAGTCTCAGAATGGCAGTATGCTAATATTTTAAGCTGTTTAGATGATTGCTGTTGTTGCTATGATCCAGGCTTGTTTGTTGCACTGACGTTTGTATTGATTGCTTCCTATAGTGAGCTCATTATGCAGTACCTGCAGAAATCAAATTGAATGAAGGAACAGAATAGTTTTGTTGCTGATATAGGATGTTTGCCAGCTCACCAGTGGGTGCAGCGAGTGCTAGTGAATGATTTGCATGGATTACATAGGGCTGGAGAATTGTACTTGCTACAGCAGCAGTTTAGAGTGACTTCTCTTTGTCTTTCAACTACAGTATTACCTGACTGTCCAGCAGCCTTTTCTCATGGTGATTTCTAAAAAGTGTTCATTTCTCCTCTATTTTTGCTTGAGCCTAAGGTATGTAATGCACAGTCAACTATTTAACTTTTCAGAACTTTTGATCTTTTTAAATAATTAGAGGCAGAGTTTAGGAGAGAATGTAAATGACAATTCTATTTCTGAGAATGAATTAAAGGTGGCATTTGGAGTTGAGATTTTTATTTTTCTGATTGTATTCCTAAAAGCAGAGGAAAACGTAATCAAATATTGGAAGGAGTTTCTTAGAGGAATCTGTGCAATATTGATTTGAGCCTTGTAATACTAACTGCTTGTAAAAAGCTTTGGTTTCTTGTCTTTTTTTTTTTTTTTTTTTTTTTTTTTTTTTTTTTTTTTTTTTTTTTTTTGTGGTCAGATCAACAACCCTTAAGTGCTTTTTGTCTCTTTAAGTTAGGCAGATGCTAATTTCCAAACAGGTAAGACAAAGACCTTATGAGCTTGTAGTGCAAAGAGAAAGTAGGTAAAGGCATTTATGAATTTATATGAATTGATAGACTTAGCACTACATTTAAAGTCTAAAGATTACTAAGATTGGTAAGACTTCCTAAATGTATTGATTTCAAAGGTCAAAATAAGCTGACAGTTGGAGATATCCCTTCTGTTGTCTTTCAGTTCAATACTACCATTGCCTGCTTTTCTTTATTTGTCTGGTCTGGTTGGAAGGACTGTTTATCTGTGTAATTTTGAGGAACATTTTCTTGTTAAGGTAGTTAAAGATTGTGTGGAGTGTCTTAATTAGGGAGCATACTAAGCAAATGTCTTAATTAGTTAACACAGTCTTGGTACTAGGTGGAAGCTTCTGCATCCACAACATGTGAGAAACCAAGGCGTGATCTGATGGGTAGCAACTCTGTCCGTGGCAGAAAGGTTGAAATTGAATGGTTGAGATCCCTTCCAACACCAACCATTCTATGATTGTATTTGTATTTTCATTACAATACTGTCACAAACCTTGTGTGCAGTTACTGCAGTGTCATTTTAACCCTGTAAAGCTGGGAAGAGGAAAGAACCCCAGTAAGCTTATAGAGGAATTAGGAAAATTGAATCCTTCCATCTCCAGTTTTGCTTTCTCTGTATTTTTTTTTTTTAAATTAAAAAAAAAAAGCCTGTCAAAACTAGGAAATTTTGGATTATATCTTTGTGTTTACGACAATTCCATTTATTTATTTAGTATTTATTTACTTATATGTTTATTTATATATTTATGTTGTACTTCTCTTATGAAGAGACCCCAAACTGTCATATAGCATATATAAATTAAATATTTCTCTACCATACACACAAAAACACTAAACATTAAGATACAAAATATCAGCAGAGATGAGAGCTGATGTTATCACTGCAAGCTTTGAAAGTCAATTTTAACCCAGCCTTTGAGGCAAGTATCATTATTCAGTTACTGCTCTTAAGAAGATCACATTTGTCTCCAAAACAAATGACTCATAAAGCTAATGTAATTTTGTTTAGATGGTTCTTAGACTGGAATTACAGGTCAAAAGAATATTGTTAGGGAACTTTCATGTTCCCCAAAATTCAGGCTCAAAACACACATTTAGGAACACTTGGAAAGACATATAGTTGAATGTTATTTATTAAAAGTTTCTGACAGTGTAAGAACTTCTAGATGTCTTACTTGATGTGGGAGACAGATATGAAGGATACATGTCTCTGTTAGAAGTGGAAGACTCCTTTAGGATACTTCTCCACTGAGTGACTTGCTTTTAATAATAAAAGGATGAGTTGCTGAGATAAAAGAGGATGGTTTTTGGTAGCAGAGAGAGATGAGGTGCTTAAATTTTGGACATTACAGGAAAAATCTTAGATTCATCTCAGGTGCAAGGAGATGTCTCTGCCATGATGGATTGCTTGAATTTTTCCTCTGGATTTATGTCTGGTTTTGGAAAGACCTTTGTGATTACCCATTTTTGGGGGTGTGTGCTCTTAATTCTTCATCTGCTATTTATTTCTAAGGCTCTTGATGTTGATGAGCTCTAGATAGATGATAAAAAGTGACAGATATCTGCCACAGTTCTGTCACTTGAGAGTGCTTTGTACTTTTAAAGCCTTAAGAGCATACTTGACCTAAGAAATGTACTGAGATGTCCTAGTGGAGAAAATTGTGTGAAAATCTTGACAAGATATACAAGAATACTCATCTATAGTGATGTAGAAACTAAGAGATCGTGTCTCTTTTATAAGCAAAATGCTCTTTTTGCTTCTGAGGTATGGTGTATGCTGAGCAGTGGTTTTAGGCAGCAGTTCCATTAGGCAGGCTTACTAACCTCAGCTCCAGGCATCTGAAACACTGGGGGGATTGCCTTTGGTCCCTCTCTCACCCCTGTTCCCAGTTATGCCATAATTTCTCTGTTGTGCAGGCACTTTTTCTTACTTTCTAATCACAAGTCAGTGTAGCTCAGTAAGTTTCCCTCTCACCAAGTCATTTTTCTGTCATTCAGGCTTTTTTGAGGTAGCCTGTGGTGCAGCCATTTGAGTACCAAAGCTGCCTGTGAGTGCAAGCAGTAGGGAGATAGGTGTAGGAATACCTTATGTTCACGACAGGGAGGCTATTATTTTTAGCCCTTCCAAGAAACCATGTCTTAGAGCTCACGTTCGTAGGACAGTTCAGCTGCTGCTATCAAGAGAAAGAACATTCTCTTGTTTTGTTAGCTGTATGTTCTGACTGCTACTGAGCTCTAAATTAGTAGTTAGATTAGGTCCCTGCTGTTTTGTCAGGTAAAGCAGGTCAGAAAAGCAGTAGTCACATATACCCAAGATTTTGAGGGAAAAGAGAAAGAGGGGGAGAGGACAGTTCTTTATTCAGATCTCAAATAAGCATTCTTGAGTGTCGTGGCGGTGGTGATGTCTACCTCATCTCAGACAGTGAGTACAGGCACCAAAGAGAGGAATGTCAGCTGCTGGCAAAGGCTGCTTGTCCAGATCTAGAGCTTAAGGGCTGAGTCTGTTATTCCTCTGCGTACACTGGAGCACTTGGCAATTGGCAATGGCATGAAGTTCAGTAAGGGTAAATGGCCGGTGAAGGACCTGTGGTAGAGTAATACTGGAAACAGCCTGGGAGGCAAGTGACTGGAGAAGCACCCCTGCAAAGAGAGATCTGGGGGTATTAGTGGCTGCAGACTCAGCATGAGCCAGGAATGTGCCCTGGCAGCCAGGGAACAAACTGCATTTTTGAGTGCATTATACACAGCACAGCTAGTGGCAATTCTCCTGCTGCATTTGATAGTGATGCAGTTTCATATGGAGTGTTGTGTGCAGTTCTGGGTTTCAGATTATAAAAAAGATGTTAAGGTTCTTGAAAGCTTCCAGAGGAGGGCAACCAAGCTGGTAACAGATTTGGAAGCCATCTCTGGAAGTTTGCTGCAGTGAGGTCTCTTCTCCCTCTGAGGAGGGGAAACAGAATATGATGCTGGACTCTGCTCCTGTCAGACTAGGCACGAGGAAAAATCAGATGAGTGGGTGATAAACACTGAACTTCCTAGTGAGGTGGTTGATGCCCCGTGCATGTCAGTGGTCAAAGACACATTTGGATAATACCCTTAATAAAGTGCTTTAACTTTTGTTAAGCCCTCGTGTTCAGGCAGCTGGACTATCTAGTCTTAGTAGGTCTGACTGAAATATTCTGAATTCTAATTCTATCCTGCTCTATCCCATGCTGTGCATTAGTTACTGAGCTGTAGATGGTCTATTCCTATCACATCTCAGTTTTCTAGATAGATTACGTTCCCTTTCTTTCTCTTCCCCACTTTTTTCTTACACCTGCATCGTGGTGCTTTGAAATATTAATGATAATGTTGCTTTATTTGGGAGTACTAATCAGTGTTTTCAAGAGTATTCATTGATTAACATTAAATTTTAAGTTCATTAGAGTTGTATACAAATTATTTATCCTAAGTACCAGTTTTATAATGGCTTTGATGATATTTTAAAATGTCTTTGACATTTTGAACTACTTCAGTTTTCAGTGCATGTTTAGGGTTTTTCCCGTAAGGTCTGTATTGCATGTCAATAATGGACATGAGAGGTATGTCAACACATTTCTGATTCACACAGTGTTCAATTACTATGTAGGTTGATTCAGTAGTAATGTCTCCTATTTATTTTCATGGAAATTCGAAGGATGCAAAGAGCAAAATAACCTTTTCTTTCATAGAAGAAACTATTAGTTAGATATGTATCAAAATATACTAAATGCTTTTGATTTGTGATTTTTTTTTTGTTTTGTTTTGTTTTTTTTGTTTTTAAACTTTTTCCTTAGGTTAGACTACTTTGTTTCAGTGAGATTCATTCAAGAGAGCTGAAGTTACTTTAAGAATGCTGCAACAAGCTTGGCAGTAGCAATGGCTGTAGCAGTTCATTAGTGATCCAAATAATGAACATTATTTGCTAGTCCAAATAATAATGCCTAAAATCCTGATCTACTTCAGAAGTAATCTGAAAAATGTGAAGGTGCAGAAAACTGTAAGATGACACTGCCACTAAAGGAAACAAGTGAAAAAAACGCTACTTTTAACTACTTATTTTCTGCCTCTGCACTGCCTTCTTTTTCCTTTGAATTCACGTTGTTGTGTGGGTATATTACTTTTGCAAGTAATATAGAGAAACCCTGTGAGATTTGGAACCAGCAGCCGCAACAGTAAAAGAGCAGAGCTTGTCCATGATTGGACAATGTCCAAGATTATCCATGCGTATGTTAGCTCTGACTTAAATCAGATAAGCAAAACTGATCATAAGACCCAAGGTTTTCTGTTTGTTTTTGCATGTATACATACACATACTTGTATAAAAATTGGAGTACCTTTTTGCAATATTAAAATAAATAACATCTCCCTTGCTCTCACAGTTAATAACTGTGAGAGTATTGTCTTCAGTATAATCAAGATACTTCTAAACTCTGGTCAGTTTTTAATTTCAGAATATTCAAATTTATCTCACTGTGTATTTTTTTCTTTGAGTTTTTTCTATGGAAAATATTTTAAATTCTTCAAACTTTGCTCAGGAACAAATCATAAAAGCAGATGCATAATGAGAACTTTAAAAAAGCAACCGAGCAAAAAACCTGACCTCACTTGGAAAAGCAGAAATTAACTTTTCAAGGTGTTTAAAATCATGTATTTTCTTAACTGTTTTGTTCTTTGTTTCATAATTTAATCTTTTGATTCCTCTTTTTTTGAAGTTTTCCTTACAACGCTCCATTAAAAAATGCATCTTGACAGTTATATCACTAAAACTTCCCTGTATGGGAGTACGGCTGAAATACTGTGAAGATCCTTTTTGCCTTGCTTAAATGTTTTTTGAGTAATTTCTGAAAATACTATCTTTTGAAATTTTTTTTAATTATGTGATTGTTTATGTATATACAAAACTGTAGCTGGTGCTTTACCATGATTTCGGTATAGTTTCTGTTTATATTCCCACCATTAAAAAAAAAAAAAAAAATCAAAGCAAGATGGTAACCTAGAATGAATCTATGTTTATAAAATACTTTTCACAGTATGTGTCTTTATGTTTGGGTCCAATCATTTCACATTTATTCATGACTCTGAAGTGCTTGTGATTTGGGATTCTAAGCAGTGTATTGTGAATAGAAATGTAGCTCAGAAAAACAGATATAGCCATCAAGTCTAGTTAATATTAATGAACTATACATACAGGTGGCTGGCCTGTTTTCCATTGTTTGGAAAAGAATGCCTTATCCAGAATAGCTATAATTGTTTTGAGCGTCATCTGTCTCTCCAAGTTTTTCACTATCTTCATTAGTACAAGCATTTGTAAGAATGGTTCTGTATTGTTTCTTGGGAAATTAAGAGGTACTTCGAGTCAAGGAAGGGACATAAAGTAGAACTGATTCAATTGAGGTGCCCACTTTCTGTTTGTAGTTGTAGCAGTGCTCTGCAGTTTAGAGTCTTGTTTAAATAAAATTGCATTTGAAGTGCTATACTATGAAATATCACCTGATTTGTGGTCGCTTACTTACAATCATTTTATAAGATAGACTTGTCGATGTATTAAAGCAGACTTTTGATTTATACAGTTGCATTTTTTAAATGTATTCTGCTTTTGTTAATTAATCCTAAATACTTCCGTGGCAGTATTAATGTTCAAAGTATTTGATGTTTTAAAAATTGTAAAAATGTAGTTTCATTTGTAGAGGTTAGTGAGGAAACATGTATTTTGTTATTGCCAGTAAACCACTACTAGTAATAAAGTTTGAGGTATTTTCCTTTAGAGCTTTTTTATGGCAATTAGGATTTAATTATCTTCAAGTAAGCTGTAGGTAGTTATTAAACACTTTAAGAGTTCAACACACGTTATGCAGCATCTTCTGCCTGATGGATACTGGAAGGGTGAACAAACCAGAAATAGTAATGCATTGCTTTGAGAACAAGAGTGAGTCAAGAATTGTAAACAATTCAGTGATTCTTGTTGCAATAGCTGATTAGTTGGGAAAAAACTGTTAGCAGAATGAGATGTTACTCACAATTCGAGGACGTTTTTGCACTGAGAGGCTAGTCTCTTTTACCCAGCTGAAGAAATTGAATTTGTACTAGCCTACTTACTCAAAGTCTGTTCATTTGGGAAGTGTTAGCAAATCCAAAGTGGTTGGACTGATAAATTGGTATAGTGAAGTCGAGAGAGCTGGAGACCTTCAGGATAGCATACTGATATCTGAGGTGAAGTCTGAAATTTTTTGGGGGGTGTGAGAATTTCTTACTCCTTCTTAGTTCCTTTTAAGAATGTGCTAGAAGCTGGTATATGTTTAGTGTTTTTGAAAATGTAATTCTAATTTTTTATTTCAGAATGTTGTGTGCATAGTAGATGTATATTATTCTATTTGTACACTGCTGATATTAGAAACGTGTTCCATGTTCTTGAAATGTACTGTGTACTGAAACAGTTTTTTCTGCTTTCTTGAATTATGAGTTTGATTATGGAAACATGTTTACTGGCTCTTTTTTAACATATGTAAAAGTACTAGCTAATACAGCATTTCTCCCTGAGAAAGTTTCTTTTTCCTTTCTCTTGTGCTTATGCTTTTTGGGTTTCTTACTCAAGCCGTAACTTCTGACGTTTCCAGCTACTTTCATATTTTCATCTATTATAGAGTATCTATTAATACTGATTATTCAAATTGTGTAAAAATAGAATCAGTATCAGTATTTTGATATCAGTAATTAGATTTACTGCAACCTGAGCAGTTCTCCTAGTACTTGTGCATTTAAACATTTAACTTTGTATTGTACCATTTCATTAAATAAGTTAACCAAGCTGTGGTTCATATGGTTGTGCTGTACTTGAAGACCTGAATTTGAGTCCTAGGTAATCCATGGTCTTATTGAGTCAGTTTTTTTTTTTTTTTTTTTTTTTTTTTTTTAATTGTTTCCCAAAACAGTATTTTGGAGTGAAAGTAGTTTTATCAATTTAATTATTACTGAGATTTATATTTTAAGTTAATTCGTGTTTGGTTACAGTTGTCATTGCAAAAAACTTTTGCACTTTATTCTTAATACTGTGGTATTTCCTGTTTAATGTTAAAGTTCTGCCATATTCCATTTTGTAGACTTACATCTCATGGGGGAATGCCAAAGAAAATTGAGTGAAAGAGCAGGTCTTGCTTGAGTGCAGGATTTACATGTATTTTTGTGATAGTGATATAGTGATAGATGTAGTGTGATATTCCAGCTCAGCTGTCTTCTACCTCATAGGACCAAAGAATACCCAAATGTTTTGTAACTTCAGACTTTTTTTCCGAATAGCAGTGAAATGAATGTTGGTGAAGTTCATAATATTGGATTATCAGTGCAATTTACCTTTCTTTCCTACCAATACTGGTACTACAAAAGATATTACAGTTATCTGTTTTCCATGCCTGCGATGTCATGGGCATCATTTGAGGAGGTCAACAAATGGACCAAGTTGCTATTGTTTGAGATACTTGCACATGGTCTGAATTTCTGCCTCCTGCTCTTTTTTTTTTTTTTTTTTTTTTTTTTTGGTGAGATCTGTTCATTGTCTGCAGAAAACCATGAATGTAACTCACTGTTACTGTTGTAGGACTGGAACAGTGCCATTACTGTAAAGGAAATAGACCCCAGTTTTCAAAAAACATTTGATTAGCTCTTAACCCCGCTATAGTGTACCTCTTCCTATTTTATTTTTTAATTTTTAGATTTTATTATTATTATTTTTTTTATTTTTATTTTATTTTCCTCTCCTTCTTTGCATTCATGAATTGTTTCTCTGGAAGAGAAATTATTTGTGTGTATCAATATGTTCTGTGTTACTGTTTTCAGTGCATCATAGTGAAGAAAGCATTGCTTTATCAACCCACTCATCAATAATGACCACTAACTGCTGGGTGTCAGATGGAATGTTGAATACAAGCTTGTTCTTCAAAGTGGCAGAATCTGACTCCTTTTTGCTGTAATAAAGTTGCTTCTGTTTGAGGCACTGTGTTGCTGGGAAACTGCTGCTAATTTTATGCCATATGTCAGTAGTGGTGACTCAAATTGTACATGTCATTGAGTAGCTCTGCTCCTTGTTTGTAAACTCTCTTCTGTTAGGAGAGGGAGAAAAAAAATGTTCTGCAGGGAAGAGTATCCAAAGAAGAGAAAAAATTCACCAATTCACACCAATCTCTTAGACAAGTCTAACAGAAGAACCCTACATTTCTACTGCTTTCTTCTTTGAATTCCAGTTTCCAGTGTGGAGAACTTCAGTATGTGATATGACTGAAAAGAAGAATAACAAATTAGACTCTCAAGAGTTTATGAATTAGGAAACGGAAGTTTTGGTTCACAGCAGTGGTGTACAGTGGCAATTTTGGAAGACTGTAGAAAATACAGTACTTTGTAAAATGGGTTGCTTCACAGCCTGCACATGAATCAGAACATGCATACAATTACAGTTCCAAAAAGTGAATGTACCTGAGCATAAACTTTAATATATTTTCTAGATGTGTAAATGGAATAAATGGAATCTGACTGTCAAGTTACAGTATTTTCTTAAATCTGCCCTCTTTTGCTGATTAAAGGAGATAATCCATTTCCTGATATTCACATTCAACTCAGTTTTTTATCAGTTTTTGTTTTTAATCTTACTTGGGATGCTTCTGTAAGACTGTGTGTGTGTGTGTGTGTGTGTGTGTGTGTGTGTGTGTGTGTCTGAAGCCTGCTTATTTAAACACACAAATCATGTCAGCTGCAATGCGGCAGTGCTTGGTGCTAATGAGGTTAACGTCCAGAGTATTCATCTGTTTGTTTTCTGATCTCTGTGCAATTCTGGCAATGGGAACTGGGGATGAGGGGAAGATATTTTGATTGGATATAGCTTTGTTTTGGCTCAATGCCCTCCTGGTGGCTGGGCAATATATTTCTACCTCCATTTAGGGAGCTCAGTGTTTATTTCATTATTTTTGGTGCAAGCTCTAAGATACAGTGTGGTTGGAAAGAGAAAGCTGGAAGTACACATAGGATCCTTTGTCCCCAAAGAATTGCTTCAAATGTACTTTTAAATGAAAATAAAAAGAAAACATGCTTCCTGATAGTATGCATGTCTACAGATTGGGTATGTGCATGTCTGTGTTTGAAAAGTAATGACTTTGAAATAGAGCTAATCAGGTAATTATTTGGGGCTAAGTCTAGATAGTTGGACAGGCCTTTCATAGGTACAGAAATGCAGATGAATTATGATTTCTGAGCTCATTTTTTCTCATTTTTAACCCTTCAGTTGCTGACAGCAGTGTGAACTGTGTAATTTACATTCAAATCAGTTGGTCTTAAAGGCAAATAAAGTGAATATAAAATACTTGTCTTTTCCCATTTTCAGCTGTCAGACTGTCTTCATCAAGCTTGATGTCTTCCCAACTGATCCTGTCATATTTCTGTGCTTGCAACTTTCTTTCCATGTTTTTTTTCTTTTTTTCAGAGACACTGTAAAACTGTAGGTCATGAGAAAGTGATGGCACTGGTCTTGGTGATGGAGCTGACTTTCCTTACAGTTCCTTTCTTAATGTTAACTAGTGCTATCCTGCTAGCTGATAACATTGAATATTCATTTATTATATGTCAGGTTTTTCAATGATGTGTTAAAAATGTTGCTTTTTTAAGTATCTATTTAACCTCAATTACTTTGGTGATTGTGTAACATGGTTTCACAAGCAGAGGAATCAATACAAGTGGGCCTGAGAAAGGTAGAAACTGGATAATGTAGGCAAGACATATATGAGAGAGGCAGGCATTTCCTGAGTTACTGTTACTACTCTTGTCACTGTAGTGCACAGCTAACCTGCAGAGGAAGGTTGGCAATTCGACTTAGCACAAAGTTTTTCATCCTGGGAAATGGCCTAAGATTATGTGCCCTAATACAATCTAAAAGTAGCATGTGAAGCTGTATGACTGAGAAGATGCATGCTGTTCTAATGCTCGCTATTGGAATGGTTTTGTTTTCCTTCTTTAGGTCTTCGGGTGAACGGGGAGCTTATTACTGCTTACCCCCAAGTGGTGGTAGTCCGGGTACCAACACCTTGGGTCCAAAGTGACAGTGATATCACAGTCCTTCGCCATCTAGAGAAGATGGGCTGTCGGTTAATGAATCGTCCCCAGGCCATCCTCAACTGTGTCAATAAGTTCTGGACGTTTCAAGAACTTGCTGGTCATGGTGTGCCCCTGCCAGACACCTTTTCATATGGTAAGCCTTTGGAATCAAATAATGAAATAGTTGCGTGCAGAATTTGTGCTTTTATAGTGAGTCAAGTTTTGGAAATCCTTAGAATTAAGTAGGGAGAGGCTGATTCCACAAATAAGTGATCAGTAACTAGAAAAAGTATGGTAGTCACATGCTGGCTTTGGCTTTGTTGGTTAGCTGTGATATCTTATGAAGAGTAGTGTAATTATGGCTCTACCTCCCAGCAATTAACTTTGCTGATTACTTCTAAAACACCTTGAGCTCTTCCAGTTGCCTAAAACAACAGACAGAATCTCAGGGAATGGAATGTTACAGGATATTGAAGATCTGAAGTTTAGTAAAATCTGAAAATATGTCAAACTTCTATATAAATAAAAACACCTGTAAATGTATTAGTTGTTATGAAAGGCCAGAAGTAGCACAAGCTCACATGTTCAAGTACTTATTAACAGTTCTTTGAGGTTTGGTATCCCTCTGGAGTTCCCTCCTTCAGTTAATTACTGATGCTCCTTGTTCCTGCCTCTGGAGTCTTTGGTTCGTTACAGAGTGCCAGATTAGGAGAACCATTTGTTTGAGCTACCATGGTTTTTTTTGCTTTAATTAGAATACATTAAAAAATGGAATGCACCTCTCACCCTTCCTTTCTTTTTTGGGAAGCGTTAGTGCCTTCCTCTCCTTCATACAGTTACACTGATAGGCTTTTCTAACGAAAACTTAGCAAAAACACAAACTTGATAAAAGCATCAGTCAACTATTTCTATCAATACTATGAAAACGCATTTGAGAAGAAATATCCATTCTTTATAGATACAATTGCTCTAGCTCTTTCAGAAAGGGATGAGTTTTTAGTTCACTGTGAGGAAAGGGAAAAAAGAATGACGGAGTAGTTGGAGAACATCTCTGTTTCTTCCTAACTCCCTGCCTGTCTTTTAGTTCTTTTAATGCCTGTCTCTGGAATTTGACTGAAGTGTTACCTTTCTTTTTTACACTAGTATGAAGTTATCAAGGAGAGTCAGCTTTGCCAAGAAAAACAGGATGTATTGAACTACACTTTATTCTGTGACATGCGTTAAAATCTGTGGTGGAGTAGTGCTAGTTGCTTCTGGCTTTCTGAACAGTGTCCTGGCTTAACTTCTGTGCTTTACTGCACATGGTTTAAGAGGAGTCTCATCCCTTCATCTGCTGACTTATCTTATTTCTTGTACTGTAGTCAGCCTCCTGTGAATCAAAGAACTCAAATAAAATTAAAGCATCCATCATAAATGTTAAATGTTACTCTCTAAGATTCTTGCAGATTCAATGCAGCAAGAAGATCAAAGTAGTAATTCAAGAAATAGGGAGAAAGAGATGCAAGAGACTTAAGTCTTAGAAAAGGGGAAATGGGTCACAAGATTTGAATTGCTATTGCTGTCAGGATTACGCCTTTGAAAAGCCATGCTGTTTTTCTGGCTTGTAGTTTGGATGGAACTGTTCCTGGTGTTATGTCGGTGGTATTTTCCTGTTAGAAAATTTGGATGATGAAGTACAAGGGCTAAACTGGAACAAGATGGTGGAATCAGGGCATTCAAATTTGAATTTGGGGTTGTGATCAATCACCACTATCATTATTAAACATTTGTTAATCTAAAAGAGATTTAAGTTAGATGTTATAATTAAATTCTTAACTCAGAGAGTGGTGAGACACTGGCATAGGCTGCCCAGGAGAGCCTTGGAGGCATTCAAGGCCAGGTTGGATGGGGCCTCGGGCAGCCTGATCTAGGAGTTGGCAACCCTGTCCACAGCAGGTGGACTGGAACTGAATCTTTAATGTCTCTTCCAACCTAAGCCATTCTATGGTAGTCAGCTTGTGTCTTACATTCCAAAGGAAGTAGAAATTGGTAAGGCACAGATTACAAAATTCTTAACTGTTATTTTTTTTTCTCTGCATTATCTAAGTTGGAAGAGTGAGAGGAATGTGTCACAATTAAATCCCCAGTTTGGCTACACCAGGCTGGTGGCATATAATATTATTGGTTTTCTTTTACCAGGTGGTCATGAGAATTTTGCCAAAATGATTGATGAGGCAGAAGTGCTGGAGTTCCCTATGGTGGTGAAGAACACGCGGGGTCACCGAGGTGGGTCTGAGGTCAGAGGTGAAGGCAGGGAGTATTCTGAGCAGTACCTGAGACTTTGTGTTGTCAAAGAGTAATAGTTAAGAAGGTTTTCTATTAGGTGTTGAATTTTTTTTGCAGTACTTCTAAATTTTTCTAGCCTCCAAATTCTGAATGTTGAGTAGGCTGCAATACTGGGAAGTAGTTTTAATAGAATATGATCTTGAAATACCAGGGAGCGTAAGGGTTCAGTGTTAACAGTATATTAGTGACTTTTGCAAGGAGTGCTTTGAACGGAATAATGGAAGGCCTAGCTCCAGGGATATGGAGAAATCCCTTCCTGGACTTTAGGGATGTTTCTAAACAGGCATAATAAATAAAATTTTAGTTCAATAAACCTTAATTTGTTTTTTTTTTCTAAGTGACTTTTTCTATAGTTAGGATTCTGATTTGTATATAATCTCATGCAGTTTGCCAAATGGAATCTTTCTTTTCTTTGGGGGGGGGGGAATCTGACAGCACTGGTGATAGTGCAGCAGGTTCATGTGAAATTTTTCTGTTATCATTCTTTTGATTTAAGGGTTGGATCTAAAATACTACATCAATTCATTTTAATGATAGTGATCTACTAAAGTTAAAAGGTTTGGAATCAATTTTAGAGGTTATTTATATAGGAGATCACACTGTCTTTAATCCACTTTGAAAAATACAAGAGTAATAAAGAGTCTGAAGCTGATGCTTAAGCACATAAACCAGGAATTACTATAAACTAATAGAAACATACCCACATGACACCACTTCTTCCTTCTTATTGCACCTGTTTATTCCCACACGATTGTTCTGGTACATCTCTTCTGAAACATGATGGTTTCTGTAAACGTTCAATAAATGATTCAGGAACAATTATTAGCTTAATCTAGACTGGTTATATTTGTTTGGATTAGTTCCTAGCTCGAATTACCATGTATTTTCAAAAATTCTGCACTGATGTGGTGGAACACTAAGAGCAAGAGGCTGTGGCAGTAGAATATTTTGGCAGTAATACCTATTTGTATGGTCTTATAGTGCTTGCAGACCTTTACTATCTGTGATGTTGGAATTTGACTTTTCAGCAAGCTGAATTTGACAAATGTGGAGTAACTGAGGAACTGGATTGGGTTTGCCTTGACATTGCTTCTTGTTAAGATTTAGAAATAATTGTAGAGTTTGTAGCTATTGACTTTCTTTTCAATTTTTTAGCTAGAATTCATATGAATCTCTGCTTAAGGCTAGTGTATCCTGGGCTGCATTAGGCAAAGTATTGCCAGTAGGTAGAGGGAAGTGACCCTTCCTATTTACTCAGCACTGGAAAAGCCACACCTGGAGAGCTGAATCCAGTGCTGGGCTCTCAGAACAAGAGGGATATGAAGCTGAGGTTCAGCAAAGGGCCGTGAAGATGATCAAGGAATTGGAGCACCTGTTCTATGAGGGTAGACTGGGAAGAGAAGGGACCATTGAGCCTAGAGAAGAGAAGGCTCAGAGGGCATTTTACCAAGTCTACAATTATTTAAAGGGGAAGTGTCCAGGGGATAGAGCTAGGCTCTTTTCAGTCGTGCCCAATGCCAGGCTGTGTACACAAGGTAGAACACAGGATGTTCCCTATAAATGCCAGGAAGTACTTCCATGGTATGTGTATGACTGAGCACTAGCACAGGTTGGCCAGTTTGGTTGTGGAGTCTCTTTCATGAAGATGCTCAAAAAAAGCATCTGGACATGGTCCTGGGCATCCTGCTGTAGGTGCCCCTACTTGAGTAAGTGTTGGGACCAGATGACCTCCAGAGGGTCCTAAAGCATCAGTTAATTCTGTAATTTTGTTTACAAATCTTACATACTTCATATACTGTACATTCTAATGCAAATTTATCACAGTGCCTGCACTTTCACATTGAGAGAGTTGGGGAAACTTCTTCAAATTAATTTAAGATGGGCCAGTTTCAAATGGTATTTAAAATTGAGACAAATGTTCACAGGAGTCATTTAATGAATAAAAGTCATGCTCACCTAAGCCAATTTTCTGCAGTTTGCTGCTGCTGCAAATGTGCCATTTTTATTTTGCCAAGATTTTGTGGTGATGCATAATCACAAAAAACTAAGTAGTTCTCCTTCAAAGCATCGTTCATTCTGTCCACTTCTAGGAATACAGTAGGAGTAACTGCCAGTAGGAGAGCTAAACTTGGGCATGGGAGAGATCATGTGGAAGATTTTGCTTTTTTTGTCTACTTTTAAGTCTAGGTTCTGCTACTGTGATTCTTATAAGAAATTCCGTGTTCCTCAAGCAGCATTTTGTGCTATGAAGGACTTAAACCCTGAGAAAGCAGAGACTTCTCTCGTTGATCACTTGCTAGAATTCTTAGCACATTGTTTCTGCTAGGTCTGCTACAGTTGCAATTCTGTTTTCTTAGAATAGGCGGTTTATAAATCCATTTTTGCATTTTCTTAGTATTGCAGCATAACTCAGTGATAATTGTGCCATAAAAAATAAGTGTAGCCTTATCGCAAAACATACATTTAATATGACATGAACGAGTCATTAACAAAATGAGAGAGGAATTGGGAGAAGTAGCTAAAGATGGAAATGGATGACTTCTTGTAAGACTAGAAAAGAGATGGAAGTGATGGAGTCTTCCTCAAATGCTTTTCATTTGTACTAGTAAAATTGGATGAGAACAGAGAAGTCTTTTGATGTGCTTTAGAAGTGAAGGAGAGTGAAATGACATGTTTGAACTTAAAACAAATCTTTCCTAAGTTTGCTGGCAGAAAAGCCAGTAATTCCTGAAGAGCTAAAGAGGTTTTTTTCAAAGTTACAGTACATGCCATTTATGTTTTTGGAATGTTCAGCTAAATTTATCTTGGATACTTTGGAGTGTAGTATTTTATTCTGAACTAAGTTGTTTCACAGCTAAGCCTCATTCTGGAATCCTGAGTTCTTAGAAGTACTGGGAAGAGAAGCTTTCAGCAACTTCCTGGTAGTGAAGCAGCTTTGCAATAACACACTAGTCGCTTAAGAGCTCCTAGCAACCTGTTGTTTAGCAGTTTCATGTGATTAGTTCTCGCCGTATCAAACATGTAGGCTGTGGGTCTAATTAAATGTCTACTGCTCTTGTAGTATTTCTTCCCTTTTTCTCTCATTAAGGACTTGTTAACTTTACCACCCCAAAACAGACTGAAATTGCAAAAACACCTCCATTATCTACAGCTTCTTGGTTTTATTTGTTTACTTTTATTTTTAATTTATTTTTATACTCTTCTCATGGCTCCTCTATTCTTTCAGTACTTGAATGCTTAGAAGTACTGAAGCACTGGAATGCTAATGTGCACAGAAGAATTTGTAAATGCATATATACTACAGATAGTGCATGTAAGAATGAGCAACATAGTGGTCAAAGGTTTTACTTCTCTGTGTTGAATCACTCTCTTTGTGTTGACTCACTCTGTGTTGACTCAGCACAAATTAGTAGCTTCTTTCAATCCTACAATGCATCCTTTTCTTATACAGGCAAAGCTGTGTTCCTGGCACGAGACAAGCACCATCTGGCAGACCTGAGCCATTTGATCCGTCATGATGCCCCATACTTATTTCAAAAATATGTTAAAGAGTCCCATGGCAAGGATGTACGTGTCATCGTAGTAGGAGGCCGTGTGGTGGGCACCATGCTCCGTTGCTCTACAGATGGGAGAATGCAGAGTAACTGCTCACTTGGTAGGAAAAACTTTGTTCATAGTTTTGATCAAAATATTTGAATTCAGAAAAAGGACAAACACAGTTGCAATAAACTGAAAGTTTTATTTTATGTTATTTGTGTTTACCTTTAGATGTTCACAGAGGAAACGTGAGAGCAAGAACTAAGTGAAATATGCATCACACAAACCTATAATCAGAAACTATCTCTGCCCCTAGATGAATAGGATAGATAGAAGGGGTGGGAATTTCTAAGAGCACAAACAGAGTGTATGGTGCAATGGACTAGAAAAACAAAAGTGGGAAACCAGAGAAAATATGAGACCACCAATTTGGAAAAGAGTAGAGTACTAAGAGAGAGAAAATGGTTTGAGGAAGTCAACAGCCGAGTTGCATTTTACAGCTGCTTGTGCTGCCTTAAGTATGTTAGTCTCCTCCCTGCAACATTTTTTCTCTAAAAACCATGTCTGTGAGGAAGTTTACTACACTGATTGTTGTATGCTTAGATCTGTATTTCTGCATCACTTTTTGTAGGCTAGGAGAGGGTGAAGGGAGTAAAGAGGGTTGGGGTTCCTGGCTAGTAAATTCACTGAAATTACTGAAACTGACCTGAGCAGGGGTTGGAAGAAATGTCTTCATGTACAGTACAGTTTTAGTAAGTCAAAATGCACTACTTCTCAATGCTGGGGAAATGCAGCCTGGAAGATTTTTCTACTAAATATTTTAAGTGTTGTTTTATATTTTTAAACTTAAGTGATATGATAAATGAATTTCATGTCATTTAGTACTTAGATGGTGGTCTGTGTAGTAGACGAGTCGAGGTACAGACAGTATTCCAGAATTCTTTCTTTAGAGACAGTAACTTATGACAGCAAACTGTGAGGGATACAAGCAAATAAAAATGTCCTAATCCTCTTCCCCCACAATTCTATCTGGTAGATCTGTATTCTCATCAAGAACATTTGGTTCTTGGATGATTTATTGTGATTACTTATAAATACATATAGCAAGCCTCTATCTTAAGGGAGGAAACAAGGGTATGTACAGAAAGCTTCTATCTTAGAGATAGGAACAGAAATGATTTGTTTAGTCATCTTTTTAATTCCCCGAAGATAGCAAAAATATATAATTACATATTTCTTCACTATTTTTATTACTGTTTTTTTAAACAAGTCATAGTTTTGATCTGCCTTTTGCAGAATCTTTTGAAGTCCTGCTAGGTTTCAAGTTATTAGCAGTTGTTGTGGCAAAGTGGTTGCTTTCTGAGTTGTTATCATCTCTATGCTTGCAGGCTTTCTTTGATCTTCAACTGAACTGCACCAGCCAGGCAAGAAGTATGTTGGCCACCTGTGTCCAGAATAGACACTGAGTTTTTTTCACTTTTTTTCCAGGCGGTGTAGGGATGATGTGCTCACTGAGTGAACAAGGCAAGCAACTGGCAATCCAAGTGTCCAACATCCTGGGGATGGACGTGTGTGGCATTGACCTACTGATGAAGGACGACGGTTCATTCTACGTCTGTGAGGCCAATGCAAATGTAGGTTTCATTGCCTTTGACAAGGCTTGTAATCTAGATGTAGCTGGTATCATAGCGGACTATGCCACTTCTCTCCTAACCCCCGGTCGCTTGACGCGGCGCATGTCCTTACTCTCTGTGGTGTCCACGGCAAGCGAGACTAGCGAGCCAGAGCTGGGCCCTCCAGCTAGTGCCGTTGTCGACAATATGAGTGCTAGCTCCAGCTCTGTCGACAGCGACCCTGAGACCACGGAGAGAGAGTTGCTCACCAAGCTCCCGGGGGCGCTATTCAACATGAACCAGCTATTAGCCAATGAGATCAAACTTCTTGTGGAGTGATGCCACATGTAAATAGATGACCAACAGAACTCTCTTGTAACATTTTCTTTGAAACCAACTTGCAGTGCTGTTTATTAGAGAAACTCAGAGAAATGAGAAAAGGAGAGTCAGTCAAGAGAGCAAGATTAAAAGGCATGTGTTCTGTGACAGCTGCCTCTATTTTTTTGCAGAACATAATATTGCGATAACTCTTCAGCACTATTGTTGTAATGAAGATATTTAATTTACAGCCTAAATGGGAGTTTTATTTGGATGCTGCTTTGATTCTGCAATTTGATATTGCAGTGCATGGGTGTTCGCAGGAAAGCATTGAAATATGATTAACTGGAAAATTTTCAGAAAGTTCTGGTATCTCTCTAGAAACTTTTGTGAGTTAATGCAGCAGTTAACTCTCTTGTGCTCTCTAAGGCTTGATCTTGTAAATTGCTGACTGCCTTTAATTGTCAGTGAGAGTTGAGGGTGTTAAATGCCAGATATTTAAAACTCCTGGATACCTACTGTTCCCACTCTTGTGGTAAATTCAGCATAGTTTTGAAATCATCTCTTTCAGACCTTACAGGATGTGGCCATTCAAATGTTGAGACAGAGAGGAGTGTCAGTTGCCCTAATGTGAGCTTCTGTACAAGTCTCAAATTGGTGCCATCTTGATATTAACAGGCAGATTTGTGTCTGTTTTTCTTTATAAGGCATTTGAAAGAGGATTTCTAGTACCTCAGATTTTTTCACTTCAAATCCTGAGTTTGAGAGGTATGCAGGGGAATGGGTCATATTATATTGTGGTAGAAGTGGCACATTTTAACTATTTTTTGCATGATTGGAGGAGTTAAACAGCACTGTAATGTTTGGTATACAAAATAATGTTTAATCCAATGTGAAAAGAAATTACACTAGTTTAAAAAAAAATGTGCATTGGCTTGTATTTGTTAGTGTTTTAGTCATTTTGAGAGAGATCTGCAATGTTAATGTTCCTTTTTTTTTTTTTTTTTTTTTTTTTTTTTTTTTGTTTTGTTTTTTAATACATGCTAGTCCAACACTCCCTTCTCTATGCCTGCATCTTTAACAGTGGCCAAAGTGAAAACACTGCAGACTACTTGCTAAGAAAACACTGAGTTAAAGTCTGTACTATGTTTTTTTTGTTTGTTTGTTTTGGTGGGTTTTTTTTGTTTTTCTGTTTTTTTTTTTTGTTTTTTTTTTTTTTTGAGTGGGAGGGGTATTTTTTGCTTTTTATGGGGGAGAAATGTGATAAGGTGTGGAGAAGTGAAAAGTTGGTGAAAAGTGATTAGAAATCTAGAGATACACTAGAATAAAGTTGCAGTTCATACAATACTTAGAAGGCTTACTTTTTCCCATTGAGAGTACTTAAAAGCTGATGTTATCAGAAATCCAAAGTGCATAACAGAAGTTCTCAATTCTTTGGCAAACATGCAACAAATTAAATTAAAAAAAAAAAAAAAAAAGGAAAAAAAAAAAAGGAAAAAAAAAAAAAAGGGAAGAGAGCTCAGCCAGAATAATAAAAATTTTAAAAAAGTAGAACCTAGGTCCGTAAACATTTAACAAATTGATTCTGTACTCTTATGTGTATGTGGTGTGAACGCACACACTTGTGTGTGTTTGTGAACGCGCATTTGCTTTGCTTCATTTCTTTTTGAGTTTTGTCTATTTAGATCCTATTTTTTTTCTAGACTGCCTGGTTTTTCTTAGTTGTTCTGGCTGTGCATTTTCTCATTAGCCTTGAACTGTTTTGGGTAACACATAACCAGAACAGAGATATTGAGTCAGTTATTCAGTCCCTATTTTCCCCTCCTCCTTTTCTTCCACTTTCTCCTCCCTCTGTTCTCATTCCATTCCCAGTTTTCTGTGATCATAAAGCCCTGCAACTATATATATATTTATATATATATATATACATATATATATAAATATAAAGATAAGCCTCTTTTTTAAATACACAAAGTAAAACGTTTACAATTGAAAAACAATCTTGTGAAAGTAGGGTTTGTTTGGAGGGGGGTTGTGTGTGTGCAATGCTGCTGTTTCCTGGATACTTTAATGAAGCATGTCCCATGTACCCTCTGAGGCTCTGCACTGCCCACTTTTGTGGCCCCTCTTCACCTCTTTGCTGCTCTGCTGTTTTATCTTCACTTGGACCTTAAACACAACTCATGGACACTATGCAGAGAGTCTTCAAGAGGCAATAAACAGAACAGTATTAACCTGCTTTTGTGGAGATTTGATCATGCTTCTTTGTACAGTTCTTTTTTTTTTTTTTTTTTAATTTAAAAAGGAATGTAATAAAATGGCTTCTTTTTTTTTTTTTTGGTAGAATTAAATATTATTATTAAAATCAAGTGTAAGGTTGACTTGTGGTATTAAGCAGGAGAAGTGGACTAGCTGGTCCAGCAACAAAAGGGGGTTCAGCGGCCTGGATATTGTCAAGTCTTTTCTTCCTAAACCCTCAAGTGCACAGGTTGTATCTGAAGAATATAATGGTCTTTAACTTCCGTGAAGAGCTGCAGAAGCACAGAACTAAAAGGAAGCTGATTTTCTGGTCACTGAGCAGTACACTGTTTTTCAGAAACTCTTCTCCCCTTGTGTGTTTATCTAAGGGGAATTTGGATGTTGGTTCTTTTCTTTGGTTTTTCTTTTCCTTTTTATTGGTAGATGCTTGCACTCATTGAGAAGCTGATGGGCCAACCTTCACCTTTTCAGCTGTGGCTCACATAAAGCCAGTGTGGAATAGAAACAGGGAGTCAGCTGGTATAGTAGGATCTCTGTACTTCTGTCACAATAATGTCTTTAAGGCAAAAGAACAGGTAACTGAACATTCTGGGCTGTTTTTCAAGGCTCCATTCTATTTTGTGGAGAAATGTTGTGTTACACAGTAACTTTACATTTCTCTCACCCTTTCAGAATATCCAGATAACATTTTACCATAATAAAATAGGTGTAGTAAATAGCCATGAGATTTTTTGACAAACAGTGGGTTGAGAAACTTGCGGTTTGGTTCCTTTGTGATAAGATACTCCTCTGTGGTTGGTGCTTCCAAGCAATTTTGGAGATAAGTCTGTGTAGTGATCAGGAAAGGAGGCAATATTTGAAACAATGTGTATGTTTGTTTATACGTAGGTTATTGACATTACATATGAAAACCCTACTTGAAGATTTACTGGTACAAATGGTACTTGTCTGATGTATTTACTCACTATTTATCTGTTGCTTCTGAAATAGTGAAATGTACAAAATGATATGGGATGCAGAGTAAGGTTCTTGCTTTTAAGTAACAAACAAACAAACAAAGAGTATCCAAGTATGACCTGTTGTAATCAGGCCAGTCAGGCCAGTATTTCCCATTGAAGGTGAACTTCACAGACCTCAGCTTTATATGCTGTATTTCCTTCATTTCCATATGCTGAAAAAACACATGCTAAACTTTCATATAGTTGCACTAAAACTACCTGCATATTTGAGTTTGGAATTTTATGCTGAAGAAGTAATCAATATACAGCTGGATATAGTATCTTACAGTGATAGAAATATTTCTGTATTTCTTAATTTTGAATAAGCCACTTAGAAACTCTCTTACAACAATAAGTTTCTTAAACTACACCTGATTATTATTATTATTATTATTATTATTTTGTAACAGTGGAGACTTTCTTCTGTTCAATTTAACATGTTTCTAATTGATGTCTTGCTATGTCAATGTATGGATTGTATCTTAAGCTTTGTATTTAATGCTTTAGTGTGTTTTATAAAAAATTGTAATTCAATGTTACACCACATCATTCATAATGCAATAATAGAAGGTCAATGCTTGATGAGTATGTGGACTGTTAAAGCTTCTTATTCTGAACTAGTGGTCACTATTTGTGCATTTTCTTCTACTTTGTGAGCTATCTTTCATGTGAGATACTAATTCAGGAAGTATTCTCTGGAGCACCAGTGTACTTCAGATGCAAAGGATACTTCTTAAGATATTATATTGGACTTCAAAATTCAACACGTGACACCAGTGACATTTGTGAAATCTTTTCTCCCTCTTGTGAATATCTGTCAGTTAAATACCTAAGTGACCCTAGGGGCTTAGAAAGACTTCATGAAAACAATTTGCATGTACAATATCTTTCTCACGCCTCACTCTTTTTGAGAAGGTTTATGGGCATTATGGCTGGTGCAAGATAAACGACCCACTTCTGTTCTCTCTGTGGAACTGTAGGTGCTCAGACAGGTAACTTCTGTTGCTACTGTCTTTTTTTAATTTTTAAATTTTTCACTGTTCTAGGAGCTGTTTTAAAATGAACACTGCAGGTTTCATAAATCTTCGTAAAGTCCTATAAACTGCAGTATTTATAAACCAGATTTTCTTTCTTTCTTTGTTTTGAGGGTCTTTTTGGAGTATTCTTGTGGTGGATCTTGCTGGCCTCTCATATTTCTGTTTTTAGTTGAAAAGATTTTATTTATTCATTTAAATTGATGGCAGAAATTTGATGCATGAATTTTGGATGGGTTTTGTTGTTGCTCTATTCTGTGTGACTTACTCTCCTTTTTTTTTTTTTTTTTTTTTTTTTAAACAAATATTTTCTAACAGTGTGCACTTTCTTACTGTTCTCTGCAAAACTTTTCAGGAACCAAAAAAGTCAAACAAGTCAGAGAAAACTTTTCCTTCTCCCCTTTCTGATGACAAGAATGAGAACTTATGAAAAGTCCTTGAGAA
The DNA here is from genome assembly GCF_951394365.1 of Tetrao urogallus. Lineage (NCBI taxonomy): Eukaryota > Metazoa > Chordata > Aves > Galliformes > Phasianidae > Tetrao > Tetrao urogallus. The sequence continues at coordinate 118,447,670 of NC_136813.1, read as the reverse complement.
TGTTCCTTCCTAAACTTTTCCTCTCAGTAATGCAAGCGGGTAAAATGGTAAACGCTGCAGTTTGGTGACGTCTAAAACCACCCTGTTGTCAGGTAAATTGACTTTTTCTGTTCTAATTGTAACCTTCATAAATTTGGTAACTTGTCTGCTTTCCTCTCTTCCCATTTTCGCTATTGGTCCATTTTGGTCAAACTTCCTTGAATGATTTATTTAGCAGTGTAATTTAGATAAAATTATACTTCTTTATTTCCTCTTGTTCTACAGGTTTAACTTTTAAGAAATCTGTCAGTGTCCTTTGCTTTACTCAAATGAGACAAAAATGAGGACAGGATTAAAATCCTCTCATGTAGATACCCGTAGTACTTTAATTCCAAAATTCAGTAGAGCAAAATCCAGTGAAGAAGGCAGATGGGGGGGCTGATTCTTTTTGTTTGTGAAAGATGAGGAATGCACTTCATGTTGTCTTCAATGATAGATCTAAGAACTTGTACACTTTATCCTTCTCTGTTAACTCCCTTCCTTATTCTCAAACCACGTTAAAGATGATAAGAATTTCAAGGTTTTTTACTTAATGTGTAGAGGAGAATGTGTACTTTATACACAGCGATAAATATCACACAATTGGAATACATGACTTCATACAGGTTCCCAAATTTCCTGTTGTGGTATTTTGTTTCCTATGACATGTGTAAAGATTTAGTACTCATTTCAGATGTTTTTTTCAACATAGGTTGTTCTGAAAGGAATGCCTCCTCTTTATATCCAAGGAAACCACAGATGTAAAGAGCACAATAACAGTAACTCATAGAGCAAATTCTCAGCTTCTAAATGCTGTTTTTCAACCTAGTCACCATCAGTAGTCTGTCTAGGTTCCAGGAAATCTGGAAAGATCACCTCTTTCTTAACCCAAAAGACAGTGCACATCGCAGTGCATCTTGAACTTCTTTGTTCGATGAGGAATTCACATGTCACCACTCCATGAACTGCGGTTTTGATTATTTGAATGCCAAACAAGAAATTCTTCCATATGCCCTTCTACTGCAGCAGAATGATAAGTGTTAGGTGGCAGTAACAACAGCAGAAGAAACTCATGTGACTGTGGTGTGAGACATCTACAGTATTAGGAAAAATGGACTGCAAAATATTAACCGGAGTAAGGAGAGTGGGGGACATATACAGAGTCTGTGAGTTGTCCCTTTTAATGCTGAGCCTAATTTACTGAATTAAAATAATTAAAAGACTAGGTGTAATACAGTAGAAACACAGGTCTGTCTAATTTGGTATTTGATTCCATGTTCCACATTCTAGTTTCCCCATTGTTTCTCTAGGCTACAGTACTTTCTTTAAAAAATTAAATTTACCTGAAATTGTCACATCTTTAGTGCACTGAAAAGTAAGTCTGGAAGGAATTAATCTAGTCCAGCAATCTGTCTGCTCTGTAGGAAGATAAGTGCAAGTTATGTATGCTGTTGATGACATGTTTGTTTTAATCTATTTTTAAAACCAAAGAATTAATGAGGATAATTCTGCAGGCTTTATTTATGGATTTTTATTTTATGAGGGGAAAAAGGTATTCTTACTCCCAGCCAGAGTTTAACCTTGTGGGCTGACAGCCAATCTACTGTTTAGATAGTTCTTTTTTTACCCATCTGGGAATGCTGCCTTTTGGGTGATTCTTTTATGTACTTCATATTCTTACAAATCTTCTTGTTCTTCATTTGTTTATCACAATATTACTTGGTGGTAGCTGACACTATATATGTGTATATAGAACATTTCACATCAAATGTTGTTTTCTCCTCATCTCAAGCCTGAAGTCATCTGAACACGAAGATCTTATAACCTGGTATTGCCCATATTCATTCTTTCTGTGCAAGAAGCATAGCTTACAAATCTAAATAATAAGCAATCAGTTTCATATTGTAGTGACACTTTAGGAAATCAAGATTTTCTTGTAGTACGTGATGGTCAGTTGAGATTTAAGGACAGCTGCAGGGATTCACTTGTAACAAATGAATAGGCTAATCTTTCCCCACCGTTTCTGAATCTTGACCTCTTTTTGGTTATTTTAACTAGTCATTTCAATAATTCCAAACTGGTAAGTAAAGAAAGAAATTCCTTTTTAGGTGGGTATACCAGCCATTAGCCAGTTACAACATACATAAGTTCAAAAACAATGTAGTCGCCAGGCCAGTATCTTCCGCCATATGTCTTGTCAGATAAGTTCATTTCTTCTTGCATAATTCTGGGTGCGGATGTATGTTTTACAGTCCTTACTGTTGGTCATCCCCTTAACCCCCCACTGCGATTTCCCCAGGGGAGGAGACACATGAATTAACACACCATGCAGACTCTCCTTTTATCTCTCTAGAATGTGCATGCCCTATTCTTTAACAACAGGTAGAAATTTACCTTGGTTATGACTTCTGAGGTATACCCCTTTGGTACAACATTCTATTTTGCAAAAACTATGTCATCTCCCACAACTCCCCCTTTCTTTTATTTATAGTTACTGCTATTTGAATTATATATTCAGCCAAGGTAGGTGACTTCCAGCCTTGACATCGTGATGTCACACTTCTCTTCTGCATACATGTCCACCTGATCACCACTTTCTTCTCTAAACATTAACATTTTGTCTGAATACAGTGGTGGCCCTACTGACATCTGCTTAGATAGGGCAGTTTCAATTAGCTGCTGGACCAATCCTCTTAATGCATGGGAAAATACAACGGCTGATTGCTATTAAAACTCCTGCTACCACAATTAAAGATGTGAGTATGGATGCTACCTTTCCTTTCCATTTACCAAACCAAGATTCCAACCATCTTGCAATTGAAGTGTCCGTTCTTGAATTCTCTACGAGTTCATTGGCCGAAGTAGTCCTTGCAGTGCTCTAGTTGTGGTGCCATGTGGGGCTGCTTCCTTGGGAATAAGGGTGCAACACTGACTGCCTGGCATCACACATACTCCTCTTTTTAACCAATATCATATTTAATGGTATCCCCATGGTATCCCCATGCCATGCTACTAGTGATGTCTAATTAATTGTTCTGCAATCCATTTTATAGCATTTCTTGTATATTTTATGAACCTCTGCTGATTGTAGTAAATACCATAGATCCAATCTATAATTTTATTAATAGTTACCCACCATAACAGTGAAGACTCAAACCCTGCTGCAAGTTGGCTCCTTGCCTTATGTTTGTCAGGGACACCCATGGGTACCCCAATAGTTTGTGTATGTATGTGTACATATATCCTATCAGTAAATGATACCCCTAGACTTCTTTTGCTTCTTTTCTGTATTTAAGATACCAGGGTGAATGGTATAGCCAATTGTATAAGGGCACATGTATCTCTCCAGTTAGAAGGCAAGGTGGACCACTGGATTTTCCCTCCACAATACTACCAGAGATCTGCCCTGGGAACTATTTGAGAGCCAAGTAGTTCCTCACTACATTTTCTGCAATTTTTAGGGTCTCAGTGGACAGAGTGAATTCTCCCAGGAACTTGGTAGCATTACCGCCCTGCTGTGAGGGATAGGCTGTATGTTTGCCAACTGTAGATAACATGGGAAGATTTCTGGTGTCCCCGCTGTGGAGAGGAGGGAACAAAAGAGAGAGAGAAACTTACAGGTTTCAATTCCCTAGGCAGTCTTCTCCTGGTAGAGTGCGATCATACACACTGTTCCCTGGACATTGTTTGTCCACCTCAATGGAAAGGGGGCCACCTGGGCAACTGGTCGCCCTGAAGCACAAGCATAACAATTGCTATATTTGAGAATTTGGACATATATATTTTACCCATTCTACCCAGGCATTCACATCCTCATATTCTGTTTCTACCTCAAATGTGTGTTGGAGTTCCTTTATTTCCTTAACAGTTATAATGGGGTTATTGAGATAGTGCCCCTCTCCTTTTACAGATTCTCTCTCTTCTTGGGTATGGTTAGTAACATTGGGCTGTGGTTTCCATACAGCTATCTTGAATCTGGCCACTGGGTCTTTCCCTGTCACATCCACTCCAAAACCATAAGTACGGTTTATAATTTTATCTGCCTTTCTAATCATTATCACAATCAGATTGCACTGCAGGGGCTGGCAATTTGGCTGAGCAATCCCTTTAAATATGCTGATTTGATTTTTCAAAGTCCTAATGGAATTGGATGAACTTGGTGAATAAGTCCATCCATTACAGTTGGTTGTTGACCACACATTACTCCATCCTATGTATCTGTTCCTGACCCTGGGGGAGGGCAGTGCTATTTGTTCTCACTAGTTAGTTGTTGAGCCTCCATGTTTCCACAGGCTAACACCTGACTAAATGGTCTGGGGAACCTTGGTCTTGGTTACATTTACCCATAATTTCACAGAGTAGCCTGTTTCCCCTCTCCATTTATCACTGTCCTCCCAATCTATACTCTCAAATCCTTTGAGAGGGGTCATTATTACCACCAGTATTGCAATTTAGCTCTTTTTTTAACTTAGCAGTGTTTGGGGCTAGGAGTCAGAGGAGGGCTTTCTTAGAATGATCCATAGGGGATCATCTGAACCCACCAGTCCTCACAGTCTGAGGCTAGATTGGTGAGTCCTTTAACTCATGTACGAGTCCAACATTTTTTCAGTGGTTTGAACAGCTGTCTCTGTGATCAGCAGAACTTGGAAGGGTCTGTCCCACTAGGGCTGAAGTTTAGCTTCCATCCAAGACTGGATCAATATCCAGTCTCCTGGTTGGAACTTGTGGATGGCAAACTCTAGTGACATAGTCTGGGCCAACGGTCCTTCATGTGTGAGAGAAGATAAAGGCAACCCAAGTATGTAGTTTTTGAAAAAGACATCTTTAGTTTCAAACTGAAGAACTCCATCCCCTTTCCCAGGTAGGGTAATCCAAAAAGTATCTCGTAAGGTGAGATTCCAACATCTTTTCATGGAGCAGTTCTGATTCTTAGCAGTGCCAGGGGTAAGCATTTAGTCCATGGGAGCTTAGTTTCCAAACCCACTTTTGGCAGATGTTTTTTTAATGTCTGATTCATCCATTTTGCCTTTCCAGGGGAGGAAGGATGCCACAGAGTATGAAACTCTCATCCCTAGGGTTTCCATTAGTAAGATATGTGAAGTAAGATGCTTCTTTGGTCTGAGTCTGTATTTTCCACAATCCCATATCTGGGAATTATTTGTTCCAGAAGTATTTTTGTTATTATGTTAGCTATTCTTGATACAGAAAGAGAAGCCTCTACCCATCTGACAAATGCTCAATTAATACTAGCGTATATTTAAATCTTCCTACTTTGGGTAATTTAATATGGTCTACTTAGATGCTCTGGAAATGTTGAAATCCTGGCTCTCATCCATCCGAAGGTTGTTTCTGTAGAGCCTTATTTATTCATTGACATGTTATACAGCTTTTACATATTTGTTTAGCTGTAGTGTACAGTTGTATACATACATACTTTTTTAATACAGCATCACACATTGCCTGGATCTCACAATGACTCTTTTGGTGTAGAACAGTTAAAATTTCTCTCAGTACTTGTTTATTCATCATTTCCCTACCATCATAGAGAGTTCACTGTCCTCCTGACTCCTTTGCCTCTAATTCCTTGAAGGCTGCTATTTCTTCTTTCTTGAATGCTTGCTTTCCAGGAGGTTTTACTTCAGGCACAACATAAAGTTTCATTTTCATTTTTGATTGCAAGGCGGCTTCCGTAGCTTTGTTATCAGAGACTTTCTTTCCCCATTCTGCTAGAGAGTTTCCTGTTTGCTTTCTCTTTACATGTACTGTAGCGATTTCCACAGGTAATAACAGGCTTTCCAGAAAACCTGTCTGATTAATTCCTCGTGGGCCAGTTCCTTCCCTTTACTGTTTATTAAACCCCTTTTTTTCCCCAAATTTTTACAGAAGTGTGTCCCACTCCGTATGCATATCATGAGTCTGTAACAGTTTTAATGCCTGATTTAATGCATATAACTCACAAGTTTGAGCTGACCAATTACCAGGCAAACTTCCAATTTCCTCAACATAAGGGAAATTAGGTCCCTTTGATGATTTTATAGCTATTACATTGTCTTCATTGTACCACTCTAGAGGAGCCATCTATAAACAGTATTTCCTCTTAATCTAAGGGTATATCTTGTCAGTCTGACCTTATCTTTGTTTTATAATTGATTAAACAATAATGTTCCACATTCACTGTATCTTTAGTTCCCTTTCATAAGAAGAAGGCAAGATTCAGGATAGAATCAATGACTATAGTTAAATAGTCTTTTTCAATTAATATGGCTTCATATTTCAGTATCCTGGAATCTGTTAGCCACCTTCTTGCCTTCTGAGTAAGGGTATTCCTTACTTGGTGTGGGGTAACAGCAATCAATCGCCCTCCAAAGGTTAATTTCCTGCTTTCTTTCACCAACAAGGCAGTTGCTGCTACTGCCTGAACACACTCTAGCAAGCCCTGAGATACAGGGTCTAGTAATTTAGACAGGTATGCTGTGGGTTTTCTTTTATTTTCCCATTTCTGGGTTAAGACTCCCAAAGCAGCACCCTCACTTACTCATAAAAAGATGAAATGGCTTATTCAGGGTAGGAAGAGCCAGAATTAGTGCTGTAACCAAATCTTGTTTCAGTTTTTCCACCCTTTCTTTTTCTTCTTCTGTCCAATTTAACGTGTTGGGTTTTTTCCCTGATAGTTTGAATAGCTTGTTTCCTGAGCGTATGCTTCTATATACAGTCTACAATACCCAGTTAAACCTAGGAATTTTCTTAATTCCTTCTTTGTTCTGAGGAGAGGGAGTTGCACAATTCCCTGAATCCTTTTAGGGTTTATCCTCTGTTTACCTTCAGAGATTAGATGTCCTAAGTATTTAACTTCTTTTTCCATATACTGTATTTTATTTTTGGACACGCTTAGTCCATGCTTTCCTAAGAAATTTGAGTTCATTTGTAGCCTCTTTTACCTTCAATTTTTCTATATATGTTAATATATATTATACATATAAGATATTAACAAGTCAGCTACATATTGTAAAAATACCACCCCTTCTTGAACCTAAAACTCTAAAATTGTATTCTAAAATTTTCTCCAATATGTGTCCAAACAAATTAGATGATTCAGTAAAACCCTTGGGGCAAAACAGTCCATCTGTGGACTGTGGGGCAAAACAGTCCATCTGTGTTGTTGTTTATGACCTGATTCTGGGTCCTCCCATTCGAATGCAAAAATATCTCTACTATCTGGGTCCAAGGGGCAAGCCCAAAATACATCATTTAAATCTACAACACTAAACCATTTTGGTTCAAAAGGGATTTTGCTCAACAGGGTATCAGGGTTAGAAACCAGAGTGACGCTTTCTTACTATTTCATTAACTTTTCTCAAATTCTGTTTTAGTCGGTATGTCCCATTTGTTTTTTGTACTGGTAAAATTGGAGTGTTAAATGGTGATATACAAGGGTCCAGAAAACCATCTTTAATCAAGGGTTGCACAATTGGTTTCAAGTCTGTTGTTCCTTCAAGTGAAATAGGACGTTGTTGCTGTTTCACTATCTCACTCCCTTCTTGAAGAGTTATTTTCAAAGATTTTCAAAGGAGTCACAGTGAGCCCTCCTCAATTTTCCTCTCTTGCCCGAACTAATGCATTTATTTCTTCATCTTTCTTGGTTAATAAATTCATTGAAATGGTTATTCCCTTTTTCAGGTTTTCAACTCTAACCCTAACTTGCTTATTAAATCTTTTCCCAATAAGTTTGTTCCTGCTTCATAATAATTGTCCACTGACTGTTTTAGTTCCCCAGTTTAACTTAGTGATCTCACAAAGTGACCACTTCTACCCCCATTACTCTTACAGTAATCGAGTATTACTAGTCAAATTAAGTCCTGGTACTTTATAAGCTAAGTATGATCTGGCCCTATGTCTACTAAAAATACAACTTCTTTATTAGATCCCACCTCTACGTTTATCAAAGTCTCTTCATGGGACCACTTTTCACAGAGCCCCTGACTTCTCTATTCATAACTTATAATTGGGAATATTTTCTCTTCCCTTTTTGCTTCAGGATATTTTCATTAGAGATGACCCATTTGTCCACTTTTGAAACATTTTCTCTGTATCTGTTCTTGTTGTGGTTGGGACGGGGGAGTTTGCCACCTTAATTTTCCACTCCTGCTATCTCTTTCCTCACTGTTCCACCCCAAAATTTGTCTTCCTTAGAAACCCTTTTCCTGATGGGTTTCCATTCTCTGTCTCACCACTTGATCTACTGTAGAGATCATGTTTTGCTTTTTGTTTCCTTTTTAATATACACTTTCTGTGTCTCTCTCAAAAGGTTTTCTAATAGTTATACATTCCACCCTTCTACCTTCTAAAGCTTCCTTTGTATATCAGGCCAGGCTTTAGTCACAAAATTCACCTTTAAGAGCCCTTTAACTACAGGAATCATCAGGATCCATCCCTGAATTCCTTTGCTTCCTGTCTCCAAGTCTCTCCAGAAATTCACTCAGGGTTTCATGTTTACTTTGCTGAACGTCAAAAGCTTTAGTAAAGTTCTGAGTCTTGAGTACTGCTTCCTTAATTCCCACTATTATTGTATCTCACAAGTCCCTCATATTTATCCTGTGCCTTTTCTCCCACTCCTGCATGGTAGCCCGCATTCTTCTCCACTGAAGAGCATGCATAGAATAGACATCATTTCCCTCCAGGAACAGTAATTAGGTCCCAAGAATTGATCAAACTGCTCCGCTAGTCCAATAGGATCCTCAATCAGAGACTTCATTTGCCTTTTAAAGCTCCTCACTTCACCACTGGTAAGGAGAGGGTTTATGTATCCTATTTCTACTTGTCCCATTGGGACTTCTCTAAGGGGATACATATTATATCGGGAAAGGGGAAATTTTCAATTGCTTTGCTACACTGTTCTAACTCCTACCAAAGCCTGGAGTGCACTCTCCGTCTAGAGGTGGCTTCAGCTGCAGCTCTGGACTCAGGCTGGAAGGGAGGAGGGGTTTCCCCTACCTGGCACCAGCTCTTGTTTCTGCATTCTTCAGCTCTGTTCCTGAAACAGCTGCTGTTTTCATTAAAGCAACATTTGGGTTATAAGGAGAGGTCAGAGTTTCTAAGGGATCCTGTTTATGAGCTTTCTGCTTCTCTCCTCTTTCTTCTGAACTTTGACTTTTTCTTATGAGAAATTGTTTTACTTCTTGCAATCAGCAAGTGCCATAAGCCATTTCTTCATCTGAGAAAGGAGTCTTATTGTTAAATTCAGCATCCAACATACCCAGTCTTTGTCAGACCGATATTTTGGCCAAAATACTGCAGCTCTTTTGATTGGTTCTTTTGTCCATATAACTACATAATATTTAATTATCTTTTTCTTATCTTTCACTTTTATTTGCAGGTTATCCTTCCAATTTCTTATCATTCTTGCTAAAGGACTGTCAATAGGCACTGCTAGGGGTCTCTTCCTGTCCCATTTTTCCTAGTCACCTTTACTGCACTGCTGCAGGATTTTACTTCCTTCGGGGTACCACACACTGAAGTTCCAGCTCTAGAAAATGGAGGTGTGCTGCTATGCACATTATCGTGCTGAGTGTTGCACACCTAAGGGTTTTCCAGATTTCTGAGACTCTTCCTTTCTTTCTTAATCACATAATTTGTCTCTCTGGCCACGCTCCTTGTGGAACTACAGAACCACAGGTTGGGACTCCGCACTCACTTTGTACATGAGTATGCCTCAGTTGCGCTTCACACAACAGTCTCATCTGACCTCCAATGTAATACTTAATTTTTCTTACCTTGGTCTGTGCATAGAGTTGCCGGGTCAGTTTCCCAAAACTGTACTGTCTACTGTGCTTTCTTTCTCTCTACGTCATTGTTCATGGATCCTGCCTTTATAACCAGTTCTAGTATTTTTTTTTAATTTGTTTTGTTTTGTTTTTTATCAGCTCCCTGCAGAATTGCCACTATTGTAGCATATAGGACCACTGAAAATATAGTGGAGTGTCACAGCAGTGAGGACTCCCCACTGGGGTGATAGTATCTGGATGAGCCCCCAATTGCGAGAAACACTTGCAAGCGAATAGGTTAGGCCCAGGCAAGGATCTCAGTAAACACTATTTTATTTCATGATTGCAGTAGCAGGCGTCCTGCAAGCAGAAGAGCCTGCTGTAAGAAAAACAAGCTCTTATATCTGCTATATCCTGACACTGAGTCCGTCCCCTGGTGCAGGTTCACATTCTTTGTGTACACATCCTGTAGGTAGTTGACAAAGTTCCATCTCTCTGCGTTTCTCCAAGTAAGCAGAATCTGCAAAATAGTTGCCAGGCCAGTATCTTCAGGCCAGTATCTCTGGCCATATGTCTTGCCAGATAAATTCATTTCTTCTTACATAGTTCTGGATGCAGATGTACGTTTTACAGTCCTTACTGTTGGTCATCCCCTCAATCTCCCGTTGTGATTTCCCCAGGGGAGGAGAGACATGAATTAACACACCATACAGACTCTCCTTTTATCTCTCCAGAATGTGCATGCCCTATTCTTTAACCACAGACAGAAACTTATCTTGTTTATGGATTCTGAGGTATACCCCTTTGGTACAACATTCTATTATGCAAAAACTACATGTCATCTCTCACACCAGGACACCACATAGTTTCTAGAACATGTTAGGTATCATTTAGGAGTGTTGAACACTGGTGTGCTTTTCTTTGTAGCTTCTTATTTCTCGTAGAGTCTTTAAAAGTAATATGTGGACCTCAGGCTGGAGATTTCAGAACTGAGTTAATGCAGATGGGAATTAGATCAAACGCAGAAAGTGAAAAATATTTTGGATAGATTGGAAAGTGTCTGGTTGAATAGAATGGTAAACAGAATCTATGTGGCTGATGAAGTCCTAAGAGAAAGTTTTTAAATCCAGGCAGACAGCAGAGATGTGCAAGCTTCTTCCAGTGGCAGAGGCAAAGTCGTCTGAATGTCAGTGTGTTGGTCTGTCATCAGAGATGAAGATGAGGCTGTAAAACAGCTTTTGCTGATCTTGAGCATTCCCAGCTTTTTGTTATAAGGAGGAATCTCACCAGACTTTTTCATATGTATCATAGGCATGCTAGCTTTTGGGAATTGGATATCAAGAAAGAGAGCTGAATGTTGATACAGAGCTGTTTATACGGAAATTAACTGTAGCACCTGCCTGCTAGAGTGGGTGATCATGTGAATTAGAGGTGTTACTGAACTGAGCTTAAATGACAGCAATTCTTGGTAAGAACAGTTGTCCATCTAGGCCTGAGTTATAGAATAGCTTGGGTTGGAAGGGACCCCAAGGATCAAGTTCCAATCTTCCTAACAAAGGCAGGGCCACCAACCTCCAGATCTGGTACTAGACTCAGTTGCTCAGGGCCCCATTCAATCTGGTCTTGAACACCTCCAGGGACAAAGCACCCACAGCCTCTCCAGCACCTCTCCGCTTTCTGTAAAGAACTTCCCCGACACCCAGTCTGAACCTTCCCTCCTTAAAACCATTCCCCCTTGTCCTGTTGCTATCTACTGAGTTAAAAATTGATTCCTCTCCTGTTTATAATCTCCTTTTAAATACTGAAAAGCTGCAGTGAGGTCTCCTCACAGCCTTTTCGTCTCAGGCTGAACAAGCCCAGCTCCCTCAGCCTGTCTTCATAGGGGAGACCAGAACCTGTAAACTTTTGCTTCATAGCAGTTCTAGAAAACGATGGTATGGGCCTAGAAATGTATGTAAGATTTTTTAATGAGCAGGGAGACTGTCTTAGGTGAGTTAGTCAGCTATTCAGGAAATATTTTTGAGGGGATGTAAGACATGCAGGAATTTAAGAGCACTTTCACAGTTTTACACGTGATTCTTAATACATGATGGTATTTTTTTTCTACTACATAAACAGCAAAGCACTGCATTCTCTGCAACTCTCATCTGATGTAGATTTGAAGAGGAGGCACGAACAGTATTTCCAGTTCTTATTCATAGACTTCCATGGGTAAGGAAGGCTTGGTATATACGTGAAGGGAGGAAAGGACAAGTTCCTCACTCTGGAGGAGAAATGGATTATGGCTTAGGTTGCTAGAAAATTTATCATTTACAATGAACTTAAGCAAGACCATTTTGGGGACATCTCTGCATTTCCCTTATGTGCCATTTAAGAAATGGTCTAAATGTTACTAGAATATACATTCTGGATAGTAGTATGTCAGCATACTAAACTCTGTCTAGGTTGTGGAGGAGAAAGGGCTCATGATATGTAAATTTCTGCTTGTCTGCTTTATTATTTGGAGGCATTAGCTAGATGCAGTTACATGTAGTAGTCTGTCTCAGCAATAGATTTGGGTTTTCGTTTGGAAAGAGATGCATTTGGGGAGTTACATATGTCTTTCTGTTGTCCATTCCTATGGGAAGCAGAATTGTTAAGGAAAAGCAGTCAAAATGCGTAGGAACTACAAGACTGTATTCAAAGTCAGGTCTCAGTTGAACGCTTGTTGATGTTGCTGGGAGAAAGTGAAGAAAAGGGAACTTTGAAAGTACTGCACACAAAGGTACCTTTTTTGTTGCTTTCAGAACTCTTTGATGTTCTTCTGTATGCATAACTTACTAAAAGGAGTGCTGCTAAAATGGTTCTTAGAGCTGACGTTGTTTGAATAGGAATACTCTTTAATCTACAGTGTTTGTTGCTGAGAAGCTCAACGTGAGCCAGTGCAGCCCAGAAATCCAGTATCTTTGGCTGCATCAAAAGCAGCATGGCTAGCAGAGCAAAGGAGGTGGTGATACGCCTATACACTGCCCTCATGAGGCCTGGAGTAGGGCCTCTTAAGGTAAGAAGGACACAGACCTATCAGAATGGATTGAGAAAAGGGCAGTTAGGATGATCAGAGAGCTTTGGTTTAACATGTACAACGTGTACAAATTAAGGACTGATTTTTTGTTTTAGGCGGATTGCAATACAATTATATTTTAATATAGGATTGGAACAGGAATGGAGTTTTGTTAGGGGTCATTGGAATTTTTGGGAATAAAGTATTGTAATCAGAAAAAAAAATATTGGTAATTTGCTACATCAATAGTTTTTGGGGAATAGATAGAATTATATATAAAGAATTATATAGATAATAATATAGAATTATATATAAAGAATTAATGAAGATAATATCTCATGTACAAAATGGCACTTGTTGGAGACAAAAACAATAATCCAGTTATTGTTGCTCTTTTGTCTGTGACGTGTATTTGTTATGTGTTTTTCTTATGTATGGTGGACTAAGCTTCCTTGATACTTAGTTAATCAGTGTCATTGAATACTTACATCTTGGGGAGAAAGGAACTGGACAGGTGAATACAGCACAGAGTGTTACATGGATGGAACAGGAAGGTGCCGTGAAGCAGGGAGAGAAAACTGAGCAGAAGTTATGTACAGGTTCTATATAGTGTATAGTGTATACATCCATTCAACTCTGTCTAATCAGTGTAGTGGGTGTCCAGGAGTCAAGATGACTCAGTTATACCAAGATGATGAATGGGACTGTTGCATTGACTGTACAGCTATAAATTTAAGAAATGTGGTTTGCTCTAGGACACGTGTATAGGTTTTTTTTTTCTTTTCCTTTTCCTCACTAATATTGTGCTAAGTATTGTCTGCTGGTAATTATTGTCTGGATTATGTCTGCTCAATGGCATTGTGTATTAAGCCAAAAAAAAAAAAAAAAAAAAAAAAATTGTATTTTTTGAATGTCAAGAGAAAACTTTGAATGCTAGTGTTTGTATTTTCCCATTAATCTAACAGTCAGAAGGCCAACAGTAACAACACAAGTATTTGTTGCTTTCCCCACCCATTCTAACAGGAACATATGGGAGGAGTAGTGCAACTGTAATATGTAGGAATTTTTGTGCATGCCTGAGTGGAAATGTTTGTTTACGAAATGACAAATATGAAAGTGTTATCTCATGAGATAGTAGACAGAAAAAGCTGCAGTTTTACTTTCCTGAACTTTTGCACATTTTTTCCTCCACATGAAATATTTCCCCAGGAATGTAACGCTTGTGAAAGATACTGGATCAACAGTTGCGGAGACCGAACTCCTCTACCTGCAAGAAAGGTAACAGTATCTAGATTCCAGCTTTAGAACACTGCATCTTGCTTGTGATCTGGAAAGGCATTTCCCAAAGTCAGAAGATGAGTTTGGCACCCATGACTAAGTTTTCAGTGTGTCTATAATGCAAATATTAAGGAAGCCAGATAGATGTTAGTTGCAGAGATTTTTATTATGATGGCTGCTTGAATTTCTGCTACTCAATTTTGGGAAAAAGCAACTAACATTTCAGTGATTTGTTTCTCTAGGTTTTTTTTTCTTTTTTTCACCAGTAAGAGACATATTCTCCCTCTTTTGGGGACACTTGTTTCTTGATAATGTCTCTTCCGTAGTGGAAGAAAGAAAGGATTAACCAGCAGCAATGTAGAATGGGATGATGTCCAGGCTTGGACTAACAGTCATAATGAGCACCATCTCACTAACTTCAAGATCTGAATAAAAGTTACGTGTTCTAATTCATGAGAGTGTCCAATTCTTCATGTTGTCTTCTGTGATAGCCTTTCTTCATGTGCTGTTTAACTTCAAAAGTCTGTTAATCTTGCACTTTTTATTCAGCTGAGCCAGAACCTGTTGGATATTTGCCATTACCCTTACATTCTATTCCTTCAGAGAATTCCTAAGAATTCTGAAATCCTTTCTATTAGCAATTTTCCCAGATGCCTTGGAAGCCCTGGATCAGGCCTTTGATTTTATCAGTCGTATTGCTGAGAGTACAAGTCTTTTGTGAGTTTTTAAAGGAAAACCATTCTATTCTGATAACATTGGTGACTGCTAGGGAAAAACAGATCTGATCCTCTATTAACGTATTAGAGATTCTTTGTTAAGGTAATGTATGTTTGGATTTGAGCTGTTTGGCAGTTATGGACATGAGCATGTAAATTAAAAATACTTTTTCTGAAATGAGCTAATCTTTAAAAATATGAGCTATAGATCTTGTATGTATCCCTTTACGTTTGTTGTTAGTGAAACACTGTAAAGAATTAGACGTCTATCAATACTAGTTCTATAATGTAATTACTTGAAGCATGTATTTAAAAAAAAATCAATAAGTTCTTGGCTCCTGCAGTCATTTAATCTGTCTCTTCAGTAAGAGGGATTTGTCTCCTTACAGTCCATCTCGTCATGTATCTTGGTTAAGAGCTCTCTTTAATAAGAGCAGTGGTCAAGAATGTGCGAATAACATTCTAAATTTTACTACTTTTTGTCTTTCCCTTGTTCCTTTGAATTATCAGTTGGACTTGTATACTAGATATCAATACCTTGATATTCATAATTTGTATATTACTTTTTGAGTGTTAAACAGTACAGTGGAAACTGCATGTTAATATGTCTTTGATGTTAGCACTGACTTGTGCTGTGATTGTTAGGAAGAGCTGGTACTAACAGTTCACTTTGCACTTTTGTTGAATTTCCTCTTAACTGGAATTGTGTTTTTGTGCTGGCTACAGAAATTGAGCATTTGCAAAACTCTGATATGCTTAGGGTAATGAAGTTTTGTAGTGGAGTATGTTTGTATCAGCACCATGTAGGAAGAAAGGTTGTAAATTTGTTTGCTATAAGCCTTTGAAAACCTCTGTAACTTGGGCATTCTCAGTTGTGCAAGATTTAAGCTGACAGCTGTACTTTTATGACAATCTTTTGTATTTTCCTGGTCATTTCCCTTATTTTTTGTTTTATCACCTCGATTGCTTCTCCAATGCATACTTTCCACCTCTGTACAGCTTGGTTTATTACTCTGTTTATCTCTAGGCTATCTCAAGCTCTAGGTATCAGACTAGAACTACTCATCATCAAATCATCTTCCCTTCAACTTTCTCATCCCATGCAGACATCACTTCAACATTTTTCCAGGCATACTACTTTGGAGGGCTTCCTCTGTTGAGGTGGTAATGACATTGAGAGAAGGAAGAGTGTGCAATACAGTGACAAAGCTGACTCAAAAATCTCAAAGGTGGAATCCATGGGCAAATAGACTGCTGTTCTCTACTTTCTCCGCACCTCCCCAGTTTAGCTGTTGGTGTACACGTATGTACGTGTTGGTGTACAGTGTGAAATGTGAAATAGCCATTTGATTCCTTCTTGTTCGGCCCAGTCCTGTACTTCCTTGCATGAGAAATGGGAGTCACTGTCACTTTGGATGACATCAGGGGTAGATAAATTTTTAAACTCAGATGTTAATCCTCCAATTGTATTTTGCCCATGTGCTTTCTGATGCTTGGTTGCTACAAGGAAACCAGAAGCTATTTTCACTTCTGTAAGGTCATACCAATAACCTGCTGGGGATATGAGTGGTCCAGTGTTAGTCATGATTAGCCATGTAGACCATAAGGTTTTCCCTCATGGATGTGTAGGGTTGGTGCCTTAACAGGATGATTTGCTTGCAGTTTCAATCTACACTGGGGTCATTCTGTAAGAATAACTTCACAAGTTTTCCTGTTTATAGGTTTGCCTCTACTCTGTGCAGCTATGTGCTTCCTTGCCTGTGTGACCTCAGTTCTGATGTAACCATTCTACCAACTGATATCACTTAGGATCTAAGATAATTTTTCTAACTCCTGTTAACTCATCCACTGTTACATTCTATTTTGTGGCTGGCTGATTATCCTTAGCATGGGCTTTTACCCATCTAATATTAAAAGGTGTTTTCCTGGCCATGTCTAGTAATAATTGCCAATTCTTTTTTCTGCATACTAGGAATCTATTTACTTCCCAGTTCAGGGCTTCCCATTGACAGAGACACTATGTGTCACAAGCCCACATAGTATAAGAATCTACATGTATGACTTTTGCTCCATTGTCTGCTGCTTGGACAGCTGCTCTTATTTTTCCTGTTCGTGTGCTACCTTCACATTCCTCTATTTCTTGCTTGCCAATGGTAGTATCCAATGCAGCAGCTTTATATTGCTGTTTGCCATTTTCCCTATTGTCTGAGGCCACGTGTTTTCTGTTGGTATGCCTCAGTAAGGTGCATTTCAATTGGTGAAGGCTTAAAGATAGCTGTAATGCTAAAGATATGTGTTTACATGCATCTATCATTTGAAAACTTTACTGTGTCTTTCAGCTAATTTCTGGATGGTATGTTTTTGTGCAATTCCTTTTCGGAGCAGTCCCCTTCAGGATTACTTCCATTCTGATTTGTACAGGCTGTTCCTTACATATTTTCTCAACTTGCTTAATTGCTCAGACTAAAGATGATAGAAATCTTTTTTTTCCTGTTCAGAATATTGTTGTTATGTTTCTTTAAATGTGGTTGAACAAAACAGTCAAGATCTTTTTCACCCCCTTGGGCCAGTTTGGAACAGTAAGTAGCATGTTCAACAAAACTCCATTCAGCTATAGCAGTGTTGAAGGGTTGTATTGACCTAGTGACTGATAAATTTTTAACTCTTCAGTTAGAGTTTTAACTGCCTCTCTATGTTCTAATTTCCACTCCCATGGCTTGCCTTTCCATAGGGGTGAGTATGATGGATAGGAAATGATAGAAAATCCAGGTACATTTCCTCTAATACCCTAAAGTTCCCATTAACTGTTGTAATTCCTTCCTTGATTGAGCTCTACAATTTTTCATAGAGTATCTGGAGGAATCACTGCATTATTATCAATCAAATATCTTAAATTTTTACTTCTTTACTTGGTCCCTTACATTTTCCAGGTGGAATCTCAACTCCTGCTTTATCTAGTGTTTGCCATACTACTGCTGCCACTTCGAAGTCCCTTCTATTAGAATATCATCTATATATCATTCTGAGGAAGTGAGATTGTCTATAGAAGTTCAGTGAGTCCAGCATGAGCTTAGACGAGTTATATGGGGAGGGAGTTCTGGAAGGAATTTGTCTTTTCTTCCAATCTGCTTTAACTTCAGAAACTGCATTTCATACTGCAGTAGAAATAAAGTATTGCAATCCATTAGTGATCTTAGATTCAGGGAGTGCAGGGGCTGTGTGAACCGTACACACTGCAGCACCCCTATCCCTTTGGGGTTCAAGATTGTTATTTGAGCCAAAAGATGTATGCTGCCTTTTGGCTGGCGTTAGATTCACCCATCGAGGACATCAAATCCTAAAATATTTTCATGATGGTTTTTAATTGCAAAGTGAGTAGGTGATGCACATTTCTCACCTGGGAGTTATAAGTTGACCCTAGTGGATTGACAACAGCACTCATGCCATTCACGCCAGTAATCTTAACCCTTTGCTATCCAGATTACACTTCTTGGCATGTTGCTATGTTAGTATTGAAATTTGGACTTCCGTGTCTATTAGAAATGTCACCAATTGTCTTTGAGGACTGATTGGTCTCAATATGTATGAGCCATCATAGTTTATTCATTGATATGTCTCCACTTGTCAGACAAGCAGACCCAATTGCCAGCCGGCCATTACTTGTCTTTTTTTTCTTCATGCCCTTTGATTCCTCTTAGGGAATGAAGAGATTATCTCACTTTCTCTGAACTGGTGTTGAAGAAGCTGACATACATTCCTTTCTTTCACTACTACTCAATCTGTATCACTATGTCCGTGTCATTTCTGGAATGCTTCAGTCAGACCCAGGATAATGCTAGTAGGCTGACTATGCATTGCAGCTCTGGGAATGCCCAGAGCTAATGCTCTTTTCCATAAGTCGGTTCTCTATCCTCAAGATCTTGTTATCTCATTTTCGAATTTATTTCCTTTTTGTTTACCCACTGTTCCTTGTTCCCCAGATCCCACCTTATGATCTCCACCCCAGAACTTTAAACTTTGTCTGCCAGTGCATCCTCCCAGCCCATTTTCATGACTGTAGTTAACTGTGCGATGCATTAATTCTTCCCATGTTGGGAGTTGATTAAAGGTACTGTGTGCATTGTTATCTTGTACTGAATTATGTTCTGTGTCTCTTGATCACATTCTGTTTTGCAGCTAGATGGGATTTAAGGATAGTTGAGGCTCCTCTAATTAGTGATTTAAGCACTGTTAAATCTAATGAACAGATAATGGCACGTCATGGGCCCTTCCTTCCTGTAATACTTTTTTGCAAGTTACTTTTGTGAAGACTGTGAGGAGCTCACTTAAGAGATTTAATGGGAATTACCAGGGGTTCACTTCACTCCATGGGGCCTATTCCCCCAGCCCTATAAGCTACATGGCTGGTGATAGGGTGAAGTGTATCTGCAGGCCCAGGTCTTAAATTTAAGAAAACTCATGGTGCGTAGTAGTTATTTGCTTCATTCTGACTCTTCATAATATAGTCTCCATCACTTAAGCATACTTGCCACAAGTATTCTGTTTTTCTCTGCTATATCTCTATTGGAACTTTGTCAATTGTAATGGATCCTAGGGGCAGTTCTCATAGTATATTGTGGCTGACCACCTCGGGGTGATGTAGATTGGTTTGCTTAGCAACAGGGATTAGAACATTAGTTTAAGAACCAATATATTAGTTTAACCAAAGGAATTTGTAAATTGATAGTTCTGAAACTTTCCATTTTGGCTCTAGTGGGTGAACAGTCTTGTTTTTCCTAAATAATTTTGCACTGGGGACATAATAGAATATATGTTTATCTTCTGCCTTGATGATTTTGCCTCATGAGAAGTGCTGGAATCACAACAGAATGCTTTTATTTTTTGCCTCAAAACGTGCAAGGGCATTTTGATTGCCCTTGTGGCTCACTTTTTAAAACTATTTTAAAACTATTTATTGCCTAATAAGCAATGGAAATTATCCAAACTGGGGATAAGTGCATGGAAATGAGTCAAAAGTTTCAGTGATGAAGCTGGTGGTGGAAAAAAGAGGAAGTAGGTGGGCACTCAACTACTGTAAATACCACTGAGCATACCCCAAGGGACATGTGCACACATCTATGAGACCTTGAAAAAGAATGAATGTGTATTGCAGTGTACTGCATGTGTATGTCTTAACTGTATAAATATAGAACCTGAACTCTGAAAGGGTATGCTTGCTTGTCAAGTTGCCCGATGTGCATCATGAGGAATAAAAAGAATGTTGCTTTCTAACACCACATAGGAGGTAGAGAGTTTTCTTCCTGGATTTCGGATGACAATTTTAGCAACCCAGATGGGACAGTGAGACTGAAATCTCATGGACCGAAGGGGCCTCTGTTCAGCGCACATACTGAGTGATTCTCTGGGAGATCCCGCAAATCCCAGCTCTGTCAGGACCAGCCACGAGTTCCCTGGAATATGGTAAGGCATTCCTTTTTATTGCCTCGGGTAAAGCATGATAGGAGTCTGTATCACGTATGGAGAGCAAGGGTAAGGGGATCCCCAAGTAGGTACCCCACACGCAAGCGGGGAGATCTCCCAAGTGTGTGACAGGTTCCGCGTTTCCTGGAAGTAACACAGTGAGGGGGAGCTTGAGACAAGCCCTCCAAGAGAAATAGAGTCCAAGTCCCTGTTAAAGGGGGTACTTGAGAGATTCAAGACCCTCTGGGTTCTATGTTTCCTGGAAGTAACATGAAGAGGGGGTGCTTGAGACCAGCCCCCCAGTAGAAATGGGGTTTGAGTCCCTGTTAAAAGGGGTGCTTGAGAGATTCAAGACCCTCCGTGTTCTACATTTCCCTAAAAGTGGTTTATTGATAATTGTGTTGCATTACGGTTGCTGACATTGTGATTTTGTATGTGAACATGGGTATGTGAGTATTATTGTAGCAGTGCCAAGCTTTTTATTTCTTTTCTCCATGGTGTGTGTATGTGGTGGATCTGCAGACTGTGTTAAGCTTTGCTTTTTACTTTCATAGCTGCAGCAGTGTGTGTGTGTTAGAGTGTGTGAAGGCAATTTGCACATTCCGGACATTCCAGACATGGTGTAGTCGGTTGTGGAAATTGCAGAGGAAACTTGTTGAAAATTGTAATAATTGTTGGATTGGAGAAATGATTAAAATTACTCATGTAAACCTGGGGTCTGTGGAAAAATGACAAGTTCCCATCTTGCTGAAGGATATTGATCATGGCTCTCCCAGGAGGAATTCAGTGTACAACTATGCCTTGAGGGACTGGCAGACACAGTCACCTAGTAATTTGAGAAAGGACAATTGTCCAGAATAAAGTGTATTTATATTCAAGTGTATTTAGATTGTTGTGATCGGTTGCAGTTTGTGCTGGGCCAAAATAGATGAGTACTGGAACAAGAAACAACCTGCCAACCCCACTACGAGACTCGCATAGCGCTCTGAGAAAGAGCCAGGGGAGAAACACTTGCAAACTCTTGTTGTAAAATAGTATGTTACCTCAAGGATGGGGAGGAATGCACTGGAAGTTGGAATGTCCTTATCTGCAGAAATCTAGGAAACCTCAGTGTTAGCACTGAAAATCTCCATGGCTGGAGATGAGACTGGAATAGAATATTTGGTAGTCACAATTGGTTTCTGTATTCACAGAATATATGTTTTATACAGATATGTATTTTAAGGGTACCAAAGCCCTTAATTGGTCAAGATTGGTTGGAGAAATTAGAGGGAAAAATAAAATTTTAAAATTGGGTCTTTTTTAAACAGGAGAGTTGCCTGGAAGATCAGAGGCAGTTTGTAATGAAAGTTTTGAGAGATTAAAAAAAAGGGGGGGGGGGGAAGAAAAGAAAAAGAGAGACGGGAGAGGCATAGGCCATGGAAGGAACAGGAGGGAACAGAGAGGAAATTGAGAAAGGAAAGAAAGGAGAAGGATAGAGACAGAAGATTATTGGCATTGATCGTAGTGCAGGGAACTGAAAGGGGGATGAAGAGGGGAAAAAAAGGTGTAAGAGCAGTGCTAGAACCAAGAAGAGAGAATACAAGGCCAGAGATCAGAGTACTGATCAATGTAGAAAATGTTAGAGGTTTGGATTGTTAAAGCGATTGGATTGCCACAAAAAACAGCAGCAAAGATCCAGATCAAAACCGCTCGCTCAAAAGCCACAGATATAATGGCAGTAAATACCGAATGAGGGGGACCAGGGGTGAGACCTCAGCCAAACCCCTAGTTACAATAAGGCTAGAGAATGAAGATGTAAAATTTCTTGTAGATGCTGTTGCAATGTATTCAGTTATCAATACTTGTAAGGCACAGTTAAGAAATCAGAAAACATCAATAATTGGAGCCACTGGGAAAGCTGGAGTGCAACCATTCTTCCATCAGTCAAAATTGGAAAATGTATACATATCAATTTCTATACATCCCTGATTGCCTGGTGCCATTAATGGGGAGAGATATCATAAACAAACTTCAGGCCCAAATCATGTTTGGTAAAGGACAATTCATAATGCATACTTCAGAAAATAAAAACTGTGGAGACTCAAGTTCTTATATTACAGAGATCATTCCCTACTGACCAGACAGTACCAAAGGACTTGGAAAATGCTGTAATACCATGGATCGAATCATCAGAGACACCCAGACAACCGAGATGAGCTGAACCAGCAACGGTAACTATCTAGCTAATGCCAGGAGCAGCACCGGTAAGATGAAATGTTTTCTTCAGAACTAAAGACCCTTGAGCCTTTGATAGAGTATTTTAACTTGCTAAACAGCTGCATGAAGACTTAAAAGGAGAAATGGAAAACCTAATGTGGACACTGAAATGTGGAAGTCCTTCAGAGTCCTTAAGTTAAAAAGCCCTTTTTTAAAAACTGTAGCAGCTACAATCTTGCTTGTACAGGAGGCCAGAAAATTGACTCTGGGAAACAGAATAACTTTGTATATTCCCTGTATGGTTACTGCAGTACCGAATCAACCTAAAGAAAAGTTGTTGGCCATCTCTGAGCAGGATCATGAAGTACAAAGTGTTCCTGGTAGAATGAGAGGAAATGAGATTAAAGATAGGAAAATGTTTGTCGATGATAGCAGTTTTGTGTGAGATGGCTTAAGAAGGCCAGGTATGCTGTAACAACCAGAGATAAAATAATAGGCTGGTTCTCTGGCACTACCACCTCAGCAGAGAAAGCAGAACTCGCAGCCTTGTTAAGAGCACTGGAATTAGCAAAAGGGAATAAGTGCCAATATTTGGACAGACTTAAAATTTGTATTTGGGATTGTGCATATGGATGGTGCTATCTGGAAAGAACAGAGGCTATTAATCTTCCAAGGAATACCTGTAAAATATGGAGAAACAATAATAAAACTGTTAGACCAAAGGAAATAGCTATAAAACACTGCAAAGCCCACCAGTCAAACATCAGTGATATCAATATGGGCAACAGTAGTTCAGATACAGCTGCCAAAAATGCAGCAGAAGGAGCTTTCCTCCAACTCATAACCCTGAGATATCAAAGACTGATGAATGAACATCCAAAGTACCAGACAGAAGTTGAAAAACTAGCTTTCTTGCTAAAAGCTGAGAAAAACAAAGCAGGATGGTGGGCAACTCCAAACAACCAAGTAATAGTTCCCCAACCAGTAAGGAGGAAAATAGTATAGGATAATCAAACTATATGCTGGGCATCAGATGCTATCATCAATAGTCTAAGACTCAAATTTTAAGTGTGTGAATGGGAGAAATTGTGAAAAGCATGGTGAGCAAAGTGTGAAGTATGCCTGAAATATAATCCACACAATACAAAAAGACCACCTCCTGGAGTTACAAGGAGAGGATGCAGCCCAGGAAACTATTGGCAGATAGACTATTCTGAGCTACCATGAAAAGCTGGCTACAGGTACTTACTGGTATTGGTTGATACTTTTTCAGGACGACCAGAGGCTGATTGCTGTCACACCAATGAAGCAAGAGAGGTAGTAAAGGTTATGCTAAAAAATGTTATATCTACATTTGGGGTACTAAAATGGATATCATCAGATAGAGGTTCATATTTTATAGCTGAAATTGTTCAAAACCTAGGAAAAATCATTGGAATAGAATGAGGTTTGCATACTCTTTAAAGGCTGCAGCCTAGTGAAAAAATGGAAAAAATGAATAATAATAATAAAAAAAATTAGTAAAATCTGTTAAGAAACTGACTTGAAAAGGCCTGAGGCTCAACCTCTCACCTTACTATATGTTCTGATAAAACAGCATGCTAAAGAGAGAATTAGTCCTTATGAAATTATGTATGGAAGACCATTTCAGGTATTGGTGGATAGCATTGACGTAAACCAATTAGGTGAACTAAAGCTAAGAGAATGTCATCTCTTTGGGAAAAGTCTTATCTTCTATCCACAGGTTTGTGGCTCCAGTGGCACCAGCACCTCTGGAAGTCATAGCACATCCATTCCAACTCGGTGAGTGGGTGTATCTATGGACTTGGAGCTCCGAACCACTACAGGAGAAGTGGAAAGGACCATATCAAATACTACTGGCAATGCACACTGCTATCAAGGTGGCAGGAGTGGACTCTTGAATTCATTACAGAAAAACAGAAAGTGCACAACCCACAGTGGCAAGTAGAACAGACTGCACTGATGAAACTGAAATTTTCATGTATATGAATACAACTTGTAAACGGGGAAATGAAAAATCATTTTATGAACTTGAATATAGTTATTGAGATATAGTTGCTTTTAGAGTAACTAAATTGTTTGTCTTATATTGACTGCATTAATTGTTTGCTTATATTAATTGTTTGGGGGAAAAAACACCTCTTTTGCAATTCTTAAGGGATATATATTTTGTTTGTCTAAAATGATAACAATAATTTTTGCAATATGTACTTATGCTTATCAATTGCATGCATGGTATCAAAATAAGCACATGAAATTGATGAAAAAGGGGGCTGACGCTAACAGTTCTGGTTCTTGTTGGATATGCTCAGAATTGCCAAAATATGAGACAAACCCATACCCGTTATGAGGATCACCACTACCAAAACAGAGTTGGGACTCGGTATTTGTTAACATCCATAGCGTACTTTGCAGATAGATATGAAGAATTATAAACATGGATTGTAAGAATTCAGCCTATGAATGATACCATTTGTCTGACAGATGCAGAGACTAGTCAAGTAGGGAAGGCTCCAGTAGGAAAATACCCACACTATAAATGCACAATATAAATGATAAATAAGTATTTTTTGGGGGAAAAAAAAAAAAAAAAAAAACAGGAATAAATATTGGGTCTCAGCTAAAAGGAAAGATACTGGCTATGTGGAGATCGAGGGTATTAACTTCGTGGTAGATCATAACTTGTACCCTAGGAATGGTAATATCATAGATGATGGTAACAAATCAGTTATCTGGGGCAATACAGGCCTGAGTACTCTCCAAAGTCAAGAGAGAAGTCCTTAATCCGCTAATAGAAAAAACCTAGTCGTTTTCATTCATTCGTTAGGTGCTTTATTCCCTCTTTAGAAGTTGCAGAAAGGGCCATCAGCACATATCTATGAGAAAAATCTTTTCTTGAAAAAGAATGAATGTGTATGCCAATGTACTGCATTGTACTTCCAGGCCCCCCTACTTCTTCCTCAAGGGGATCTCTGGGTCTCGGGCCCTTTTCCAGCGCTGCAGCAGTAACAGCTGCTATTGTTCTTTCCAATTTCCTTGCTCCTCAATCAATTTTCCAGATCCCTCACCTCTCTTTTGGGTCCTGACATCCCTGTTACACTTTGCTCATCTCTGCGTTCCTCAGCCTGTGTCTTTCCGAAACCATTTTCACTTTCCAAACTTTGATAATTACAAAAACATATCATTAACAGTTACACTTTCATATACCATCAAAACAGTTTGTCCCCCTCCCTTCAAAATCATGAGTCAAACAATTCAGTTCTTCAACTTAGTCTCACAATTAGGATACTCAGTTATAAGAACTGGTTCTGTTACTTAATTTATGTTCTCAGTTTCTTACTCAGGGTCTTCCCTGGCTCACCAGCTATGTCCTTCTAGTGAGCTAAAATACAACTCAGAGGGGTGTTTTTTGGAATTTTCTTAGATGCTCTCTATCCAGTGATAACCTTTTTTATTTGTCCAGTTCTAATTGCAGATGAAAGTCCTTCATGCGTGGCTGGGTAATGGAGTCTACCTGCTTCCCCAGGGTACGGTATCAGATCGAATTCCTTATCCAAGAGCCATAACCAACATCCCCCAGCAAGACAGGAATTTTTAAACGAGGAATGTATTTCCACAACTATCACTTTCACAGCACAAGCATTTAACAATCTGCAGGACAATAACAAAAATCAATATAGTTGCCACAACCAAGAAAAGTTTCAGACATTTACTCTTTCCACGTGTTTCCACCTGTCACATATGTGCAGTGACACATTTTATTCCAGACTGTAAATGTCCTACCCAATACATCTGCTCTGCCAGGGCCTTACCCAGTTAACTTTCAGGGAGATTGATGGTCTGTGTCCCATGCAAAAAAATTATGGTTTTGGTGCCTTCAGGACTGATACATGGTTTTATGGCTGTGCACTATGTGGTGCCCACCAGGCTTATGTGTACATCTCTAAGGCTTTATTCAGAAAAAATAATCCAGACTTAAGGAATATCTTTGTCCAGAGGGTCTTGTCAGTTCCCATAGTGATCCACCTGAGAGTTGGAGTTCTTTCTGGACAAGCTGCCGGCAGGCCCAAGGAGTCTGCCTCTCAGAGGGTCCCACAGCTAAGCAGAGTCTCTTGCCTGGCTTATCAATTGAAGCTGAGAAATCCAACATTAACTTGACACAACAATGAGTCATGTTAAGCAGGTATTCCTTCGTTACAGTGCTGGGTGCACGGGGGATCACTCCACCAAACATGCACAGTGAGGAAGTTGGCAACTACACATTTGTGGGTATAGCATGTATGTATTCATTACATTTCTGAGAAATTGGTTACATACGCATTGGATTTCTGAGTACTTGTTAAATGTTGTCCTACTCTTCTGAGCATGTGTCATAAAATGTGGGGAAGATCTACGGGCCCCATCTGGTGGTTGTTGGATGAAGACTAGTAGTCATCCTCGCTGTGAACTTCTTACCTTTGGGGGGTGTTGCAGCCCAGACTGGTTTCTGCTGGTACTGTGCTGAGGCATCTGTTCTGCTTTCTTATCTTTACTTGACCTCAGGTTCTCTTGGCCTCTGCATTCTGTCCTTAAGCCTATATTTATAAGTGTTCTGTCCTTCAGCTAATGTCTGCACAAGTTATGTGATAAAGTTGTTCATTGTTCCTGATTCACCTAACACAGCACTTCTTTTTTACATTGAAAGAGTGTTCAGGATGGAGATGGCACTGAACTGATGCATGAGAAGTATTCTTAGAGCTTGCCTGTTGTGTTTGTTCATGCTGTTTCTTTTTTTGCAGAAATGGTTTTATCACAAGCATCTAGTGCCATAGTGACTTATGTTTGAATGATGTATTTAAAGGTGAAAGATGTGTGCAGAAGTCACTTCTAACTATGCTTGCTTGCTTTGGATCATATTTTGCTAAGTGCATTCTAGATCCATTAACTATACGTAAAGTGGAAGCACTTGACAATTAAAAAAAAAATATGTAGACAAAGATATCTTAGTCATATATTAACAAATGCAATACAAATCAGAGATCCTTTTTTTTTTTTAAAAAAAAAAAAAATTCTGTTGATATACATAGAATAACAGGATAAAAGATGACATATCTTACCACATTTTAATAGAGCTAGTTCATCTGTAAGTAAATAAGTCAGTTTTGATGGGTGAAAACATATCCAAAAGGTTTGAGTTAGTTTTCTTGAGTTTGTGTTTCCCTCTGCTGGACTGTAGTTAGAACTGCCAACTTTTTTGTTGTTGTTGTTGTTTTTCTTCTCACAATCAATCTTCTAAAGTTACTGCTTCCTTGTACTTTCAGGTGAAACACTTGAACAGTCTTCTTTGGTGGCCATATCAATAGGGCTGATCAACTTATTTTGTAATAATATCTTTAAATAAATACTGCAAATAAATACAAGTTTGAAACAGTAAGGAAAAGACACAAAGACACTTAGAAATATTTTAAGATGAAACTAAAATATTTCCTTGAAATATTAAGTATTAAAATGAATGATTCCAATATAATTATCAACTGAAATAAAATTGATGTAATTGATTTTATTCTCCATGGTGTCAAGTATTAGCTGGAGTTTTTCTTTTAGGTGAAAGTTACAACTACAGCGACAGCTAGGAAAATATGAACTGGACATGGGAAGAAACTGTGAAAGTAATGTAGCACAGGAGCAGGTATCTGAAGGGAGTGTGGAATCTCCAGGCCCAGACAATGTTGAGATTTAGCTGGTCTGGAGTAACCTGCACTAGATATCAAGTTGGCTGTGCTTTAAAGCAGTACAATGGACTAGAATGACTTGCCTGTTTTACTGTGTGTGATATGCAGGCTAACTGATCTGGAGAGTGGGCAGGCTGAAGAGATGAAGTAACGAAACTTTCAAAGTCTCCTGCTTTTATTCAACCAGGGTAAGATAGTAATACTTCGCTAAAGCTCCAACTAATAATACTTTTTGAAAATTCATATTACTGTCTGATGTGATTAGCTAGTGTGGTTTATAAAACATGTCTGAACATTTATTATACTAATATGCATGCTAAGATTAAAAAAGTAATCATGAAATTACAAGTGTTGCTATTTTGTAAGTCTCTCTTATGAATTTTAATTTGTAGCATTGCTATAGATTAAAAATAAAAAGGAAGCCAAGATCCTGGGTTGCATAGATTTAGTAACAGTACTGATTTCCTGAAACTTGGGTGAAGTTACTGCACACGTATGTTTACATAATTGGAAACTAACATGATCCTTCACATCTTCCGTAGAGGCAGCAATGGCTAGTAACTGTGTTGTCCTCATAGAAGATTCTAAGATTATATAGTCTGAGTAGGCAACATAAAATCTTTAAAATTTGTTCACAAGAACTTTAAAGTGTGCTTTTTCTATCTTAGCTAGATTTTTATGTTTACAGCGAAACTTAGATCAGTTTTGCAGGTGTAAGTTTAAACTTGTAGCTGAAAAAGAGTTGGAACAAAGCTATTTCAAAGCTATTTGAAATACCACCGAAATTTTAAGTACAGTCCAGTTTTAAGCCCTTACAGCTTCCCTGCTAGATGTTCCTAATCTGTGTATGTGACTTAGATGAAATTGCGGTCTAGGTATAGTGAACGGATCTGCAAAAGTCATGCTTCATGCCTGAGATGCTCAAGAGGATGAAGTCATGGGAATGAATGCCAGATACTTGTCACCTGAAGTTTTGTTATGCTATGATGAGCATCTTGCTATTTATTTTAATAGGACAAGAGTGTAAGATTTGCTAACTAAGACCCATGATTAAGACCTCATGTGGCCCAGCAACACTTCTTATTCCAAAATTGCCGAATGGTGGAGGAAAAGGAAGTGGTGTTACTCCCTTTCAAGATGGGACACTTGCTGTGAACCTTCATCTCTGTTTACACCTCCGGGGGGGTGGGGGAGGGGGGAAGATTTGAGAAAGTGTCTTTGTTGGATCTACAATTGCATGGAGAGAAGAAATGTAAAAGAAGAAACAAATAGGAGTTCCTAGGATGAGGACACTTCCTTATTGCAAATAATAAAGCTCTGAATTTATCTAAATTTCTCTTAGAATGCCCTCCTTAACAGGTTACAGAGTCATGCTTTTTCTTCGCCGTAACAAATTTTGCATTCTTTTTTTCCCCACTTACTAGTTATCTTCATGGAGATTATCTTTTTGGGCTGGTAGCTCATGGGAGATTCCTTTTGCCTTTTCCTTCAGAGGATGTTCTTCAAGCCATTTATTGCTAGTTAATAGCAAAAACAACCTTAGAAAGTATTTTGGATTCAGAAAAAGGAGGTGGTATCAGAAACACAACAGACTCTTGGAATGAACCAGGACCTTGGATAGACTTGGATCTTTGTGGCTTTGATGGTTTCTTACACTCCAGGAGTGCTGTAGAGATTGTCCCTTCGAGAGCTTGGGGTTTTGTATCTCTGAATTATGAAGAACCTTCCTTTCTAACATCCACAAGTTTTCAAATAATAGGACTTGCAAACTGATAGAAGTTAAGAAGAAATTAAAACAGTCCTTTAGGATATCCAGCAGCTTTCATATTTGTGACAGTTCACTTGATCATACATTAGGCAGTTTCAGATATCAGTAAAGTCAGATTATTAAAAGTACCAGTTTTCTAGTAGGAATCTGCAGTTCTTTCTTATCCTTTCTGCAGTGAAATGAACAGTAACATTTTTATCTATAAAGTACATTTAAGCCTACTAATCCTATAGTCATCACTGCCTCAATTAGTATCATTTTCTAAATCATGGTTATAATCAAACTCCATTTCCAAACTTTACAAAGCTGTTTGTGAACTGAAAACCATGGTGGCTGCTGTACAAATCTTTTACTCCATTTGAAAAACAAATATTTTGTGAAAGAGCTTAGACTATGTAAGAGCTTCAGACAAAGCAAGGGGAGTGCAACAATTTGTGTTACGAAGTTAATCTGTTTTGAGAACTGAACATTCTAAATCAAGTAAATTCTCTGGCTGTGCATCTCTTCAGGGAGTGCTAGCGGTTGGCAGACTGAGGAAAAGGTCATTTGTTTCCCACAATGATGTCTGCAGATATATGTTGATCATCAGTTTAATGTTATTAAGAATCATTATAAGGGTTTATTCTACTAAATTCAGCCATAGGACAGCCTGAAATAAATTTAAAATGGTTTTTAAGTGGATCCTTACTACCACAAATACACCATAGAAAATCTGTGTCTGAAGTGAACCTCCTTGCAACCAAAGACAAGACCAGAGAGCATACACTCTTGTTTAATTTCATGCAGTTGGTGATGGCCCAGTTCTCTAATTTGTCTAGACCTGTCTGCAAGGCTTCTCCACCATCAAGGGAGTCAGCAGCTTCTCCAAATTTATTATAATCAGCAAATGTTCTAAACAGCTTCTAGTCCTACATCCAAGTCATTTATGAAAACATTAAGGAGAACTGGCCCTAAAACGGAGCCCAAAGAAGCCCTGCTTGTGACTGGCTGCCAGTCTGACATAACTCCATTTACTATAACCCTTTCAGCCCAATCCAACAGTCAGTTGCTCACACATCACATTATGTTTTTATCTAGCTTTATGCTGGACATTTTGTCCAGAAGGATACTGTGAGAAATAGTATCAAATGGTTTACTGAAATCCAAAAAGATAACATCAGTTGGCTTCCCCTGGTAAACTGGATGGGCAACTCTGTCATAAAACAAAATTAACTTAATTAGACAGGGCTTTCTCCTCATGAAACTGTGTTGGCTGTGACCAATGACCATATAGTTCTTCAGGTGTTTTTCAGTAACTCCCACCATAATTTTCTCCATAATTTTACTGGGCACTGAAATGAAACTGACAGGCCTATAATTAACAGGGTCTTCTTTCTTGCCCTTCTTGAAAATTGGAATTTTTGCCAGCTTTCGGTCAAATGGGATCTCTCCAGATTCCCAAGACCACCGAAAAATAATTGAGAGGCTCACAGTGCCATTGGAAGACTCTTTAATTAACCTGGGATGAGTTCCATTGGTCACATAGACTTATATGCATCAAGGTAAAGCAAGGTAAATCCTGCACAAGTTTGAGGTTGGCTGGAAGCTGATTGTTCCTGCAGTCACAGTCCTCCAACATGGGACACCTGGGGTGTCAGACCCCATCATTAGTGCTGAAGATGGAGACCAAGAAGGCATTAAATGTATCTGCTTTGTCTATGTCCCTGTTTGTAAAGTGATGATTCTCATCAACTAATGAACAGCTCTAACTGAGCTTTGGCCACACAATTTTTCACCGTGCAAAGGCAAACAGCATTGCTGTAGTCTTCCCACGTTGCCTGACCTTGTTTCCAGAGACCATACGCTTTCTTTCTCTGCCTGAGCTCTAGAAGAAAATCTTTGTTCATCCAAGCCATCTTTCTGCTCTGCCTGCTTGGCTTCTGATGTTTCAGAATTGCCTGTTTCTGTCCTCTCTGGAAGTGATACTTACAAAATAACCAGTACTGTTAGACTCCAATGCCTTCAAAAATAGTTTCCCAGGGGACCTTGCTAACTAGTTTCATGAATAGCCTAAAACCTGCTCTCCCTGTATCCAGGGTTCAGGTTTTGGTGGCACTTTTCTTCCTGACATCAAAGATCTTTAATTCAACCATATCATGATCACTATGGCCAAGACAGACACCAATCGCCACCACAGCCACAAGATTTTCTCTGTTTACAAGCAACAGGTCTAGGAGAGCACCATTCCTTCTTGTCTCCCTTAGACCAGGAAGTTGTCATCAACATCAAGAGTCTCCTGGGCCTGTTTCTATCAGCTGTGTGACATTCCTACTTAATGTCTGGCAAATTAAAGACAAGGGCAGTTGATCTAGAGGTCTCTCTTAGTTCGTTTAAGAGTAATTCATTGGTATCATCATCCTGGATGAGTGGTCTACTCCCACAACGACGTCTGCCTTATTTACTTGTCCTTTGTCTTTACCCAGAGGCTCTCAACTATGTCATAACCAACTGACAGCTCCATGCTGTCCAACCCTCCATTACATACAGCGCCATGCCCCACCTCTCCTGCTCTGCCTGTCTCTTCCAAAAAGCCTGTAACCATCCATCACAGCATGGAATCCTGTGAAAAAGTATACAAAACAATGCTCAGCTAATAGCATTACTTTCCACTTAACTTCGGTAGTTCTTTTTTTAAATATTCTGTTCACACAGTCACTAGAAGTCAGTATTACTACCCCAATTAATGGCATATTGCAGAATTTGGAATTGCTGCTCCATCAAGGTGAATACTCCTCAGCTCATGGTATGGAGTATATATCAACAACATCTTCTGAAACTGCTTGTTTTTCAGGTCTCTTGAGAAAGCTACTTGCAAATTTTTTTTGTTGCCAGAACTTAAGGGCTGTTAAGTGGAAATAGTTGTCAGAACCGAAAAGCATGTGTCTTAAACAATCTTCACTTTAGTAACTCTGGAGTGTTTGGCAATGTCAGAACAGCTGAATGTATTTTGAAATAGAACAGAGGGTCTAACTATTGTCTTCAAATCAATGAATTACTGTCCCACATTTATTAAAAAAGTAAAAAAATATATATATATAATTGGTGCCTGATTTTCATTATGAAGAAGACTTAAAAATACCTTTGATTTTTAGTGATTTTTTTTTTCCTCCTGCTTAATCATGCTCAAATAAAGCAAAACTGTTTCATCGGTGTAGTGATATTCTAAGCCCACAAAACTCACCAGAATAACATCCCTAAGCAGATTTCTTTATATACCTTATTCTAACAGCATAGAAAAAGTGGATTGAAAACTAAAATGGACTGTACATCCAATTGAAATGATTTGTGCTATAAGTAAGCAGGATATTCCACAATATGGCCCCCAAAGCAGTGCAAAGAGCTGCTGCAAACCCTTACAAAATGGTTTAGGGAGGGTAGACTGGGGTGTTTGCTCACTACTGTACGTTGCATCCACGCTTACAGACACTTAAGAAAAAAGGGAGCTACCTATTGATCTCAGCATTTTTCAACAAAAGGTCCCATAACACATTCTCCTCAGCCACAGTCTATTATATTAGCATTAGGATTCTAAAAAATTAAATGGAGACAAATGAAGTCATTCTACTACACACTTAAAGGTATATAAATTGTCCTTGATGTGGATGGCTACAGAAACCTTAAGAAATTATTGTGCAGGGAACTCCTGTGCAGCTGCAGATGCTCAAAAATCAGTAGCTGAATATTCAGACATTTCCTTTTAGAGTGATCATTTTTCTATTCCCACTGGTTTCCAGGCTAGGACCTCCCCCATACTCTACATTATTCCCCACCTTTATATGCTTTTCCCTTTTTTGACTTCTGGGCGTATCTTAAAATTCTCAGCAATTCCTTGCCCTGCTTTAATTTCAGACCCACTGTTCTGTTTTTTATCTACTTCTGTGGCCTAGTTCTTACCCTCCACTTTCAGGCTAAGCTCCTGTACTCTTTGCGTACTTCAGGATGGTGTTTTTGATTGCAAATTGAATGACATTTTCCATTCATATACCATGTGTATGGTAATGTAAAGAAATAAATGTTCAGAACAGACAAGGCCAACACCTTGCTAAACACTAGTATTTACTTCTTGATATTGAAACTGCGTCTATCTGCAGTTCAGAACACTCAAAAGAGATTTTATAAGTTGCTGAATGGGAATTGTACAAATGAAGTGTTTGCACTAGCAGAGAGGCTTCACCAAGTTTCCAAACTGCAGACCTAATCATAGAATCATAGAATGGCTTAAATGGGAAACTGCCTTCAGAGACTAAGGGGCAAATGAGAGCAGGGAATGTATACAGACATTTTTCTTAGGATGCAGGCACTCAATCCCATCATACAAGATTTTGAGCAGTGGGTGCTGATAAAATTACTGGTCCTTAGGAATATTTATCATCACAAGAGATACCAGTTAGAAATGATTATTAATGATTATTAATGATACTCCATCATTTAGCTGTAGTTGCTGACATGTATGCTTATATAAATGCTCTCTAAGAATGGTCTGTGTGTCTTTTTTCCTCCCCTTTTTGAGTGTCTCAATTCGTGGAGACTAGGTATCAAACACAAGTAGCTACTTTTTAAGTGGCAAATGTTTTCCATTCCCTCTTACAGCAATTACAATGGCTATGAGCAGAGTTTCAGAGCGAAGACCACCTGGAGAACTTGGTACTGAACATGCCAGATGAAGATCTGTCAGTGAGTCACATATCCCTGCACAAACTAGGAACCCTCCCTTAATGCTTTACTTTGGTGGATCCAGAGATAAAGAGATGATATTTTGGAGGAGACAGAAATAAGAGAAAACATTATCGGGAACAGTGAGATTGCCTCCTAAGGATCTGATGGATCAAGATTAACAAAATAAATAACTGAGAAGGTCTTTGTTTAGAACATTGACAGCAGCATTTTTGTGCAAACTGACAAGCCCATTTACATGCCAGGACAAGAAGGTAATTCTGAGTACACATATAAGCTGTGGCAGCATTTGTGGAGATGTTCCTTGCAGTGTGCAGATCATTGTATGTGCCCACTAAGATAATATAGTCTTTCATGTGGATTTCCCAGCAGGTATAGTAATTACATTGGTCCAGGATTTTAGCAAAGAAATCACACTTGATTAATAGTTCATATTTCTACCATTACTTCAGGCTTATTCCTGAAAAAAATAAAATAAAATAAAATTGTACCAACCAACTCTACAGCTACCTTGATGCAGACTTGTCAGGTCTATAATCATCGGTTTTAAGTCATCTCCAGGAAACTCTATCCTGGACATTCTCCAAGACCTTTCAAAGATGATAGAGAGCAGTTTGGCAATCATTTCTGCCAGCTTCCTCAGCACTCATGGGTGCCTCCTGTCAGGACCCAAGGATTTGTGTCCATTTTGCTTAGATGATCTCTGATCAGATCCTTCTTAACCAAGGGTAAGCCATATTTTCTCCAGACTCTCTTACCTCCAGGGTATGGGGTTTCCTGTGATTTCTTATCAGCCTTATAAGTAAAGACTTAAGCAGAGAAGGTATTCATCATCTCCATCTTCTCAGCATCCCCTGTTACCAGGACACTCACCTCATTAAGCAGCAGAACAATATTTTTCCTTGTCCTCCTTTTTCTGTTGACATACTTAAAAAAAGCTTTACTTGTTGTTCTTGACCAGGTTAAATTAAACCAGGTATAATTTATACACCAGGTTTAATTCCAAAGGTGCCTTAGCTTTCCTCGTTGTGTCCCTGCAGGCTCTGACAGTATTGCTATATTCCTCCCAAGTGACCAGGCCTTTTTTCCACATTTTGTAAACTTTCTTCTCTTTGAGTTTATCCATGAGCTCCTTGTTCATGCGTGCAGATCTCCTGCCATTTTTGCTTGATTTTTTACTCTTAGGATGCACCAATCTTGAGCTTGGAAGAAGTTGACCAAAACTTTTCTTAACATTTGTAATTCTCCTGATGTCTACATCTGACAAATAAGTTGGACTGCCATGACCCCTTCTTTTCCATCTGTGCATTTGTTTTAGGTGTCTTTGTGAATCTGACCATGAGATCATCCCTCTATTCAATTTCAGGATCAGCCACATGTTTTCCTTTCCCCAGGAAATCCACTCATAAAGCAAGTCACATCCCCCTCAGCCTGCTCCATAAGCCCTGAACGTAAGACTTATTCCAGAGTGAGTAAGTCTAATTTAATTTGCTCTGTGTGATTTGGGGACTCTTTCTTGGGACCCAGTACTCCAGTCTGTGAGAGATAAATATTTCTGGAGAAAATGGCTGTTTGGCCTTGAGCATTGGAGTTGTCTGCTTCGACCCAGTTCTGAGTCACTGTGCAGCTCTGAGGAAGGCCTTTTATTTTTATTTTTTGTGCCTATATTGTCCTTATGTGGAATGGTTTTGGTAGAGGGGGGAGCTGCAGGGGTGGCCCCTGTGAGCAAAGCCCATCAGCTTCCCCACATCAGATTAGAGCCAGCTCTTGCTGGCCAGAGCTGACTGCACCTTCATTTCCCATTCCTCTGTGCTGCTCAGGAGGAAGATGTAGAAGGGGATGGGTGGGAGGGGGGAGATAATATTATTAGCTTGCTTTTAGTTTTCACTGCTCTAGTCTATTTTTAGCAGCAGGCATTACATTAATCTCACTTATGCTTGAGTCTATTTTGTCTATGATGGTAACAGGTGAATGATCTTCCTCTTCTTACCTCAACACATGACCTTTTTTCCATTGTATTTTTCCCCATCTTTCTGAGGAGAGGAAGTGAGAATGAGAGTGAGAATGTGCTGTGGTGGAGCTTAGCTACCTGCCAATGTGAAACCACCACAATGCCTCTGTTTCTTCAAAGTCTAAGTAGTTCATCTGTCTTCTCTTTGGCATTGTAAATCTTAAAAAAACACTGATGTAAGTTCTACAGTTATTCAGTTAATCTAAATACTGGTATTTCTCCTCAGGTGTTTTTTCTTTTTTCTTTCCCTGTTTAGTTGTTTATTATTATTATTATTATTATTATTATTATTATTATTATTATTTTAATGGCCATCCCTCTTCTTCTTTCTTTTCTTCTGCTTTCCTTTCAGGGGCTCAGGAGAGAAGCAAGTTCAAGTCAGTGTCTCTGATATTGTTTGAGAATTAAAAGTCAACATTGTAAATTTCAGACAGTGATGATTTTGGGATGTCTCCCACAGTAATGCCCATGTAAAAGGTTGCTCTCCATTTTGTTTTGAGCTCTTTTTAAGTAATGAAAAAAGGCTTCTGCATTTGTCTTCAAATTGCAGTTCTTCGGACGGTCTCAATGTAGAAGCCAAGCAGTGAGAAAAACATGGAACAATTTACTGTATGTTACCTTCAGGCTTTCTGACCCTGCCAGTTTCTGCTCCTTTTGATGTGTTTGTCCAGGTGTGCTGTCAGTTCCATGCCTGGCTGTAGTGTAGTGGACAAATTCTACTGTCAAAGCAGCAGAAAGTGCTCCACCTTGGTACTAGACACAAATTCTTCTGAGGAGTCCCTAGTGAGGTGCATAAACATGGCCTCTGGCCTCACAGGTTTTACAAACCCTGCAAGGACTGTGAAAAATTCTTAATGCAAAAGTATATTTTACTGTCAGAATACAACGCTATCAAATTCTTTTGTCTTCAAAGAAAATGCTACACTGTAGGTATACATGATTTGTGTGTGTAAGAAGTGAGCTTGGAATGTCAGTGATCTGGATATTGTGTTTGTGGTTGCAAATGAAAGGATGCAACAATGCAAGAGGCCCCAAGCCTGTTTGAAGATGATGATGAGTATAGAGGAAACTGAAGAGTGATTCAGTTTCTTTGACAGCTGATTCTGTAGTACTGACTCTGTAACAGATTTTCTTTAAAGAAAATGATAGAATCAAATTCATAGAATGATTTGAGTTGGAAGGGACCTTAAAGGCTATCTAGTTCCAAATCCCCTTGCCATGGGCAGGGTCTTGCTCCAAGTCCCATAATACCTAGCCTTGAATCCTCCCAGGAATGGGTCAATGATAAGTTTCTCTGCTCAGTCTCCTGCCAAAGTAGTATGCAAGACATCTGTGCTTTCCCAGTGCTCTTCTCATAGAGACCATTAATATTATTGCCTCTGTAATTTCTTAAATTAATCATATTAATTATTATTAATATTACTATAATGTTAAATTAATTAGATTAATACACTGGAGTGATTTCCAAGGTACCATCGCACCTGGTTCTTATTGTGAACCATGAGTTTTCTTCCTCGATCATATGCATGGCCTTTACTAACTTTTTGCTTTTCTCTTCTATTTTTTATTCTGGTAATCTATGGAGGGCAGGTGTGAGGGTTAGCATTGCTACTATGTATGTCCCTTGCTCTAGATGAATATAGTGTATTTTCGTGAAGGATAGATCCTTTCCAGAACTAGAAACTGTGTACAATCTTGCTACTCTCTGCATTTCAGTGACTTTGGTCATGTCTGTGCAGACGTCACTCACTTCCTTCAATACATGTCCTTCAAATGTATGTTGCTGTGACCAAGAGCCAGATTTGCCTAAGTCAAGAAAGGAACAGAGAATGCACCTGAGCAAACACTGTAGGAGGAACACGATGGGACAGGGTCAGAAAGCTCTCCCCAGTGCTGGCTTTTGGACAGCTCCTGTCAGAAGTCTGCCAACATGTGACCCTCTCTGGCTATGATTTGCTGTTTTGTGGCAGACACGACTGGTGTTTATTAAAATGCCAGATTTTTGCCAAAGGGTGATTTTAAAAGTTTATTTGCTGTTCTCAGTAGAATAACCTTCCTTCACAAGGATGGAGATGATGAGTTCATTGAAACAGAAAAGATGATAGTCTTTCTTGCCTAGGAACCTAGCACTCATTTAGGCTGTCTGAAAGCTGATTTCTGAGATCTGTTGAGAGAACTGATTAAGCTAACTGGCAAGAGTCCAGGTGAGCCATGAAATGCACCTGAGACTAAGATAGTGCTAGCACCAACTGCTTCTGTGCATAACAGATAGCCCACTTGATGCAATAGTTGCTCTCAGGTGGAGACAGAATAAAATGGAGATCAGTCAAAAGGAGATCAGTTCTCCAAACCTCAGCTGGAAAAAGAGTATAAAAGAGACTTGGGTACAGGTATCCCAGATAAGCTGGAAATCTGGAAAGCCCGATTTTGCCAGACAAAAAGATCCTGTCTGCCTGCTTATGTAATGTCATGTTAGAACCTACATATGTGAAGATTATGCTGCATTATTTGACACTGCTGGGAAGTATTTCCAGGCACAGAACCACAGCTGTCTGACTATAAGGACTGTTCCTGTTCCTATACTACTTAATACTACTACTTAATGTTGTCTCAAACAAGTCAGAAATGTAGTTCATGAGTAAATGCAATCAGTGTACGACCCACAACAGACACTTTACATTGTGACAGTGCTCTCTTGGAAGCCAGGATGGTTATGCAGCACAATTGTCTACACTTCTGTAGAGGTTGTCATCAATGCGAGAAAACAGCCCCCTTGTTTAATCCATGAGTTCTAAAGTGATTCACGTATTCAGAAACAGAGCAAAACTAGATGACATAGAGACACTTTAGCCCTCCAATGCTAATTATGAACACTGAAGAACTTGCACTATTTCCCGAGACACCTTCCTTGCGGTTGGTGCTACTGCAAATGAATGTTGCAGAAAAGCTAGTGGAGATCTCTTTTTCAGTGAATGTTTTCATTTTACTTATTTGCAGAGAGAGGAAAGGCAAAGTCACTAAGCTAATTAGTGGTTGAGGGCTGATGGTGATGTTGATACAGTTGTTCTTCATGTACATGCAAGGAGTTGCTCCATGTTCTCAAGCTGAACAGCCTGTGGAGATACACATGCTCATAAACAGAGCCCCTATCCTAAATAACAACATTGCCTGGGGTGTGCAGGGGTGAGCTCTTGCTGTTGGCTGCACAGCAGCAATCCATTTCCAGCTGAAACAAAGGGACGTAAGTCACAGGTGATCAGAACCTGTCCTGGGTCACTGATCAGTGAAGTTCTGTGGCTCATTTATTTATTTATTTATTTATTTATTTATATGAAATGCCCATTTGGTCAAATATCTCCAAGGTCGCCTTGCAGGGTTGGGGGGAACGTTCCAAACTGGTGGAAGATAGCCAAAGCATCTGTTATTGGCTAAGGGACACTTGGTAGAGTACGCCCATTCTACTGCTGAATGTATATAATCTCTGGAGGGAGAAAGAGGTGGGGAGAAGCTAGCTCCTCCCCAAGTCCAAATCTCCATTCAGGCTTCCTAGAAAGAAGTTAGCCCCTGAACAGAAACTTGGTGATTTCAGAGAAAGATTGTCTGGAGACTGGACAGGCAGAGCTCTCAAGATGCTGACATCCATCTTCCTGAGCCTTCTGTTCCACACTGCAACTTCTTTTCACCAACTGTGAGTGATGCTGAATTTTTGTTTCCGTTTTCTTCAGTCCCTAGCACTCTAGGTAGACTCACTGAATTCCATACCATCAGCTATTCTTCCTGCTCTTTCAAATCACTCCAAAAGGCAGCAGAGTCATTCATGTTGTCTCTCATGGCTGTGAGTTAAAATATGAATAATCTTTTTTTGGGGGGTCTACTAGGAAGAGACCTTATGCCCAGGTATGTTTTCTCTCTGAGCCTTCAATCTGATGTAATCTCTGATGTCTTCTTTCCTCTGTCCCAGACATTACCTGGTGGTTATCCCTGCAGATCTCCGTTACCCATCCGTTCAAGTTGCCTGCCTTCATATCACCTGTTATGAAGCAAAGATTCAAGTAAAGCTGATCCTGGAGCGCTTTGCAGGACGTGATCTTATAGTGCAAAAAAACATCCAAAAGGAGAAAACTTTCATGTGCGCTAAGTTCTGGGTGAGCTACCCTAGGCAAATGCCATCTCTTCAGGAACTGTAAAACCAGGAATTGTAAAAGCCAGTGTTGTTAAGGAGAGGCTCTACTTTGCCTTGGAGCAAGTCTGCTAGGAATGAGAATAGATTATTTTTACAGATGTGGAGTGGACAGCACTTGGTCAGCACTGAATTGCCCTTCTGAATCTAACTTTTCATTTGAAGTCATATTTGTTAAAAAACTACCACACTACTTGTTTCCTTCTCATCTATTCCAGAGCAGAGCAGCTTTAGCTCATCTTCCAGGCTTGATAAATCCCTTGATAATCTGATCTAGTGGGTGGCAACTCTTTCATGGGAGGGGAATTGGAACTAGATGATCATTAAGGTCTCTTCCAATCCATGATACTCTGAAATACTCATGCAGCTCCAGAGATAAAGCTTGAGGAAATGAAGGTTTGCACAACACAATCTACAGTTTCTGTAGGAACTGCAGTCAGGAAGCAGCTCAGCTCTTGAGCTATTGACCAGCAGTTGGATGGAAGTAGATATGCTTGTTATTTCTAAACAGCATCTTACAGCTCATTCATTGTTGGTGAGAATTTGGTTAAGATTTATAATAGGACAATCACACCTAAGTAATATTTCTTCTATTATATACTGTATTCTGTTCTGTGGCTGCTGTGGTATTTTGTTGCATGAGCCAGGAAGACCCCGTGGTTAGCTCTGGCATTCTGATCTGGCTTTCTTACTTATATGTGTTACAGAGTCTTGAAAGTCTAGCATTTGAAGCTATGTCAAATAGCTCAGTGTCTGTCCTTTGATTCCATGCTGCTATCTCCCATATTTCTGGCATTTTCTTATTTTCCTGACACTCCCTTTCCTATCTCCAGAGATGAAGTTACTTAGGCAGTGGGAAAAATTATGGATTTCATGATATGCAAAG
The DNA here is from genome assembly GCF_951394365.1 of Tetrao urogallus. Classification (NCBI taxonomy): domain Eukaryota; kingdom Metazoa; phylum Chordata; class Aves; order Galliformes; family Phasianidae; genus Tetrao; species Tetrao urogallus. The sequence continues at coordinate 118,405,908 of NC_136813.1, read as the reverse complement.
CCTCCTGGTTGAGTGTAGAATTCAGTGAGATTACAATACCATCTGAATTCAGGTATTGAAAGGGATGACCTGGCATGGGTGGAGAGTGACAGGTTAGCTTTTTTCATTTCCACTTTACTGTCAATTCCTGCTATGGGCCCCTAGAAGTAATATTACTTGGTGGCTGCATTCTTTTCTCTCTTTGTAAAGGTTGCACCTCCAGCTGATGGCCCAGAGGAGATTGCCACTGTCAGACTGATTATTACTGGTCAAGGGGTCAATATTGAGGAGAAGAAAAAGGTCCTGATCCGCAAGGCAAGCAGTGGCACCTTCATTCAAATGGACAAGCCCATCTATAAACCAGGGCAGACAGGTGAGAGCTGCATATGAGAGCAAGAATAGATTCTAGACTTTTTGCTAGTAAAATCGTATGAAAAGACTGCAATTGCTTGAAAATCATGGAAGGCCCTAGCAGAAGTTTTTGAGAAGACATTTCTTATTGAAATGATATTTTCAGTGCCTGTGATGTCCATCCTGTGCTGACTGTGTAGCTGTAGGAGACAGTAGGTAATTACCCATGCTATCTTTCTTGGGAGAATGCCCATGTGAATTTTATCAGATGTGTACAGTGGAGACAGGACCTGAGGAGACAGAAAGAATAGGGGTCTGCAGGGAAGGATTGAGAAGTGACAAATATATTCCCTGATTTCCTTGCTTTCAGTGAAATTTCGTATTGTGACTCTGGATGAGGACTTCATTGTGCTTAATGATTCGGTAAGTCAGCCCTGCAATCTGTGGAAGAGGCTCCATGTTCTATGCATTAATCCTACTTCCTTTCTCCTCTGCATATCTGCTAAAGTTCTAACTGCTCCTTGTCCCCTGCATTCATTCTGATGAATGTCTATAGGAGAATAGTAACTCAGGGAGCTGGAGACGTAATTCAGGAAGATGGGAAAGATGTTCTTACTCCTGTTAGTAAAATAGTCCTTCAAGCACAAGCATGGCGCATACTGATTTACATGGTGATGTTGCCATATGAGGAGTGAGTAGTTTGGAAGTTGGAACGTCTGATTAGACATTAAGAAAAAACTCTTTCATTTCGAAGATTATCAGATATCGAAACAGATACTCAGAGAAGGCATTTTTTTTTCCTTGGAGATGTTCAACACTTAACAAGAGAAGGCTGAGAGCAACTTGTTCTAATAAGATAAACTTTACCCAGGGCATTGGACTAGATGATCTCCAGAGATTTCTCCCAAGCTACAAGATCATGTACCTCTGTGACTCCACTGAGATACTGCAGATGAGCCAAATCTATGTTGGTTTTAGCAATCTAGCAGTTTTCCTGATAGAGAACTCTGTCAGGATGTAATTAGCATGTGCTAGGTGACCTTCGGATTGATTTTCCCTTTCTCTCTTTCCAGACATTACTGTAATGAATCCACACTGTATTTCTCCTTTTTGGTGACAACTGTGTTCTTTATACTGTTTGTCAGTGCTCTAAATATCCAAGTCACTATTTTCACACCCTTCACAGAAGTCTCTGCATCTGAAGTACCTTGTATGTGTTGCTGGCACTTATTTCTCTCTTTTAATGTTTTCACTTTTCTTTCCCTCCCAGATTTCCCTGTTTCTCCAGGTGAGTGATGCTGAAATCTGATGTTACATTACTGTTGATAGCAGCCATTTCACTGGGCTATTCATTTACAGTTCATAGTAGATTTTATGGATCTGTAAGTAGAATGGTAGAACATCAAGATTACTTAATCTAATATACTACACACAACCTCTGTGCCTGTTTTTGCACTTGATGTTATGCTCTTAGTTACTGGAATGGAAATCTGAGTTGCTCCTGAAGTACAAAACTATAGACAGATCATTTTAGACCTTTATGCTAACAGGTTAGAACTGTAAAGGATATTTCCTTGAGATCAGCATTTAGAGAAGTGTAGAAGGGGATTCAGATGCTGACAGCAGAATGTAGCATATTATCTTCAAAATTTCTTGACTGTACTGTGCCAAACCTTGTCCCTTAGCTATTTTTCTAACTAGCACTGAAATCTTGAAGATGGTTTTCTAGAGACTGTGGATCACTGAGATGCTAGAACAATTGCTTCTTTCTCTCTTGTGGGTGTAGGACCCCAAGAACAACCGGATAGAGCAGTGGCTGAATGTCGTGCCGCAGGAAGGCATTGCGGATCTGTCTTTCCAACTAAGTGATGAGCCTCTGCTGGGGACATATGTTATCAATGTAACCAACAGGAAAACATATGGCAGCTTCACCGTTGAGGACTATGGTATGAGTGCATGAGGGATATGTATGAAGTGAGAGATGACTTCACTCTCTATTCCATGAATCTGGGTTTTTATTTCATTATAACCATCCTGCGAGCAAATGAAGAAAGTAAAAACATCATAGAAAAGAGTTTGAGCTGATGCTCAGGAGAGAGATTGCATTTGAGACCTTTGGTTATTGTATAGGAGCAACTCTGCAAGGCGCTAGACTTTTGACACAACTGATTCCTGAAGATGGCTGTATCAGACAAAGTAAGGTCACTGGAATGGGCTTTTCAAAAGAATACGAAGTCCAGTGCCACTTATTTTATCATTCCCTAATTAACTCTGCTGGGAAGTTACTGCAAATAGCTGTCTGAACTTGAGAGATATGGACATAGAATTATAGAATTACTACAGAATTATGGAATCATTAAGGTTAGAAAAGACCTTTAAGATCATCCAGTCCAGCTATTCACCTGCCACCAAGATTTCCCACTAACCAATGCCCTTCACTGTCACACCTACGCTTTTCTTGAACACCTTTGGGAACGGTGACTCCACCACCTCCCTGAACAGTCTGTTCCAATGCTCAAACAATATTTTGGAGAAATTTTTCATAACATCCAACTTGAAAATCCCCTAACATGTTTGAATTTTAATTTGGAAAGGAGCCATGGACTAGATTCGAATTTGTTAAAGAAATAATGGAAATATTCCCTTTCATGTTTTAACTTCCTTTCTTCTCAGTTTTCTGTCTCTTATTCCAGCACAGTCTGTCTTCATGTTGATTCCCTGGAAAGGCTGTCCTTGGCCAGTGTTTCCTACAGTTGTCTGTTTTTTTCTTTTTCCTTACAGCGCTGCCAAAATTTGAAGTGATCTTTGAGACACCAGTGGTGATTTATGCACTAGATAAAACTTTTCCACTTCGGGTATGTGGCAGGTAAGGGTTCTACTTGGAGAAGTGGGCCCTATGCTAAATTCTGACCAGAGGCAAGTACATTTCCGTGCAGGTATCATGAGACTCAGAGGAAATTTACTGCACTTCAGTTACAGCAGGTCAGAATATTCCACGGTATGTCTTTGAACCTTAATGCAAAACAAAACATTCCTAAAATTATCTTTCTTGTAATTTGATTTCCCAGAATAGTCTGATACTAATTTTATCACAAGGCTCTTGATCTTATATCATTGCAGTGTTCTAGTTTGATCTTATTAAATGCATCAGGTCTCTTGGGCCTGTACATCTGCCATATTTGTGATATATTGTGAATATCCATGAATAAGTATACCTAGGCACACAAAGCAAGCACTAGTGTTTTCACACTTTGTTTGAATATCTCTTCTTTTCCCTGCTCTCTTAAACAGATACAGCTATGGGAAAGCTGTCCAGGGGATGGTTTATGTGAGCCTTTGCCAGAAAATATCCCAGTTCTTGCCCAGTGCTTCGAAACCTGATCTCTGTCAGGAATTCAAGAGCAGGGTGAGTTGCATAGCAGGAGCTGAAAACAGTGAAAGTTGTGGTGAGCCCCAGGCTAACACAAGGCTGCTGGAGCTAGCTGAAAAAGCAGTGGTGTCACAACTTGGTTTTGGCTACTTGATCACAAGTCTGCTGGTGCTGCCTCTTAGTAGCTGTATCTGCTATGACACTGTGTGTATCAAGTGCCTGCTCCACATTCTTGACTGCTATCTGTACCCAGCCTTGTTCTCCTATGAATGGGTCTTCTCAAGTTATATATAATAGCATCTAGAAGACTAAATCCATAGAACTGAGGGCACTTCTCTGAAGAAGTCTTCCTCTTACATGCGCAACATACTGGTGATGCTGATTCCTTTGTCAGACACAAGAGATGGTGGGAAGCCCCTATCTTGCAAATCCTCATAACACTGCAGGAGCTGAGACTTTGCCGTGCTGAAAGACATGAATGTCACAGACTTTGTGCAGCCTGCTTGGACCTTCTCTCTTGCTAGGTGATTTGAAGAAAAACGAACAAACAAACAAAAAAAAAGGGGTCAAGTTCTGCAGCCGTAGACAGATAAGCCCCAAAATAGCAAGATCTCAAGACCATTAGAGTGACACATTTGTATATTTCTTTAGCCTTAGGCATCATCCTTTCTCATTTTCCATTTCCTGCCTCAGGACTTAATTTCTCTGTTACATTTTATACCTTTAATGGACCTAGATGTCTTTAATCTGGTGCTTATTTTCTTATTTGAGCCTTGCATTGCTATTCCTGCCCCATTTGGATAATATCTGACATAAATGCCTTGATCAGACCACTCTTCTTCTCTCTGGGATTTCAGACAGACAAGATGGGTTGCTTCTTCACAAACGTGACCCTATCCTTCAGCCAAGACTTGAGGTACTATCGGGACAGCATAGTTGCAGAGGCCTCACTGTTGGAGGATGGCACAGGTAATTCTGGAAATATCTCTGGGAAGAGGCATGGGAAGATTCACTAATCGTAGCAAGAATGCCACAGACTTTCAGACTAGCAAGAGCTCTGATGTTTTTGAGCCCATTGAGGCCTGCCGTCTAACCTCATGGATATTGTTAGAGCCAAAAATTCCTGAAGGCATGACATACTCAGAATGTTTGTGGTCTAATCTCATGTAGCAAAGCTTAGGGGCCTTTCTAAGGGATAGAAGATAATGTGAAGGAGACCAGATACCCAGAGCCTTGGACAAGTCATCTCCTTGGTATGAAATATATATGCGCATGTACATTGGTATTACTGATTATATTATTCTACAGGCAAATTGCTGACAGGCTCATGATTTCCCTGATTTCCTCCCTTATGTTTCTGTGTTACTGATGTCATTCAGAGATACAGGTCAACGCTTCCCACAAATTACTCATCTCCAAGATTGGCGGGATGGCCTTGTTTGATGATGTGAATTCTTACTATCACACTGGAGAGATGTGCAGAGGGAAGGTAATTCCCAGTTACAGTCTTTTGGAGAAGATAGCATGAGAAATGCCTTCACAGAGTCTGCTTTTCCAACCCCATTTCTAGCAAGGGCTGGAATATTCAGAAGTGAGAAAAACATCCAAGACCTTCATTTGCCAAATAAACCTTGAGTAGTAGCAGCTCTGGGCATGCACTGGGGGATGTAAACCCAAGCACTGGGAATTTCAGCAGCCAGGAGGCCTTTGCAATAAAGGGGTATTGGGATTTTGTCTGTGCCTAAATGTGCTAATGGGAGGTTACTGGTAGCAGAATTGTTAGGGATTGGAGGGGTGACCTTCCTGCTAAAATACTGCAGAAATTCTGCTACTGGCTTGGAAGAGATTATGTCCACTGAACAGTCTTCTATGCTTCTATCAATCACCATGGCATTCTCAGATCAAAGTCATTGACTACAAAGGCGAGACGCTGAAGTACAAAAATGTCCTCCTTGTAGTAAGTTTTGGTGAGCAGCAGTTTCAGCAAAAGTACATCACTGGAGACACTGGAAGAGCTTCATTTAGCCTAAACACAACTACTTGGAACAGCACCCCAGCCTCCCTGGAGGTAAGTGAAGAAAATTCTATATCATTGCCTATGAAAGTAAGGGGTAAGCATGCTTCTCAGTGTGTACTGTCTCAAAGACAGTTCCTTTCTGAGGGACTAAAATTCCAACTCGAAACACCTCAGTATGTTGTGGGTCTTGATGCTTATTCTTTGAATCCCAACAGCTTTCCTCATGAACTCTTCACACAGAAATGTGTGTGACAGTGTTGCCAAGAAGTGGCCGGAGCTTTCTAATATGCAACAGCTGGATTGATTTGCAACTGACCTGCTTAACTAAAGAAATTATCTGCTGTATGTGTTTTGTGGTTGTTTTTTTTCTTTTTTTTTTCTTTTTTCTCTCTTACCAGGCAAGTGTCCTGCATCAGGATTTGGGTGGAGAGCCTGGGACAGTTGATTTGAATTACCAGAGAGCCTCTCATTTCATACATCCATTCTACAGCACCAGCAAGAGTTTTCTCAGTATTGTCCGTGTGCCAGAAATGATGCCTTGTGGTAAAAAGCAGGCTATCCAGGTGGACTTCAGAATTTACAAGGAAGACCTGGAACATGGGCCCAAGCGTGTAATTTTCTCCTACCTTGTAAGTTCTTGAAGAAGTGCTAGTACTGATGTCTCAAGACACCATATCAGAATCCTTCACAGGTTCAAGCCTGATACTGGATAGCTTTGGCTTGGCAGTTTGACAGGTAGCTCATCTAGCCATCATGGGGCTGGATCCTGGTTTTAATTCTGAGACTGCAGAGCAGAATGAAAGGTAGCACCTTTCTTTTGGGCTCTGCACAGATGCAGGACAGGTATTGACCTTTTCTATCCTCCAGCAAGTCCCCTGAACTTTTCATGTTACCTAAGTGTGAGAAAAGCTCCTATTCCCCTCACATACCCCATTTAACTTCCAGTCTCAGAAATACACGGGTCTGCATAGTGGTCTCAAAGACAACATGATTGGCATTCCCTTCCCTTTTTTTATTCTTTCATAGGTCACGGGGAAAAGTGGAATAGTTCAGGCAGGTCAGAAGACTGTTTGGGTTGGGCTGCCAAGAAGTAAGTGCACTCCCCTGTTATATGTCTAGAAAGCATTCAATGTTCTGTGGCATCCCTTTCTATCTGGATATGTGGTATAAGCCTCTGCAATTTAGAGCAATTTGCAACTTGATCATCCTTCTTCTATCATTTCCACGCAGCTTGTATTTCTAGCTTTCACATTTCCCTTTTGTTTGGTGCGAAGAAAACAGTCCTCAACATTACTTGACCTGCAGGCTCATATGCCATTGCTTTCATATTCAAATAAGTCTCCCTTAGCTGCCCTTCCAAAGGGCATGAAAAATAGCTTTTCCCTCTATCAAAACTCTATTGCTTTGATTTGCAATTGTGCCTACAAATAACCTTTGAGTAGATAGGATGCCACATCTTATCATTTTGATGGTTGCAGACTGTTGATTGACTGTTGTGTTTTATCTTTGACATAATTATAATCTAAATTATATGTGCTTGGAGGCAAATATGACCTCTTTGATGATAAGATGGAAGGCTTTGAAAGATACCTGAGACTCTCATTCTTTGTATAGCTAATCTTGAACTCCAAATAGTTCATTCATCTCCTCAAGGCAATAAACAGAACCAGTATAAGGCAATAAACAGAACCATCTTTTGCAGATCTTGAATACTAAGTCTAGAGATGTACTGATTGGTTTCAGCGGTCTTCAGAAATCGCTGTGGTCCTGAAGTAGCTGAGGAAAGGAATTAAACAGACATGTACAGAAGGCAAAAGCTGATCAGAGTCCCTTTCCATTATCGAATTTACTAATTTCTCTTGTTCCCTCTCTCCTCCATCTAGTGCTGAAAGGCTTCTTCTCCATCCCTGTTACCTTCAGCTCAGTCTATGCTCCAGCTCCAACACTTATTGTTTATGTTATCTTCCCTAATGGAAAAATCATCGCTGATTCTGCCGTCTTCAGTGTCTCCTTGTGTTTCAGAAATAAGGTAGGATTCTTGTTGGAAGCTATGACTAAATGTGAGAGGGTAAGTGCGGCTGCTGCAATCAAAAAAGAGACTGAAGAATACATAATTTGTATAGCTCTATGTGGCTGACACCATGTCTTGTTAACTGCTGTACATGTACAGTGAAGGGAGTTACAATGTCCTGAGCACTGTGGGAGCTGCTGTGGGATGCAAGACAAGTGCTGAGGGAGTTGACAGATGTGATTGTGAAACTACTCACTATAATCTTACTTGATTAGGACAACTGGAAAAATTGTCCAAAGACTAGAGGAAAGCAAATGTCAGTGTTATTTTCAGAAAAGAAAGGAGAACGCAGAAAACTATTCACTTTAATCCCTGGTAAGGTGGTGGAACAAGTATGCCAGGAAACAATTTCTGGACACATGAAGGAGAAGAAAAATTGTCAGGAGTAGTCAGCATGGATTCAGCAAGGAAAAGTCATTCCTGACCATCATAAGCAGCTTCTACAGTGAAAGCACCAGCCTGATGTTTGGGAGTAGAGGAGTGAACATTGTCTTCTTGAACTTCAGTAAGGCCTTTGACTGCCTCCCATAAGATCCTCATAGAGAAACTGTTGAAGTATGAGCTGGATGAGTAGACAGTGAGGCAAGACTGCTGGATAGTGGTCAGTGGTGCAAAATCTAATCAGTACTTTTGGCTACATTAGGCAAATTATTTATTGCCAGCAGGTCAAGAGAGCTGATACTTCTTCTAAAGGGAGGATGCGAAGAGGACAGAAATGGGCTTTTTTCAGTGGTGCCCAGTGCCAGGACAATTGCCAAATGGCACTAACTATAATACAAGAAGTTCTATCTAAATATCAGGAAGCATATATTTACTGTGCAGGTGATGCGGCACTGGCACATGTTGCCAGAGAGACTGTAGAGTTTTCTTGTTGGAGACTGTCAAAAGTCATCTGGATATGTTCCTAGGCAAACTATTCTAGGTGGCCCCAGTTGAGCAGGGTGATTGGACCAAATGACCTCTACAGGATCCTTCCATCTTTAGCCTTCTGGTTGTTCTGTGATTCTCTGTTGCAATGTTGCAATGTATTGGCAGAGAATATCTGTATAGGTCTCTGTGGATTCTTATAGCAAGTGTAACCCAGTAGGGGAAAGTCCAGCACAGGTTATTATTGTGACTCCCATGAGAGCTCACAGTTGCTCTGCTACTGAAGCAGACAATTCAATTTCTTGGTACATGATACTGAAAAAGCAGCTGACAACGGCTGATGGAAGAAACAAGTTTTATTGGCCATTAAGAATACCTTAGTGGTCATTGTGATATGCATAGGAAAATGCTTCCTTGGCTGTGTTTTGCACTCCAAAGGCTAACTTCTGAGGACTAGCATTGCATGTGCTCCACAACTTTGTATCTTCCAGGGACAGTCAGATTCAGGCTAGGATACAAACTGCTGCAGGAAACTGAGACCAACTCCACAAAAAGCCTGGAGATAAATACTAGGCTTATTTTTAATGTGGAGCTCCAAAAGGAGCAGAAAGCAAGCTGTGTGAGGTGTGTCAGTTTGCTGAACAAGGAGTGCTGTGTGATGTCTCCAGTGCTGTCACCTGTTCACCAGTACCTGTGATGGTAGAAAAGATGGTTCTCCCTGTCTTTCATGTGACCTGTCATCTTTCCTCTCAGAATCTCAACATGATGTTTTCTTAAATACCTTTTAGGAGTCCTTAGGAAATTCCTTGGTTTTTCATTCAAATCGTGTCCTTGGGAATTCTTTTCATGTAAGGACCTTCTCTGCTCAAGAAGTGGTAGAGAGGCCAGCAGCAGAAATGTTGCATATGTTTAACCTATGTTTGCATGTTCTTCACATCCAGGCAGAGCTGAGCTTCTCAGTGCCCAAGACTCTTCCTGGTTCAGAGGTTGATCTCCGCCTGCAGGCACCACCTGGATCTACATGTGCTGTCTGGGCTGTGGATCAGACTGCCTTTTTGCTGAAGCTAGAAAAAGAACTCAGCCACTCCATGGTGAGTCTGCTGTAACTTTTTCTCCTTCCTTTGTACTGACAAGAAGAGGGATGGGAGAAAGAGAGGTTTTCAGAGACTGTCTCTCAGAGAACTCAAAGCACCAACTAGAAGGATCAAGGTTTTCTTAGTGTGGCACAGGTAAGGATTAGGAGGCACCAGTTAAAGAGATTGAATGCCAGTCAGTGCACCAGTAGTAAATCCAGACCCAGCTTTGTTTGCTCTGTCTCATATTCATTTTAGCAGACTGTGCTGGCTCTGTTGGAGAAGAGATAACTTTGAGCCTGTTCTTTCTGACATACATTCACGCATGATAGCCAGTAGCAAACTAGCCTTGGATATACTACACAAAGTGAATGCCAAGTATTATTTGTGCTGACTTTTTTCTTTTGCTTTTCTTGCTTTCCCAGATCTATGGGCTCTTTCCATCTATTTATAACTCTGGATATCCTCATCAAGTGTCTGAAGATGACAATTCATGCAGGTTCCAAAATTCTGATCAGCCTGATGTGTTTACAGCATTTAGGGTAAATACAGTTAATTTGTAATTCATGAACTGAGGAAAGTATGGCGCTCTGACTTTATCAATAATGTAGAAATGTCATCACAGATAGTAGAGGAAACAAGTTCCATTTATGCACTTATAATCCATTTGTTCTTTGAATAAACTACTTGAAATTGTTGACCAAGGGGAAATTGTTGTGTGATTACTGCATTTTTATTGCATGATTTAGGATGTCAAGTATTATTGGTTACTTTAATTGGATTTCACATAGTAAGTGTAATCTCCCTATCATGAGCAACTTGGGTTGCCCAAGATTAATCTGGTAGGAATTTCACTTTGCAAGCTGAGAAGGCACAGTGCATAAATAAACTTGCATTTGAAAAAGAAGAAACTTTTCTACCTTGGCCTGATGAATTAACTTGGATGACTTTGTTTGCTCTTTACTGAGGATCTGAGTGACTGTGTCCTAAATCTAAGCCAGAGGATAGCTCAGTTCCTATGCATAAGGGGAGAATAAGGCACAGGATAAAAGGCAGAGAAGATAAGAGAAGAATCTAGTGCTTCAGTTTTTTCTTTTTTCTTTTTTTCCTACAGGAAATGGGATTGAAAATTATGTCCAACATCAATATCAGGAAACCAAGACTGTGTCTAACTAATCAGTCAACAACTACGATGAAGAAAAGAGGGATGTTCACTTCCAGTCCCATGTTGATGTTTGCTCAGCCCCATAAGGAATCTAACAGTAAGCACCTTACAACTATTTCTTCTCACACGGGATGTAAAAAAGGTGAAAGCAGTCCTGAGTTTGAGCTAAGAGGCAGTACTTCCTGTAATTGCACATAGAGGAGAGACACTTCTCTGACTTTAAACCTGTTATGCTTATTAGGCTGTCTGGCCTTACGGCTTCTGGTTCTGAAATGTTAATAAGCTGAATGATCTCAGGTCTAACTTCTGAGGTGAGGGAATATTTGCCCTTGCTGTGGTGCCCATGAACACAATTAAGGCATAAAGAGGCTCCATTGTATCAAATAAGACAAGAGGTTGTAAAATTTGGGCTTCAGCAACTTTAGTTCCAGCGCAGTGCTTCCCATGACCTGACTGGATGACTCGCAGCCTGAGCTAGTATGGAGGCCCTCTACTCTAAATCAGTGCCTGAGGACATTGTGGTAGCTGGGTGTTTGTTACTTCCAGCAGGACATCTGATGACATCTACCTATCAGCCCACTATGTTTTCACCTGTTTCTTCAGCTGAAGAGAAAGTGCACAAGTATTTCACAAAAACCTGGCTATGGGATTTGTATTCTGTTGGGTGAGTAGACTGAGTAGTGGGAGTCTAGTTTAGGTGACCTGGAATGACAGCAAGATACAACCAGATTTAAATCATATGCTACCAAAGAAGACACCAAAATACATATATTATGGGTTTCATACCTACCAGATTTTTCCTTGTTGGAGCTGATGTTTGCATCAAATATATTTTCCTGTACTAGGTGACCATGCAGAGAAAGTATCCATCCAAAGGATGTGGCTGTCATGAAAATAGAACAAAGTAAGCACAATGTGATAAAGCAGCTTGTTTTACTTCCTGCAGTCTGCCTGTTCTGGCTCTGTGAATCAGCAGTTCACAAAGTAGGCTCATGGGATGTATCCTGGGATAAAGGAGAAGCTGATCTCCACAGAAGCCCTTGGGATTGGGATCCAGACTTGGGATTGTGTCCTGTGAGAAAGGCTGAGGGTTCAGTGAGTATGCAGGTAGCCTTGCCAACACAAAAGAGGCAGAGAAAGCGTTTGGGTCTGGATTGAGTGGAAGATGAGGGACTGAACAGGCAAACACTATATGAATTCCAGGTGCTCTGGTGAAGAAGTTTATACTCAGAATCTATATTGTCCTTTCTCCATGATGCTTTCAGGACTCCCCATGGACCAGGAAACAAATTAGTGTTTTCCAGACAGGAAGAGGGAGCAGAATGGTGGTGTGGGAAGCCATTTTCTGCTGAGCTTCAGGAGAAAGACAGGATAAACTTTTGGAGACTTTTCTTCTCTGGACTTCACAATTTATTGTTTGATGTCTGGAGACTGGCATCTGCTTAGGCCAGATCCCTCCCTCCGCCTCTGCTCTCTCTCACCTTCCATCTCCTTCCAGCTATATTCATCTTTTCAGTCGCTATCAGCAGATATTTCATATGTGATTGGCCCACTAGACTGATCTGAGCAAACGAAGTTCTCTCATGTTTGTCTATGCCTGGCAAAAGTGGATTCTTTAGAGGAAAACAAATGTTTCCAATTCTTGGAGTCAAATAATATCATAAGCTTTAATGAGGAATGTTTTTTAATGGGTGGGAGCAGCCACGGAATACTCTGATGCTCTTAGAAGTTGTGATGTGAGCACAGGCCAAGTGTCTGCCATGTCTTTCTATTAGACTTCAAGATGTCAGTTTTTCATGGAAAGGTGAATGGCAAAATCTGTTTCTTTTGATAAGTTCTGCTTGTCTCAGACCACTCCTATTGCTCTTCTGGTTCCTGGTTCTCCATCCCTAGACCAAGAGAAACAAAACTGCTGACAGCTGTAAAGTATTTTCATATGTGCAGGGGCAAGTGTTAACTTAGAAAAGTGCTGAGTATGATAATGGTATCTTTCAGCCATATAACTTACTGTCAAACCTACTGCTGTTGATATAAGCATCTGAGGCAGCAGTCCCTGCCTTTTCTAGGTAAGGTCCTCATGAAATAGAGAAAAATCTAAAGAAAGGCATTATTTCCATCAGAAACAGTGAATGCCTATAGCAAGATATTCCAGGCTAGTCTGGGGACTTCATATTGGACTGCAGGGAGAGTCTGCTAATGGATGGAAGGTAGTAGCAAGGCAGTAATGCACTGGGTATTAATTCAGAGACTATTGGTGAAGGCATTGTGAAGTTAGATCAGTGAGGATGAAAGAGTGAAATGCCAAGGGGAGCTTACCTTTCACAAGGGACGGCATGGGGGACAAAGCTGCCAAAATCAAATACCTGAAATAGATATTTTTAATACCTCTTCCCTCAGCTGCTCATGATGTACATATTTTGCTCTGAAAATAATGCCTTCTGCCTCCTGTTTATTTCCATGAAAATTGCAACAGACACAAAGAGCATCATAACAGCATTTGATAGATCAAATTTTCTGTTACAAAATGCTATTTTCCAACATAATTACCACCATTAGCTCTGTGTTTTTGCCAGCAATGAACAAGAGCCTGCATGCCACCCGTAAAAATCTGCACCAGTAATACTGACCCATTGCTACTATTGCCACTGATGAAATAAACAACCTACCTCCTCACTGTGCTCGGATCCGCTCTTTGGTCTCCATAAATGCTCAGCAAGTATCACTGAATGTCAGCGGGTGCACTTTTTTCTGCATAGAGGAGCTCTGTGATACGCCTTTGCTACATATGCATGTCCATATCAGATACCATTTTGCCAGATTGCCCCTCTGCTTGCCATATATGGCAGCAAGATATAATGGAATATTGGTGCGAAAGTTCAGCCTCTACTGCTACACCACCAACATCTGCCTCTGACATTGTAGGCCGCCATCATAAAGTAGGAGGCATTACTGTCACAACAGCCCTCCTCGTGTTGGCATGTCTGTTTCATCTGAATGATGTGTCCCATGCCTCTTTGCCTGTATTCCAAGGGCTACAAATTCAGCAGAAGTTAGCTGTTAGACTGAGGTCAGGGAATGGAGCGTACTGCGGTCAAGGGCATAGACTAGGTCATTTATTGCTCCATACAACAAGATTCTATTAAATGCTTCTGTTGCTATCTACTTCTCTTCAGTCCTAGTGGAAACCAGACTGTCACTGTCACTGTGCCTAATACCATCACAAGATGGGAAGCTGGGATGTTCTGCACAGGACGTAATGGCTTCGGACTAGCTTCAGCCTCCAGTCTGCTTGTTTTCAAGCCCTTTTCTGTGGAGCTCACACTTCCATCTTCTGTGATCCAGGGTGAAACCTTCATCTTGAAGGCCACAGTCTTCAACTACCTACAGCAATGTATGAAGGTTGGTGAGCCCTGACAGTCTTTGCAAGAAAAACAGGGTATGCTTAGATAAGAGATGGCTGAAGCCCATGCCTTATTTTAGAAAATGTGTGACATTTGTCTTGTTACCTTCTGTCATCCCTGCTGCCCTGTTAGATCCAAATGACTATGGAGGAGTTTCCACATTTCCAGCTGAAGTCATGTGAGGGTTGTTTCTACAGCAGCTGCTTATGTGCTGGAGAAGTAAAGACGTTTCTTTGGAGTGTCACAGCTGAGCGACTGGGTGAGGAGAAGAAGGAGGTGGGGCTGAGGAGTTGGGATGGAATGGGGCCAAGGCGAGGATGCTTTGTAAGGGCTGAGTGAGGAGGTTGGGTTATGTGCCCTGTTATCCTAGGCTACTCATGTGCATTTCTCCTAAAGTCATGGATATTCAGTTTAGTGCTAGGAGGTACAGAACCTCCTGTAAGTAGGGCTCTAATCGAAATTTTTGCTGCGAACAAGTGACTTCTGTTATATTAATGGGAAGCAATGTTTACTGCACTAAATGTGTCTTATTTTCAGGGCTCATGAACATCACTCTCAGCACAGAGGCCATTGCCACCAAAGAGCTCTGTGGCAAAGAGATACCGTTTGTCCCAAACCAAGGACAGAAAGATACAATCACCAAACTCCTTTTAGTCCGGGTCAGACAACCTCTTCTGTTACTTAGACCTTAAAATGGACTTTGTGCAACTCCTAGTTTGGTGCAGAGTAATTGTAGGGGTTGTCCCTTGTTATTCAAGGTGTAAAATTAGAATCCAATGGCCTGAGCTGGGGCCTTGAAATTTAGGAATTATATGGGTCTCCTCCATTTCATGGCAACTTCTGTTCTTCTGTTTGTGGTCAGGCCTCTAAATACAAAATCTTAAGTATTTATACCCCTTTATGTTCTTCCTACTTAACTCTCTGCTGAATCTTGCAACATTTGTCTCGCAAGCATTCACAAGCTAAAATATTCTGAAAATTTCTTATCTGAAATTAGAATGATTGACTGTAATTTTTTAATTTTTTA
This sequence comes from Tetrao urogallus, assembly GCF_951394365.1. Lineage (NCBI taxonomy): Eukaryota > Metazoa > Chordata > Aves > Galliformes > Phasianidae > Tetrao > Tetrao urogallus. The sequence continues at coordinate 118,390,587 of NC_136813.1, read as the reverse complement.
TTTTTGATGATAAAAAGCAGAATCTCAGGCTTGGACCAAAATTTTGTCTGTATCTGTTTCTAATCCACTTTTTCTCTCCTATGTGCTCATTACTGCTATTACTAAATGCTCAACAGCCAGAAGGAGTGCTAGTAGAAAAGGCTCACAGCTCCATCCTGTGTCCCAAAAAAGGTAAAGAGATTGTTTTCTTCTTTTATTCTGCTCATCTCACCATTCCTGGCAATCTCCTGGGTCTTTGCAGTTGCTGAAGAGTTTTTCTTTGTCAAACATGATCAAAGTACAGAAGCCTACTCTAATTATGTTGCCATCAGGAGCTTCCTGGATAAGAGTGAGACGGGATGTCAAAGCTCTTAGCATCTACATTCCTGATACTAATATGACAGCCTAATATGACAGGACTTTTTTGCCTGCTGTAATAACCGTATTACAGAACAGGGTGAGGCTGGAAGGTGTGACTTTAGACTGCTGCTCCTGTTTTTGAATTTTATGGTGTATTGTGGGTCTATTTGCAGCTTTTTTTGTGACCACTAGGTGCACTAAGACATACCAGCAACTGATATTTAGAATCATAAAATCCTTAGAGTTGGAAGGGACCTCTAAAGGTCATCTAGTCCAATGCCCCTGCAATGAACAGGGATACCACTGCTAGATCAGGATACCCAGGGCATGATCCAGCCTTGCCTTGAAGGTCTCCAGGGACAGGGCATCAAGCACATCACTAGGTAATGTGTGTTACCTCACACGTGTGTTCAGTGCCTTACTACCCTCACTGCAAAACATTTTTCCCTTATATCTAACCTAAATCTACCCTCTCAGAGCTTGAAGACATTTCCCCTTGTTCTATCACCACAGACCCTGCTAAAGAGTCTGTCCCCTTCTTTCCTGTAGCTCCCCTTTAGATTCTGAAAGGCCTCTCACCTCACAACTGTCTCTTCTCCAGGCTGAAGAGCCCCAGCTCTCTCAGCTTATTCTCATATGAGAGGTGTTCTGTCTGTGGATCATTTTTATGGCCCTTCTCTGGACCTGCCCCTACAGGTCTGTGTCTCTCCTGTACTGAGAACACCACATCTGGACACAGCACTCCAGATGGGGCCTCACCAGCGCAGAGTAGAGGGGCAGGATCACCTCCCTAAACTTGCTGGCCATGCTTTTTTTGATGCAGCCCAAAATAAAGTTAACTTTCTGGGCTGCAAGGGTACACTGTTGGCACATGTCCAGCTTGACATCCACCAGTATCCCTTGTTTTTTTCGGCAGGGCTATGCTCAATCCTTTCATCTCCCAGTTTGTATTGGTAATGAGTATTGCCTCGACCAAAGTGCAAGGTCTTGCATTTAGCTTTGTTGAACTTCATGAGGTTCACCTGGGCCTGCTGCTCAAGCCTATCTAGGTGTCTCTGGATGGCATCCCATCCTTCGGGTGTGTTGGCCACACCCCACAGCTTGGTGTCATCAGTAAACTTGTTGAGGGTGCACTCAAGCCCACTGTCAATGTCACTGATGAAGATATTAAAGAGTATCAGACCCAGAACTGACCTCTGGGAGACACCACTCAGCACCAATCTCCATCCAGACATTGAGCGACTGACCACCACTCTCTGGACTCAATCCTGCAGCCAGTTCTTCGTCCATTGAACAGTCCACCCATTAAATCCATATCTTTGCAATTTGAGGAGCAGGATATTGTAGGGTACCATATCAAAAGCCTTACTGAAGTCAAGGTAGATTACATCAGTGGCTCTTCCCTTGTCCATTGATGCAATGACACCACCATAGAAGGCTACTAGGTTGGCTAAGCAGGATTTGCCCTTGGTGAAACCATGCTTGTTCTCCCATATCACCTTCCTGCCTTCCGTGAGCCTTAGCATAGCTTCCAGGAGGATCTGCTCCATTCTCTTCCCTGGCACAGAGGTGAGACTGACAAGTTGGTAGTTCCTGGGGTCATCTTTTTTACCCATTTCTAAAAATTGGTATGATATTACCTTTCTTTTGTGTCACCAGGGACGTCAGCTGATTGCTACGACTTTTCAAATATCATAGAGAGTAGCTTGGCAACCACATGAGCCAATCCCCTTAGGACCCTGGGATGCAACTCATTGGGACCCATAGACTTGTGGATGTTCAGGTTCCTCACTTAGTCACAAACCCAATCTTCACTTACATTGGGATGGATGTTGACTCCCCAACCCCCTCCTACCAAACCAAATTTTTGAGGGCTGTGCAGCGAGCAGTTATCAGGGAAGACCAAAGCAAAAAAATTGTTAAGTGTCTCAGCCTTCTTCTTGTCTGTTGTTACTAGCCTACCTGTGTCACTCCCTAGGGGTGGGCTACGCCCTTCAGGACTTTCCTTTTCTGGTTGAGGTAGCTGTAGAAGCCTTTCTTGTTCTTCTTGGCATCCCTAGCCAAGTTCAGTTCAAGCAGGGTCTTGGCTTTCCTGACCCCATCCCTACACAGTCTTGCACTTTTGTTATATTCTTCCCATGATACCTGTCCCTGTTTCCACTACCTGTACATTTTCTAGCTCTTCAGTTTGATCAGCAGGTCCTGGTTTAGCCACACCAGTCTCTTGCCTTCTTTTCCTGACTTGCTATACCTGGGGATGGAGTGCTCTTGAGCCCTGAAGAAAGCCTCCTTAAAGATGTGCCAGCTGTGCTCTGCACCCTTGCCCATAAGGGCAGTTTCCCAGTTCATTGGCTAACTCCCTGAAGAGCTGCAATTTAGCTTTCCTTAAGTTTAGCTTCCTAATTTTATTCTTCACCTGTCTCATGTCCCTCCAGAGTGTGAACTCAGCCATCAAATGGTCACCACAGCCCAGGCAGCCTCCAATCCTGTTGTCATCAATCAGTTCATTTACCTGTGAGCACCAGGTCCAGTATTGCATCACCCCTTGTGGAGCTGTCAATTACTTGACTCAGGAAATTATCCTCAATGCACTCCAGGAGCCTCCTGGATTCCCTACAGCTCACTGTGCTACTTTTCTAGCAGATGTCTGAGTGGTTGAAGTCCCCCAGCAGGATGAGTGCTTGCGATTGCAATGCCTCCTTTAGCTGGAAGTAGAAGACCTTATCCACAGGGTCCATTTGATTAGATGACCTGTAGTAAACATTGATCACAAGACTCCCTTTGCTGCCTCAATCTCTAACTGGTGCCCAGGCTGTAGACTTGCTCGTGACTGCTATTCACATTCTATTCCTTTCCTTGTGTAGATAGTAACATTTCCACCCTTCCTTCCTTGCCTGTCCCTTCTGAACTGGCTCGTAGCCATCAATAGCCACACTCCAGTTGTGGGAATCATCTTACCAGGTTTTGGTGATGACAGCTATATCAGGTTTTTCAAGAAGCACAGGAGCTTCCAGCTCCTCCTGTTTGTTTCCAAAGCTGTGTGTGTTGTTGTACAGGTACTTCATCTGAACAGCTGGTCTTGTCACTTTCTTAAAGGATAACTCCTTAGTTACTTTTAGTTATGTACCTTGAATTCTCCCATTGCCTTTTCCTGTTGCCCCAGCAGTCACTGTCTTACCATCATAGAGTTCTGTATGCATTGCATTGCTGCTAGCACCTCTCAGTGCAGCAGGTCCTTCAAGGCCCCTGCCAGCACCCTGTCTCTCCATTACAGTTATGCCTTTCCACTCTTTATCATGGAAAGTCTCACTATCCTCCCCAGTCCTCCTTCACATCTAGTTTAAATCCCTTCCAACTTCCCAAGCCTCGTTAGCTTTTCTCCTAGCTTTTCCCCTTAGCTTTTCCTTTGAATCAAGTTGGCGTAATTTACAAAGAGGAAAGCAGGTAGGTGGTTTTGAGAATTCCTTGAAGATGCCCTTACCCTTTTCATAAGGCTGTTAGGATAGCACAGTCACAATGGAGTTAGATGGACAGAGTTGGGGGATGGAATGGGATAGGGTTTGTGAAGTGATCTGCAACTTTTGTGACAAGAAAATGGGATGTTAGCAACATCTTGAACAACTTCTGCAGATTTTTAAAGCTATTTTTGTAAGAATCTCTCTCTCTCTCTTTTTTTTTTTTTTTTTTTTTTTTTTTGGTCATTTTTGTCATATCTTACACCGTCTGGTATCAGGGAGTCCAGCAGAGGAGTCTGTGTCCTTAATGTTGCCTCTAAATGTGGTTGAAGGTTCAGTGAGAGCTACTATCTCGATCACTGGTAAGGAATTTAGTTATGATAATACTTTTCTAACAACTATTTCTCTGAGTATAGCCCTAAGAAAGCCCAAGCCCAGAATACTTAATTCTCCTTCTGAGGTTTTCGAGGCTCCACTGCCTTGATCTTTCCATGTATGTAGCTGAGATTCCTGTTTCCACATATAACCAAAAACACTAAGAAAGGGAAAGCTTGTTCTATTTATGAGCTTCCTGTGGCAAGATGGGAGTGTGTACAGGCCATAAAGAGGGTGCAGTGAAACTGATAAGCTGACTGATCATAGCTGCCTGCACACTGTTGTGCTGGGGCTATCTTATTTAGTGCAGTACCAGGAACTGGTCACAGGTTGGAGAATATAAATATTGAGCCCCACCTGCCACCTATGAGTGGTCAGAGTGTCTATGTTCTGTCCCAGGTGACCTCATGGGGACAACACTGCAAAACTTGGACCACCTGGTGCAGATGCCCCATGGCTGTGGAGAGCAGAACATGGTACTGTTTGCCCCTATTGTCTATGTGCTGCAGTACCTGGAGAAGACAAGGCAGCTGACTCCTGAGATTAAGGAGAGGGCAACAGGATTCTTGCGCAATGGCAAGTACAACAGATCCACCTTGCTCTTCTGCCTTCCTCTGTACTCAACTTAGGTCCCTAGTGCCTTACACCCCTTATTCCTTGAGTACTCCATGACTTTTAATGTTAACACCACTCCCTTTCCTTGACAAATGATCTCATTGAAAATACCAGTCTGAACACTGTCATCCTAACCTACTTCTCAGGGTACCAGATACAGCTGCAGTATCAACATCCTGATGGTTCTTTCAGTGAATTTGGTACCAGGGATGAGTACGGTAATACTTGGTAAGCCTTGGGTTCTCTCCTTTCTGTCCTTCTGCTGTCTGAGAGCTTTCTGCTTCCAGCATGGAATCCCTTTTTGTCCTATTGGACACAAAGTCTTCCGAATGTTTTTTTGTGCAACCTATCAATATCTTACTTCTTTTGAGATGAAGGATGACACTGAACTGATAAACTAAGAATAGCCCAACAGTAGGTGAGGAGGGAGGAGGGACCTGAAAGTTTCAAGCTCCCACTTTTGTTTTCTTCATTTACTGCTTATTTTCTTTCTTTCTTTTTTTTTTTTTTTTTTTTCTTATTCTTCCTTCTTGCTCATTCGCTCAATCTCTTTCTATTCCTCTTTTCCCTCTCTCATGCCTTTTTTCTGCTCTCTCCCCAATCAGGCTGACTGCGTTTGTGGTCAAATGCTTTTCCCAAGCCAAGCCATACATTTTTCTGGACAACAGGAGCATCCAAGCTGCTTTCAAATGGCTGGAGTTCCACCAGCTTCCGAATGGCTGCTTCAGAGATGTGGGCCAACTTTTCCACAGAGCCATGAAGGTAGGACCCAGAGAATTTTGAAAAAAAATTCAAAGCAGTTCTTACTGGTAATTGTTTTATTTCACTTTTCTGTTGTGTTCTGCTTTCTTGCATGGGAGAAAACCAGAGGTAGGTGTGATGTTTCCTGAATAGTTTCAGGTATTTGTGTATCACTTTTCCCATCTTTTGGATATTTATGCTTTTTGTAGGGAGGTATGGATGGGGAAGTTCTCTTGGCTGCCTACATCTCTGCTGCATACATGGAGAGAGGAGATACACCAGAGGTAAATACAAGAATTCTTTGCAATGCTTTTGCTTGAATTCTGGAGAGATTAGTGGAGTCATTGAAGCAGGAAATAGATTACCTTAGAGAGGTTTGTGAACAAAGTAATGGACCAGGAGATGATGAACTTACCACTTCTCAGGAAGAAGCCTCAACTACCCCTCAAGGAGGATTCTGTTGGCAGGGGAGAATATGAGGTTAGACTGCTACGGGGGAAGAGCCACTGTTACCACCTGTCTGAACTTCAGTAAGCCTTTGACAGTCTCCCAGAGTATATCCTTCTCTCCATATTGGAAAGATATGGATTTGATGAGTGGATGTCTGACGGATGAGGAACTGGTTACAAGATCATACCCAGAGAGTGGTGGTCAATGGCTCCTGCCTCTCTATTCTGCACTGGTGAGAGCTCACCTAGAGTACTGTGTACAGATGTGGAGTACAGAAGAGACATAGACCTGTTGGAGCACATTCAGAAGAGGGCAACAAAAATGATCCAAGGGATGAAACATCTCCTGCACAAGGACAGGCTGAGAGCTGGGGCTGTTCAACTTGAAGAAGAGAAGACTGCCTTTCAGTATCTAAAGGGGAGTTACACAAAATAAGGAGACAGACTCTTTAGCAGGGGATGATAGAACAAGTGGAAATGGTTTCAAACTAAAGAAGGGAAGAGTTAGACTGGAAATAAGGAAGAATTTTTTGCAGTAAGAATGGTGAGGCAGTGGAACAGTTTGCCCAGAGATGTAGTGGATATTCTGTCCTTGGAGACATTCAAGATGAGGTTGGGGCGGGCTCTGAGCTACTTGATCTAGCTGTGGATGTCCCTGTTCATTGCAGGAGAATTGGACTAGATGACCTTTTAGGGTCCCTTCAAACTCAAATGATTCTATGATTCTACCTGGAGCTACTGGTGCTCGTGTCTAGATACCATGCCTATTTCCCAGACTTGTGCTGCTCAGTCCTGCTCCCCTCAATAACTTCACAATCTCTTGCTACCCACTGCTCTGTTTCTGCTTAAAGCTAGGAATAAGGAATTACGGAGGAGAGAGAGGTAGGTGTGACTGCCACAGCTAAGTGAAAAAACATGACATTTGTAATGTGTTTCATCTTCCCAGAAACTGGAAATCTGGGAAAGGAGTGCTAGAGAGAACATGCTGTAAAGTAGGGCGGTTGGAATTGTACATCTAGTTAATAATAATAAGGGGGAAGTCTTGAGAGATCATAACTAATTACTAGGCAGTGGTACTGACAGTTAAAATATATAATCAAATTGATTATAGCATTGCTATAGACTTGGAGAAGCAAAGTTCTCTGGAAATAAGTGAAAGACAGCCGGAAATTAATTGTCTTCCTGACAAATGTCTCTCAGGCCACCTTTTTCATTTAAAGGCACTCAAGGATTGGTAGAGGTTGATTAGAGTACTTAGTCGTCTCCATCATTGGAGGTTTTGAAGACCTGACTGGATAAACCTCTGAACAACCTTGTCTCATCTCACAGCTAACCTTGCTTTGAATAGATGTTAGATTGCAGACCTTCCAATATTCCTCATAATTTGAATTATCTGTCATTTGGTAATTCCATGAAGTGTCTTTGGCTGACTTGCATAGAGGTGACTTTTCATGAAACTGGATCACTAGTATTTGAAATGTACTGTCAAATGTAGCAGAATGAAATACAAATATAAGGACCTTCATTCTGGTAGAAAACTGAAGAGGGGAAATCAGTAAGTGCTGTAGATATACAAATACTAAACAGGCAACCACTCCAAGTGTTTGACTAGATGGAATGGTGCACTGAATGCTGGAATGAATTCTGTGTCCTGCCAACAGTACAGTATTTCAAGGGAAGCTTTAAGTCCCACTGATGTAGAGAAACTGAAGAGCTGAATTGAACCCAGTAATCTTGCAAGCATTTGCAACTGTGTGCTGTTGCATTGTTGTTCAAAGTAAGATGTGGTGGTGCTATTCTAGTAGTAAGGGAATTCATTTCACTGAGAGAAATCCATGATCATCTGTGGGGGAAACCTCTGTCAGTCGCCTTGCACCGCGGGCTGGAGACGCTGCTTGGGGATGCTGAAGTGATACAAAGAGAAAGTGCAAACTCAAGTACAAGGATATATGGGTGAATATATGGATTGCTTTCTATGCTAGTGAATACTAATGCATTCTTCTGCTTGTGTAACTCAGCATTTGCACGCCTCATGTGTTTGCATGTGACCAATATCAATGTAACTCTTCTCTGTAGAGTACAGTGGTACGCAAGGCTCTGGGATGTATCATTCCTTCCCTTCCCAAAGCTGCCAGCACTTACACACAGGCCCTGCTGGCCTACACCTTCGCCCTGGCTAAGGACTCTCAACGCACACAAGAGCTTCTTGACATACTTGATCAAAGCGCAATCAGAGAAGGTATGGGAGCCTTAGTGCCAGACAAACATCAGAAAAAGGATAGGTGACCTTTCTGAGCCCCTTGGTTACATGCAACATGAAAAGACCGGTTACTTTCTACTCTTTTGGTCTTAATTTCTGTCCTTCATCAAAGATAGTTTTGTAGACAGACAGTCTGCTAGCCTAAGGTATGTTTTGGCCATATTGTGCTGTGGGTGCTAATTTCTTTCAAAGCTTTTGACCTTTTCTGGCACCCAGAGTGGAGGTTGTGCTCTGAAAGAAGTTGACTTTCTTAAGCAGGACTGCAAAGTGCTAAGCAAAGCAGATTGGCAAACTGCCTGACTTCTTGTTATTCCCTGACTGTCAGGACCAGCTAGTGGGTAGCTAGCTAGTATCAGTCAGCTAGTGTACCTGGCAAACAGGAAAATGGAAAAATCAAATGCTGATTATTGGCAAGTTACTTTTTTGCTATCACTTTTATAAATGAGTCTTCAATGTGTAATACATAGTATTGGGTATGGTCCTTGCACACAATCTCTGTGCCTTTTAGGCCTCAAGATTTCTTCCCTAGTATCCCTCAATGTCATCTAACTCCTTCCTTTTCCCAGGTGGGCAGATCCATTGGAGTCAGACCCCATCCAAGACACACAGCACTAGCCTTTGGTCACAGCCACTATCTGTGGATGTGGAGTTAACAGCTTATGTCCTTCTGGCCCTACTCTCCAAGCCAAATGTCACAGAGGCTGACTTCACCACAGCCTCTGGCATTGCGGTCTGGCTCACTAGACAACAAAATGCCTATGGAGGATTTGCCTCAACACAGGTAACTCAGGGGTGGGGAAAGTAACAGTGTCTGAGAAAGATCTCTGCAGAATCTAGTGTGAAAAAAAAACAGAGTGAACACTTTGAGGAGAAGAACCCTTGTATACAAAGGTTCTCAGGATGGTGAATTCAAATGTCTTTGGTCCTCAGAGCTGTGGAGCAAATGTGTACACCTATTTCTTCCTTTTCAGGATACAGTAGTTGCCCTGCAGGCCTTGGCTAAGTATGCAGCACTGACACACAACACAAAAGGAGTCGCAGAAGTGAGGGTGAGGTCCCAGAGAGGCTCTGGGAGGAAGTTCCAAGTTTCCTACCAGAATCGGCTTTTGGTGCAGGAGATGGCACTGACAGAAGTCCCAGGAAAGTTCTCAGTGCAAGCCCATGGCAGCTGTTGCGTCTTTGCCCGGGTAGGTTACCCACTTCCCATGGACCTTTCTGTGTCAGCCCTCTGCTCATCATCAAAATTAATAGTCTCAGTTGCAGCTCTATACAAGGAGATGAGCTTTAACAGTGATTTACTTCCAGCTTGTTGCCAATGCAGCAAACCTGTGACACTGAGACATAATGTGTCAAGAAGTGTTGCTTTTGTGACTCTTGGAGTATTGGAGGATGGAAATTTTGCATAGTGGTTCCCTGTTGTATGCTGAATGTTGTATGCTGAATACTGTATGCTCACTTGGTCTCAAGGGGAAGAGAGAGGACAAGTAGTCTCAGTTGGAAGGACCATGGAATTTTTCAATCCTGAATGACCTTTATTTCTGGTACTGGACTGAGTGTGCTCACTGCATCTATTTTATCCAGTTAGCATGGTCCATACCTTGAGGATTACTATAGTTACTGAAAAGGTATGACAGATGATATGAAACTTATTATCCATGTCTTACTCTGTCTTTTTGTCTCTCTCTGCAGACGGTGCTGAGATACAACATTCCCTCCCCGCAGGTTTCCAAATCCTTTGCCTTACAAGTGAAAACCAAGCCAGACAATTGCACCGAGAATGATGCATACTCTGTTACTCTCTATGTCAATGTCAGGTGACTTTGAAGACACAGGCTCATAGCCACACTTGGGGCTAGGTATGGCTGGAGAGCGGAGTGGTACTTGGCTGCAATGGAGGAACCCAACAGTTGCAGCAGAAGGGCCATATGGCAGATGGAAGGTGTGGGAAAGAAAGATAAGGTGTCTCTGAGGAAGGGGAAGTGGGGAAAAGTTCCAAAGTCTTGCCAGGGAGAGGAACGGAAGTAAACACCTCAGATTAGGGGTGCTCACAGCAGTGCAGCCACTGTCTACCCCATATGAGCTACTGCCTGGCCACAGTTCTAGCTGTGCTGCCTGGTTCAGGGTCCTGCATGCAGGGTAGTATGATGGAGGGAAGGGAGAACTGGAACTGGGTGAGACCCTTCATTTGATCTTCTCCCTCAGGTACACTGGAAAGAGAGCCATTTCCAATATGGTGATTGTGGAAGTGTCCCTACTCTCTGGATTTGTCCTTGCTGCAAGATCTGGGATATCTGTAAGAAGCCTGGAATCAGGATGATGATGTTGTGTCAGTTGGACCATCCACACACCCAATGGGAGGGGAGATTGCATAGGAATGTGTTGCTTGTCTCTATCTTGAGCAATTTCGCCATCTCTTCCCTTCTGTCACACGGAAACATGAATACTTACTATTGTCTTGATCCTTGAGGATGGTGATCCTTCTTGCTCAATTGTATCCTTGACAGCCACATAGCCTAGACTTATGTCCTTGGGTTTTGCAGGAGGTAAGGGACCCAGCAGAGAGATCAACCTGAAGGGGTAAAAGCCCCAAATAAATTCACAAGTATGTGAATAAGAATCTGCTTACACAGGCTTAGATAAACCCTACTGGGATTTCTCACACCTCCTTTTCCAAAAGGACCAACTAAATTGCCACACCTGCTCTCCTATTCTAGCCACATCATTGGTATCCTGTGAGAAGAACAGAGAAAACCCAAGCAGGTGTTGCCATCTACTTGGACAAGGTATGTGTGTACTACTAGAGAAGTTGCAGGAGTGGAGGACTCTGGAAGAGCTGTGTGGGGAATCCTGGCCTGGGCTAGCAGAGTAGAATTCATCTTGAAGTTTTGCATTTGATTCCACAGAGTTTTTTGCCTATCTTCAGAGTCAAATTTAGGTGAGGAATCAAAAGAGCAGCTCAAAAGTGAACTGTCATTTGCCTTTCTCCCTCAGCTGAGCCATATGTCTGAGACATATGTCCTGCATCTGGAAAGGGAAATCGGAGTGACCAACCTGAAGCCAGGACATGTCAGGGTCTATGACTACTACCATCCAGGTGAGTGTGGTATTATGGGCTGCCAGGGCTCTCTGGGTATTTATGCTTGGCTTTGTACAAAGATAAATTCTGTCTTTCCTGTCCTGTTGCAGAGGAGCAGGCCCTTACTGATTATAATGTTTTCTGCATCTGAGGTAGGTGTGTACTCCACAAAGATTTTTTACTGTTCCCTTCCTCAACCACTACACAGATCTAGTAGCCTCATTATGTTTCTTCTCTTGCTGCCTGAGAAGAGCCTTGCAAACCACTGATTCAGCATGTTCCCTTTATTTAGAACTTCATCTGGAATTTCCTGAGCCTCTGGGGATTTTATCATCTGTCTTCTGTTTTCTGGATTTTGTCATTGCTGTATTGCTCTGTAGGTGGGACATGAAATGATTAACACGTGCTCTTGCTATGACGGACTAGTCATGCATTTTAAGGATTCTCCAAAGGATATCTGGGCTGATAATAGTGCATGGGCCAGCTAAGTGACAGTGCTTGCAGTTTGCACTGTGACAGAAGAAAGTCCAAGCAGAATTCAAGGTATTGACACTATTTGGGTATGGAAGAGAATCATAGAATATTCCAAGTTGGAAGGGACCGTGACAGTCATCAAGTCCAACTCCTGACACTGCTGAACGTCCCACCTTTTTTTCTGGGAAAAGCTGAATTAAGACAAGGGCACTTAATTAAGCCAGAGAAACACTGTCCGTGAGAGTCCTTACTGAGGATCTGCTCTCCATAGCTGCTAGCATCCCAGAAATAATAACTTTGGTTATGCTATTTTCTCTCTGATATGATTCCTCTTTTTACTATCATTTCTCCAGGGACATAGCCTGCTTTCTTACTGTCCACTGTTTCAGCCCACAGGAGTTCTACTAGTGTGACATGCCCTAGGATGGAAATTACAGTTACTGGTATGCTGGGGCCTGCGTCACCTGGAAAGTCACATCTCAGTGGACTTTGATACTGGTGCTGAGGATGATCTCAAATTGGATTTCAGGATGAAACCCAGCCCATGCCATGATGCTCATCTTGACAGCCATTTTTGGGGGTGTTCTTTTGGGTGTCTGATTAATTCTGATTGCTTTAATCCAGGGATTTTCTTGCTTGTAAAAAGAAGGAAAATAAAATATAAATCATAAATCTGGGTACTGTGGTGTGTATTTGTATTTTATAACAGAGCATATATAAGCTTTACTTTGGAGGAGAGTGCATAAGCAAACTTATGCAGAGACAGTGTATATGAAATGTGTACTTGGCATTTATTTCTTCCAGCACTTGTTTGGGCCCCAGCAACATCATGCAGATACCAATATGGGTTGAGGACTCTAGCCCTCCTTCAAGACCGATCCCACTAAATATCGTGTACTACACACAGATATAGCTCAGTAGTAAGGTCTTGCTGATAAAAAAACCAAGAACTGCAGTTTGTGAAGTCTGTTCCTTATATTAGTATGTAAAGAGCACCACTGGCTACAGCTTTGGCTATTGTGGAGAGGAAAAGACTCAGCACTGCCAATGCCACAATGTTGTAATTATGTGTTTTATAGTATTTAGCAAAGCACAGGCAACGGATATGATAAAAGTCCTTGTAATATGGAATAGAGTCTTATTGGCAAAGCAACTACTGTAGTGGTCATACGTATGTGTATATTGTACCTACTCCTTACTAAGCGTAGGAGGTAGTTCATGATTGAATAGGAGGAGTTCACACCAAACAAACAAACACATCTAGAATGTAAAAATTGCAGGTAGTGACATTTTTTACTTGCTATCCTTTGTGATTTCTACACCCACTTTATTAAGAACTCTTCCACTTCCTTCAGAATGCTCTTTTTCAGACTTAAACTGTAAACTTAATCCTGTAGTGTCTGGCTCCTATGGAGCATTTAGAGGGAGGTGGCTGTGTTTTAGCAAGAAAAAAGTAAATACAAAGAAAAAAAGGAAAAAACTATTGACAAAAATACACTATTTTCTCTATGGCCTAGCCTTTACCTTCCTCGCTTAGAGCTGCAGATATCAAGCACTGCACTCATTTGTTTATCCTTCACAAAACTGGGAGGTTTAAGTGATTCATCTTGGAGACTTAGTGCATGCTTCCACCTCCCTTGTGATCAGCTCTACTGAATACCTCCACAGACACAAATCCAAGCCTTGTCCAAAGGAGAGTTACCAAGATGGTAGCGGGGCTGGAAGGCATATCCTGTGAGGAGAGGCTGAGGACACCTGAGGTGCCCAGTCTGGAGAAAGCTGAGAGATGACCTCACTGCTCTCTGCAGCATCTTGAGGAGGGGAAGCAGAGCGAGGTGCTCCTGGGAATGGACTACAAGCCAGGAAAGACACAGAGCTGCACGAGGGGAGGTCAGACTAGATATAAGGAAACAATTTAGAAGCAATCACTTCCTGGGTGCCTCGTGGCCAGGAGTAGTGATGGTATTGGTAATGGGAGATGGAGTCAGGGCTGAGTTGGACGAACTGTGCAGAATAAGACTGCGACTTTGTTTTTGCTGCTCCAGCATTTGTTTCATGCTACTTTCATTGTCTGTGAGTTAGATTGGGTTGTTTGTTCAGTATATGAGTTTCCAATCAGTAATAAGTCCAAAACTTCAAAAATATTTGAACTCCACTCACATAAAAGAGTAGGAGCCAGGACTCCTGGCTTTGACATAGTGAAGCTGTATGCTGTTGAAAGGGATCTGGCTGTACCCTGAAACAATTGTGGGTCTACTGTGAACTAACAAATGTCATCTGAGATTGTTCAGCAGGCACTGTCTGTACTTTTTAAGAACCATGGAAACAAATTAAGGGCAGTCCAGTGTCAAGAGTGATTCGCTTTCTTGCTCTGGTTCCTGTTGATTTGTTTATCCAGGTGCACTTTCACATTTTTTTTTCTCTACCATTGGCACCAGAATCACTTAGCTGAAAAAAGTTCTCAAAAGAAAATAAGTATATTAATAAACAACATAAGTTTTATTTCTGCCCACTTTGTGAAGAAAATCAACATCTTTTTTCCCCCTTTTAATGCACCAGTCTTTCCAAAATAAAAACAATATTCTTAGGACCTAAGTATTTAAGAGCTTAGTGTGACAACTGAGAACAAATCAGTGATGCATTTTGATATGAACATGAAGAAATTCCTTAATTTAGGAAGTGTTTCAAGAAGCAGAATTTATTTTGAATTGTGGTTTCATATTCAGGTAGAAGTTCAGTGCAAACAACAGATCAGCAGGTTTAAAATTGGCATGTGGAAGAAGTTCCCAAACTATACATAATATTGGAGCTGTTGGAGCAGGTCCAGAGGGGTGCCACAAAGTTGATCAGAGGACTGGAGCACCTCCACTACAAGGACAGGCTGAGAGAGTTGCAGCTTTTCAACCTTCAGAAGAGAAGGCTGCAGGGGGAACTTACAGTGGCTTCCCATTACCTGAGACCTGCCTGAGGATATGCAAACTTAAAAAGCTTGGGGACAGCATGACCAAAGGAGTACACCTTGAGCTCCAACTGAGGGCACATTGCCAAGGAGTCGAGCAACAATCTGTCTCATGGCAAAACAATGGAATAGAGGCTGCAGCAGGAACAAGGAGCAGGGTCAGAGCAGTGAACAGGAAACAGACTATTGCTTCGCAAAATTAAAAGCAAACTGCCCTGAGTGATGCTAGTGCATCCACGGGGGAGTAGGAAAGCAGAGAGTTTGGATGCCAGAAAGACTTGGATTGGCTGGGGAACACTCAGAATGGTACAACCCTGCGCCTGGAACACTATAAACACAGGAATGAGGCGCAAGGAATGAAACTTTGGGGCTTCTGTCTGCTTCCCGGGAGAAACGGCAACAGCAGCAGGTGGAGTCCTTGGAAGGAGAGAAGCTGCACATCATCTTCTCTCCTGACCTGCCCTCCACACAGATCTACCTCCCTGGAAGTCTCCCAAGAAAATGTGGATTCCCTTCCTCCTCAGCTGCCTGGGCTACACCTTGGGGATAGTGGCACAACCGTAAGTGCCATTTCAAGATCTAGAGATTGATAGTTCAGATACTGAGGGAGGGGCCAGGATAGCAGGGAAAGAGCATGGGACACTATGAGGCAACTCCTAGGAGAGACAGTTACAGGGTGGTATGCAGCGTGCCATAAGCCCTGTTATGAACAGAATGCTCCTGAAAGTGACAGCCTTTCTTTTGGATATTGCTGCAAGAACTGAAAGTGTAAGGAGTGTTAGTGGGAACAAGAAGAGCAATAACTTCTGTCTGAAGAAAACCGAAGGGAAAGGAAGGGAAAGCATAAAAAGTAACACAAAGATCTAGAATTGCAGGGCTTGGGATAATTATGCAGGAACCAGACTGCTGCCAAAGTAACTGAGGAACCTTCTTGAAGCAAGGAAGGTGGATCCTTTCCTATTGAGGGTCTGGAGTATAGCTGTAGAGGATCTTGCACTTCTGATGTAAGGTCAAAACAGACCCAGAGTCATACAGTGCTTTGAGATCAGAATTAGACAGCTGCAGCCTTCTGAATAAACACAGCAGGTTTGGTTTTGGATCACAATCTGAACTTTGCAGTTTGTTCCATCTCTCAGTCCCATAGCACTGTTCCCTTTTCCATGTGTACTGAGAACCCCTAAAAAGAGTTCCCTTTGCAGAGGTAGAGATAGACTCAACTGTATTTGTTTCCTTGTGTTACTGTAGCATACTCCAAAATTCCATACACACCTCTGTAACACGAAGTCATCTAAGAAATTCCTCATGTATTTACCCGAAATGTACTGTAGCTGTTCCATCACTTCTATGAGTGTTTTGTATTCTCACTTCTAATCATTTCTCCCTCTCCCTCCAGCAGAACAGCTGCTCCAAGAAAAGAGGTAAACCCTGCTGCTTCCTCAGGTCATGGTTTATTAATATTGAGACAGAGTGAGACTAGCTAGATATCTTATTTTCCCATTGCAGGATGTACCTGATCATCCTTCCAGCTGAACTGTCCTTCCCCTCTTCCCAGAGAGTGTGCTTGGACCTCCGTGGTGTGGAGAAGAGTATTCATGTGGTCTTAACACTTGTACATGGATCTGGCAACCTCAGCCTCTACAGCAAGGTTGTACGGAACAATTGGATCTTTGAGTGCTCCAGATTTCAGGTAAGGACTGTTCTTAGCAGGGGCTTGTAGCTGACACCTCCCAGAGTTCTGTTATGGCTCATGACTATTTTTGCCAGAGAAATGAAGAAAGAGGACGATGGGAAGAGAGAGGGCATGGGAAGGAGTTAAAGAAAAATTAGGTGGAGTGTAAGTGGAAGCTTAGTGTTTTTCCTTCTTGCCACTGCATGATATTTTTCTTGTTGGATAACTCACAATCCTTCTTGGTTCATCAGTTCATCAAGAGGAGGGCTGCCTGAATATTCACCAAAGGTCCAAATCAGACAGAGGAGCATAGAAACAATCAAGTGACAGCTGTGTGTCTCATTCTCCCCACTGAGAAAGAAGCACTGTCACAGGGTGACATCTGTGAGCTGTGATACAGTAAGAACCAGACATTTTGTCTCAGATAGTGTCCCACCACACCTCTTGAAGCACTATAAAATATGCTTGAGGACTAGGAAGAGCGTAGAAGCATGTCTACACAGGCTCAGCACAAGGCTTTTTGCACTGCCAAACTCATGAGCCTTATTTTCTTTGTGTGAACTAATGGAACATGCTGTGCTTGCCTCCAGAGTAGGGTGGAGAGGAGGATGGCATCAAAGTTCAGGGGATGGAAGAAGAGCACCTACTATGATGCCATCTTGTTCTCCTTGACTGTTCCCTCCTAACTTGGTCACTTCCCTTTCCTAGGTCCCCAAGCCTGCAGGTAGTGAGGAGGTGGGCACCGTCCAGCTGCGCATCTCCAATGAACAGTACTTCAGTGCAAGGGAAGAAAAGCAAGTCCTGATCCGCAAGGCTGGCACTGGCACCTTCATCCAGATGGAAAAACCTGTCTATAATCCAGGACAGACAGGTGAGCACTCTGCATGATGCACCCTGACAGGTTCCATTGATCTGTCTGGACTTCGTTCCTCTTTTTCCCTGAGGTGCATGTTCAATGCTTTGTGCAATGTAAACTTTGTGGGGACAAAGGAGCAAGATGCCTGCTGTTGAGGCTGCTACTGCCTGCTGGGGCGATGCACTAGTGCACTGTGTTTTAGGGAAGGGGCTTCCCAAAAAGAACAGAGCTGGTTTGGGTGAGTGAACAGTCATAAATATTGCTTTTCCCAAATCATGGGGTTCCAGTGAGGGCCTGGCAGGACTGATCTGCACACATCTGCACATCATGCACACAAAGAATTAGATGAGGAGCTCAGGGTACAGCTTTTGCAAAAGACTCTAACTTGTTAGAGTTGTTGTTAGAGACCAGCTGCTGGAAATGCACCTTGCACATACTCTTCTTTGTCCTGGCATTACCCTGTCCATGTTTCCAGGCTGGAGACAAAGCAAGACTTCTACATCTCCTCATCAGGCTGTGACTCCAAGCACTTATTTGCACTGTGGTTGAGTGGAGCCAGAGGGTGAGAGAGAGTGCCAGAAAGCGCAGCAGGAGCAGGACAGTATATGAAGGGGAGAGACAGCCTGGATGAGCAAGTGCTAAGAGGAGATTGTTGGCAGGCCTGGGGGTGCCAGCAAGCTGTGATTTTGGAGAGATACGTGTGCAATGTAAGTGTCTGCCCGTATGTCCCATGTGTCTGCAACATGCTCTTTTCCCTTTTTCCCCTCAGTGAAATTTCGGATAGTGACACTGACTGAAGACTTTGTTCCTGTTAACAACAAGGTAAAGCCTAAGTGCATGCCTGGAAGCCTATAGACTTCCTCTGCCAAGTCTGTTGCCTCTGCCAAACCCACAGTGTGATTGCTGGTTGGTCTGCGTGTCTGCAGTACCCAACAAAGCAGACAAGGACCTGTTAAAAAGCATTGCAAAGTACAGTCTCATGGCTGAGTTGGTAGTCTCAGCTACTGTCTGGTGTGAGCTCTAGCATGGCTGCTGATATTTGAGAAGCATACCAGCATGCTCTGCTAGTTGAGTTAGTGAAGCGCAGCAGAGAAAATTCATGCATTTGTCCCATGACAGAAAAGCATCGGATTTTTGGGGAGGAAATGCAGGCTGCTGGTTGTAAGCATAATTAACAGACAATGTTATGCCTAGGCTCAGCCAGAGCCAGACTTCCTCTCCTGCAGCTTTGTGGAGCGTGTTATACCTACAGGCAGCAGGAGGATTTATAGCAAGACAGGGTCCATTTGCAAAATTTTAAGAAATACTGATATGGGGAAGGATGTATATGAACTGATTATTAAAAAGAGAAAAGAGAGAAGAGTGTATAACCAAATTTTACTGACTTGCTTCTGGCAGCAGCACATTCTCCCTAAATCAAGGGAGTGAGAAGTTGCCAAAGACTTGAATAGGTGCTAGCCAGGAAACTGCAAGACTAGCAGCTTCCTACAGTAAGCAATTATACCTTCTGCCAGAAGCTATAAATATTTCATGTTAGTCTGTCCTGAAGCAATTTAAGGAGAGCCAACAAGAATTCATGCCATGACAGATAAATACTGAGGGACATAAATGAGCAGAGTTAAATCAAATCTCTGGTCTGAAATAAAAAGAGAGATTCTTATGTCTTCTTTGGTGCTGACTTCATTTTTCCTTTTTTTGTTTCTTTGTTCATTACTGATGAGAGCCTAGGATCATGCACTCACTTTCTGCCTCAGAAATAGAAGGCATCTATTTTAGATAATAAACAATACCTTTACTTCTATGTCTGCATTGGTTCATGAAGATGCTTGGTCATAAATGCTTGTTGCCTATGAATATGAGAAAATGACCACTGTAACTATTAATAATAATGTGATGAAAATGCGAGAAGAGGTCATGTTTAACCAAGATTATTATGAGGCTTGAGCGCACAGCAGCATTAAAGCCATAATATCTCATTTGTAAATTAGATGGATTGGTGATAACACAGGTGCTGTTGACTCATGTCTTATTTTAGCACTGACATTATATTCAACTACTATGTAAATAGTTAACCTGCATTTTTTTTTCTTCCTGAGAAAACAAAGCTGCCTAT
This sequence comes from Tetrao urogallus, assembly GCF_951394365.1. Classification (NCBI taxonomy): domain Eukaryota; kingdom Metazoa; phylum Chordata; class Aves; order Galliformes; family Phasianidae; genus Tetrao; species Tetrao urogallus. The sequence goes on along the minus strand of NC_136813.1, from coordinate 118,371,206 downwards.
CATAACTTGCATGAAAGCTTAGAATGATGAATAACCTGAATCAAACATGGCCTTCTCTTCACAGACAGGTTTCTTTTTCCAGTCCACTTATGTTCCATTCTCCCTTCTGTCTGCTTCTTGGCTGATAGCTGTGGTATAAGAACAGAGTTAATGTTAATAGACATAGAATGCCTTTCTTTGTGCCTGCCTACTACTGCCAGCTAGAGTTAGCAGCAGAACATATCTCCAAGCCTTAACTGCTAGGCCAGGGGCTTTAGAGGGAAACGTGGAGTTTATTCTTTTATAGACAATACAGTTTTCTATTTGTGAGAAACTGTATTACAAAATGGATGCCTTTTAATACTCATGAACTTAGAGTAATCGTATTGGTAAGTCTCTTTACTTTTCTCCTTTCTTTATAGTAAATTACAGCTTCCAGGGTCACAGAATTAAACTTGAATACATCTATCAAAGTGCATCTTAAAAATTCAGGAATAAGAAAGGAAAACTCAATAGCACAGCGTTTCCTGTTACATTTTATCCTTATTTCAAAACCTTGTAGGATCAAGCTGCTTGTATGCAGTGTTTGGGAATGGCAGTGTTGAAGTAGTACATAGGCTAAGTGAATAGGTCTAAACGCAGGTTTTTACATCACACCGGCTTCTGATACTGATGTCTGTTTGCTTTGCAGTACTCCAAGGTGGAAGTCCAGGTGGGTATGTCAGACTCCCCAAATGTTACGAAGAAGGAGGGTACTTCAAGATGGGTATCTAGGCCATTATTTTAATATGTAAGACAGAGCACATATGTATCCTGTCCACTTACCTTGTAGCAAGAATTGAGGAGCTAAATCATTCAGCCTACATTCCTTTCTGCATTCAGAACTCTGGATAGACTTTAGCTAACTCTTAATGCTTATCTTTACATAAGACTATAAAGTCTAGTTGTCAAGACCTTTTATACTTTCTTTTTCAAAGGCAGTACAGAGCAGGTAACCCTTGGTGCGTTGGGCTCATCGCTGTTGGAGTTCTGGTGTTTGGGTTGCTTCTGTACCTTTTGTAGAAAACTAGCATAGCCTGTGAAAGACTCTTAAATCTTTCAAACTTTGAATCCAGCGGGCTTTGGGTACAGAAAGACATTAGTGACTACCTCATTTCATTTCCTCCAATTGCAGGACCCACATCAAAATCGCATTGGCCAATGGCTGGATGTGAGACCAAAACAGGGCATGGCAGATCTTTCTTTCCCGTTAGCTTCTGAAGTCTTTGTGGGGACTTACACAATCAATGTAGCGAACCCAAAAGTGTCCGGTACTTTTCAGGTGGAAAAACACGGTAAGATGCAGTACAGAGAACAAGGAACTGTATGGAAAAAATGCTTATTTCTGTCTGTATAACACTATTACGGACAAACACTGTAAACTAAGATTTACTATCTAAGATTCAACAGAAATCTATAGAATAATTCACCAGTGGACAATATCAGAAATGCCAACAAAGGATGTTGTACTGCAGATTCCTGAAGAGGATATATAGTAACAAGTAGGATAGCACAGAGTGAAAGTACACCTAAAACCTCTGTGAACCTCTGTGACTCTTAATATATTATGAGGAGAAAAAAAAAAAAAAAAAAAAAAGGGGATTCTTCCTTTAGATTCCCTGTTTTTAGTTAATCCTTGCTTTCCTCTCCTAAACATGTTCCTCCATGGGACTGCAGTCTTATGATAATACACTCTTCCCCTTAATGATCTCACGTCTAGGTAGACTGCTGCCTTTGATGAAGTAACTCTGTTTTTTTGTTCCAGTGTTGAAAAAGTTTGATGTTTTCTTCAAAGGACCAGCTCGGATTTATGCTTCAGATAAAACTTTCCTTCTGAGTGTGTGTGGCAGGTGAGGAGGCAATTCTGGAGAAAGGAAATCATGACTGTTCCCTCTCTTGAATCCAAGAAAGAGAAGTGGCTGAGGAAGAGCCAAACACAAACTTTTTTTTTTTTTTTTTTTTTTTTTTTTTTTTTTTTTAAGAAATCATGATTAGTGCAAGAGTCAAACTGTAGAGTTCTTATTTGGGAAATATGTTCATGACCCACACCTGGGAGAGACCATCCAGCTATAGTCAGACTTGTTATAGTCAAGAGATAGCCTGTACTGAAAGCTGCATGTGTCTGACCATGAAAGATATGATGTGGGGAAACATGCATATTTGATATGGAACCGATCTGTTGAGCTACAGGATCAGGAGCTGATGTTTCTTTAGAATATAGTATTAAGTTTAGCAGCATGAAATATTTCCTCCTTCGGAGCAATGCGTAGATTTTTCTCATTCTGCAATCATTAGCAAAAACTGAACATATGGGAATGTAAAGCAGAGGGCTTCCACCTCAGAAGATATAAGCATGAAGGAAGAAAGAATGTTCTAGAAAACACTTCTTGGACAGACAAAAGTGGTGATCTGAGCCATATTAGGGGCTGGGTTGTCTTTTTGTTAATGGACTGGCATAATTTCTTATTGATTGGGACATTTATCATAAGAGCATATGAAGCACTAGTGGAAAACAGTACAGTGCTCTGCATCCTCAGGGTGGTTTTTGAACGTTCTCCTGTCACTGGTACAGTCAGGAAACACTACTGTAAAAAGATGAGAATATGGACAAGGAAAGGAAGGGAAACAGGACAAGCAGCAGAAAAGTCCACACTGATGAGGTCTAGGTTCTGCGGTGACTGAGCAACAAAAATGACAGCAGGTCTGATAATGAAAACAAGAGTTGAGATTATGAAATAAGCCCATAGTGAGGAGAAAAGTCTGAGGTCAATCTTGCAAGTCAGGTCAATGAGTCAGGCTAAGGAACAGTGAGGTGTATGGCCTGGTATAGGCATGCCTACAGTGTAGCTCACAGTCTGGAGCTTAAATACAGGTCCCAGATAGACGGGTGCCAGTGAAGCTTCTAACAGCTTTTACTATAAGATCACAAAGCTTCAGCATATCAGAGCTGGCTTTCAACCAAAGCCCTGGAAAAGAAGGAAAGAGATTGCAAGGAAAGCTTACTGGTACATGGAAGGCTCTGGCAGATACTGCTGCAGAAAGTCTTCCACATCTGCAACTAAACAGACCTGTTAACAGACACGTAGAAAGTCAGTTTGCTGAACAAACAATAGATTTTCAAGCCACTGAGCATGAGTTTTACATTTGTTTTACCAACTATCCCACCACCTCTTGATTTACAGCGATGTAGTACTCAGCGTGACAGTGAAAAATGCTTCTGGTGGATGTGCTGGATAGGATGCGTGCACTAGGGTGGGGAGAGGAAGGGGTAGAGACACTCAAACTGCCTTTATAAGGCCAACACCAGGAAGGAACATTCTGTGAAATTCTACTACTATCTGCAGCAATAGACAGATCAATACAATGGGAAAGGTATTACAACAAAGGTATGATGACAGGAGAACCAGCACAACAGAAAAGTGCTACAAAGGAAAAGAAGATAACTCATCCATACCAGAAGAGTCTACATTTGCAGGAGAAAGCTTCACCAAAGAGAAATTTCCATAAAGAGATCTTTCCCCAGAGGGGGCCACTGCTTAAACAAGGTCTAAAAGAGGTGCAGCCAGGCTCCACCCCTTCCACTCACACAGTTGAATTGCCTTCACCTGTGCTCTCAGAGCTGACTCAGTCCTTTTCCCAGGTGCTCAATCAGTGTTTCAGGCCGTGACTCAACAGTTCCCATACACTCTCACACCATCTTGTTGATGTTTATGGGGAAATAAGCTTCTGCTTCTTGTATATCTGATCTGTATCTACTGGGTGCTGTGTGGACACATCAGCTTAGATCAGCTCTTTGATTCTGCCTGCAATTCCAGGACACTAAGCACCCAGAAGTGGGAGAGCATTGGAAAGTGTAGTCGCTCTCCTGCCTAGGCTCTGTTTCTGACCATGTTATACTTCCCAGCTATACATACTGCTGTATTTTCACTTGTTCTTGTTTGCTTGCAAACTACATTAAGACCTACGTCAGGATGTCCACGTGGGTGGAATAATATGCTCAGCAAACCATACAGCAGTTCTCTGCATGGCAGCTCATGTGGTGTTCTCCCTGCAGGTACAGTTATGGGAAAGCGGTGAAAGGAACTGTGTGGGTGACTTTGTGCCAGAAAGCAAAGGGGTGTCCTCAAGATGTCAGCAAAGATATCTGTAGAGAATACAGCGGTCTGGTGAGTACGATCCTGGAAGATATATGGGTACTGGAGGACTACCACATAGGACCATGTGTCAAGGGCTGTGAGAACAGAATGAACTGCTACTTAAGGGAGGTTTGCCAACCTCTATAATGTATCTGTAGGCTAATAAGTAATCATTTTTATTCAATTAATGCAATTATTGTTACCCAGGCCAACAGACAGGCTTTTATTGCTAGAAATTCTTTGTTATTTTTGTTATAGGCATAGGGAACAGAAAAGAGAAATTTCACAAGACAAAACTTGAAGAAAAGAAAAAGAAAATTTGTTCTTTTTTGTAAAGAAGTATAACTAGCCAGGAATAGACACAGTGTAAGAAACATCAATTAATAGAACTTTTTCAGATACAAGAATAGAACATTATGGTGCGCCCTCCCTGGAGCTGCACAAAAATGCCTATGCACAGGTGTAGACAAGGTTATTTCAATAGCCAGTTCACACAGACACTTCTTTTTACCTTTTTTTTTAATTTATTTTTTAATATTCTTTCATTTTTTTGCATCCCTAAAAAAATATGTTATAGTTGGATCCTTCCCTTTTGCATAAATGATTAGTACTTTTTATGCTTTATGATTTGTCATTATGATATATTATGGTAGTTGTAACCTTCCAGGTTTGAGAACAATTACTTTTATTCTGCAGATTCATTTTATTTCTTCAGTTCTCTCAGTCAGGTCTCTTAAAATGCTTGTATACTTACTTTGTGATCCAGTTAGTGCAGCCTTGAGTTTCCTACTAAAGCTGGAAAGTTACCAACATTGTAACTTTAATGTAGCTGTGATAAGTGATCTGTTTATATTTCTACAATATGAATTACACATATTCATGCATATAACATTAAGATACTAAATTAAAAATGGGATCAGTGTATATGAGTCCACATTCTTACTTATTGCGATCAACAATTATGGCAGAATGTCTAATGTTGTGTACTTTTAATTCCATCCCTTCTTCCCAGCCTCCAATTATATCTACCTTTTCCCATTGCAGACAGCAAGAAAGGGTTGCTTCACATCTTCAGTAAGCACAACAGTATTTAATCTGTCTCCCAGTGTGGAAGACAGCAAAATTTATGCAGAAGCTTCTCTCCTGGAGGAAGGCACAGGTACCTGTACCCAGAAGCTTACAATCGTCTGAAGCAGAGATTGTACAAGGATGAGAGGGTCCTTTCCTGGAGATTAAGCATCAGAGGAGGCATTCCTCTTCCTGTACTGTGATGTGTTGGGGCCACTAGAAGACTCAAAAGGTGCACATGCTTGAGGTGTGGTGAGCAGGTGAGGTGTGGCTGAGCATGTGATCCTTCACAGCTTTGGAACACCCACACAAAACTGCCGCAGGAACAGCCTGCACACCTTGAAATGTGCTAATTTAGGAAGGAAGCCTGAGGCATTCCGATCGGCAGTCCTGGGAGTAACAAAGTAAGATTAAACTAGGTGGTCATTTCCGATACTGATCTTGCTTCTCTACCTTCCAACAGGAGTCCAAATCAACACGTCCAGCCAAATTGTCATTTCCAGGACAGCTGCAAATGTTGTGTTTGAGACACCAAATGCTTACTATATCCCTGGAGTACCCTTCAAGGGGAAGGTGACTTTTCCCTTGCTTCTTCCCTTCCCGTTATTTACAATTGAATTTAGTGTCAGCAAATTTTCCTGACCCAGACCATTTTCTGTTCCTTAGAGTAGCTTATCTTATAGTGTGTCATGTTACTTGATGGTGCAGTATAGCTCCAGTTTCTGCATTTCAGATTCTCTCATGTGATTACATCTGTGGCTTCTGCTAGGATTAGTGAATGATTTTTGCAAGTATTTCTCAGCTGTTGGCTAGGGCCTGAATTCCTCATGCTCTAGTCACATGCTCTTTTTGGAGAAGATAATTTTAAATCACCCTCAACTTATCTTCAAAGATAAGGGGGTTTTACAGATTTCCTATCTTGGAGTCAGATTGAAGCCAATGCCACCAAAACAGGAAGGCATGTGTGGAAAGGAAAGTTTGGGGTATGACACTGAAACACACATCTGAACTTGGCTTTTCTGTCTTCCCTATTCTCACCAGATTAAGCTTCAGGACCACTACGGAAATAGTATGAAAAACAGAAAAGTTAATCTCATTATAAAGTTCATGAGGCATCAGCTTATTAAAACTTACATCACAGACAGCAGTGGAAGAGCATCATTCAACCTGGACACAACTGCCTGGAACACCTCCTCAGTCTCCTTGGAGGTAAATTCCACCTCTGCATACAGGAAAATGATAAACCTTGTGCTTAGTGCTTCCACTCCTGCCCTGCAGTCCCCTGCCAGTTCAATCCTGTGCTCCCCACACAGCTCTGCCAGTACAGAGCTATAAGAAAACAATGATAAGACTTTTCCAAACTGAATGAAGGGCATCTTAACAGAGCTTTGAAGTATGTGTCCTGTGTACTGATTTCTGTACATCTCTGTTTCCATCCCAGGGAAGATTCACACTGGAGAATGTCACTCAAAAACCTTGGAAAACTAGTATCGATTATATAAATGCCTACCATCACCTGCAGCCCTTCCATGTCACAACCAAGAGCTTCCTGAAAATACACCCACTCACAGGGAAACTGCCCTGTGGGCTGAAGCAGAGTGTCCAGGTGACCTTCACACTCAGTAGGGCTGATGTGGGAGAAGACACCAACCGCGTTGATTTTGCATATTACGTGAGTAAGGTAGACAAGAAACTAGATGGGGGAAGATAGCGCCTATGAGACCAGACCATAGTGAAGTATTATGTGTGTAATTTAGATCATCCCTAAAGTGATGACAATATGGGCTTGTTCATGGGGGAACTCTACACACATGCAGAGCTCAGACATCCCTCCTGCATGGATGGGAGGAGACCTTTGCAATTCACTGTACCCTTATCTTCAGCCCATTTTGCAATGGGAGGTGGAAATGATTTAAGCAGAATCTGTTCTCATACTCTTCTCTCTTTGGAAACTGAATGGAAGGATCACTTTTCACATTGGTTATCAAGCAGCTGCTCAGTGGAAATGGCTTCTAGTTTGGAAACATGCCTGCTAGAGGGGAAATACTTTAGCTCTCACTCTCTTTTATTCAGTGAATCCACTACCTGGACAGATCACACCAGAATCTCATCTATAAAAGCTTCTTTTTCTCTCCCATTGTGGTACCTGTAAATCTGCCAAGCCTGAAATATGAAGATGAGTTGGACCAACAGTTCATTCCTGTGGTTGTTTAACAGTGCAAAATGCACACAGATTGAGCTTAAGTTTGCTCTGGTTTCAAACAGCAATCTCCTTATTCAGTGTTTTCACCCTTCAGGTCACTGGAAAGGCTGGCATTGTCAACAGAGGTTGGAGAAGTGTTCAGGTTGGAAAGCTGAACAGTAAGTCTGCAGTGGCCTGGCTGACCTACAGGAAACAGTTTGGCCTGTTGGGTTTCTAGGTCAGATGGTGAAAGGTGCTGGAGTTTCTCTTGAACTGCCTGAAACTACAGCTCCTGGGCTGTCAGAAAATAGGACAGAGGGAGATGGAGGAAGTAATTGTACCATCTGGGAGAGGAGAAACAGCAGAAAAAGAATTAATGAAGGGAGGAGAGACTGGGAAAAACTGTGAAGAGATGGAGTTCATGGGGTTAGAAAGTGGAGGGAGAGGGCAAACAGAGCAACACTTTGGTTTTATTTCCTCAGTGCTGAAAGGCTCTTTCTCTATCCTGCTGACCTTCACTGCTGACTTCACCCCTTCACCTTGCTTAGTGGTGTATACTATCTTCCCTAATGGAGGAGTGACAGCTGATAGCATCCGTTTTGATGTTGCCTTGTGCTTTCAAAACCAGGTGAGACTCACACCTAAAGCTGAGGGAGAGCTGTGCCACGTATCCGTCAGCCTCCTCATCCTTCTTTCTCTCTTTTTCATGCTTCTTTTTGTGGTGTGTTGCTCAAGGTCAAGGTAGATTTCCCGACTAAAGAAAGCCACACAGGGTCAATAGTGCAGCTCCAACTTGAGGCAGCCCCTGGCTCCATGTGTGCAGTACAGGCAGTGGATGAAAACGTGCTCCTCATGAGACCGGAGAATGAGCTGACAAGCCAAAAGGTGAGTGCAACTAGCCAAAAAATAAAAGCAGGAGTGATGTGTGAGCTAAGAGAGATAGGCAGGGACTGTGGCAAAGGGAACTGGAGGCTAATGGATGAGGGGGTCTTTGTGTAGAGAAGTTAGAGTAGGAAGCAGGATCTGCCTTGACAGATGGCAGGATGTGTGCTGGGGAGGAGGATGGAGTGAAGCATCTGGAGCTATCTGCTCATTGCCTGATTCTTCCCTGCCTGCGAGTTTCTCTAGGTATATGGCTTGTTCCCTGCTATCTACAGACATGGATACCCTGCCCAAGTTGAAGAGCATTCAGATCACTGTTTTCAGCCCCAGTTCATGTCATCTTGGCGCCAAGGAAAACCACAGCATCCCTTTCAGCCTGATATTTTCAACCTCTTCTGGGTAATCAACTGTATATTTTCCCAAGGCTACCAAAACTATGTACATCTGATATATTATTCTTCCCAAGAAATCTGATAAAACCTTGCCTTCTCCAAGCAACTGTTGCATTCTGTCCTGACATAGCTGTGCTTTCTCAAGAGATGTGAGATACCATTATTAGTTTGAGCATCTTTATTCCCCCTTACTGATGCAAAAAGAAAGTTGATAAGGTCCTGATCTGGCAGAAACCAGATTTATGGATTTAGGAATGAGGTCATGGGCATGTGTAATGTTTGTTTGCATTAATAGAGAAGAGACAGACAAGGAATGGTCCCAACCAACAGATTGTTTACATGACCAAGTCATTAGCCTTCTCTCTAATAGTGTTTTGGACTCTTCCGAGGTAAATCTTCTGCTTTCTTCAAGGTAGGTGTCCTCTAGAGATTACAAATAGAAATTAGAGATTACAAATAGAAATGACTAAACTTAAGCTGTGTGAATACAAGACTAGCAGTGCCATTTGGCCTTGGACATGGGGATCAGATCCTGTTCTCTTTTATTTAGCCACATCCTAGCAGGCTCTTTTACAGCACAGGAGTTATTCCTGTGTTTGTGGATATGCACATTGTCACAGCTTTAGAGGAAGAATGAGGGAGGAAGCTTTTCATCACAGTCTGTGTTTCAGGTGGCAGATTTAATTCCAGTTATTCCCTCTGGTGCACATGAGGGGAAGGGAAATGGCACTGGCAATGGAAATGTGTTAAGAGGAGCAAGGTAACTGTCTGTCCCACAGAACAGAGGAGGTACTTGTTTAGTAAAAGAAGGGACTGGGGCAGCTGAACCTTACTTCCTCAGCATGGTGTCTGTTTGGGCAAGTGCTACTTCTAGCTGCCTGGGCAACTGGCTTTCCTAGCTGTGATGATTTTCAGATTCATTTTGAGGAGCAGTGCTGCTCTTCCCCACTCACACCTGCTTTTCTATTTCCCTTGCCCTCCTTCTTTTTCCGACAGGACATGGGTCTGAAAGTCTTCTCAAACCTTGCAATCAAGAAGCCAACTCAGTGCACTCAGCAGGCGGAGAGGAAGCCAACCATGGGTGAGCTGTACTTTCTGCCTACCCTTGTGCTGGGGTCTGAGGTCACATAGGTACACAAGCCGTCTGATCACTGGAGTTTACCAGTGGTGAGGAGTATGAATGATGCTGTCACAGCCTCACTGCCAGGCCTATCAACCCTCAGTAGGAATGCCTAAGTCACTATAAAAACAAACAAACAAGCAAAAAAACCCTTTGAAATATGTCACTATCTAGTGTCTCTGACGTTAAAGGATGGTTCTCTGACGTTAAAGGATGGTGCTCCATTTTCTGATACAGACAAGCCTGAGCACAGACCAAGATCTGGAAGTGTTTCCTAGTGATTATACTAGGCTGTGCTGTGGCCTGACTTGACCCCAGCCATGGCTATGAGGGCTGTTGTTTCCTCCTTCTGTCTCTCAATTTGCACAAAATAATATTCCCAAACTAACTCATCTGCCTGCTGATATTTAAACTACAGTTGTTTGCAAAGGGCTGTGAGTTTTCTGCAAACAAACAAACAGGAATAGTGTTGTGCACAGAATTAAACACACTCACCTTTCTAAGAGCACAAGAGCTCTCTGTCCCCCAGAGTAAGAAATAAAGCAGATGAGACAGGAAACCAGCATTATTGAACAAGGACCTGCTGGTCTTGTTCAGGGCAAAAAAAGGAAAAGTATAAGCAGTGGAAGCAAGGAGGGGTGGCCTGGGAAGAATATAGGGATGATGTCCAGATATGCAGGGATATGATCAGGAAAGCCAACGCACAGACAGACATGGTAAGGGATGTGAAAAATGATAAGAGGAGATTCTACACTGGGAAGAAGAGACAGACAAAGGAGAGTGTACCCTCTCTGATAAACAAAAAGGGAAAGCTGGCCTCCTCAAATATGCAGAGGACTGAAGTTCTTAATGAGTTCTTTGCCTCAGTCTTCATTGCATGGCAGGCTTCCTATGCCTCTTGTGTGAACTTCCTCTGCCTGAACTTCCAGGCAGGAGTGAAGAGAGCAAAATTCCTCCCACTATAAGACTGGAGCAAATCTGAGACTACCTCATAAGGCTGAATGTGTATAAATCTATGGGGCCAGATGACATGCATCCCAGAGTTCTAAAGGAACCGACTGATGTGGTTGTCAAGCCACTGTCCATCATATTTTAGAATTCATGACTGTCAGGTGAAGTCCCCAGTGGCTGGAAGAAGGGAACATTGCTCCCATATTGAAGAAAGGGGAAAAAAAGAAGACTCGGGGAACTGCAGGCCAGTGATCCTCACCTCTGTGCCTGAGAATATCATGGAGCAGATCCTCCTGGAAGACACGTTAAGGCATGTGTGAGTTGAGAAAGTGATCCAAGACTGATAGGATGGAATCACCAAGGGCAGATCAGACTAGGCAAGAACAATCCAGTGGCCTTCTATGGTGGAGTGATGGCAGCAGTGGACAAAGAAAGGTTGCAACTGATGTCATCTACCTGGACTTGTTTGCAGACTTTGGTCAGGTCCCATACCACATCCTTATCTCTCAATTGGAGATATAAGTATTTGAAAGCTAGACTATTAGGTGTAAAAATAATTGGTTGGATGTTCACAGTCAGAGGGTTACAGTCAATGGCTCTATGTCCAGGTTGCAGCCAGTGATAAGTGATGTTCCATAGAAGTTTGACTCATGTCCAGTGCTCTTCAGTGTCTTTATGATGGACAGTGGGATTGAGTGCACCCTCAGCAAGTTTGCAGATGACACTAGGATGAGTGATGTAGCTGACACAAAAGAAGGAAGGGATGTTATCCAGGGGACTTGGACAAGCTCAAGAAGAGGGCACATGAGAATTTAATGAGGTTTAACAAAACCGAGTGCAAGGTGTTGCACTTGACTTGAATCCCAGATAAAAGTACAGATTGGGAGAACTTGAGAGTAGTTCTGTGGAGAAGGACTTCGGTATCCTGGTCAACAAAAAGCTGGACATGAGCCAGCAGCCTGCACCTGTGGCCCTGAAGGCCAACTATATCCTGGGGTGCATCAAAAGAGGAGTAACCAGTAAGGAGAGGGAGGTGATTTTTCCCCTCTACTTTGCCCTCATGGGGCTTTAACTGGAGTACCACATCCAAGCCCAAGGACTCCAGTTTTCAAAGGATGCAGAGCTGTTGGAAATTCAGAAGAGAGCCATGAAGATGATCAGAGAAATGGAATACATCACTTATGAAGGAAGGTTGAGAGTTCGGCTTGTTTGTCCTGGAGAAGAGAAGGCTCCAGGAAGACATAATTGTGGACTTCCAGTACTTGAAAGTAGCTTATAAGCAGGAGAGGAACCTATTTTTACATGGTCTGATAGTGGTAGGACAAGGGAGAATGGCTTTAAACTAAAAGAGGGAAGATTTAGGTTAGATTTTAGGAAGCATTTTTATACTCAGAGGGTGATGAGGCACTGGAACAGGTTTCCCAGAGAGGTTGTGGATGCCCCATCTCTGGAGGCATTCAAGGCCAGGTTGCGTGGGATCCTGGGTAGCCTGATCTAGTGGCTGGCAACTTGTCCATGGCAGGGAGATTGGAACTAGATGATCTTTAAGTTCCCCTCCAACCTTAGCTATTCTATGACTTTTTGATTCTATGGTAATGTTGGTTGAAAGGGCCCTCTAGAGATTCATTAATTTTTTAGCAGCAACTTTTGATCATGTCAGCAAGGGTTTTGTCTAGCCAAATCTCTGTAAACTTCTAGACCTGCCAGCGGTTTCAATGAGCAATACTCATGCCTCATTGGATATGATACTGCCACTGATACTTCCGTTGCCATTTTTCCCCCTCTTCCTATTTTCCCTTTCCTACCAAGTCATCTCACTCTCTTGTGTCAGTTTCTGTCTGACTCTTTTCACTTACTTTGCCTCTTGCCCCAGTGCTTGACTGTCTGTCATTAATAGGTCTCATCTCTGGATTCCTGCTGTAGTGGAAAACTTCAGTCTTTCTTTCAGGGGTACCTTCTATGGAAGATCAAAGAATTACTAAGGAACAACCCCAGTTTACAACCCAAGGAAGATTTCAGAACTCTTTGCCCGAAACTTGGATCTGGGATCTCTTCTTCGTTGGGTAAGTGATGCCAGACTTCACAATCAGATGGAAGAATGAACCCTTGTTATTAACTTGTATCCATTCAAAACAACACTCACAGGTGTGAAGAGAGGTCTGTGTATGAATTTTATGGCTCTTCCCTAAACTTACAGTGCATCCAAATGAAGGACTAGTGGTCTTTGAGGAGCAGAGCTCCATACATTCTTAGAAAAGACCAGTGCTTCTCATGATCAAAATACTGAGTATCCTCTCACACATTAGTGAACACTCCACTTAGACTTCGCAATTTGGTGGGTGCATCAGTTAAATATGTAGTCTTTGTTGCCTCAGTGCTTGCATTAGGACTAATCAGCAGTCAGGGGAATGTGGTGCTGCTGCTTTCCAAAACACCATTCTGTTGACTTGAGTGTACAGAGCTGGAATGCTGGGTCAGTGTGTTGCTTGAGAAAAGAGTATAACATCATTGCTAACAGCATTTAAGAAGGAAATACGACTTTAGGGAATAGATTCAGAGAGCTACATTGCTCTGAGCCATTGGAGGGGAAGTAACTTATGACAGAGCAGAGGTTGATCTGAGACTGAGTATCTGTACTGCATCCCTCATCTGAGACCTTTGAGCTCTTCCCATTGCAGTGAGATTGATTTACGGAATCAAACTCTATAACCCAGAGTTAGGTTATAAAGCAGGTATGTTTTCTTCAGCATTTGGCACCAAACTGGGTGCAAGGGGGATAGCTCCTCTGAACTCGCACCCAGTAGGACAAAAGCTTGGTACAGATATAGGCTGAACTAATACATAATCAGTGTTTTTCCTGGAATTCATGTACGTATTCATTACATTTCCGAGAACCCACCAGCATACGGTCCCTCCCTCTTGCACGGGTGCCGTGGGCAGTGGGGGTCTTCTTCTGGTGGTCATGGGATGAAGGCTCATTGTCTTCAACCGAAATAATCCGATCAGACCTGTTTCTTGTGTGATGTTCTCTTTAAGTTTATAATAGAGTTTCAAGATGTTCTTTTCTTATCTGGCCTCACATCCTGCTTACCTGCATTTCTATGCAATAGTTAACCCTTATCTTGTCCTCTCTTTACTCACATTCCTATGCAATTGTTAACCCTTATTTACCGCACATTCTGCTTGCTACATTCTTTTGTCTTGTCTTCCTTTACAGCTGGCCAATGTTTACCCTTCATCCCCTAACTCAAGATGGGACAAATTTATTTATGCAAGTGCTCTCCTCTTCTCAGTTCCAATGGCAGCAGGAGCATTCCAATCATGACACCTGATGCTGTCACGAAGTGGAAAGTCAAGATGTTCTGCTTGTCTGGGAGGACATTTGGCCTTGCCCCAACCACGAGTCTCAGAACAGTCCAGCCTGTCTTTGTGGATGTGACACTGCCATATTCTGTGATCCGAGGAGAGACTTTCATGCTTAAGGCTACTGTCTTCAACTACCTACAGCAATGCCTACAGGTAATGTGCCTGTGCCACAGGAAATACTGTATGGGACAGGTCTATCAAGCCCTCCATTTTTATGGAACATGTACCACCTCATCTTTCCAGAGCTGCTCAGTCATTCTCCTGTATCATCACTCTTTCAGATACATGTGGCCCTAGATAAATTGCTGGACTTCCAGGTGGAGGACTGCCAGACCTGCAGGAACAGAGAGTGCCTGTGTGTGGAAGAGTCCAAGACCTTCACGTGGAATGTGACAGCAATCCAGCTGGGTGTGGAAGGAAAAATGGGAGTAGTGGGGAACCTTAAAACTGAAGTGAAAGGGAGTGGGAGATCCAGAAAAGCTGGCAGAACCTTCAGTTTACCTTTAGTAGTACAAAAATGCAAGCCACTGTACTTGCTTTCTTTTTCCTGTCTTAGACAGGCTCTTAGAAGAGGGCAGGAACTGAATGGGTGACACAGAGGATTCCTGGGGAGAGAGATGTAGGAGCAGCTGGGGAGAAAGAGGCTTCACCGACTGGAGTGGGGGAACCCAGTGTGGTGCTATACTTCATATGAAATGGGAAGGCATCACTGGAGACCAAAGAGTTGAACTTTCTTACACTACAGTCACATGTAGTGGATTATAGTCACTGTTGGTGAGGCATTACCTTCATACTTAAGCTGTCTGAACAAGCTGTCAGCACTGACTGGCTCTTCTTTGCCTGTTAAGCCACTAAGTCTATGTGGACAGGCTTCCTTCTGGACCTGAGACCACTTTTAGTTAAAGTTTGCCTACAGACATAAGAAACAAGCTCTGCTCAATTTATTTGCTAGGGACTCTGAATATCACAATCAGGACTGAAGTACTGGACACAACACCACGCTGTGGGGGAAGGAAGCCCTTGCCAGCTACCATGAGACGGAGGCACGCTCTGATCAAACACTTGCTGGTTCGGGTCAGTATGAGAGTGGGTTCGTTTCTCTTCCAGACTATCTTTGCTGAGCTGTGCTAAGCAGTTTTCTCTCCTTTTTTTTTTCTTTTTTCTTTTTTTTTTTTTTCCCCCAGTCTGGTCTTAGTTTGTTTTGTTTTCCCCAGGACCCAGTCAAGCCTATTCCCTCCTTGCATTACTCTTTCTTGAGCTGCATTTGTATGCCAAACTGTGTTTCTTCCCTTCCCTTTCTGCTCAGTCATCTGCTGTTCATTAATTTTTGCATACGCGCACTGAAAAGAGAGTCCTGTCTTGTGGGCTTACTTTTGATTTCTTAATCAGACACTTTCAGTGCAGCCCTGCCAAAGGTGAGGAGGATGGAGTCCTTAACAGCTTGTGGACAGACCCCTCAATTCAGACCTAAAACTGCTCTCCAATTTTTCTGCTGCTTGGGAATTTTGTGCATTATCTTGTTCCTTACATCTCATGCCTTTATTTTTGCCCCGGCAGCCAGAAGGTGTGCTAGTGGAGAAGTCTTACAGCTCCCTTTTGTGCCCAAGAGGAGGTATGTAGATAGGTTGAATGGGTCCTGCAGACTGAAAAGAAATTGACTTGAGAATAGGACTGATCTGTGGGAGAGCTGATGAAAGAATATTTTCACATGATTTTTCATATAGGAAATTTCATTTCTTATTAGGACAGAAAAGGACAGGAAATATTACTTCTACACTTGCTTCCCTGTTGAATTTGCCCCTGAGTTTAGGTGGCAAATTTGTGCTGTGTTGCCTCCTTTCCCACTGCAACTCCTGGATGTTCCTGAAGCATGATAATCAGTAAATGAGGAGCTCCTGCCATATCACCCTGCAGCACTGCAAGTCCGTCTAGGATGTCCCCAGCTAGTAATGATCAGCTGTGACCTGTGTGGAACTTGTGAAGGATGGCAAATTGAGTTGTGAAGCTCAGTGATCTCTCATCCTGTCCAGCACCTCTCAAGTTATTTCTAATCAGAAGTTTCCAAGCAATGGAGTGATGACTGGGACAGCCTATAGAGAGCACTCTGCATAAACAGGATATAGGCAATGTTCCATTTATCTGTTCCAGTGTTGCTTGTCAGATTAGGGACTTTAGATTTGATTTTTCATACTGAACCTTTTCCCTGTTGTTATCAGGAAACATGGCTGAAGAACCTATGCTGATTCACCTCCCTGATAATGTAGTAAAGGGATCTGCCAGTGCATCAGTTTCCATCTCAAGTAAGTCAAGTAGCTCACTGACTGCTATTACAGAAGAGCAAGGTCTAACATGGTAACAATGTCAGAGTATCCATTTGAAATGATGCTGCTCAAAAGAGAAGACACTAAGTTTCACTGCTTTGTAAGATCAGACAACACCAGGTTTTGTGTATGTTTATTAGCTCTTCGATTTTCATGGGAAAACTAATTTGCAGAGAAGAATAATCTTCATTTTTTCTGGCGAGGACTTTGGAGCAGAGCCTGGAAAACTAATTTTTTGTGGCTTTGAGAGTCTGGCTAGTTTTTGTAGATACTATCTTTAAAATTCAAAACTATCTTATTCTCCATTAAGTTTCACCACAATAGTAAAAGCTACTAGAGAGGAGAAATCTTTCTCAGCATTGCTAAGCTGCAAAAGAGTTACTGGGAGAGGCTACTGGGACCAGACATACCTACCATTCATTATGCTTCTTTGACTTGACTCCTTCACCAATGACAGAACTGGTATTAAGCTAGGCCTGGCATAATTCCTCAAATAAGGGAATAAAACATAAGAATTTTCTCACTGTTTGAGGGACACACAGACACTTTCATGCCATCTGACTAGCACCGCTACTGGCTTAGTGATATTTTGATGTTCAAAATATGGCCAGGTAGAATAGGCTACCTAAAAACCCGAGTCATCTAAAACTTTGTCTAAGAGCTTCTATACCTGTATGTCTGTATGGCATTGCCTGAGTAATTTTAGCCCTGCTCATGGCATTTTACAACAGCACCTGCTATGGTTGGAGCACTTCACACTGAAAAAGTTCAGTGAGAACTCCATAGAGGAGTTGTCCTGTGTCCCAAGAAAGAGCAGACGCAGAATAGTCATCTTGCTTCATTCTGCACTCAATTTTTTCTTTCCCTTTTCTAGTATTTTCCTTCTTTGCTGAGATAACACACTATTATCAAATTCCTAGTTGAGGATTATCTCAAATTTTGCTTAAGTTTGCCTTCTTTCTTATACTGTTGCACAGGTGACCTCATGGGACTGCCACTACAGAACCTGGACCGCCTGGTGCAGATGCCCCTTGGATGTGGGGAGCAGAATATGGTTCTGTTTACTCCCATTGTCTATGTGCTGCAGTACCTGGAGAAGACAAGGCAGCTGACCCCTGTGATCAAAGAGAGAGCAACCGGATTCTTGCACAAAGGCAAGTACAATAGATTCACCAATGTCCCCCATGTCCAATGTACTAACAGCTTTCTCCCTCCCAGTCATTCTGTCAGTGCTGGCCTTTCTGAATTACTATGCTTTATTAATCCTTGTTCCCATCTCCCCAGGCTACCAGACACAGCTTCTTTATAGGCATAGAGATGGGTCCTACAGTGTCTTTGGGCAGCAGGATGGGGAAGGGAACACTTGGTAAGCACTGGGAATAATTCTTGTTCTTAATTTGTACTGTCTGGGCCAGGGCAGTTAATGTGCCTGTGAATGGCTGGTAGGATGTGTGTTCTCTGTTTTGGAGACAGATTGAGGGATTTGAGACACTTTAAAAAGGAGTCAGGCAGGGCAGCAGAGCTGCTGGGAAAGTGGAACACAAAGGTATCATCTCAGGGGGCAGGAGATCCCTTTTTTTCTCTGTGGACCCAAACACAGCATCAGGTTCTTCCTGTGATGCCCAAGCAGCCAAGAGGGGTACATTCTGACTGGAGAAACATCAGGGAAAGGCAATGAGAAATTGGTTTCCCAGTGAGGGAGTTGCTTATGAGAGTTTCAAAGAATTCCACTGTCATTGTGATGGCTGGGCTGGGAGAAGTGAAAGGAATGGAGATTCAGTATTGTCTCTACGTACTCAAGGGAGATGAGGTGCAAGAGGTAAAAGTAGAAGGCCAGAGATTTTTCATTTGTGAAATGAATGAGTAATGCAGTAGTACATGCATGACTGCGTGAACCAAGGGTGAGAGAGAGGAGTTACTTTTCACTTTTAGCTTGCTTTTCCTGTGAAAGAGACATTTTTTAAGCACCCACAGTGTATCAGAAGGCCTCAGGAAAAGTCAAATGCCTCGGGAAGCATTAGTTTTTCTTTTTGTGTTTTTGTGTTTCTATTTCTCTCACAACTCATCCTCTTCCTAGGCTGACAGCTTTTGTAGCCAAGAGTTTTGGCCAAGCCAAGAAATATATCTATATAGATGACAAGAATATCCAGGATGCCCTGCGCTGGCTGGAGCAAAACCAGCTCCCCAGTGGCTGCTTTGCCACCAAAGGAAATCTCTTTCATTCCTCTCTGAAGGTAAATGAGAGCCAAGTCAGGAAGCACAGCTGGGGAATGGTGGAACAAATATTGTGGTGGCAAAGGGTTGTGGGATCCTGGAAAGTCACTTCCACAAGTTATGCAACCAGTCTGAAAGAGAACAGGGTTTGAGGCAGGGAAAGCATAAGAAATGCTTCTTCTTGGAAGTCACTTTCTGAGCCCTTCAAACACTACTTAGAGAGTGAAAGGTGCTTCAGGTCTTGGCACAGTCTGGGATGACACATGTGAGAGCTGTGGAATCCATGCTTAATGAGAAGCTCCAGGTGTAGTGGTGTGTCTCCGCCTAGATGAAATCTCTCACCTGCAGAGTATCTCTGCCAATTGATGATTCCTCACGGTTTGTCCCCTATGTGTGATATCTGGTGATGGATTCCCTCCATAGGGCAGCTTGGATGATGAAATCTCTTTGGGAGCATATGTTGCTGCGGCACTGCTGGAGCTGGGTCAGCCGCTGAAGGTGAGCAGAGCCCTGCTACTTGCTGTTGCCCTTTTCTCTCCCGTGCCTGCTCCCTGCAGTGGAGAAAAAACTCAAAACCCTGGGCTCCTGCAGACCATAAACAGATCGGGTGCTGCTAAGAGGGTCCCAGTGTTTGGTGAAATTGTTAACTCCCTCTAAGAGACAGCACTGTAACATTAGCATAAAGCAATAATGTTTGGTGGCTATGGTTTCCAGTGCACAATGGGATTGAACTACTTTTTTTTTCCCCAAGAGAGAGAGTGGTAGTTTAGTGGGTTTTGCTGGAGCCACACTTTAAAGATAAAGTCTGGCTCCCTGGAACAACCACCAGAAAGAGTCTGACACTTTCTTTGTACCTCAGAGTTTGGCATATGTCTCTTCTATGAATGCAGGGCAAGTTGATGCAGACTATCTTCCACTGCCTACAGCATGCAGTTCACAACATCACCAACACGTACACAGAAGCTGTGCTGGCCTATGCTTTTGCCCTGGCTGGAGACTATGAGATAACCCAGGAGCTGCTGTACAAGTTGGAGGAACAGGCCATCAAGTCAGGTGCTGACTGTTGGGGCAATACCTCTTGTTCAGTTGCTAGGATCTGGAGCAGTGTGTTTGTGCATTTTGCCTGCCTGGAGTTTATAACCAAATATGCTAACTATGGAAGAGGCCTAATGAGGGAAAAAAAACACACCTGCTACACTTGCTTTTGTGTTGTAACTGAATCACATTAAATGCAACATATTATTTAGGAAGCTATAAAGGGTAACTTATCAGAATTTTTTCCTCTGCCTGGAGAACTTAAAAATCCTCTTGTGGGAGGAGATGGGGTTAGAGTTTTATTTCCTGTTTCTAGAACCCTCTGTTTCTTTCATTTCAGACAGCCTCTCCTTTTCCTTCTGTAGGAGGGCAAATACACTGGAGTCCCAAAACAAGCTCCCCAGCTTCCACCAACTTCTGGCATAGTACCCAGTCAGTGGACATAGAATTGACAGCCTATGTACTCCTGGCATACCTCTCCAAGCCACAACTAAATGCAAGGGATATGAAAACTGCAGCTGGTATTGTGGTGTGGCTGACCCAGCAGCAGAATGCCTATGGAGGCTTTGCCTCCACTCAGGTAACAAGTAGCTCCATGTGGATTCATCTACTTTTCCACTTGAAGTTGACAGGGCAAGCCTTCTTAAGGTCTTCCTGTTCTGATCTGGCCTCACTAGAGATAATACTTTCAGGGAGGTGACTGTTTCTCCCTCCCTAGGACACAGTTGTTGCTCTGCAAGCCTTAGCAAAATATGCAGCAAGGATGTTCAGCACATCAGGCCAAGCACTTGTGAAGGTGAAGTCACAGAGGGATTTTGGAAAGACATTCCAAGTCACTCGCCAGAAACGTCTCCTCGTGCAGCATGCAGAACTGACAGAGATCCCAGGGCAGTTCTTGGTGCAGGTCCAAGGCAGAAGCTGTGTGTTTGCCCAGGTAAGGAGGTGAGGTGAATGTGGGAGAGAGGTGGGGAATTCTGTCTCTTCTCATTTCATGAGATCATTCCTGGTCTGTCTTTTACCCCACCTCGCAGACAGTGCTGAGGTACTATGAGCCAACTCCACAAACCTCCATAACCTTCAGTCTGCATGTCAACACAGAGCTGGCCAACTGTAGCCAGGCCAATATTCATGTTCTCACCGTCCACATTCTTGCCAGGTAACCCTAATTACTATTTCTTCCTCCAGTAAGACACATGCTTGCAGTCTGCAGCTGGAAAAGCCTCAGAGCTGCAATGGAGGGACTGGACACAGGCAGGGGAGAGGGTGAAGCTGGCAGGTGGATGGGATGGGAAGAGAAATAGATGCCTTTGTCTCAGTCCCAGATAGGCTTCCTGGCTCAGGATCCTACATGCAAGATGTGGTGGTAGAGAGGGAGTTGGGAGGAATCTGCTCTCCCTAAATCAGACCCTCTGACTGTTTGATGTTCTTCAGCTACACTGGCAGCAGAGGCACATCCAACATGGTGATCATGGAAGTCTCCTTGTTGTCTGGATTTGTCCTAGCTCCAGGATCCAGGATGTTGGTAAGGGGTATGGAATAAAAAGAAGAGTGCCTCTGGTAAACATGTCCCACATGTTTGCTGCTATTAGGAACTATTTATTTCAGGCTATGAGGTAACTACATTAGTAGGGCACCCTTTGCTACTGACACTGAACCAAAGACATTCATTTCAATACATGTCCTGCAAGGGTCTATTACAAGAGGTTCACTTTCTTCTACAAGAGGTGGTTCACTTTCTTCCACTGACACTATTCTGGACCAAAAGAATATGCTGTTGGATTACTAAATGCCAGCATTCATTTGTGAGAAGTTTTGAAGAAAGATTTCTTAGAGAGGCTTTAGTTCTAGCCAGTAAGGTACATTTTTTTCCCAATTCATCTATGAAATTGAATGCTGAATTATTCACACAAACCCCAGACAGGTCCTTAAGAGCATTCTAGTTATTAGTGAGATAAGATAACAACAGCCTTTACTGGTGCATGTTTAATGATCAGTCCTATATACAATGCACTGCCTTTTGTCCCCAGAATGAGAAGTTCCTCTGAGTGGGAACAGCGTAGTTCACCCTGAGATGAAGCTTGCAGGAGATTCCCCAGGAGGGACCACTGAAGATAGAGCCAAAAAACCCTTGTGTGTGCAAAAGACATAGTCCCACTCAGAGTCCAGTTCCATGTTATGCCCACGCATACATAACGTGGACAACAGTTCCTCAGATCAGCACTCCATAAGGGAAATGCTCACAAATTTCTTTGTTGTTTCCTGTCCCAGCTGGAGCGCAAAACCATCATTAAGAAAGTAGAAGTGAAAGCTGATGTCATCTACATTTATCTGGACAAGGTAAATGAAAATGACAGCATTAGTTTTGGCATATTGAGAGCAAGAGGCCAGAGGACAAGGAACTATATGAGAAGCCCAAGGCCGTGGTAGAGAACACTGATAAAACTGTGGTGAGAGGAAGCTTGCCTATTTTGTTTGGTTTTCCTCGCACACTCCATTTCCAAAATCCTGAATCTTGAATGGATGAGTGAGTTTTCGTACAGAAAAGAATTCAAGCTTAGGAAGATGAAGATTCACTGACTTCTTCCTTCCTCCTTCCACTAGCTTAGTGATGAGTCTCAGACTTTAATTCTGCAACTGGAACAAATAATTAAGATGAAGAATCTGAAACCAACCATCATCAAAATCTATGATTACTACCAGCCAGGTGGGTTGCCGATTTCCTTCCTACTCTGTGTTTGGAAGCTGAATTCCTAGTTCTCTAGCTGTGTCCAAGCAAAGTCGTTGAGCACTATTTCTTGTGCGCATGTACATTTGTTTTTTGTTGTAATTGTCTTCCTCATTTCCTTTTGCAGAGGAGCAAGCCTTGGCTATGTACAGTGCTGTCTGTAGCTGAGGTAGGCAGCAAGTCCCTGTGTGATTCAAAAAGTGTCATCATGAAATGGTGGGTTTTGAGTGAGAGAGAGAAGAGAATGTCTGGGAAGAATGTAAGCAATCTGAACTGGGAAGTGGTTAAGAAGTGGAGAGAATATATCCAGAAAAAATGAAGAATAAGCAGTTGTCTGTAACAGAGCATCTAGAACTAGGCTAAGGACAATTCTGTAGCCAGAGAGACAGATGAAAGACTCTGGTGGCCTCAAAATGGGAGTGGGGAAGGAAAGATTAAGCATAGTGACTGCATCACATGGAGTGAGAAGGCAGAGCTAACAAAGAGATTCCATTCCCTCCTGAGTACCTGCTACACTCATTGCAGGGTAGGAAACAGGGATTTGGGAAACAAAAGGAACAAGCTGAAGCTGGGACAATGTAATATTTTTTATTGTGGGATGACATAACTGGCAGTTGGAAAGGGAATGGATTGTCAGTAGCAGCCTGAGGTGAGGACAGGTCTGGAACTATCCCTCCTGGCAGGACAAAGCAGAATTTTGGCATAGAACATGCTGCATCCTGACATCATCCCATAGAGCACTGTGGGAGTTTCCAGTTTTCCACTGGGGAAGGACCAGGCAGTTTTGGGTTGTAAGTTGCAACTGTACATTTTTTAATTGCTTGTGGCCTTTATGCAAGCTCCTGTGCCATCAGCCCTGCTTTGAAGCAGTCTCCACACAGTAATGCAGTGTAATTAAGACTGTAGCCCATCACCCCTACTCAGCAGTACATCTTTGCCCACTGTTTTTAGCAAAGCTCTTTGAAAGCAACTATTATGTTGTACAGCAGACAAAGTGTTGAACTTATCCCAGTCCCTCCTTGCCTTTGACTGAAGCTTGTGTGATGATCACAGCTGCAAAGTACAAACTCTGCCTTGAGGGGTTTTTCCGGTGCATGTCTGCTACTGGCAGGCTAGAGTTTTGCACTCTATGCAAACACAGAACAGATTTGAAGGAATTATTTTGCCCAGGTACTTCTAAACATGATTTTCCTGATTTGGGAGAAAAATGCTGAAAAACATTGAACAATCACTCAACCGGATCATTCTAGTCTCCTGACTTTTAATAAGAGAGCAGGCATAGTTCTAGCATTTAAAAAGCTAACAGCTCAGGAGGTTATTTTCAAATATTTTCTCTTTGCTTCTCATCTCCATGTAGTAGCTGTTAACAGGAGTGACGAGAGGAGTGATGGTCACAGCGACTGCAGAGATTGTCTGTTCCCGTGGAGACAACAAAGGACAAAAAGTCTATTTTCCTGAAATATTAAAACTGACCAATAGGAACTCTGTGGTTTTTTGTGTGTGCCTTGTGACCAAATAGGACTGCCAAATCATCAAAGACGGGGATCTCTCTGACTGTCCTCTGAGCATGTTTCAGCTACCTGCACAAAGTCTAGAGCAGAATCTTCACCAAGATGTGTGGGGCTTGTGACAGGCATCCCAAAGCAGGGCTGTGTGTCTCCCACAAGGTGACTTATGATGCAGGTGTTTTTCTCCATTTTCTGGGCTGGACTGCAGACGAAGACATGGGGAGATGTGGCAAGACTTATAAAAGAATTAAACACTCAGTTTAAGCATTGGCTTTACCCAGACTGGAAACAGGACAGATATATAGGAACTGCTGAGTCATGGCCTGAATCACTGATTGAGCACCTGGAGAGAAGACCTGATCAGCTCTGGAAGCACAGGTGAAGGCCTGTGCTTTGGTCACCTGTGTGACCAAATAGGCTGGAGGCTGGCTCTACCCCTCTTAGACCTCATTTTAAGGGCTGACTGCCACTAAGGAAGGCTCCCTCCTTTGTGGAGTTTTCCTGTGAGCCTGTATCTTCAAATATGGGTGAGGAATTCTTTTTTTTTTTTTTTTTTTTTTTTTTTTTTTTTTTTTTGTAACACCTTCTTGTTGTGTGTATCTGAGGGTGGTCCTGCTGCCTTTATAACAGGTGATTGATTCCTGTCATGGCTTGGAAGCCAGTTCAAGGCTGCAAAAAGTGTGCCACTGAAAAGTCCAGCCCTGCAGTAAAGCTGGAGACAGCATGTACAGAGCAACAGGAAGTTTACATAATTGGAAAAAAAGTGACAGGAATAAGAACTGTGTATACTTGAGGGAAAATAGATTCAATACAAAATGCCAGGACTAGTGGTAGGACTCAGGACAGTCAGCCCATTTTCTGCTATGCACTTCAACTCTGTCATGAACTGGATACCTCAAACTTTCTATTTCACCTTCAGTTCTTTTCCTCATTTAACCACTAGAATACAGAAATTCACACTGCAGGTTGAGGGTAGGAAAAAATTAGCAAGGCTAAGGGTGGAAAGTTTCTTTAAAATGGTCCTTGCCTGCATTTCACTCCCTCTCCGTGCTATTCAGAACTCCGCCTATGAAGAGAAAATAGGTTTTGGGCCCTCACCTACATGCAGAGGTTGTTCATGTTTGTTGTAGCTGATGGTATTTGTTTCTTCAAGATTCAAGAGAATATGTACCAGTGAGATAAAGGTTCCAAAAAATGACAGATGCAACCCACTGTTGTGCCTCTTTTTCTAGGAGAAATGACATCTTAGCTTACAGGCCATGACTCCCCTCTGTTGTGACACAGGAAAGCACTTCTATGTAAAAAAAGATTCTGTGCTGCAGCTAGCTGGATTCACCCATGTTATGGGACTTGTGATGTGGAGAAGCCATAAGTTCCAAATAACTCTGGTATGGTTATGAATTTCTCAGTTTGTGAAGTAATAATGATTGCAGACATATTTCCAGATTTTCTCCTCACAAAAGACCCCGGAGAATGGAGGACAAATAATTACTGTCATTACTTTAAGACAACCCTTTGCTATAATCCCTATTTCTTAGTTGTTTCTCAAAAACTGAGTGAACAAAAGCAGTACTCTGAAATTCTTGCTTGCCTCCTGTTAGAAGAGTTAGACTCTAAGTGAAGCCAGGTAACTCCAATCTTACAACAAAGAAAAATCCATAATTTTGAAGCCTGAAAGGGTAAATCTATCACCTGATAGTTTCTAAGCAGCAATTTTAGGGTTACTGTTATCTTAGACTTGAAAGTATACATTCAGAAATATAACCATAAAGTTCCTTCTGGTGTATTTTTATGTGATTTCTGTAGTACAGCATCTGATTTCACCTGGCATGTAGTAATAGAAAGTGGTTATTTCCAAGCACAAAAAGAGACACTTCTGCAGGATTATCTGCTTTGCCACAGCATTGTTTGAGCACACATACTCATCCTGAGAGCCTAGATCTGTGACACATCTAAAATGCCCAGGTATGTCCCAGATTGAAGAGGGAAGGACTTTTCTCCCTGTCTCATTGACAAAATCAATGTATTCTGCTATTGCTCTCTGTTGGCACTATCAGTACTACTGCTAGCTCCCTGTGGTGACCTGATTTGGCACAGCCCTCAGGTCACTGTGGTGCGGGGCAACACTGACAGCACATGCTGCCTGAGTCATGATCTACTTGAGAGTGATTACTGTGGATTATGATATCTTGAATCCCTGGAAAAGTCTTGGGAAATTAGCTCAGAACTTTGTGCAAGAGACCATGATGCATCTTATAGAAATGAGGATGTTAAGAACTTCAGTGGTGAGCAGAGGCTGTGGAGTTGTAAGGGCTTTTTGAGGCTTTATTGATAGCTATAGTCAGTTCATGACAGGCAGTTCTCCCAGTCAGACCTCTCTGTATGGGTTGTTACAAACATACTTCTTTCTGGTATTGTTCCTCAGCTCAGGTGGTTGCGGTCCATATTTTATCTTTCATATTAAAACTAACAGATTTGAAGGTCAATCAATACCCTGAGAGCTGTTTCAGGAAAAGCAGCTCTCTCAAGTAGCTGTGTAACTACAGCACTAACTGATCAAAGTTTTATTTTCTGTATGCTACATATTAGAAATCTCCTTGGAGAAATTAGGATTTTCATAACTTTAATTCACAGGCTAGAGGGACTGAAAGTACTCTGACCACTCTAGAAAAGTGGGCTGGGCAGCTGACTTGTTCTCACTGGCACTGATCATTTACTGCAGAGGCCACTCTGAGATTGTTATCACAACACTGCACTGCTAAATTTGTACGGACACTAAAGCAACAAGAAGGAACCAAGGGTAATTCTCATTCATTCTGAGCTAATTGGCTTTCTGCATCCATATCTTCCCCTCAGTCTTCTCCAAACCTTTTTCTTCCTCAAGGGACAGCCAGGACTTTCAGTGAAGTAGATGCTTTTTACCCTTAGCTCCACTAGGTGGTGTTGTGGGAAGGAAATAACAGTCACTGGTCGAATGCTCTCTGTTCAGCCACAGATCCTCTTCACCCTCAGCACACCTGTATCCCAGCTATTGATGACTCTTCCTTAAGCAGTTCCCCAGGACTTCCCATGACACAACATCATGAGCAGTATTTACATTGCTCAATACTGTTTGTAAGTACAAAAACCAAGACTGAGACTTGCTGTCAACAGATGATTAGCTGGGCCAAACTCTAAACCAAAAATCACAGTAGCAGCCCCAGAGTCTTGCTGGCCATGAACCTTGAATGCTTTCATACTTGAATACTGTCAAGCTACCCTGAGTAGTCCATCTGCTGCTAATATCAGGGGAGCTGATAGCAGGCGCCAACAACACAGGACAAGGATGTGCAATAAAGGCATGCTGCTTGAACTTCCCAAACTTGCCTTGCTCCTAATGTTACTTGAGCACACTCTACTCTGGGGCATTTTCTTACGTCCCTTCGCTAATGTATCTCCTGTTCTTGCCTTCTGAGCTAGAAAAGTATGAGACAGACTCTCTGAGGCTGTTGTTCAAGGATTTCTAGAGCTAGGCTGGATTACCTTCTGATGAAGCTACAAAAAGCACTGACATAAAGGTGGGACAGCAGACAGCCTATTGAAGCCAGCAGTTATACCACCAAACAAAGCTTCATGCAAAAGGCAGCAGTAGGAAATAAACGCCAAAAGACTTATTTGAATGAAAGTTCTGTCAGCCAAAGAGAAAAGGCTTCACTCCCACTAGAAAAGGCTTTTAAAACTAAGCTTTTGCATTCCATACTACATATGGTTTGAGGAAAATCTTATAAGAACCACTGATGTGTTTCCCACTGTAACTTCTACTGTAGGGAGCACTTAGCCAGCTAAGCCAGAATTAACACGTTGCTTTACAAAAAGCACCTACAGTAGATACCATAGATTCATTTTTGCCTTGTTTGTAAAGGCATCTAATTTACCTACTAAATATTTCAATGCCAGTTTCTTACTGGAGAAAAAAGCAAAGCCCCGAAGAGGTATATTCTGGAGCACAGTAGAACATACGAGATGTTGGCAGGTCAGAAATAAACACATGCAGAAAGCTGGCAGGGTTATCTGACCCGAGTACTTGCAGAAATATACGGCCTATACTAATAGGCATTAAAGAGAGCCAGGTAATAGGGAGAGCATGGTAAGGAGGACACATGAAAATCAAGTGAAATCTCAGGCATATGAAAAATGAAGTTCATCTGGGAAAATACTCCTTCTGTCCTGTTTCTGTTGCCCTGCCACTCCCAAGGATGTCCCCAAGACCAGTGGGCATATA
This sequence comes from Tetrao urogallus, assembly GCF_951394365.1. Classification (NCBI taxonomy): domain Eukaryota; kingdom Metazoa; phylum Chordata; class Aves; order Galliformes; family Phasianidae; genus Tetrao; species Tetrao urogallus. Next base: position 118,343,027 of record NC_136813.1, on the reverse strand, counting down.
CAAAGCAGATAAGGTTCTCACAGCATGTTCCAGCCATGTGAGGCAGAAGAATGCTGTCCCACAGAAGAGTGATTCTCCACATAGCTGATTGCTAGTCGAATCCCTCCATGGAAATCTGAGCCTTTTCTCTGTTCCTCCTTTATGTCTGCTTTTGCTAATATCTTTCCTCCCTCTCCCCCTTGTCCAGAGCTGAACTCTTGCAACTCTTGCCCTGAAAGAATGAATGTATCTCTCTTTTGGTTTGAAACCAAGGTGGAAATCACACTGCGCGGCTGGGGCTGGGATGTGGGTGGATAGGAGGGGTGGAGACAGTGTTTATTGCCTAGGCACTAAGGCTTATTGATATTTCTTCTGGGAGATATCTTCCACAGCCCTATCTTATGCAGCACAGCTTATGGCAGCAAGAGTGCTCAGTTACTTGTTTTGATACAGGGGCTCTATTTTTATAAGGTATCTTTACTGGGTTTTTACTGAAAGCATCTTAATGGGCAAATTCATTCTTTGTGATTTTGCTTTAGGATTGAATTTCTGTAGAACTTCCTCTTTTACTGCAACTTTAGTCCTGCCCTTAAGCCTCTGGCCAGATCAACTCATGGCTCTATGCATAGTCCTGCCAGTGCCTCTTACTTCGCTATGAATTAAGGGAAGAATTTTAGCGCTTTATTATCTTATAGTTTTCTTTCTGTTCCCATGTAATTTCATCAGCAGCCATCGTGGAAATGCAGAGCCATGGGGAATGCATCTGAAATCAGACCTGTTTTCTGTCCTGCTAGTTTTGGCTTAACTCAAAACCCTGTTGATTTCAGAGAATCAAATATGTTCCCAGATCAAGGACAGAGAGTGCTTTAAACCTGCAGATTATCTGAATGTCAGTGCTAGGTTAAACGCATACATTCTTGCTACATTACTTTATTATCTAAGAGAGTGGATACCAAACGCACATGTAGAAACCATGCCAAAGTAAATTCAGGAAACTGGCATCAACGAGTGGGCAGGCAAAAAATTCATTCTATACTGTACACCTTTGGTTATGTTCTGCAAAAATACAGCTAGGGCCAGGACAGGATGAAGACAACAACCTTCAAATGAGGTTGTATCTAGAAGGCAAATAGGTTCAAGCCCTGCTCAGTTCAGCTGCCATCGCTCCCATTCAAGAAAAGTGAAAAAAATGTTGCAGTGCCTGGTAGGACTTTGGAGGAGATAGGTGATGGTGTCAGCATAGAAGTACTTAATGGCTGGATGAAGCTGGCAGAAGACTGGACAACTAGTTTGGGGGAACTTGGTAAAATATGTGGAGCCTTAAAATATATTGCTTTCTTTGGAAAGTCCTTACAATGAAACTATAACAGGAGCTTCCAGTGGGTAGATAGGAGCAGCCCTGGAGAAGGTTTCTGTCTTCTGCCCGGGAAGATCAGGCTTGAGTTGGATGGATGAGTGAACAGAGGTGGCAACAAAGGAAAAGCAGGTGAATTGAAAGATTTTGAATCAAAGCACAGATGAAAAACTGGATAAGGGAAAGATCACTGACAAAGCACAGTAAGAGTACCGAGAATCATTTTGCTGGGTAAAGAACAGTCTGGATGGCCGGACCCAAAGTGGTAATAAATGGCGTCACATCCAGATGGCCACCCACCACAAGTGGTGTTCCGCAGGGTTTGGTACTGGGACTTGTCTTGTTTGATATCTTTATTGATGACCTGGATGAGGGCACTGAGTGCACCGCCAGTAAGTTTGCAGATGACACCAAGTTGGCCAGAAGTGTTGATCAGCCTGGGGGTGGTAAGGCCCTGGGGAGCAATCTGTTCAGGCTGGCTTGTATCAGAAACAGTGTTGCTAGCAGAGGCAGGGAAGCAATTGTAGCTCTGTGCTCAACACTGGTGAGGCCTGCACCTGGAGTACTGTGCTCTGTTCTGGGCCTCTCACCATGAGAAAGACATTGAGGACCTGGAACATGTTTGGAAAAGGGCAGTGGAGCTGATGAGGGGTCGTGACAAGCTGATATGTGACAGACCTTGTGAGGAGTGGCAGAGGGAGCTGGGATTGTTCAGCCTAGAGAAGAGGAGGTTCGGGGTGAGCTTATCGCTCTCTGTAACTACCTGAAGGGAGACTGTGGTGGGGTGGAAGTTGGCCTCCTCTCACAATTGGACTAGAGGGAATGTCCTGAAGTCATGGCAGGGCAGGTTCAGGTTAGACATTAGGAAATGGTTCTTTTCTGAGAAAGCGATCAGGTGCTGGAACAGAGCTGTCCAGGGAGGTGATGGAATCGCTGTCCCTGGAGGTGTTCAGGAAACTTTTAGATGTTGTACTGAGGGACATGGGGAATATTGGTAGGTGGACAGTTGGACTGGATGATCTTTGGGGTTTTTTCCAACCTTGGTGATTGTATGATTCTATGATTTTTCACACGTTATGCATAATAGCTGCTTTGGCTCTCATCCAGCGATACAGACAGAATCCAGGCCAGCCACAACTGAGATAAGCTTTTCCTCCTAAGTCCTCATCAGCCTGGGTTAGATTTCACCCATGCCACATCTCCCCCTTAGTACTCCAACACCCCATCACCTGGAATGCCATCTGAATTTAAATGTGGGTGGAAAACTGTACTGTGTGGCCTTTACTCTGCCCTTGGTGGAAATCAGTAAATATTAGCTAGTGTCATTAGCCTGGTAGATATAACAACTTCCCTCCCCTCTTTGGACTTAAGAGCATCTGAGGGGTATACTTAGGATTGCTCCTACCCATCAGTACAGGCAGTTCTCTATCCCAGGAAGATCTTGGCAGCTGTCTGTCCCAGCTCAAGCAATGGGAGCACCAGCACTCCTCTTAGCCTTGACTCTATTCCTAGTTGCAGATGAAGCAAGTCTGGAACTGTGAGACCATCTTGTTTTGATTTTGGAGGGGGGCTTTGTGTATGGATCTGCACTGAAAGATATAGTGCTGAGATGCTGCACTGTTTAGTATCACGGAGCTGCATGGGGGAAATCTTGTTATTAGGTAGACTGAGCAGAAGCAACTCCTACTGGAGTCTCAAACACTGCTGCAGGTAAAAACCCTGGCATTTGCTACTGAAGAAGCTGCTCTAGCAATGTAGTACTGCACACACCAAAAACCTATAGAAGCCACAAATCTTCCCTTTGTTCATCCTGTGCTGGCAGAGGTGAAATTTGGAGTGAAAATGAAGCTTTGGTCACTGAATTTTTACTGTAATTCCTCACACCACCATTTTGTTTCTGTGTACTTGCTATTGAGCAGTTCTGTCCTGGCTAATGGAAAGATGACAAACATGTAAGAGGCATGTTGCCATTTCTGGCTATGGAAAGATATGGAAAGAGAGCTGCATTACAATTCTGCAGCCCTTAGACATTTCTGACCTCTCGTTTCTACCTGTTCATGAAAGCAGCAGAAATGGATTCTGGTCTGACTGTCTCAACATCTGGATGTTTCTAAAAATCTTTTTTTTTTTTCTTTTTTTCCCCCTCTTTCCTCTCCTCCTCTCTTCTAGTCAGTACATGGTAGTGTTCCCTGCTGTCATTCACCATTTCCAAGAGGAGCAGCACTGTATTCACCTCAGCTCTGTCACTGAGGATGTCCACCTGGCTGTAACCTTGGAGTTGGAAACCCAGAGTCAAACAGTGGTGGAAAAGGATGTGGAGAAGCCAGGCACTTTTGAGTGCATCGGTTTCAAGGTGAGTGTAGCTGTGATTGCTGTCTTATCAGTGGATGCTCTTACACTCACTTCAGACAATAGTGCTCTCTTGGCACGCGGTCCTTCTCTGCCTTGCCATGGGCTGCAAACAGGTGAAAAGTATTTCCCTACCAATTCATGCAAAATGCAACAACTTGCAAAACAGGGAATCTTTCACTGTATAAATAAAAAACTGTTCTTTTGATCTGTATTAGCTCATTTCACCCTACTTAAAGGTTGTTGGAAAACATTACAATGGTCTAAACAGCGAGTAAAAGTTAATGTTCGAAAAATCACAGTGCAATTTAATACATAGGAAATACATTCTTTTCATTCTCACTTCCTCAGAAATCTGTCCTTCCAGCTCCAAGAGGATGATTTTACTCCAAGGCTGTATCTGTACGATAAGTTGTAGTTGCAGTCTACATAGACATTGAGCTTGCTTTATGTTACCTGTAATTGGTGGTGATGGTGCTGAATCCACAGTGAACTGAATTTCACCTTGGTAGATATTTTGTTGGTGACTTGACTTCCTGTCACTGAAACCTTGCTGCTGTAGTTAGCTAAACTAGTGAAGTTGAGGCTGTGACATAACTGCAGAACTTCAGTTACATCTTTAGGAGAGCCATGGAGATCTGTCTGATGCTGAGACTATAAGCTTTCTCTGTCTTCCTCAGCACCATACTAAATCAGTACATCTATGTCCTGATTATCCTGTGAAGTCAGCAGAAGCCTAGAAGGGACTGTAGTCACTTTCAGTTCTTACATCAAGAAGGCAAGCATTTGGTGCCAGGCCATAGAAGAACAAGTCCTGGTAATGGAAAGCCAGGGACATTTGTAGTTAGAAACAAAACAAAAAAACAAAACAAAACCTTCATCCAGGTAAGCTCAGTCTTTCTGATAGTGAGATACCCAAAGTTTTTGTCTGACCACTAGCTTGTTTCTCATAACTTCCTTGATCAGTTCCAGATCTGGCCTCCCTGTGATTTTTCCTCATTTGTCAAAGATCTTGCATTTCTGTGAATGGTGAGAATAACACATTTGATTATTCACTCTAACATTCATGAATAAGATGGTACATAGTCAATGAGTATAAAGATGCTATAATTACAAAATAAACAAGAGAGTGTGGCAAAACAGATTACAATAACAGAAAGAGATAGATAGAAAGCTTACCCATGTCCTGAGCCCACTGCAAAACTCCAGAGGAGGGATCTCCAGAAGAGATCCTTTCCCATTTGCAGTCAGCTCTTAAATGGGTCTAGGAGAGATGGAGCAAGGCTCCACCCCTTCCAGCAGCACAGGTGAATTGCCTTCACCTGTGCTCCTGTGGCTGACTCATTGCTCACCTCAGGTGATCAATCAGAGGCTCAGGCAGTGATTCAGCAGTTCCCATACAGATGATGATTGCTTCTTCTCCCATAATATCAAGTTCACTAAAGACAGATTCACGTAGTGGAATTTGGACTCAGGAATTTGAAAGTTGTTTGAGTGAGTTAATGTCTCTCTTCTAGGTTAAGATGAAAAGTCTCTGATGACTCTTTCTGTTTTCTTATATCAATCAACCTAGGTGCCAAAGTTAAATTCGTCGGAAACAGTTGCTTCAGCTACACAAGTAAGACACTTCTCTTGGCTGCCTCTCCTCTCACAAACAGGAATTCCATCTGTCTTGTGTTTGAGCTATACTCAAGGGGGGAGATGCAGGGTGGGAAAGATCATAAGGAGAGGAAAGACATAGAAAGACACAAGCATGATAAGGGGAAAGGCAGAGAAAAAATGAGGAAACTGAGGAATATGGAGTAGACTATGACTAAGGAAAGGAGAGTGGAGGGAAAGAAGGAAGTTGAAGATTTTAGTAGGAAGGGGACCTCAGTTTCTTCTTCAAGCTACTTGAAGTCTTATACAGTTGTTTTTTTCAATTTGACAGTCAGAAGAGGTGATTTTTCTTCATGTCCTGATACACAGCAGTGACAATGTGCTCTTTGAGGGTTACAAGAAGGTTCTGGTCAAGCCCCAGAAAAGCATAATTATGATAGAGACAGACAAGGCCTTCTGCAAACCTGGAGAAACAGGTGAGGAATGAAGGTGAAGAGGAAATGGGGAGCAATGTTCAAAGTAGCAGCTGTATTTGGTGGGATATCTTCATCAAGTGCATCAAGCTAAGCTTGTTGGAACTAGAAGAAAGCAGATCTCTATTTTCAGGATTTCCAGGAACAATGTGTAGCAGCATGCACTCTTATGATCCATGCTGCATCAGATGGTTAGCCTGCTGCTCCTGTGTGTCATTCAGGGGAAATGTGTCTTGTGATGCCTAAAAGGAAAGCCAGAAGTCTCCAAAATATTGGAAAATCTACTGTCATTTTTTGCATACTTGTTTACCTTTAAGTAGACTTTAGATTCACTGCGTAGATGCTGTGTGCTTAGTGCACCTCCAAGTTCTATAAATATGGCGACTTGCTCCAGAGTTTTCACAGTATGAACAGACTGCAGAAAGACAAATGACACTGTTTTATACTTTTTTACAATCTTTCCAGGTAAAATTATTTTCTACAGCATGCATGTATGTATATCTGTATGTTTATCTCCTAGACAAAGTTCTAGGTGGGATGAGATGGGGAGATGTTATAGGATAGGTGATAGAAGAGCTGTTTGGGGGAAGACCAGAATACTGCTGAAGCAAACTAAGAGACACACAAATAACGGAGCAGAGGAAAGGATAAGAGTATTCGTGCAAGCATATATTGCACTCAGAATGCTTTACTCTTTTTCTTTATATTTCCAGTGAAATTTCGAATCATCAACCTTGATGATGACCTTATGATCATTAAAAATGAGGTAAGTATAACCCTGTGCATTTCTAGATGGAGGAGCCTAAGCATGATACACATTGAAATGCTCATGTAAGGCTTCCTGCATGCTTGTTAAATCATAAGGATAAATGATCTTTGAAAGGAAACCACTCATCTATTGGCCTTTTGGAGAAAGACTGCAGTGCAGACTGGAACAGGAGGTTCTAGTAATATCCTCCTCAGACACATAACATAGGATCTGGATGGAGCAGAACTTTTCTGGTGTACTGTTTAAGTCTATACAAAACTGAGCTTGTTTCTCTTTTCTTTTTACAGTATCTTCAGATATGGTTGCAGGTAAGTGACGAATATCTGACCACAGGGAGATGTCCGTCTCTTCCACTGTGCCCTTTCACTCCTAGACTGGGCTGCACCAAAAATGTAACCCAATAAATAAGTCAGTTGGAGACCTTTCTACTTGGTCAGCCTGGGTTCTTCATTCAAACCAGCTCTCTATGATGCACATAGCTGAGCTAGAAACAGTAGCAAATCTCAAAAACCTCAAGCCCTAAAACTGGTCTGTACAGAGCATAAAGCACAAAGCAAAATGATGAATAGATGCAGCACAGCTGCTTGTCTTTCCTAAGGTATTATGGTGTTACCACTTCCCAGTACCTTTACTGACAGCCTTTGCAATTCAAGAGTTTAGTAAAAGGATACTGGAGGGAGAAGGAATCTCACCTGTGGCAAGGGGTACTATTTTCTGAGGCAAGGGTAAGTCTTGGTAGTGCATTCTTGTGCCTGAGTATAGTTGGACTGCCCATCCTGTCAATTTGATTTGGTGGCTCTGAATGCTCTTTCCCAAATAGGATCCTGAAAATAATCGCATTGCTGGATGGCTGAATGTGAAGTCAAGACATGGCATTGTGGATCTATCCTTTCCCCTGGCCTCTGAAGCAGCCCTTGGGAAATATACCATTTCAGTGCAACAAGACATGGCTCAGAAAACATTCAGTGTTAATGAATATGGTAAGACTTACACAGCAGAAGTGAGGAAAAAACACTGTGGATATCTAGAGAAAGATGAGGGTGATGTGGCCGTGTTCATCAGACCTTTTGCTCTGGGAGAAGAGCAGACAGGGGATGTGGTCAGAACCTTCGGAACTCTAGAGGTTCTGCAGCCAGGTAGGGTAAAAGGTTGTAGTCTATCATGTTGTTCTAGCTGTAGCTGGGCCCTGTAATGAGCTCTTGCTGCTGCTCATTGTTTTCTTCTAAGCTAAATATACTGTTCAGCTGCCATAACAGGAGTGGCATCACATCTTAACCCCATTCAGTTGCAGTGATATTTGTAAGAATAAAACCCTGTGCTGTTTATAGTGTTTATGGTTCACTAGGTTGGAGTAGAAAGCAGTTCTTCGTGGAACTGCAGCAGCAGAGGGAGGCACAGGCAAAAGGAGTAAGTTCTGTCACAGCACTGGAATGAGTAAGTGGGAATATTATATTCTTTCCCCTCTGGACTGTAGCTATAGCAGAATTTCTAATTGGTATCACTTTTTTTTTTTTCCCTTGGTCTGTATCTTTCCAACTTCTGTTTGCAGAGCTGACAAAGATTGAATTGAAGTTTGAGCACCCTCCCTTCATCACAGAGGATGAGGAATTTCAGCTGAAACTATGTGGCAAGTAAGTACTGTTGTGATCTGTCCTTTGGCTCCATAATCACCTCCAGATTGTTAGAAGGAGAGAAGTGGCCTATCAGTACAGTGGTTTTACATTAACTTTTTGTTGAGGGAGACAAATCACTCTGTCAAGCTAGTTCTTTTTTATATAAGTCATTTACTATGACACTGAAGGATACTAAGGCTGCTGGTTAGAGGGCACACTTGAGACAGTGGCTTGAAACACATTCCCAATATATGGTAGTGGGATGCAAATTGGTTTTAAGGGATGATGTTTCTGAGCAAGCAAGATACAACACTCTCCTGGGCTCCACTTAACCCTACATAGGGCAGGGGACCTGGTTCAATATTTCTGCTGAAGCAGTTCATCTTCAGATGTGTTTTTCTCTCCTTTGACACAGGTATACCTATGGAAAGCCTGCTCAAGGGAAAATAGATATTACTTTTATCACATTGTTGCAGTATGAAATGCAGGATTTCTCAAATTCTTCTGAGATGAGGAAGCAACAGAGCTGGGTGGGTGAACAAATAAGATAGAGGAAATTATCACCTGATGAAAATGTCTATTTGTCTGTCCGTCCCTTTAACCTGCCTGATTGCATCCCTAATGCGCAGAAATCTGTTTAATGTAGTTTCTTCCTACTTGTTAGATGTATAGATCAGACAATTTATCTTCCTGTGACTTTACTGCTCAAATACTGTTTTGGCTGCCCATATCTGACTCACTGTTTCAGGAGAAGGTGTAAGCTCTTTAAAAGTAATAGTGTCTTTGGTCTTTCAAGGAGTTTGTATGATATTATGTAGAATTAAATCACTAGTCTATTCAGCCCTGTGTCTGCTCCCACCAACGCATGTGGTATCAGAGCATTAAGTCACAGACTCGATGCACTATTTGTTGCACTGTTCATACAGTTTATAGATCATCTTAAACTTACCAGTGTCCTGTCAAAGATTATGCCCAGTGTTAGTTACACTTTTTTGCACATCTATGCTCATTATATGCTTGTGGTTAAGCTGCAAGCCTAGTTTTTCTTACAGCTTTCAGGTGCATCTTTTTGAGGCTGAAAGTCACAATAAAACATTTTTAAATATCACGTCAGCTAGCAACAAGTCTGAATAGAAAAATCCAGATGGATTGCTGCAATATTAAAAATTCATCCAGTAGCAAATTATCTCCATCTGAAACGCTGTAATCTTAGCTGTGCAAAACGCCAAACGAGTGCCAGCTTCCTCTCACACATCATGCAATAATCCCTGCAAGGTTCTCAAGAGAACTCAACAGGCCCAATTAAAAACACTTTGTTCACCCCACCTCTCATGGCAGACTGTCTGTACCAAGTCGCTGTTTAATGCTTGGCACAGCTCTTGAAATCTGTAACTGGCTGGATGCCAATTTTTAAAATAGTCACATCAGAGAGACAGTTGTGATTGGAATGCCATCATGTCAGCCTTTATTCACAACGGCCAAAAGATTTTAGGGAGGAGGCTACCTCTAATTCAGATGGAAACACAGTCACTCAGGTGCAGGATCTGGGCTTAGTGCAGTCTCCTTCTGAGTTTGTTTTAGACTTAATTAACCAAAACTGTATAATTTAACTGAAGAACTTTTTAAATGCCATATTTTTTTTAAATCCAAGTGTGTGAGTTTCTTCTCTTGCTGTTATCCATGATGGATTTGTGCAGTTATAGATTTTGAGCTTCCTTCTGTTCCATAAGTATTTAGAAATATTTCTTTAGGATTACCCACCATATATGAAACGGCTCCTCTACCTCCAGATCATCTTTCTGTTTGTGTTTCCATTTCTCCAGACAGACAAAAATGGTTGTGCTGAATTTACAGTAAAGACAAAGGCTCTGGAATTAAATGAATCTGACAACTACATAATTTTGATAGGAGAAATGGAGGAAATTGGAACAGGTACTGGAGAATATGTGAAAAGTTTCATAATTCGCAGCAGGCTTCATTCTTTGTTTCAAATTTTTTTTGGCTTTGACCTTCCTGCAGTAGTTCTGTCTTCCATCATGATGATGGTCTCTATTCTAGTACTTCTTCTATCTATTATTACCAGATTTCCCAATCCTCTCTACCCTTCATCTCCACATCTACCTACTAGTGGATGTCATTTTAGTGATTGCCTGAACAGCAAGGTGCTTCTTAGCTAGTTGCAAAGCCCTGGAAAAGTCATGGAAAAAACCCTCACAGTTCTTTTTAATTGTAGTGCACCATCCTGACAAGCAGTTTGTACCCAAAATCTCATCCTCTCTTTTCCTAAACCTCAGGCAAGTCTGCTTATGTACACTTCTGCTGTCAGGAATCTCATTCTGCTCCTTTTTGGTCTGCCACAATATTGACTATAAAGTGGTAGGTTCTCAGCATGAATGTTAATGTCCCATTGATGTGACAACTGGAGGTGTCCATTTTTTGGAGTGCCACACTGTGAGTGGGATTCTTCAGGCCACTTTTAGGCACCTATGGTAGTAGTTGTCTATAAGTAAAAATGATCTGATTTCCCTTAATCAGCAATAAAGAGAAATAGGTGCTTATATGCACCCCCTCATAATGCAGATGTCCCCCAAAAGACTGAAGGAATTACACACTAGCACAATGTATTTTCTTTTCTAAATTTGAATGCTGTATATGGCTTGGAAGTATCATCTTGTCTTCTGCTTCTTTAAGAGCACTGCTAGAGTTTAATAGATTTGTTCTCTCGCTAAATAGGAGCACAGACTAAAGATTTTTCTGGAATTTCTATTGTGACAAGAATGAAATCTATAGAGTTTATCAATCTCCAACCATTCTACAAACGTGGACTACCATACACAGGGCAGGTAACCCCCATGTGTCCCTTCTCTGAGGATACATCACAGGTCTTGTTTTCTGTTGGCAGAAGGAAGCAATCTTTAGTCTATGACTGAAGCCCTCTATAAAAGCAATTTCTATTTATGACCCTAACCTAGCAATTTCCCTGGACAGGAATTTTAGGACCAGCTGCAGTCTCTGCAAGGCTCTTCAGGAGCAGCTCTTGAAATAGACATAGCTCTAGTCTATGTGGTATAAAGATATGGGTGTGGTGGAAGCAGGGAGATACTACTTCCTGTACAGCCTGTGGACAGCCATGCAAGTGGTAATTGCAACTTGGCAAATCACTAAAGCTTTGTGTATCTAATCATATCTATTCACTAACAGTCATTTCTGATTCAAGTTCCCAGGATGATGCTAGGACAGCTGTCCCACTGGGGCTAAAAACAGTTCTATCTGGGCCAGTACTAACTATAGCATGAACAAAAGAAAGAAACAGCAACAGTTAAGTGGCTGGAGACAAGACAAGACTTAGTCTTCTAAGATTTTGGAGCATTGTCCAGGCTTAGGATTTGAGGAAATTTCCTTTTCCACTTCCAATGTATGTGTGTTTTTTGGCTACACTAGCCTTTATTTCTGGTTTTGAACTGCTATGCATAAATCCATATTTTATTTGGATCCTTCCATTCTGTATGAAACATAGAAGGATTTGGAAGGACTAATGATAGAGAGAAAAAAAAAAAAAAGTATTAAGTACAGATAGAACCTTGGAGTGGAGTACAATGGGAGTACTAACTTCCTACTTTTGTCTGCAGATGTTCTGCCACAGTAATAACTCTGCCCTCCGAAATGAAATGGTCTACCTAACAATTGATGTAAATGATGAGAAGACACACCTGTCATTCCTCACAGATGAGGAAGGGAAAGTCCACTTCTCATTGAATACCACCAGCTGGAACAGCTCACTTGTTTCATTGAAGGTGAGCATCAGCCACAGAAAAAAAAGATCAGTGAAATAAGGAGGGATGGAAAAGAAAGTGGAAGACATCTGAGGTGTAACGCACAGGCTTCTGGCTCCTGATCTCATCTGACTATATCTGTAGAAGCATCTTTAATTACTCTCTGATTCCATCTTCCCCGAGAGACAAGAGGCTTTGTTGAAACAGTTCAGCTAAACACTCATCAAAGGTGCTCTGCTGTCCTGAGCTGGAGCATGATCCTAATCCATCTTTTGTATCCCTCTCACTTTTCTAAAAGTGAGTGACTTCACTAAAATCATTCTTTAATCTGACCACTTCCTCAGATGAAATCTCTCCTTTTTCTCTGGGATGTGCTGGAGATGGCTCAGCAGAACTGCAGTTGACATCTGTCTTTGCTGAAGTCCAAATCAAGCGGCTGCTGTCTCCCTGCAGCAGCACATATCTTATTCAGGCTCAGCCTGGCAGGTAGCTATTCTTGACCTCCTTTCCAAAACCACACTTTGAAGCACGTGTATACTCTTCACAACTTCTGAATTCATTGTATCCAGCCTGGCAGTACCTGTGTATTCCCACTATCTGTATTCTTGCAGATGGTATGGGATTCATGAGCCAGTAATGTGCCCTCACAGCCCAGAACGCTACCCATATCTTGGGCTGTATCAAAAGAAGCATGGCCAGCAGGTTGAGGGAGGTGATCCTGCCCCTTTACTCTGCACTGGTGAGAACTCTCCTGGAGTATTGCATCCAAATGTGGAGTCCTCAGTACAAGAGAGACATGGATCTGTTGGAGCACATCCAGAGGAGGGCCACAAAAATGATCCAAGGAATGGAACACCTCTCCTTTGAGACAGGCTGAGAGAGCTGGGGCTGTTCAGCCTGGAGAAGAGAAGGCTCTGAGGTGACCTGGTAGTGGACAGGGGAAGCTACAGGAAAGTAGAGGGGAGCTACAGGAAAGAAGGGGACAGAATCTTTAGCAGGGTCTGTGGTGATAGAACAAGAGGAAATATCTTCAAGTTCTGAGAGGGTAGATTTAGGTTGGATATATGGAAAAAGTCTTTCACAATGAGGGTGGTGAGGCACTGCAACAGGCTGCCCAGGTATGTGGTTGATGCCCTATCCATGGATACTTTCAAGGCAAGGCTGGATCATGCCTTGGGCACCCTAATTTTGCAGTGCATGTCCCTGTTCATTGCAGGGGCATTGGACTAGATGATCTTCAGATGTCTCTTCAAACTCTAAGGATTCTATGATTCTATGACTCTATGATTTTATGTTTTCTCCTGAGGCAACAGTCTATCCATGGTGAAGTTTCCTAATTTTGTTTGGGCTCTGTAATCTTTTCAAGCAGGCTCTAGGTTTTGTTCATAGGCTCACAGCTATTATTCACAAAGTCCTAGATTCTCTGCAAGGAATAGAGTTTCATCATGCAAAGGTTCTCTTGCTGCCTGTTATACTTCAGGGCATATAATGAGAAATACTAAGAGAAAATTTGGGTGTTATATTCATGGTAGATGGTTAAAAGTTGATGCTGTGTGTCCTTACAAAGATATAGAAGGAAAAGGAAGATTGGGACAAAATATTAAATACTTTTATTAAAAAAATATTAAATTAAAAAATTTTTGCTAAAACTTCATAAGAGACAGTGTTATTGACTTCAGTATTGACCTTACACAAAAGAAGTTTTGAAACATACCAGATATGTAATCTGCCAAGTAGCTCAGGTACAATCTTAGTGTTTTCAGTTGTCTCAAGCTCTTGTCATGTCATACCGATTGCTTATTCATGTTTTTGTACTCCGAAGGGCACCTACTACCTTGAAAATTACCATGGACAATTTTGAGCAGAACTCAGGGATTGGGGAGAGCTTCCACTGGCTGAAACCCTTCTACTCTGAGAGCAACAGCTTCCTTGAGATCAAGGCCAGGAATGATGTGATGCCCTGTGATCAAGAGCAGAACGTGCAAGTGGACTATATCCTTAACCAGAATAAACTCAGCTCTGGAACAGACCACATTGATTTCTACTATCTAGTAAGCAAAGAAGACATCTGAATCTCAGGGCAAGACCATACTGCTATTTTGTCCTTTTCACAATAACATGTAGATACTATTAGGAAATGTTAAACTTATCTGAGGCCAGTAAAACTGCTTTGTTTTGCCCAGTGCTCTTCAACATCTTTATCAATGACTTAGACAATGAAATTGAGTTCACCCTCAGCAAATATGCAGATGACACCAAGCTAAGCAATGCAGTCAGTATGTTGGAGGGAAGGGAAGCCATCCAGAGGGACCTGGACAGGCTGGAGAAGTGGGCCCCTTTTAACCTAATGAAGTTCAACAAGGCCAAGTGAAAGGTGCTGAACTTGGGCCAGGACAGTCCCAGGTATTTATACAAACTGGGTGAAGAACCCCTTGAGAGCAGCAATGGCAGATGACTGCCATTTAGTCTAGTATTTATTATCTTCACATGGGTAGCACTGAAAGACTGGACTGGTTTCTATCCAATAGAGTGCTCCAGACTTCCAACTGTGTGAGGTAGCTGACCTCTCCTTGTCTATATCTGTACAGGAAAAAAAAAAAAATCGAAACTGCACAGTATACTAATGTACTGCAGAGGTATATGAACATGTGCTGATGAAGTCCGCTTACAGGAAAGTGAATCCAAAGCAAGAGTCTGGCTACAACTTAGCTGTGATGTCATGATTATCTGTTACTGAACTGATGAGTACCAGTTACTGAACTGGGCACATTGTTAAGGTAAAAAAAAAAAATTGTATCTTAGTAACATGAAGATCTGATTCCACTGGTGCTTAATAGCAGCTGCTGGTGCTAGACTCTGGCTACGTAAGTAGCCACTTCTCATGGCCTAACAAACACCTCTGAATTCCCTTGCCAGAGATGCTATCAACATCTTTGCTGACGAGATTTTTAGGGCACGTCCTACCAGAAGAGCTTCTGTGACAGTAACCGTCAGACATTTCCTTCTCTCCCCTTTCATTCTGTTGACATTCTCATGCTTGCAGAATTCAGGCCCTTCAATGGCTCTTCTTTTTGCTCTTCAGGTGATAGCCAAAGGCAGGATCCTTTTCAGTGGAAAGAAGCAGGTGCCAATCCCGCAGCATGAGAGTGAGTACCTCATGAAAGTTATGCGCACATCTCAGGAAAGCGTGACTGCCAAACAATGCCAAATACTATACATGTTACTATTAACCACAGGCAGGGGTTATTGAAAGAGTTGTTAGACTGTGGTCCACCTTATTAGATCAACACAGTTACCATTATGATTGGTGCAGTGGCCTTCCAGGTGAGTGTCCTTCTCCAGTCTTGTCTAATTGATCTAATTAGATCTAATTGATCTAATTCCTGACCTTGTGACTTTGCTGCTAGCTTATATCTTTGAGAAGATACAAAATTTTGTAGTTCATCTGCTTACATAATGTGCAGGAGGAGGGAAGAGAGATATTTTTGCCAACCTTGAGGATTGGCTACTATTCTAAAATTATTGTTAATCTGCAATCTGTGGCACTGTATGAAGTGTTCCTGTTTACAGGTAGAAAATAATGAATTCCCTCTTCTGATTCCTGTCTCCAGTCAGCTGATTCTAAATAGCATGGATTCAAGTGAGTCCTTTTCCTCTCTTCTTTTCTCTTCTTTCCTGCATTGTACAGATCTGCATGGTTCCTTCTCATTAACTCTAACTATTGGCAATGACTTCCTGCCTGACATCAAGCTTCTAGTGTACACACTCTTCTTGGATGGACAAGTAGTGGCTGATGTGGAAGAGTTTCAAGTAGCCAAGTGCTTTAGACACAAGGTGAGTAGAAATGCAAAATGGAAGAAGAGGACAATCACATCACTGATATTCTCTGGTCTGTTGTCGTTTCTGGTTCTGTTTTATCTTTATTCAAAAGGTGTAAATTGGATACCTGCTAAAACAAATGTCCAGTATTTTTTGTCTGAGAAACAAAATAAGTAACCTCATTTTTCTCTAAATTCCTAGTTTTGCCCTCCCCTGCACTGAGTGGCAAGCCCCTCCCAATGAGTAAATCATGCCCCTTTGAACACTGTTTTCTCCCTACATTCCCCAGTGATCTGAAAGCACAGTGTCCTCTATGCTCTCCCCAATGTAAAGAGAATTCTGCTAACCTAGCTACAGAAGAATTCTCACTGCCTAGGCTGTCTTGAATCAGCAGGAGGTGGCTGCAAAGAAGTAGGGGAATTATGACTGGGCTGTGTACGTTGCAGCTCCAGCAACCTTTCCAGTGGTTTTCCAGGATGGACTCTCTCCGCATCTCATCCCTTCCCTATTCTCTTTCACTCCACTGCCCATACACCTAAGACTCTCTAATGATAAGTGCCTGATCCTATCTTCTTTTGCAGGTGGAATTGGACTACTCAAGCAAGCAGGAAGTCCCAGGGTCAAAAGTCAGTCTGAATCTCAAAGCTGCTCCAGGATCCCTCTGCTCTGTCCAATCTGTTGACAAAAGCGTCCTCCTGATGGAGAACAATACTCTAACAGCAGACACAGTGAGTACAGCCTGCCATGACTAGCACCCTAATGTCTGCCTGCCTTCCGTCTCCGTGCTTTGACAGGAGGCTCCTGGAAGGAGAAGGCCCATAGGCCATTCCTAGGCCCAGATGCATTGTTATGTGGCTGCTCTGGCATTCTCTCTCCTAGGTCTTTTCTGAGTAGTTACGTGTTCTTCATGTTCCTACTGCATTTGCCTTGTGCTTTGAATCTCAACCTGGAGAGTGATGGAAACTGTGCACCACTGCCAGGGTAGGTCAGGAGAGCAGCTTCAAAGAGATGCTGGTGCTTACTGCTTAGAGGAAAAGTTCTTTTCTCACATAAACCTTCCTTTCTCTTCTTCTGTCTGCTACCAGGCAGAGAGGCTAAGCTAATCTTAAGTATGTTCTGAATTTTGAATAGTCCTTTGTGAAGTCAGGAGCTGGACTCGATGATCCTTGTGGGCCCTTTCCAACTCAGGGTAGTCTACAATTAAAAAATCGATTTTATGCTGGTAGGGCCCTTGTGTCCTTTTATCTCAGGTATTGCTGAATTATAACTGCATGACTCAGGCTGAGCATCAAGCAGTTCTTTAGAAAACAGAAGCCAGGGGACAAAACCCATGCTGGCCATGAGGTGACTGGTGAAAAGTGGCCAGGATTTTGTTGGCACCCAGGTGCATTTTGAGAATAATTCTGAGAAGATTTGAAGAAACTTATCCTTAAAGCAGTGCTGTGGTTCAATGGAATGAATTTAAGACTTATTAGAACAAAAACATTGCAAGAACTGAAAATTTAGAAGTGTACCAGAGATGATACACATGGGTATGCCTCATACAAAGTTGTAAGATAAGTTAGAGTAGGCCAGCCTGTTACAAAGAACCCTCATCCAAATCTGGAAGGACTTACTGCAGCTGTAGGTAGGCACCTCAGTGTGATCTAGTGTTCTCTTTTACAGGAATGCTGTTCTAAGGCACAGCACTTACTTCTAACAGATATATTAAATAATACTCATCAAATTTATAAGTCAGATATGCCAATGCCTTGCACTCAAACTGAGATGTGTCTTATCCGGATTTTGCACCTTAGAGTTAAAAGGCTTGAACTACCAGAGTTGAAGATCTTGAGCCTAAGGGTTTCTTGCCTACATCTACTCCTTGGGCCTCATGTCCTTAAGCATAAAATGGCTCAGTGCCAACTTTGTCAACTATGAAGATTTATGAAATAAAATATAGGGCTATAGTCCAAATATTTGGCTCATTCACACAATCTTGTTGGCCAGTTCCTCATAAAGACCTCTGTTTTTCCTTTGCAGTTATATAAGAAGGTTTTTGATGACAGTTTTACAATTGGAGGACGAGGGTTCCCTTATCACCTGGAAGATTTTGATGCATACCCTTGTCTGCCCCAGCAATCCAGTCTCATTAAAAAGACTCAGATGGGAGCACCATGGTACCAAAGTGATGCTGATGTTTTTAATTTGTTTAAGGTGAGACTCTGCACTTGTGTCAAACTTTTCCTGAACCAGTGATTGCCACTGTGCCATCCTGAATGCCTACAAATATTTAGCCTTAGTAAACTTCAACTTCCCTGTCATTCATTGCTACAAGTTATCTGTGTCATGTTTTAATCCAGTGTGCCCACACTCACTTGGGGATTATGGGGAAAGTTAAAATTTAGGAGTAAGGACAATGCATTCCTCATGCACTGCTCAGAGTTGTAGAATAATAGAATGGCATGGAAGGAACTTTAAAGATCACCTAATTCCTACCTCTCTGTCATGGTTACCAATAACTAGATCAGGCTGCCCAGGGCTCCATCCAACTTGGCTTTGAGCACCTTCAGAGATGGGACATCCACAACTCTAGGCAATCTGTTTTAAAGCCTCATCACACTCTGAAGAAAGAATTTCTTCCTAACATCTAGCCTACATGTCACCTCTTCTAGATTAAAGTCATTCCCCTTTGTCCTATTACTATCAGACCACATAAAAAATCGGTCAGCTTCCTGTTCATAAGCTCCCCTCACTTACTGGAAAGCCAGAATATGGTCTCCCCAGAGCCTTCTCTTCTCCACGCTGAATAATCCCAACTCCCTCTGCCTTTCTTCAAGGGAGAAGTGTTTCTTCCTTTGATCATCTTTATGATCTTCCTCTTGACCTGCTCCAACACCTCCCTGTCTTTCTTGTGATGAGGGCCCCAGACCTGAATGCAGTACTCCAGACAGGGCCTCACAAGGGCAGAGTAGAGGGGGACAATTAGCTTCCTTGCCCTGCTATCCATGCCTCTTTTGATGCAGCCCAGGATACAGCTGGCCTTCGAGGCTGCAAGTACACACTGCTGGCTCGTGTCCAGTTTCTTGTCAACCAGAACCCTCAAGTCCTTGTCCACAGGGCTGCTCTCAATGTCTATGTATATGTATACAAACAAGCAGAATCTTAAAGTTTTTTAGCTACCAACAACTGCCTTATGAAACTTGCTATAATATGAAAATATCTCAAGATATTTTCAACATTCCTTATTGCCTGTTATTTACCACTGATTTACTCTCTTTACTGTTTTCCCAGTTACTGCGCATGAAAATATTTACCAATACTAAAATCAAGAAACCAGTTTCCTGTGTGCAACAAAACTTTGAGAGAAAGATGTTATCTAATACAGACAGTGTTGTGGGTAAGCGTATGGGATCTAGTGAATCATGGCCTGAACCTCTGATTGATCACCTGAGGTGAGCAATGAGTCAGCCATGGGAGCACAGGTAAAGGCAATTCACCTGTGCTGCTAGAAGGGGTGGAGCCTGGCTGCACCTCTCCTAGACCTATTTAAGAGCTGGCTACCAGAGGGGAAGGATCTCTTCTGGAGATCCGCTCTGCAGGAGTTTCATAAGCAAGCCCAGGATATGAGTAAGCTTTCTATCTATACTCTTTTTGTTATTATAATTTGCTTTGCCTGACTCTCATGTTTATTTTGTAATTATAACATCTTAATGTTAATTTATTGTACAGTAAGGAATGAGAATTTCAAACTCATTGAGTGAACGGACTCTCCTCTCCTAATCCCAACCAGGCTGCTGCTGAGATGTCTGACTTCCACCCTGCTGTGTTTCTCTTTTTTGTGTGTATGAAAGAAATTATGTTTGTGTCCAGTCTAGGTAACCCAGTTAATCAATAATAGTTAAAAGCTCAAATCTGTGTCCCTTATTAGCTGTCCTTGGGTTCTGTAGTCTTCACAGAAAACGTGGCTTGCTCTCCACAAGTATTTTCACAGACTTTTTAAAATGGCGTGACTCCAATTAAGTATTCTATCTCCTTCGTATTCCATACCATAACTTGCTGTATTTGTCAGTCTGAGCCTCAGACCAAAATCCATTCACCTCTTTCTCCCTAAAATTGTGTTCCCTAAAGATACAGACTCTGGGACATACTCTCACTGAAAAGCTAACCCTGTATACACAGATAATATATGGTTTATGCTAGATTGCCTATGAATGAAGAAGTAATTTCACCTGTTGTGACTTATACTTTTTTCTGATGTATTACTTGCTTTTCTGCAGACAGTCATGTTGTTCATGCCAGTCTTATCCCTCAGTCAGATGACGCAAAGAAGCCCAAACCACGGACATATTTTCCAGAAACTTGGATTTGGGATTTAGTCTCTGTCAGGTTGGTAATAGCCTCTGCCTGCCTTTTTCAGAGATCTTTGGAAACTTCTGACTGCTTCTAAACAAGTTTTCTCTTTCCTCCTGCTGTAGTGGTGAAGGTCAAGCATCTCTCCAAGTTACTGTACCTACGCTATTACAGAATGGAATGCCAATGTCTTCTGTGTTGCTGATAGTGGCTTTGGGATTTCTCATTCAGCTACACTTAGGGTCTTCCAGCCTTTCTTTGTAGACCTGTCTCTGCCATATTCTGTGATACAAGGAGAGATTTTCAGCCTGAAAGCCACTGTCTTCAACTACCTCGAGGGCTGTATCCAAGTGAGTATTTCCCAGTCCCATATGTTATGTTAGAGCAAGAGTAAAAGCCTAAAGGCAAGCTATTAGCTATATACTGGTATCTAGGACACAAAACACAGTCTCATTTTTGTGACTCATGATGTTTGTTCCTTTGATCAGTGCCTGGTGCTAATTCTATGCCAATGTATGTTTGTATGCCTCAACACGTTCAGGTGCATAGAGACTCCAGAACTAAAGGTGGATGCCTGTCCAGGCTGCCAGTTCACCAGCTGCCTCTGTGCCGATGAAGCAAAAATCTTTGCGTGGAATGTGACAGCCACTAGACTGGGTGAGGTTAAGCAGAGGGATGTGTGGTAGCTAGTGGGAGGAGGTGTGAAATTTGCCTACCCCTCTGTTTGGTTCCACCACCTGTATGTACAGAACTCTGCTGCAAGTGCTCAGTGATGCACTCTCGTGCTTCTTGCAGGCAAAGTGAATATCACTGTGAGCAGTGTGGCAAAAGATTCGCATAATCTGTGTGATAACAGGGTTGCTGTGACACCATTGCAAGGAAAGACAGACGCAGTGGTAAAACCTTTGATTATGAAGGTTAGTCAGATCAATGATGGAGAATACCTGGGGACAGTTTATTATCCCATGAAGCATTAGCAAGAGGAAGTTTAGATCTTTCTTGGAAACAGACAGGCCTACAGAGGCATGGAGACTTCCTTTCCTACCTTCTGAACCACTCTTTCTCCACTTGCAGCCAGGAGGCATTCTACAAGAGAAGACCCAAAATGCCTTTCTCTGTGCTACAGGTATAAAACATAATTCACTGACTGCTATCAGGATGGAAGGGATGGGACTACTGCAGGTACCCAGAGGTGGGGGGAATTTGTCCAAGAATGAGCACCTGTGCCATGCCTGAGAGAACAACTGTAGTTTCCTCATATCTATCTTCCGCCTGGCGTTTCCTGTATGAGGCACATATTTTCAGATCTCAGCTTTCATACTCAGTCTTGTGGGGTCCCCTTTGGGTTGTCTCAATTGAGTGAGATAACTCTTCCGTTGAGTAAATTTCTGGCTTTTCCCTTCCTTAGATAACACAGTCTCGGAAGAATTCTCCCTGACCCTGCCTGCAGAAACACTGGAGGGATCTGGCCGAGCCACTTTATCTGTGATTGGTGATAAAGGCTTTCCTTGCTCTTGGGCCCTAGTGGGAAAAGATTGCACAGTGCTTTGGCCTGTTCCCAGTTCCCCACAAGATAATCTGAAGAGTGTGATGATGGCCTTAGAAATGTGTATCAAGTAATCTTTTTCAGCAGTTATTCCTTTCATATGGAAGGATCTTAGGATCCCAAGTGTCTGGAGAAGAAGGAGCAAAACACGATATCTCCTCTTGATGTCTCTCAATCATCCACCTAAAGCAACCAATAACATCTCTCTGGCTTATCATTTGGCTGGCCTCTATAATTCTTTTCCTTCCTTGATACCTCAGGAATGACAGTTCTCTTAGAATTTCCTCAGATCCCCTGAAGTTTAGCATTCCCTGCCTCTTCCCAGAATGATACGACTTCCTTTGCTATTCTGGACTTATACAGGAGGGGCAGGAAGAAATCTAATTGTGATATCACACACATCAGTTTCATGAGGGCCTTTTCTTCAGGATTCCAGTAGAGCTTAGAGAAGGCAGGAGTCCTTTCATTTTATATCGCTGAATACTTTTCTTTCTCCTTACTTTCCACCTCATATTTTAGGGGATATCATGGGCCCGGCACTTCAAAATTTAGGTCAGCTGCTTAAGATGCCATTTGGCTGTGGTGAACAGAACATGGTTCAGTTTGCACCAAACATCTTCATACTCCAGTACTTGAAGAAGACTAAACAATTGGACCCGGGAAATTGAAGTTATGGCACTCTATTGCCTGAGAACTGGTAAATGTTGTCCTTTCTTCTATTTTTTGGGGGGAAAAAAAAAAGTGCTGTAAATGTAAATCTGTAAATTTGTTTAATGTGTGAGTGCAAGATGAGTGGAAGCAATGCCAGAGTTGTGCCAAAGAAAGAGATCACTGAGTATAAGGAAATGGTTTCAAAAAAGGTAAAGCATCTTTTTGAAGAATCATTATTTCTGTCTGTGGATATTATTGAAGCCTATTTTTCTCAGGAGGGTGTAGGTAATTATTTCCATTATACTGTGATGCCTGTATTTCATTCTCTTATCAATCTGATGCACATACAGTTCCTTGTGGAAACAGGGTAACAGTTGCTACTAACTGGAATAAGGGGTGGCCATAGCAGATAATTATTTAGTTAGTGTTTGCTTATGTCTGATATAACCCAAATTTAATACAGTGCTAGTGTCTTATTTTGCAAAGTACACCATATTAGGATTTCTCTTTGTCCCTTCTGAGAAAAGCCTTTTTAGCCATTCCTACTAATCTTTCTGTTCACAGTACGGTGTCAGTGTTGCTTGGAAAGTGTGGGGAGGTGAAATGGCTGAGCATGTCTCTACTCTGCAAAATCAGCTAATAATGTAGAGTAGCTGCATGGCACACTTCAGTGATGCTGTGCAACTTTTTCTTGTCACTCTGGTACTGTGGGATGCTCAAGGCATTTTGATGTAGTAAGTTTGGCTCAATGTCTCTGTAGGAGCTGGTGAAGTCTCTTGCTGTAAAAGGCTTCTTCCTACACTAAAAGTACAGTTTGAGTTGGTACATGTTTTCATGCTGAGAGTTGCTTTTGCCCCTGTCTTCATAGGTTATCAGCGTCAGCTGCTCTACAAACATGATGATGGCTCCTACAGTGCCTTTGGGAAGTCTGACACCCAGGGCAACACATGGTGAGTGACCAGAGTTGGTACTGTCATCCCAAACCTAGCATCCATTCTATTTCCTGGCTGTGACATCTGTGCTCTGCCCACAGGCTGACAGCTTTTGTGGCCCGGTCCTTTGGGCAGGCCAGCTCTTACATTTACATCAGCAAAGATCACGTGAAGGATGCTGTGCTCTGGCTGCAGAAGCATCAGTTACCCAATGGTTGCTTTCAGAGTGTGGGAAAGCTCTTCAATAATGACTTGAAGGTATGACTAATGGCAGTGGAAGTAGGAGTGGGAGAAACCCAATATGGGGACAGGGTCATCTCCCAGGCTCTTCTGCTGCACACAGTAGCACAAAGCATGGTTTAACTCAGTTGAACATATTCCCTGAGCAGAATGAAGCATAACCTAGAACAATATATATTTTCTCTATGTGAGTTTTTAATCTCTGTTGAGCATTCTCTTTTTTTTTTTTTTTTTTTTTTTTTTTTTTCTCTCTCTAGATAAATGGCACCACGACTGATTGTGCCAAGGCACATTAGGGGTACAGGGAGAAATATTTGTATTTTATAGTGCTTGTACAAAAAACTCTGGCTGGATTGTCCCTCTTCTCATGCATTATGATCCACAATAAAGACTCCAGATAAGCCTAACTTTGTGCTTTAACATGGAATGATCTGAAGACACTGTTGACCCTTCACTGCCCACCACGTATAACTTTTCCTGGAGCCTGGCACTCCCAGATTGATCCCTGCACTGTAGCTGGAAATGCACAATGAACATGCCCTGATGCTCGAGTACCAAACAACTGGATATAGTGCAGTAGTACGTGGGTTCACGTGTTCTGTAAAGGGAAAAATAATCAGGACTACTCAGATTGCAAAGTCACCCTACTAAACACAAGGCACAGTTTGAAATAAAACAGGCTGACATTTTAGCAAAGTAAAGGGCTCCCTTTTTCCCTCCCTCCCTTCCTTCAATGCAGTACAAACTAAAACCAGAGTGTACAGATAGACTATCCTAATCTGATTTCCACTCATTTCTCAACATGGGCTTTCTATTTGAATAGATATTTTGGGGCACAATGAAGTTCCCTCTCTTTGCACTTTTAAGTTTCTGCTGTCAGTATGAATAATGTCTCACAACATTGTTTATGATGCAGTCTTGTCTCTTCCCTGAGGATGCTGGCAGAACTTCATTGGAAATGCTTGTCCTCTGATGGGGAAAGAGACTTGGATTACTGTTTTTCCCCTTGTTAACCTGTAGCTTCTCACAATCAAAAACTGATTTCTATACAAACTCACATCTTGTATACAAATTCTGCATCATAAAACCTTTGTTCTAGTGTTTACTTGTAACGTATTAAAAAAAATAAATCAATAACTTACCACCGTATCAAGAATGCCCACAGTGTGCTACTATACTCTGGTAGTTATGTTATCCATAGGCAGTTTTGGTAGTTAAATAATGACAGTTCACATAATGTTTGAAGGCAAGCAATGTTCATTTTTGTCTGTTTGTGTGATTTACAGGGTGGTGTGGATGATACACTCTCATTAACAGCCTATATTGCTGCTGCCCTTCTGGAGCTCCAATTGGAGAAGAATGTAAGTCACATTTGAACTCTTTTAGGGCTTTTTAACGTGGATAATGTTTTCTTGCTGTCACTGACCTGATTTGCAGCAAGCAGAGCATCTATGATTCCCAACTAACCTTAGGGGAACAGTTGTCACTGAAAATGATGCAGGGCTTGCAGGGAAGATGTAGCTGTAATACTCAAGGATTGTTGATACATTGAGAAATTTACTTTAAATTAATTCCTTTCTCAGGATATAACGCTGAATAATGCCTTACATTGTCTTAAGAATGTTACATTTGATGAGACCAGCCTTTATGTCAAGGCCTTGATGGCTTATGTATTCACACTGACCAAGGATGTGGAGATGAGACAGGAGCTTCTGGACAAGTTAGAGAAAGAAACTGGTAAGTTGTTGCCTTTCAAAGATTTGGATTTCTTTTTGGATTCACAGAATTGCAGGAGTTGGAAGGGGCCTCTGGAGGTCATCTAGTCCAATGCCCCTGCTAAAGCAGGTTTCCTGTAGTAGACTGCAGAGGAAAGAGTCTAAATGGGTTTTGAGAATCTCCTGAGAAGGAGACTCTTGCAGCCTCTCTGGTTACCTTGTTCCAGTACTCTGTAAACCTCAAAGTAAATAACTTTTTTTCTCGTGTTATTTTGGAACTTCCTGTTTTCCAGTGTTTCCCATGATACCCCTTAATTCTTATCCATGAATTCTCAATTCATTCACAATTCATCCCTAGGTAGAACTCAATACATTCCTGTTGCTCTCTCACATGAAGAGCAACTCTATCACCTTGCCTTGCTGACTTGTATTTCCTAAAATGTACGTAGACATCCATGACAACATTCTAGTCATACAAGCTGTCCCATCCCATCTTCATGATTGCAGTGAGAATATGGCCCTGTGACAACACACAGATGTCTAGTTCCTCCAATTTATTCCCCATGCTGTGCACCATTGGTCCCTGGTCTCTTAAAGTCAACCTACGCATTCTCCACTTAATGACAGTGATGTGAACTACAGTTACAATCCAAGAGCTGATATACTCACAGCATATCACTGAGGAAGCAGTGCCTGGCTACATAGTAATAACAAGCGTGGCTTCCTTATCATAGCTTGGAATATGGCATGTGAAAACTAGTTCATCTCTGTCACCACTAACAGAAACATAGCTTTGAGTATGCACGTTTGAGTATGCACACAATGGAATAAAACCAGGACTGCGCTCTTAATAAAAAGCTTGTGTTCAGAATCAATCAGATCCTAGCAGAACTGTTTCTTAGAAGAATGAGAATTTGGAGTCACATCTGCAGCTTTGATCTCTCTGTGCTTCCAGAGGAAGAATTGGAGTCTTGCATGTTGTCAGAGAACAAAAACCACTGGAGAGATTGGCTTCTGTATTCTGGGTTTCTCCAGAAAGCTGCAGCTATTTCTGGTGTTGTAAAGGAAACTGCCACTCCTCCAGATATAGAAGGGCAGGATGAGCTAATGTTCATCAGGGTCTAAAGTTTTTCTCTCCCACACTTTTTTCTCTATGCATCAGCAGAACATCTGACATCAGATTCCAGTAGTGAAGAATCTTCCTCTATGATTGAGATAGTAGCCTATGTCCTTCTGGCTCATGTTTCCAAACCAGATTTTGCCATCAATGAAAGTGCAGTCAGCAGGCTTGTGCACTGGCTCAGTAAACAAAGAAATGCTCTTGGGGGATTTGCTTCCACACAGGTAACAGTCTGGGGAAAGTTATAGGGAGAGATACTGTACGTAGAGTGATACGTGTATGTTGTGTGTATGCATACCTCTCCAGATCCATCCTTTGCAGAGAGGCATACATGAGCCCTGCTTGCGAAGGGGTATGCTGTGGGGAAGTTGTTTGTTTGTTTGCAGAATCACCCAGGACTAGAACTGCTAGTCCCAGGGCTCAGAAGCCATGCTCACCACATGCAGAAGTCATATAGAAGCCTGTGAACTCAATGGCATACATGTCCTAGTTGTATCAGAGCATGATTCGGGGCCATTAGATGTGTATTTTTCCCTGTTGTGCCTGATTTAGAATGCCGGATCTTGTACTGCTTTACTGCATAGGAAAGTGAGTTTCTCTTTACTTTCAGGATACGGTTGTTAGCCTGCAGGCCCTGGCTCAATATGCAGCCCTGATTCCTCATGCGGTCAGAGATGTAAAGGTGACAGTGAAAGGCAAAGAGGCTTCTCCACTAGAGTTCCATGTGCACGAAAATAATAAACTAGTCTTGCATCAAGCACCTCTCCTTGAAGTCCCAGGGATGTACACAGTACAGGCAACTGGCAGTGGGTGTGTATACATACAGGTGAGTATATATAAGAAATAGAGCTGTTAAGTTTTGCCACTGACTCTATAAGTGAGATTTTGATCTAAGCAAATGCTATAGCCTCAAGCTCTATATAGGATTTTGCTTCTTTCTCTTTGTGGGCAGTGTTCTAGCTAATATGCTTTCTCAAGCCTTATTTTATTTTATTTTTAGTAAAATCTGAGACAACGTTGGACTGAACGGGACCTTGTATTAAGATATCTGAGCCTTCAAACCTAGGGCTATGTTTGTAGGCTTTATGAGACCCTATGGGCTCAACGTAGCACGTCTGGACAGAAAGAACAGCAGGAGCAAGCTGTGTTAGTTACTGGTTATCGGTTTGTTAAAAGCTGGAGGCACAAATAGACCTTTGGCTCATGCAGGAAAGTTCTGGGGTGCTTGACAGACATCGTTTCTTTTCTACCAGAGCACTCTCTACTATAATACCCCGCCACCAAAAACTGAAGTTGTCTTCCTCCTGGATGTGGAAACAGTAACACAAGGATGTGATGGTGTCAGGAAACAGTTTGACATCCACTTATCAGTTAGGTATGGGATTCTCTGATGCTTTTCCTTCACCAGAAAACAGTGAGAACTTCCACAGTAGAGCTAGAACCCCCTAAATATCTTCTATTTTTGGCAAACACCGGGACAGACTGCCTTCTCCGCAGATTCAAAGAAGATAATGAAAAGAGAGCTAAGGCCTGGGAAAGCAAGGGAACACATTGGCAGTGGTTTCCATAGCCCAACTGTCTCAGCACAGTGCAGCACAGCAGTTCCTAGAGCACTGGCAGATGAGACAGCCAGTGTTCTCAAGAACTAGAGTTCCCAGCACAGGGAGAATTTGGAGGCATGGTCTGAACCAGTGTGTCTTGATTTGTATTCTCCATGCCTACTGTCCTGAAAGAGGACAATGCCAACATCTTCCTTTTATTGGGTGAGAAGAAAAAAGAATGGGAGACCCGTCCACTCTTAATCTATAACATCAAAGATAACTTCCATCTCACTACATGGCAACGTGTACATTTGCTGCACAGTCTTTCTCCATATTGAGCTAGTTGGGGCAATAAGATTTTTTTCCTCTTTATGTAGGCGGTTGTGCTTTCATATCACTATAGAGCAGAACAGAATTTGGACTAAAGTTTATCATGGTATTCTGTAAATGTTGTGATGAGTTCCCCATCTAATGTGTTTCTCTCCTGCCTTTTTTTCAGTTACATTGGGGACCGTGAAACCAGTAATATGGTCCTGGTGGAGGTGGATATGCTGTCAGGGTTCATTCCTACAAAAAAAGTCTGTGAAAGAGGTAAGACTTTTTCCTCTGGCCTTCCCTGAAAATGTGAAGATATATTTTCCAGATGTATCTCAGCTAGAAATACCCAAACCTCTAAGAACTGCTGGAGAGTAATAGTTACTATGAAGTTATCTTACTTTAGTTAGTTAGTTAGTTAAATAAACTAAGCAAGTGCAGATACAGTGGGCTATTCCACAAGGCAATTTTCTATTTGCTGAGCTGATTGTGTAGTTTGTGATATTTAGAATCACTGATGAGGTAAGAAGCTAGCAAGGAGCTGAAAAACACTTCATCAGAGCTATCTGGGGTGCACTGAAATTTCTCACTGTTGTCATTTGGAGGAATACTCCGTTAAGCATTGATGAATCCCATAGAATTATTTAGTGATATGTTTCGTTTTTCTAGGAGATAACTAAAAGATCCATCGTGTTTTCCTTCTTAATGGCTTTACCTTTGTTACAAATGCTTAAAGTAGAATCATAGGCAAAGGACATTTGTTCCAAATCTAAGAATGTTTTCTGTGTGCTCCTAGTGAATACAGGCCCTTACGGTTAGAGAAGGCAGGCTCTCCCATGTCTAGGCTAAGTGCCATAATCAGCAGTAGTGTGCTAACAAATATCAAACTAAATGTGAGACATCAGGCAAGGCTAATGAGCTGATGCTAACAAAACACATTCTGTTGTCTTCCTGCAAAGTTGGAGAATGTACTCTTGGTGAAAAAGGCAGAGATAAAACCAGACAAAGTCACAATCTACTTGGAAGAGGTAAGAGGAAGACCACATAGATCTGCTCAGTCAAGTAGTACTAAAGCAGTTGCTGCACAACAGAAAAACTTCGTTTTGAGACTCTCATGAAAACAACAGCAGTCTTTTGTGTTGGGACTTTAGAGATCAGAAAATACAAATCTCTAGGCTAACCATACAACTCAAAATTGGCAAAAGAGAGTATGAAAGAATCTGGAGAAGTGGAGAAAAATCTTTGATGCAGAGGGAATTAACTTGGAATGCAGATGACATTGAGATAGCCAGTGTCTGTTTTTCTCTCTAGCTGGACAAGACTTCTCTGAATCTTAACATATCAGTGGAACAAGATAATGAAATAGAAAACCTGAAACCAGCCACAGTGCATGTCTATGACTACTATAAACCAGGTGAGATTTCACAGTCACTGATGAAGAGTCACCATCTTACCTCCCACTCAAACACAGTGCAGTCTATGTCATTTGTTCCACTTACGTCCCTTAGTGCAGTGTACTTCCTCCTTCAATTTCAAGCTTGGATTTCCTCTGTACGGAACTTCTACATTTACGTTTCAAAATCACTTTCTTTTCTGTTCCTTGAAGTGAGACTGCTGGACACTGAGGTTATGTTTTGGGGTGGATATTCAAAATGACTGGTTTTTTTTTGTTGTTGTTGTTGTTTTTTTTTAATTGTTTTAATTTCAAATCATGTCTCTGTGGAAAGAAAGCTTCTCTGTTAGTTTACCGTGTCTTCTTTCACTCCTGAGCTCTCTTGAAAATATTTAGACATTTATTTAAAATCAGTGTTACGTACTGCCACCTTAATTGGTAAGAAGGCAGAATTAAGTTCTATGCTTCTCAGGTATAGTGTAACAGTCCAGACAACGAGTAGGCTCTGTCATGTCCCAGAGGATAATAGGGAAATAATTTCTTAGCCTGTTAACTTAAGACTCAAGTTGGAGTTCTCAAAAGCAGGCAATATTTATTTTTGGCTCTGGGTGCATGGTGAATCATCTCTACTTACCATGCATGTTGTGTACAAAGTATCTTCAGCCTATATACATTACTTGTGTTACATATGCAAATGTTTTCCCAGGCAGTACATATGTATTCAATACTTCTCCCAAAATAATTAACATAGGCTTCTGCTTCCTTGCACAGGAAGAGATTTTTATGGTGGTGGTCTTTTGGGGTCTGTGGTCATCATCAGCAGTCTTCCTCTGGTTGAACCTGGTCTACACAGATGCTCAGTTAGCTTCTTACCTTGATTGCACAATACTTTCACAGTGGTTTCACAAAACTATAATCTGATTCAAAGCACAACTTTCCTTGTCTACTCGGTACAAAGAACAGGCTCTTCCCCCTACCTAAACAAACTACTGGGCTATCCATTAAAGAGCATTAGTAAGTTTAACAGTATCGCTACAACTTGTATCAATTCCTTGAAGCTCTACATGAACTAAGCCCAGAGATCTTGAATTCATCCTAGGCCTCTACCTCTCCACGCTCAGTATGAGACAGCACACAGGATAAAAAGAACTATCTGAAAAGAATTTGAGAGCAATATGCAAAAGTACCATTGGAGATTTAGAAAGCTGAACATGTTGTATACTGAATTCTATTCCTGCTCTCCTTTCCCATACCATTTCAAGAAGAAGAGGAGGATTCTTAATGCAGTCTTTGCAGAAATAAGTACTGTAACCTAGTATGCTCTCTCTTTGCTATCTCATCTTTCACCATAATTTTTGTGCTTGTTGTAAGACAGGAATATATTGATTATCAGTAAAAAAACAAGGCTACTAGGAAAACCTACCAAAAGGTTTTCTCTTTAAAAAACATCCTATTACGTAAGTCACTCTGAAAGTAATGCCTCCTATTTATATCCATGGAAACTAAAACGGACACAAAGAGCACAATAATACTATTTGATAGAGCAAATCCTTAGCTACAAAACACCTTTTTTCAACATAGTCACCACCATTGGCTGTGCATTTTTTTCCAGTAGTGAATAAGAGCTTGCATGCCACATTCATAAAAAAAAAAACTATACCATCAGAGGTGATCTACTGTTGTTGTCCCCAGTGTTGAAATGCACTGCCCACTACCTCACACTAACATCTGCTGTTTGGTCTCCATAACCATTCAACAAGTGTCAGTAAATATCAATGAGTGCAATTTTTTCTTAATGGGGAAATCAGTTCCACACTTTTTCTTCATATGCACTTCATTGTCAGGTGCCATTTGTCAGACTGCTCCTCTATTGCCCCTTGTCACATGGCAACAAAATGTAACAGAATATTGGCAACAAGGTTCAACCTCAACTGCCATACCACCACCATCTGCCTCTGACATTGTGAGCCAACATAATCATACTGCATAATAGGATCTTTTATAGCTGGAGTAGAGACAAACAAAGGAAAATTCTAGACATTTTTCTGTTCCTATATTCACACTCTAAAGAGGGGAAAATAAGGAGAGTGGGACGGTTGTGTTAAAGAGAAATAAGCTTGGCATTATTTTACTATGTAGTTTTGCGACTCACCATGCATTATCCTTTTGCTCCTACAGATGACCGTACAGCAAGAGAATACAATTCTCCTTGCAGTTCAGGTTAGTGTTAATAGGCTTTCAAGATGGGAACCTCTGAAACAGCTGGAACTGAGAACTGGCCATAAGCAAGCAAAGCAGCCACTTCTGCTCTGTCTTTAATTCCATCTGATCGGACTGCAGATTGATTTGGAATCTACTACACTAGCTGGTGGCACTATTTCTAATCCAAATATGCAGACCAGGCTTGAACATACTGTGGAGAGTTTAAAGGATCCCTTTTTATTCCATTTCTGTATTTCCCTCATGTGTGCAGTTCTCCCAGCATCCCAATTCTGAATGCAACTGGAAGTGTCTATGTCAATGACAAAAGGATGTTACAACTCATTCTCTACAACTTCTTGGCCCTTTGATTTATTCCTAAATATTCTTCATGCACTATGCCTTATGCTTTTTCTTTCTGCAGATGTCTGGATCAAAGATTCTGAAAATAACACCATGGTTCTGGAACCAGTAATCTGAGTTTCCTGCTTTCATAAGGAAAACACCATTACTCTGCTCTCCTGCTGTACACACTTTTGCTCTGTTGAATGCACCCTCTTTCATTTGATGCCCTTATTTTCTATGTGAAGCCTGACTTGATATACAGTAGTTTGAGTTCAAGTGAAATAAACTATGTGAAAACTGAAAAGAAGGCAGTGACTTGATAGTTTATTAAATCCGCACAAAATTCAGTGTCTGAAAAAAAAAAAGTAAAAAAGAGAAACATTTCTTAGATCAGATATACATATTTTTCTTTCGGTCACTACATTGGCTTAAGTATTCTGCTCCCTCTAACTGTTTCTGGCCTACCTTCTCAATTGAGCTAACACAACAGATTGTTTGCAGTCAAAATACAAGAAACAAACAAACAAATCCAGAGCAAAAACCCAATTATTTTTAACCTTCATCATAGCCCTCTGAATCATCTTTCTGTCACAGATGAAGAATAAGAACAGGCAAAAGGAGGCCAAGGGAGAATTACGTAGCCAGTTCTCCAAGTAACGTCATAATGGTGATGTATGAAGGGAGGCCATTAGGTCAAAATAATCCTCTCCAAATTCTCTGTATGTTATGTAGCCTCATGTTTGTTACTATTTCTTATATCAAGCAGGAGTATTTTAGAAATTCTTTGAGGGCATGATCCTTCAGAGCATACTTTCAGATGCCAGTTCCATTCCAAAGTCTCCAGGATTTTCTTTCAGGACCAACTGCCTTAAAAAACAGTTTGCTGTGCCACAAAAAAGAAGGGCTAAATATGGATAGGTTTGTGGAGTTCCTTTTTATGTCTGGTTTATCCTTTTTTAGGGAAGTAGATATTAGTCATCTTCTTTTTGAGATGTAGTTTCCTTTCATAAAAAGTGTAGAATGAGATGTGGTGATGAGCTCTGCTTGCACGTAGGATAATCTGCTGTAGAAATTTCATGCAAACAGATTATGTTAATAGATGTTACTATGCAGTGAACTGTCCGGGATCTTCCCAAGGATATGGCTGTTTCACTTTTCTGATGACATGGTAAAAGGAGTACTGATATCCTGACAGCTTCCCCTATATACCTGTATTGCAGCAGTATATTAATATTAGCTTAGAGACCCTCAGAAAGCTATCAGCTATGGCTACAGGGTACACTGACAACTGTGTTAAAGACTGTTGTCTATCACCAGCTTGTAGTACCAGGACTGTGGTATTGCAGGATGGAAGCAGGAGTCACAATTAAGGCTCTATGGCAAATGCTGGGGGAAGCTATTATCCTCCTTTGTGCAAAGTTTGTTAGGCCTTTTCTAGACTACTGTGTTCAGTACTGATACTCTCCTAGTACAAGATATTGATAAACTAGTGAGAAAGGTTATCAGGGGCTAAAGCACAGATTGTCTGGAAAAGAGAAGGCTTTGTAGGGGACCTAGTAGCAGCCTTCCAGTACTTACAAGGAGGTTTCCAAGCAGGCAGAAATTGGTTCTTCATGGTAGCATGTGATGGGAGAAGGAGAGACAGCAGACATGAAATGAGAGATTCAGCCTGGATATAGTGAGAACAGGCAAACATTGGAAATGGTTGTTCAGAGAGCTTGTACAGTCCCTGTCCTTGTAGGTTTTCATGACCTGATTGGATAAAACCCTGAGCAACCTGCTCTGATCACGTAGCTGATTCTAATTTGAGCAGGAGGTTGGGCTATAGGTATATACCTATTTGATATAGGTAGGTTTGCTTAGCAATAGGGATTAGTACATTAGTTTAAGAACTAAAGCGTTAGCTTAGCAAAAGGAATCCATAAGCAGTAGTTCTAAAACTTTCCATTTCAGCTTTAGTAGGTGAACAGCCTTGTTTTTCATCAATAATTTTGCACTGGAAACATAATAGAGTGTTTTATCTTTTGCCTCAGTGATTTTGCCTCACGAGAAGTACTGGAGTCACAGCAGAACACTTCTGTATTTTGTCTCAAAATGTGTCAGGACGTTTTCCTGGGGTTCCACATAAGTTGTTTTTAGAAAGTGGCTCACTATGGCCGGATAAGCAATGAAAATCTTCCAAACTGGGGAAAAGAGGGTGGAAGTGAGACAAAGGTTTCAGTGATTAAACTGATGGTGAAAAAAGGGGAAGAAATAGGTGGGTACTCAACCACCCTAAATACCACTGAGCATGCCCAATGAGACATGAGCACATATCTATGAGACCCTGAAAAAGAATGAATATGCATGCCAATGTACTGCATAGGCACGCAGGGTCTTGTTCATCACTGGCTAATGGTGGTGACTATGTTGAAAAATAGTGTCTTGTAGTTGAGCTCTATGAAATAGTATTATTATGCTCTCTGTATGCGCTTGTTGTGGTTTTCTGATTTTTTGTTACCAGTATTCCACATCATAACATCATGTAATGCACTGGGAGTTAAAGAGTTAATGCTGCAGTTCCATGGACTGTTTATAGTTCTGGGTACTTGCCTCACAAAAGAAGAACTACAGCTCCCAGAAGTCTTGATTATTCCATTTCATTTCTAAAATGAATGATAAAGCCAGGAGTTGCAAGACTGCCTTCTCTTTTTCTGCTTGTCTCTGCAGCGTCTGCTCCCTAGCCATCTTGTCTACAGCATTAGATTAAGGCCTTCAGTTTTGGACACTCTCATTTATTTGATTTATTAGCTTCAATTCCAATTATATTGCATTATATTGTGTTATTTTGCATTCTGCTATCATATTTAGTAAATTAGTATTCTCCCTTAGCTTGTTACTGCTGTTTTGTTTTTAGGCCCATTTCCCTACCTTATCCCTTCCCCGCCTTTCCTCTTTCCCAGGGCATGGGTCTGTGGATCCCTCCACTCCATTAATAATGAAACTAGGCCAAACCAGGCTGGAACTGTGACAATGTTTTAGTTTCCATGGAAATAAATAGGAGGCATTACTTTCAAAGCAACCTAGGTAAATTTCTACTCTGCTTGGCAGTTTCAGAGGGACTGCAGTGTCACTTCAGAGAGCACAGAAATGAAAAAGACCTTAGAAGATGTCCAGCAGTTGCCTACCCCTTTCCTGTAGATAAGCAATCTTGCCACCTTGTGTCGGAATGGGGCAGGTAAGTAAGGAAATGAAAGGTGCAAAATGTGAATACAGAAAGATGTTTTCAGGGCATGGTTTCAAATCAGGCTGATGTTGTCCAGCAGCAAATGATGGGTTAAGGAATTTGGCAAATCAGAATGTTGAAAAAGAACTGATGTAGAGCAAGCTTCCCTAAGATAGGGGTGTACAGTAGATGTCAGTGAGGTTGTTGCCTGTTGACACAAATATCTGGGACCAAAGTAAGCAGGCAGTATATGCGCTGGCTTGGTGACCTGAATGTTTCTCAACTTTGCTGACTGTAGAATAGGTGCTGCTTATTCTTGGCAATATCAATTAGAAACAACTTTCAAGTATCAATGTAAAGCCTTGTTAAAACTAGGCCTCATAGATAAAGCAAACAGATAACTTTCTTAGGGAACAGAAACCACAGGAACACAGGGTTCTGTGAAGATAAGGTAGAGTTGCTGTTGCAATATCAGCAGAAACCCATCTGGCTACCACCTCTCTAAAGGTTAAAAGAACACAGTGTGGAAGATTTCAAGCCTTCAAAAGCATGACTACTAGGCTTCATCAAATGACCATCAGGTGGAGCCTAGACACTCCTTCCAACATTTTAGAGCAGGTTCAAAAGGGTGGAAGAGTATGTTAATGAGTTCCCAGAAACTCAATGCATATGTAACACATTTTGGGAAAATCTGATGACTATGTATGTACTTTGCCTTTATATGTATAGTTGTGTACCCCCTCAGTGTGCATTTTTGGTGGGGCAATCCCCCATACACACAGTGCTGTATTAAAGAAATTTCACATAACTCCTTGGGATGCCAAGTTATTCTACTGAGTTTCTCAATTTCAAGTGCCAGAAAAGAACCTCTGGTATGTGTAAATGAAATGAAGCTTGAGTAACTGGCAGATGGCCAGGTGACTTACTCCCATCATAGCAGCTTTCAAGATTTGGTTTCCCAGATGGCCTGGAGGAAATGGGGAAACTTCCTGCTAGGAAAATTTCTGCTCCAATAAGTTTGCTCAATCATCTCTATCCCAAAAAGAGATAGGGGAGAATCTTAAACTTTCTTTATTCGAACAAAGGGAGACTTCACTGGGGCATAACCCTGTAGGGTCTCTCAGAGTACTGAGGGACACAGCCCCTCTTTTATCCCTGTACTCCGATACTAGGGAGCCCTTCCCCCTTTCCCCATTGGGTGAGGTACTCGATGTTCACATTCTTCTCAATTTGCCTATCAGCCATCCCCCCTCCAGTAGGTATTCCCTTTTGTTTCCTTTGTTTATGCATACTTTATAATCTGGATTCAGAGTTTGTTGTTCTGCCCAGCTAGAACTATCTTTGTATCCTGTAAAGTCTATCTCCGTTTGTTCTGCCCAGCAAACAAGACTCACATGCAGGTGCTAAGCTAGCACCTTCTGGCATATATTTGCAAAATAATTTGGTTTAATCAGATTTTTGTGATTGAAAATCTTTTTTTCAGCTTTTTCTTTTTCTTATTTTGCAGGGATCCCCTTATCCTTCCCTTGTTCTTCCCAAATTTTATTTTGCAAGGGCACTTTATCCTTGTTTCTCCTTTATTTCCTATAAAATTTTAACACAGTACAGAAAGCAGCTAAAGGCGATCTGGTAAGTAACATCTCAGCTACAAAAGGATTTTTCTTGGAAAAAAAAGAAAAAAAAATGTCTTAAAAGGAATGAGAAAGAAGCCCCTTAAAAAGGAGGATTTTATCATACTGGATAGCCTCAAATGAGTTCTGACATTTTTAGGGAGCTGTTGTCAAAAATAACTAGCATACTTAAAGTCTGTGTGTGTAGAAGATGAACAGATAGGGCTTAGTTGAAGCATAATGATTTTGTGAGTATGGCTTACTTGGGCCTTTGTGAATATTTGCCAGTATTGTGCAAACAGGATTGAAAGATCACACTGCTTCTAGCGAGTCAGAAGTGGTCAATTTCCTAGGCTTTCACAGAGTGTTATCACAGGATTTATTTTCACTGAAATAAACCGTAATACACAGAAAAGTTAGAACACAGGACAGGTGTATGTATCCTGAACACATAGCTAAGCTTAGAAAACCCTCTGTGTCTACCCTTAATAGAATATTCAGTAGGTATCTGCCTAGATTTTGGGCTTCTTGTACAGCCACAAAATAAAAAACACTAAGCTGTGACCGAAAACAACCCTCCCTCCCTTTCTGTAAAGGAGAACCCTCAGTGTTTCTTTAGGGCTTAGAAGTTCCTGGTCACTCCAATTCTCTTGCTCAATTACTTGGCAACCTCTTCTGAAAGCATGCCTACTTTAAGGGACTGCTGTGTATTAGTTTATATTCAACTAACATTGTTCAGTTTGGAGACATAGTAACATGCAATAAACCTGCCTTTCTTATTTCTCTCATTTTTAGCCCCCCAAACAGCAAAGAAATACAAAACTGTAGAGCTATACTTTGGAATATTAAGATTTGTTATTGGGAAACGTTGCACGTTATACAGATTCTGAAGTTTATTCCAAGACTTTCTTCTCCTTTTTGAAGTAACAGTAACAGGCTTTTAAAATAGCTACTATTAAGAACTACGTGACTCCATGGATTCATCTCATCATCTGTACTTTCTCCATGCAAGGTAAGCATGCTTTTAGACTCAAATGCAATGGCTTGCTAACTTTAAATCTTATTCCACAGGCTACATTTCTGCTAAAGCTCAAACAGCTACATCAATCTGTATCAACTGACAGATAAAGCCAAGACATCTGATACATGAATAATTTTTAAGCTTGAAGAGATTTTTAAAGAATGCCTGAATGTCTTTGTTAACCTCATCGGATTTACTTTAAGGATAAAGGATCTTGGCTTACCTTTGACATTCAGAGGCTCCTTTCCGGACAACAGTCAACAATTTGTAACTTTTGTGTTGTACAGTTTGACAGATAACATCTGAAAGTGGGGTTATTCCCACTCTGCCTAGAGAGTCATGCAGTTGAAATGGATGATATGTTGATAACAATATACTGTCCTGACAGCCAGACTCAGTAACACCTGGAAGTCTATTCATATGTATTAGCTTTTGTTTGTTGATCTGCTTTTCCTTTCATATGCAGTTCACGTTTCAAAGTAAGTCGAGACGAGAAGGGTGCCTTCAGGGTACTGCATGTTCCTGGTGTTAGCTCCTTGGACATAGGCAAAGCATTCTGATCTTTCCTTTATGTTTTTTAGCCTCCCAGTTAATGTGGGGAATAGAAAGGTGAATTGGCACACATTGACCTGTCTTCTTTTGTAGAATGGGAAACAAAGATGAAGGGATTTGCGGTTGCAGCCTCTCTAGTATCTCTGCTTGCATACAAGGACAGCCCTAGTTATGGTAGGATGCAGATTCTTAACAGGATCAGTTATGCAGGAAATAAAATATAGGGCAAGGAATGGAGGAATGGTGGCTTATAAAGACTTACAAGAAATGCAGGGCTAAAAAGGTCGGAGGAAGACCTATAAAACAGAACAGTCATATGGGTTTCTTCTCAGAAATAGGACCAAATGGCTTGCAGAAAGCCTGCTTTGTAATTAAGAGACAGTTGCCTCAGCTTCCTCAGAAACTTACTTGCATTTTTTCAGAAGAGAATATTATAGAAAATGGCTGACATTCAGGCCACATCTTGTAGGAAGGAGTGTTATCTGGAACTGTCGAACTGTCTTCCTTAAACACCAACAGCCCTGTATAGGAGGATGAATTCAGTTATTCCTTAAGTTCACCTTTAAAGAGTTGAGTAAATGTGAAAAGTTTTGTAGTGAGCTGATTGGCCAGACACTATGATTCCCACATGTAAGCCATGTTTTATAAGAGGAAATCCTAGGCTCAAAGGTCAGTCTTCTTCAGACTTCTGGCTCCCCATGCATTCGTCATGGTGTTGCTTTTGGGATTAACTCTTGATGGCTGAGGCTAACTGCCATTACAAGCTGTCATGTTCCTTGGAAGGGTGCATGAAAAATCCAGACTTCCCCATCACAAGAGAAAGAATTTTCCACCTGTGTATGTGATGTTGATTATATCACTACCAGCCTGAAGTAAGTAATGAGCATGGGAAAGGGAAAGAAAGTGAATGAGATACGCATTTATACGTCTGTACTATATGAATCTGTACAGCATAGTTTGTACTGATTCTTAGGTTAAGCAGCACTGCTTACTTATCTGTGAATGAGGTTCATTTGCAGTCACTGCTTATGTAGCAGCTTCAGAAAACGAACTTGAAAAAGTGCACTTTTCCTGTAGAACCGCTAAGTGTCACTAGCACTCTCTAGCCTTCCCTGCAAGCTTTAGTTTCTTCAACAAAGCTTCTTTGCTGAAAAACGTCGGAATATCGTAACTTCCCGAAAAGCCTGGAGCTGGGAAAGTCTGCACCTAAAATGTGAGCAAGTGATTGAATGTGAGCTATTGATGAAATGAATTCTGGATTACATTCAAGCATAGTGTTAGAAAGATTTCCAGACAGTTTTATGAAGTATGGCTCGAGACCTACTGAAAATGATTACAGGACGGAATAAATGCTTCATGAGGAGCTGTTAGAAAGGTTGAATTTCTACCACTTGGTGAGCAATTTAAAGAGCAGTCGAGGAGCTGAGATTTACAAAAATAACAAAGGAAGTAGATAGAGCAAATGGAAAATTGTCCTGTAACAAAGGACTGCTTTCTTTAGTTCTACCCAAGATAGAATTGAGGACACGTAATATGGTAGGGACTCATTTGAAAAGAAAAGAACAAAAAAACAAACAAGCAAATAAAAAAACCACAAGAACCTGCTGCTATGAGAGTTTTAGGAGCAGGTATCAACACATTCACAATGCCTGTAGACAAACTAATGGAAAGCCAGTTTATAAAGATAAAAAAGGGGACAGGTAGTAGCAGTGTGTTCCTTAAGGTCCCATGCTTCGATGAGGGAATAGAACAACGGAAATAGATCACAGATATTGGCCAGGTGAACCTGCTGTCCCTATAAAGTATTAAGTATAGATGAATCTGGTGGACTGAAAGATTCAAAGGTTCCTTTTGTTCCTAGGCCAATGGAGATGAGCAGGAGCTTCTTACCCTTTTCAATTCCCATTAGTAGCAGGGTCATCAAATTCACAGTACATATACAAATACTGCCTGAGACAAACAGGATACAGTACTTTAAAGATACTCATATAAACAAAGCATGAGTAGCCTGTTTCTAAGGGCAGGCCTTAGTTCTCTCTTGAATTTTTGACTCCCAAAGCACTCATCCTACTTGCTAACTAGAAAGACTTTGAAGTTTGTTAGTGTGTCTCTTGCGCACACAACAGAACACAATCAGACAGGATTGAAATAGTTTATTAAGAATACAGTACAGACTGGTGATCAGGTGCAAAACTTGCCTGCATAAGTACATTGAGTACATAAGTACAATAAGTACATTGACAAGAACCTTCGCACATTAGCAGATTAGTTTAGCCTTCTCATTTTTCATATTTGTTCATCTTTGATGCGTCTTGATATCATTTCCCTTTCTGTGATTATTACCCCAAGCTATAGTCCTGCAAATACTCAAGTTCTCTTGCGTCCTAAAATCCTCCTCCTCAGTCCATACTAAGTCCTGATGCCTCTTTACTGTTTCCCTTTGTTTGCATGGATTCCAGAATGAGTTTAGTGAATTTTGCAGCGGGGACAAATAGCTTAGTCATTCATGCAGCCATTAAGGGTTGTAGAAGAGGTTTATTCACAGGGATTAAGTCGGCTGGGTTTCCAGCCTCCTTGTCTTCGTTCCTTTGATCACTCTCAGACTTAAAAAAGACCAAAAAAAAGAAAAAAAAAAAAAAAAAAGAAAGAAAAAAAAAAAAAAAAGAAGAGAGAGAGAGAGAAACAGCCAAACACTTTTCCATCTGAATTTAAAGCAAAACAAAACCAAGCATTTGGAGCCCAAACATCTCGTTGTATGGCGTTTTTCAGTTTTTCAAGCAGCAGCAAATGTTGCTGATCCTAAGTCATCTCCTGTGAAATTATATTACTGAATCCGGTCAAGTCTTCTTTCCAACGTCATCTGAAATCCGGGAATAAATTCACTAACTCCGACGTGGTGTTAGTAAGCAGACATTCTTTGTTTACGACG
This sequence comes from Tetrao urogallus, assembly GCF_951394365.1. Lineage (NCBI taxonomy): Eukaryota > Metazoa > Chordata > Aves > Galliformes > Phasianidae > Tetrao > Tetrao urogallus. The sequence goes on along the minus strand of NC_136813.1, from coordinate 118,301,653 downwards.
TCCGATGTGCCAGGGGATTTCTCCGCCCTAACCGCGCATGTTCTGCTTTTTCAAAAGATCTTCAGCTTATATTCAGTACTTGTGTTACATATGCACATATGCCCGGTTTTCCCTGGCAGTATATGCATATTCAATACTCCCCCCTAAAATCATTAACATTGGCTCCTGCCTCTTTACATATGCTCAGTGATTTTGGTTGGTAGTCTCAAGACCCTCGGGGAATGAATTCAGCAGTCTTCATGACTGCATTCCTCTTGTTTTTCCAAGTTGGAAGTTTTCCATAGCTCGTTTGCAACAATGAGCAACTCTTTATCACTTAGATGATAGGAAGAGTTCTTGTGGAGTGATGTACTGGAGAGGGCATCCACACCGACCTAGATAACAGTGATATACTGGGCTCCTTGAGTAGGTAAAGGATGTTATGCAAATGTATTTTGCTTAGCATCAGACAATTAAGGCAAGTTTCGCTTAGCAAAAGCTAGTTTTGTGAAAATAAGTATTGTTCAGTTAAGGATATCACCAACACCAAGCTCAAACTCTAACTTAGTTCCCTAAGCTGGGTAACTGACGTAAGTGATGTTCAGCAGAACCAATCAAGGCAAGGCTGACGTGCTCGTGTAGATAGCTTCTCTTCTTATTTCTAAATGTGGTAGTTCAGCTCTGGCACTTTCTTAATGCACTTCATGCAGATTTCTGCTGTACACCTGAATCCAGGCAGAGAACACTCCAGTGATTTCAAGAATTACACAAAATGTTCTCTTAATATATCCTTATAAGCATAGCTGGTGAATTGTTGTATAACATGAATAATACTTGCCTGAAGCACCATAGTAGCCTTTAGATGTTACGGATGATATTTGTGAGGGAGGTAGCATTATAAATGGGGAGACGTGTTGTAAGACCGTCCTCCTTTAACACGATACAAGTTATAACAATACAATTAAGCTTGCTAGTGTTCACTGATGGATACCCCTGTTCTGCAGTTTGTTTAAATAACAGAAAGAACCTGCCTCTGAATCAAGGAAGCTCTGCTGAGTCTTTGTACTAAGTAAATAGGAGGTACAGCTTAGAATCAGTCACTCAGAATCAGAATATGCAACATACTTCTGGGAAAACCTGTAACAAAAAAATGTGACATAACTTCTAGAAACTTCTGCATATGTAACATATCTCTTGGAAAATTTCTGCATATATAACACCAGTTATGTGTATAAACAGAAGATCTTTTGTGTAAGCTATGCACAATTGGAGGAGCACCTCCTTGTAACCAGCACCGTCAGTAAGAATACTTGCTTAACTGTAATAAAACTTTTGCTGTTAAATCTTTTTGCATCGACTTCTTCAGTTCACCAGGCACAGCTCTTTCTGCTGCATCATGGTCATTCATCAGTGTTTTCCTAAGTATCAAGATAAATATTTTACCTACATAAAATTGCTAAATAATATTGCTAAATAAAATTGTTTAGTAAGATTAACCATTCTCCAGAAGAGCTGATTGCAAATTTTCTCAACAGAGAGCACACTCTTTAAGCTGAGTGCTGCACCTGCCCTGCAAAGCTCAGTTCCGCTGGTTATAAAGCTAGAGCTATCGGTCCATTGGTTCTCTCCCCAGCGCCGGTAGAGAATACAGGACAGCGACGCGTGCCCCTCACCCGCTCTGATTGCTGGGGCCTGACGGGGCACAGAGGCGGGAACCACAGGCGAGCACTGCCGGAAAGACGGCTCTCATACAAGGTTCCCAAACGCCGCCACCAGGCTGCAGCTGCCGTCGCCCGGGCAACAGAAAGCGGCGCTCGGGAAGAGATCGTGTGCCCGGAAGCGCCTCAAGAGAGGAAGTGACGAGCGCTTGGGTGCCCCGGAGGCCAACAGTATTAAAAAAAAAAAAAAAAAAAAAAAAAAGGCGGGACAGGCGTGGTGGGAGCGCGCGGAGCATTTACCATCCCCGCCCCACCGTTCTGCTCCGCCAACCCACAACGGCCGCGCAGTGCGCCGAGGCTGCACCGCCGGAACGGGCTCGGCCGCGGCTGCCTGGAGCCGCCTCGAGGTAACGCCCCCGTCCCGCCCTCCCTGAACAACGGCACTCGTGCCCCGCCCCGCCCGGCCCGGCCTGGCTGCCCGCGCACGGGGGCGTGTCAGGCGGCGGCGGCGGCGGCGTGGGACTTCGGTGGCGCCGGGCCCTCACAGGGTGGCGCGGGGCTAACGCCGGCGCGGGAGCGGCGACTGCAGGTGAGGCTGGGCCCGGGGCCCGGGCGGCCGCGGCTTATTCCTCGGGGCCGGCGAGGGTGCGCCGCAAGTTGACAGCGCCTGCGGAGCGGCCATTGTCTGTCCTACGCCGTGCAACTGGAGCGGTGGTCGGCAGTAACTTCGTCTCGCAGCGGCGCTCCCGCCTGCCCGGCAGCTGCCGGCCTCGCCGAGCTTCGCGCTTCAGGCTTCGCAGGGATAGGGTCGCAGTCGCGCTTCGTCCCCTGTCCTCCTCCGCCAGCATCCTGCGGCGGGTACCATCCTTCCCTCCCTCGCTTTCTTTCCCTTTCTCCCCTCTTCCCTGCCGGCGAGTCTATGTCGTATTGTATCTATGTGTTGTGATGAAGTGTCTGCAGGCAGCGTACGGCCGCTCTGTATTGGGCGCTCAGCTCACCCTCTGTTGGATGCAACTCGCACTCGCCGAACTTCGCTTCCTGGGCTGCGAGCCATGCGGGGACTATGGCCGCGCTCGTGCCCCCCTCAGCCTTGGTAGGGAACTGGGCGGGTGGGCTGCGGGGCGAGGTGCTCACAGTGCTTTACTGTTGCACCCGCTGCTGCCGGAACATCTGGAAACCAAGTTACGGGTCCCTACGGTTTCCTCTCTCTGCCTGAATAGTTCACAGAATGTGCTGCAGGAAAGCGATGGTAACTATGAGAAGGAATGTCTGGGTGGTTGGCTGTTCTGTCCTTATCTTCTGGTCAAATCTGCACAAATCTTGTTGGTTAACTTAGTCTCCCAAGGATGAGATTACAAAACCAATTGTAAGATTAGGAGATGTTCTGCAGGTAACACCTGTGTGCCAGGATGGGGAAAGCAAGTAAAATTTTTCTAAACCTGATGTGTTCAGTAGCTAGAGTAGATGCTTCCTCTAATCTGCTGCACTTGAGAAGGGCCAGAGGCCTGTAGACAGGCCACCTCTGTTTGTCTTGTGTGCTGTTATCAGCATTGCAGGTTAGACTCTAGGCTGGCTCGTGTTCTCATGTTTGCTTGCCTTGTTCTATAAACTAGTTCTGTGCCTTTCTTTCACCTTCCTCTCTGCTGTGTTATCGTTCTTGTCATGGTGTTAATAGGTCTTTGTATTCTTCCTTTCCTGCCTTTCAGGGTGCAGTTCTGTGCTAAGTATGATATAATTTAGCTATCTAGTTGTTGTTTCAAGGTTAATTTCCAGTGAGGCCACATTTTTACTGCCTTCTTTTTTTTTCTTTAATTTTCTTGGGATCTATCAGTTATGCTTGTATAATGGTTTGCATGACTGTTTGGAGTATCATTTAATAATTTTTGGTAGATTATTAATCTCATGGAGCAGATAGTTGAGTCATCTAATAGCTCAGTGATCACTAGACTGACATAAAATAAAGAGGAACGTGTCTGGAAGATGTGTGTGGAGAGGGGAGAGGGTGAAGTCTGGGCTATTTTGTGTGGAAATAGCCTGTGTCTGAATTGGATTATGGTAACGTGGAGCTGCCTCCCTAGATGTACTTGCCTGCTCGAAGTGGAACTTAGCTCTTCATTTTTGTGTTTGGAAAGGTTTGTGTTTGTTGGCCAGTCCTGTTCATTAAATTCTTACCTCCCTTCTGCAAAGGGAGAGCATGCTTCTCTAAGCTATGCCTCCAAAGGCCTTTTTCCTACAGTTTTTTGAGTACCTTCTTTCCAGAGGTTCTAGTGTGTCAGGAGGATTCTCCTGCCAGGTCTTGATTATCTGTAGATCTAGATCAGTGTGAATCTCAAAAATGTGTGAAATCTTGCAGACTGATGATGTTGTATATGAGGAAGCATGAGCTGATGGAATGGAGCACCAGGTTTGAAGCTAGGTTTCTCTTTCTAGTGCAGCTTTTGAGAGTAAGGCCATGTGCTACAGCTAGGCTGAACCAACGTCTTATTTAGTTACTTTCTCTTCCACACATGATTGACAGCTGTAGGGTCACAACTGAGCTACTTCAACTCACTGATCTAGCCAAAGCTTACATTTAAAGTGTTTTGTTTTTTTGTTTTGTTTTGTTTTGTTTTGTTTTTTTTTCCCCAAAGTTAACAAGTTGTGTCAACTGATGGGAAGATCTAGTGAGCATCAGAAGTGAAGTAAATGCTGGGAGGAACCTGTGAGGGCAGATTGAGAGTGGGCAAGAGAACAGTGTCTCCAATGGAGAAGGACTTGGTGGTCCTGATGAATGAAAAGTTGGACATGAGCCAGAAGTGTGTGCTTGCAGCCTGGAAGGCCAACTGTATCCTGGTGTGCACTGAAAGAGGGTGGCCAACAGGACAAGGAGGGTGATTGTGTCAGTTTGCTCTGCCTGTGTGAGGCCCCACCTGCAGTAACGCATCCTGGCCTGGGGCCTTCAGCACAAAAGATGCAGAGCAGTTGAGGTATGTCCAGAGGAGGGCCACAAAGGTGATAGGCAGACTTGTGCACCTGTCTCATGAAGAAAGGCTTGAAGGTGTTGGGCTTGTTCAGTCTTGAGAAGAGAAGGCTCTGGGGAGACCTCATTGTGGCCTTCCATTGCTTGAGAAAAGCTTATAAGCAGGAAGGGGGGCAACTTTTTGTACACTCAGATGGTGATAAGACAAGGGAGAATAACTTTAAACTAAAAGGAGACTTTGATTAGATGTTAGGAGAAATTCTTTTTTTTTTTTTTTTTTTTTTTTTTTTTAAGAGGGTGGTGAGGCACTGCAACAGATTGCTCAGAGAAGTTGTGGGTGCCCCATTTCTGAAGCTTCAGAGCCAGGTTGGATGGGGCAGTGGGCAACCTTATCTATCAATAGAATGGCTTAGTTTGGAGGAGACTTCAGAGATCACCTAGTTCCAAGGCTCCTGCTGTGGGCAGTTGTGAGCCACTCACAGCTTGATCTACTGGTTAGCAACCAAGATCACAGCAAAAGGGGGGGGGATGGGAGATTGGAACTAAATGATCTATAAGATAAGGTCCCTTCCAAGCCAAGCCATTCTGTGATGCTTTTAGTTGCGCTATAATGTGTACGGTTTCACTTTGATTGTCACATTTGTCCTATGTACTACTTCTTTGTCCCACAGTCCTTTGAAAATGTCTGTATTCTTTCTCTTCAGTTTCTCACTTTTCAGTTGTCTCCTCTGGAGCTTTTGTCTTCTAGGTAGGCTTATTGACCAACTCTTTCTATCTGTTGCAGAGTTGTGGATGAGGACAGTAGTGGCCAGCTAGGAGAGTGTTTCAGTTGAGAAGAGGGTGTCTGCGTGGTTGAGTTGGTTGCTGTGGTCACTGCTGAAGCAGATACAGGAGGCTAGTGTTGGATTAGCAGGGAGACACCTAGGCAGTACTTGAGGGCAGAGGTGAAGATGCACAGGGTGCCAGGATTGAAGCAACATCAACATGCTGGTCAATTAGAGAATTTTACAGATTTCAAGGAGCTGGTCTGGAGCAGCAGTTCCCCTGATTTTGTCAGTCATTCTCAGTACTGTCAGTGCTATTGTTTTTCTTTAAAGGTATCTGCTCCTAACGGTGCTCCTAACACCGTTCTGGAATTTAAAAATGGATGGAGAATATTGCTTCACCTCCTTTTATGCTTTGCTTACTGACCTGGAAAAAGTTGAGTTTGATGAATGCTAAAAAGCTTGAAATGTTTGGTATTAAAGAGGTGTAGATACAGGGGCTGTGCTGGTGCTGTGGGATCCTGGAAGCCTAGGGGTCTTATTTAGAGGTCTCAGAGGTAAGCTGTTGGGGAGCCAGCTGGTGGTTTAGTCAGTAATACAGAGACTATCAAAAACTATCAGAGACTATCTTTTTTTTTTTTTAATCTTATACAAATGATATCCTTCTAAAAGATTTTTTTTTCCAGAATTCTGTTCCCAGTTTATCACTTTTGTCTTCCTTTTTCTGACTTCAATGGCCCCCCCCATGCCTCCCATCTTCCTATATAGTGTATGCTTCTTGATACAAGAAAACCCCGCGATCATTTCCATGTATTATTTTTCTGCTAAGTACTTTTTTTTTCAGTCACTTCTCTTCCTCTTGGCTGATGAATGCCATCTTCAGGCTTTTCTCAATCCTGCAGGCCACTGCAACTCCTCTTTCTGCTGCTGGAAAATCTCTGTCTCTGCACGACTCCTTCAGCAGTTTTCATCTCATAAGCATGGCTAGTGATCATAGAATCACAGAATCATAGAATCATAGAATCACCAAGGTTGGAAAAGACCTAAGAGATCATCCAGTCCAACCGTTCACCTATTCCCAATAGCTCCCACTAAACCACGTCCCTCAGCACAACATCCAGCCTTTCCTTGAACACCCCCAGGCTCGGTGACTCCACCACCTCCCTTGGCAGTCCATTCCAGTGCCTGACCACCCTTTCTGAAAAGTAATACTTCCTAATGTCCAGCCTGAATCTCCCCTGCCGTAGCTTGAAGCCATTCCCTCTGGTCCTATCACTAATGACACGAGAGAAGAGGCCGACCCCCAGCTCACTACAACCTCCCTTCAGGAAGTTATAGAGAGCAATGAGGTCTCCCCTGAGCCTCCTCTTCTCCAGGCTGAACATTCCCAGCTCCTTCAGCCTCTCCTCATATGGCCTGTGTTCCAGACCCCTCACCAGCTTTGTTGCCCTCCTCTGAACACGTTCCAGGGCCTCAATATCTTTCTTGCAGTGAGGGGCCCAAAACTGGACACAGTACTCGAGGTGCGGCCTCACTAGTGCTGAATATAGGGGAACAATCACCTCTCTGCTCCTGCTTGCAACACTGTTTTTGATGCAAGCCAGGATGCCATTGGCCTTCTTGGCCACCTGGGCACACTGTCAGCTCATATTCAGCCGAGCATCAATCAATACCCCCAGGTCCATTTCCTCTACGCAGTCCTCCAGCCACACCGCCCCAAGCCTGTAGCGTCGCCTGGGGTTGTTGTAGCCGAAGTGCAGGACCTGGCATTTGGCCTTGTTGAAACTCATCCTATTGGCTTCAGCCCAGCTCTCCAGCCTGTCCAGATCCCTCTGTAGGGCCTCGCTACCCCCAGGCAGATCCACGCTTCCAGCCAATTTGGTGTCATCTGCGAATTTACTGAGGGTGCACTCAATGCCCTCATCCAGGTCATCAATAAAGATATTGAAGAGGACAGGCCCCAGCACTGACCCCTGCGGAACACCACTCACGACCGGTCGCCAGCTGGATTTGACTCCATTCACCACCACTCTCTGTGCCCGGCCCTCCAGCCAGCTCTTCACCCAGCCAAGAGTGTACCCATCCAAGCCTCGGGCTGCCAGCTTCTGCAGGAGAATGCTGTGGGAGACAGTGTCAAAGGCTTTGCTGAAGTCTAGGTAGACCACATCAACAGCCTTTCCCTCATCCACCAGATGGGTCACTAGATCATAGAAGGAGATCAGGTTGGTCAAGCAGGACCTGCCCTTCATGAACCCATGCTGGCTAGGCCTGATCCCCCGCTCATCCTGCACATGCCGCATGATCTCCCTCAAGACAATCTGCTCCATAACCTTCCCTGGCACCGAGGTCAGGCTGACAGGCCTGTAGTTCCCCGGATCCTCCTTACGACCTTTCTTGTAAATGGGAGTCACGTTGGCAAGCCTCCAGTCTTCTGGGACCTCACCAGTCAACAAGGAGCGCTGACAGATGGTGGAAGCGGCTCGGCTATCACATCTGCCAGTTCCCTCAGCACTTTCGGGTGGATCTCATCTGGCCCCATCGACTTGTGACAGTCCAGTTGGAGCAGTAGGTCTCTGACTGTTTCTTTCAGAATCACAGGGGGGTTAGTGTGCTCCCCAGCCGAGATTACCAGGTCAGAGAGAGGAGTATCCTGAGGATAACTGGTCTGACTTTTAAAGACGGATGTAAAGAAGGCATTCAAAACCTCTGCCTTTTCCTTATCCTCAGTGGTCACATTCCCAGCCTCATCCAGCAAAGAGTGGATATTCTCCTTTGTCCTCCTCTTACTGTTAATGTATTTATAAAAGAGTTTCTTATTCCTTTTCACCCCAGCGGCTAGGTTAAATTCAAGCTGGGCTTTTGCCTTTCTGATTTCACCTCTACACATCCTAATGACTCCCTTGTATTCGTTCTGAGTGGCCTGTCCCTCTTTCCACAGGTGGTAGATTCTCTTTTTCTCCCGGAGCCTCAAGAATAGCTCCCTATTCATCCACGCCGGTCTTCTTCCCCACCGGCTCATTTTGCAGCTCAGGGGGACTGCCTGCTCCTGCGCCCTTAAGACTTCCTTCTTGAAGAGCAACCAGCTCTCTTGGACCCCTTTACTCGCTAAGACTGAATGCCAGGGGACTCCCCCTATTAGTCCCTTGAACAATTCAAAGTCCGCCCTCCTGAAGTCCAAGGTAGAAATTTTACTATTCCCCCTCCAGGCTCCACCATGAATCACGAAGTCTATCATTTGATGGTCACTCTGTCCAAGACAGCCTCCAACCTCCACATCTCCCACCAAACCTTCCCTGTTTGTGAACAGCAGGTCTAGTGGGGCAGTTCCTCTCGTGGGCTCCCTGACCAGCTGTATCAGGAAGTTGTCCTCTACGCATTCCAAAAACCTCCTAGACTGCTTCCTGTGTGCTGTGCTGTACTCCCAGCATATGTCAGGGAAGTTAAAGTCCCCCATGAGGACAAGGGCAGGCGACTGTGCAGCTCGTGCCAGCTGCTTATAGAATACCTCGTCTGTCTCTTCATCCTGATTTGGAGGTCTATAACAGATGCCCACCAGGGTGCCTGTCTTGTTAGCCCTTCCTCTGATCTTTACCCATAGGGATTCAACGTTATCGTCCCCAGTCATAATCTCAGTAGCGTAAAAGCATTCCCTAACGTAGAGAGCCACACCGCCACCCCGCTTTCCTTGCCTATCTTTCCTGAAGAGTTTGTAGCCATCCATTGCAGCGCTCCAATCATGGGAGCAATCCCACCATGTTTCTGTTATGGCAACTAGGTCATAGTTTGCCTGCTGCACAATGGCTTCCAACTCTTCTTGTTTGTTGCCCATGCTGCGTGCATTAGTGTAGACGCACCTCAGCTGAGCCCCTTGCCTCTTACCTAATCCCAGTACCACTTCCCCAGTCTGCTCTCTAGCAGGCCTGGCTTTATCCCCTTCCCCCTTCCTATCCAGTTTAAAGCTCTCTCCACAAGTCCCGCCAGCTCCTGGGCAAGTATCCGTCTCCCTTTTGGAAACAGGCAATTCCCATCAGCAGACCCCAGGCCAGGTGCTGAGTAGACCACCCCATGATCAAAGAATCCAAAATTTTTGCGCTTGCACCAGCCTAATGATCCCTTCATCTACTGTGCTTGTGACTCCATCCATACCTAAAGCAACTCACCACTCTAGATACCAGCTTCCAAATGAATATTTGAGTTATGATCTGTAAGGAACAATGAGTAGCTGGAAATGCATGTGTTCAGAAAAGAAGGAAACAATTGAGGGGGCTAAACTGGGAGAAGAAATTATCTGCAGGGCAGCAGAGTTGTAGGATAATCGAACCTCTTGTGAGACTAGAGGAAGAGATGGTAAGAAGTTGCAAAACTGCAGTGGCAGACTAGAAACACTGTTGATTTTCCTCAGTTCCCTGGACTTGAGGTAGAAGTAAGCAGGTCTGTAACCAAATCGTTTCTGAATGATCTGCAGCTGCTACTTCACTCTGCTACCTGTTTAAGAATTCAGTATGCTGTAGCTTCCAATTGCAGCATGTCAATAAAAATATGAGAATGTGTGTATTACGTTTCATACTGGTAATGAAAGATAGAAACTGTGAGCATAATTTCTGGATTATTTCAGCCTCTGGCATCGCTTTACCTTTGTGATGTATCAAAGTTGTGGAAGAAGCCTGGTACTGGGATATTCAAGTATAAAGACTGTGTAACACAATGCACTACAGTTTGGCTCCTTCTATAACCTGATATAGTTCCCAATTCTCTCAATTTAGAGCCGGAGTCAATCTCAGCCAAGCTCTTGGGATTCTGTCACCATGGAGACTGAGAGTGAGCAGAACTCTGGCTCCACCAGTGGGAGCTCCAGCTCTGGGGGAAGCACCCGTCCTCAGATATCACAGATGTCTCTGTATGAGCGGCAGGCTGTTCAGGTGAGGTGCTACTATGTGCTGGGAATAAATGTGTATCAGTGAAAGGGTGGTGAGCCCTTTTGTATGTACCTGAGTCGTCGTATCAGGGTGGGACCTTGAAGGGGTGTCTTGTTTCTGGATTTAGGATTTTTTGTGCTAGGCCTGACTTTTACTTCATTCTTTTATAAGTTACTCCACCGGCCTCTTAGATTTAATCTACTGTGATCCAATAGACTCATTTTAGCTCCATTATTCTAGAGCAAGTTGCTCAGCTTGTCACACCATTTTCTCTATACAGACTTTACCCCACTAGTGTCCAACCTTTTGGCTTGCCTCGGACCCACTGAGTGAACAGGATTTGTCTTGGGCCACATGTGCATAAGTTGCTTTGAAAGTAATGCCTCCTATTTATTTCCATAGAAACAACAACAGATACAAAAAGCACAATAATACTGTTTGATGGAATAAATTCTCAGCTACAGAACACTATTTTTCAACATAATCACTACCAGTAGCAATGCTTTTTTTGCCAGTGATGATGTGAGCCTGCATGCTGCACTCATAAAAAAAATATATATATATTCTTCAGCTGAAGGGACCCACTGTCACTGCTGCTGAAACACACCACCTGCCACCTCTGTGCTAACATACACTGTTTGGTGTCCATAATTGTTCAGCAAGCATTGGTGAATGTCAGTGGGTGCAATTTTTTCCAAATTGAATTCAGTTCCACACCATTTCTTCATACACACTTCCCCACGTCAGACAGCAACATACAATTATTTGCCATCACGTGAGTCAGCACTGTGCACTGCACAGCACTGCGCTCCCAACATCTCAGCTTCAGTTGACACAGTGTTAATAGTGTTTAGCCATTGCTAAATGTTGAGTGCGTGTCTGGGACCACTCTGTGGGGACACTGCTTTTGTAGCACGGGGTGGACTGCATTGCAGACTGTGCTGGGCTGCATGCAGCCCATGGGTTGGACATGTGTGCTTTATCCTGTATATTCATGCTGTACTGGAGCACTTGTCTGCCTGCTGAACCATGAACACTGCCAGATTCCTGGAGCTTATTAAAATTTTGCGAATGTGCTTTTCGCTATCTTAGAATATACCTGTGATTCAGTCTTTATCAATTTTGTAGCTTTAATACTTATTTTGGTGTTCTAATGTGGTGGCCTTGCTTTTTTCATGGGGGCTAGAGATTGTCTCAAGGCTGTTACTTATTTCTTCATTTATCTCTCTAATCATGTTTCAAGGACATGCTATTTTTCACAATTGGGTTTTACTCTTTCTTCAGGCTCTTCAGGCACTCCAGAGACAGCCCAATGCAGCCCAGTACTTTCATCAGTTTATGCTCCAGCAACAGCTTAACAGTGCCCAGCTTCACAGCTTGGCTGCTGTCCAGCAGGTGAGTTGCATTGGATCTGAGGAAGATGTGGAGATTCTCTGCTTGTACACTGAGGTCCTTATCTGCGATTCCCTGAACACGTTTGGGGTTAATACAAACAGCTAGTAAACTGTGAGGGTTGATGAAAAGACTCGTTTGCTTTTCAGCAAAAAAATTCACCTCACCAAATGGGAACTTGCACTTTGGAGGCATGTGACTTGCCATTCCACCTCCTTGAAATAAAAGATAGGTGGTTAAATCACCAGGGAATGTTTTAAAACAATCTTAAAGTGAACTGTGGATGGCTATTTCTCTAACAATAACTGTAGTTTTCTGTATGTGAAATTTAATGTGAGGTCCTCTGAATTTTTATTTTGAAACTATTCTGTTTTCTTTACTAGTTACTAGAAAGAAAGTTCCTAGAAAGGGGTAGATCTTATCTATCAATAAGGGTGTTTCCTTAATTGAATTTTGCTTATTGAGATGATGTATGATGCTTAATTGTTGAGCAGGTATTTTTATTTAGCAACTTTGCTCACCTGTCAGACTTTGTCAGTTGAAGATGAATTAAATGTGATGTGACAGTACAGGTCTGTCCCTCTCAGTAGCTTTGCTTCTTGGCTGTTAGTCCAAGATTTAATTGTTTTCAAATCGCTACCTGTAGTTCTATAGCATGGAGTGAATAGAGTATCGTGAGTATCATACTAAACTTTTCTGTAAAACCAACTAGACACATATAGTATACTTGCTGTGGGATCACATAGGAAAGGAAAAAAGCATTGAACACTATTTACCTTCCTCCACTAACCATATGTGCCTCAGTTTGAAATTTGTTACTTGCAGTGCTACCATTGTATTGTTAATAACTTGCATGACTAGCCCAGCAAATTGCTAATATTGGCAGGGACTATCTGGGTGTTAACAGTGGACTGGAGCATCATCAGAGTTGCAGCATGTAGCATGACAAACTGAGGCAACAACAGGATATGTACTTAATTGTGGAGGAATAAAGGTCATGCACTTTCAGCGTTTATTTCCATTGCATGTATTGTACAGGACTGAAATGGTTTGGTGAAAAGGAGGTGCCTTGCTGAGTTGCACTTGATTTGTTGAGGGGTTTGTAGTAGTTCGACTGTGCTCCAGTTCTTGAAAATGGGAGAAGATGCTGATGATGAGACTTGGTGTTTATACAAAACCAAATATTTGGACCTTTCTTTCAAGTACTCTTTTCTCTGTCAATCTTTCTTACAGGCTACTATTGCAGCTAGTAGACAGGCCAGCTCACCAAACACCAGCACCCCACAACAGACTACCACCACCCAAGCCTCTGTAAGTTATCACATATCAAAGCCTTTCTCTGCCCCCTACTCTCCTCTGCCCTTGTTCTTTCTCCTCTTTGTCTTTTAGGAAGGCAGTCAGCCAGGGAAACACAGCTTCTAAGAATGCTGGGAGTCCACAAGATACAGACAACTTTGAGGACTTGGGGTGCTGTCATAATTGGTGGGGGTTGAGGAGCCCAGAGAAGGTTTCTGAGTGGGAGAGGCCTCTTAGCTGGAAAGGTAGTCACTGATCTCTTTTTCCTGAGGCTTTGGGGATATGTTGTCATGGTTTAGAAGAGTATCAGGACTTCTTAGAAGGAGGAGTTTTGAGCAGTTTGAAAGGGACTATTCTTTGGCAGAGCTCATTGAATGAGTGGAAGTATGATTTTGTAGTGCATATTGGGAAGCTGCAATTTGTTCAGGGAATAGGTGAGTTGTTAAGGTAGATTACTTTGTTTTTGCTGGTTTGATTTTATTTTTCCTTTATTTGAGAGGCTGGAGAAAATGTATTTTTAGATCTCTTATTGAAGTTACAAACTATCAGAGATACCTGGGCTTAGCTTACAAATGAGTTTAGCATTCAGGGTTGGCTAATTTAGATTGCATAACCCATTAAGGCAAGAATTTCTTTCTTCTTGGTCCCCTGCATGATACAGGGAGAATCTGTGAAATATTGCTTCTACGCCCAGTAAGTGGATTTGTTCTTATTTCTTTTGTCCCCGTCTCTTCCTGTATGATTTGGGACTTTTCTCTGTTTTAAGATCAACCTAGCCACCACATCAGCTGCTCAGCTGATCAGTCGTTCACAGAGCGTGAGTTCTCCCACTGCCACAACTCTGACGCAGTCTGTGCTCCTTGGGAACACCACTTCACCACCTCTCAACCAGTCGCAGGCACAGATGTATCTCCGGGTAAGAGATATGTACACACAACTTGTCCTGTGTATAAACCGTGTCTTCCTAGACACTCTTGTTTCAGTTTTTGGAGCTACCAACACTTCTGGGCTAATTCCAGATTTAACTAACTCAAAATTTAAGAGTGTTGTGTTCTGAATTCAGATGGGAAAGGTCTTGTCACAGTTTGACTCTGGGCTCAGCTTAAGATGAATTTTGTATTGTGTACTGAGATACTTAAGAACCATATTTGTCTCTGCTCTGCATAGATGTTAAAGATCCCATGGCACTTCTCACTGGAGTACAAGTGTGAAATATGTTTGCTAGACTTGACTACGGCTCACAAAAATAAAACTACTTGTTCATTGTTGGAACAGATAGATAGTAAATTACTCCCTTCAGCTACTCCACACAGGGACACAAGCCAAGATTCAAGCACTTGTAGAAACATAAATCAATATGAACAAATAATCTTTTTAATCAGTTTGAAGTGCTGCTATATAAAAAACATTAGACTTCACTATTATCAATCTCAGGTTTGATTACTTACTTGGAAAATATGTTTTTTCTTTTTGTTGGCATTAGATAAAGATTGTAATCTCCTTTTCAAGTAACCCTAGTCTTGGATATGTCTTTTATCTCTGCTGGTCAACCAGTCCCAGATATACGCCTCGAAATTAAATTACATGCAAGTCTTCTAGCTAGTCCTGGACGGCCTGTGGGAGTTGACTCAGGCCCCTTTTTTTAATAGCAGATTTGTCTCCATAAGAAAATTGCTTCCACTTTCCTATTCTTGAGGGTTATATTTACTGTTACATTGCAGGGAATGCTGGGATTTTTTCCAAGCGCAACATTACAGCCCTTTGTTGCTCTCTAATCTGCTTGTGGTTCACTGTCTTTCTTTCTGTATTCTCCTCCGTTCCTTTCATTTCACATCACCTGACCCTTCCCCCAACAGCCGCAGCTGGGAAACCTGTTGCAGGTAAACCGGACCTTGGGCCGCAATGTCCCTCTTGCTTCCCAACTCATCCTGATGCCTAATGGGGCCGTGGCTGCTGTCCAGCAGGAGGTACCACCCACCCAGTCTCCTGGGGTCCATGCAGACACAGACCAGGTCAGTGACACCTCCTTCCTGGAGTCCTTCTCTTCCCCTGCACTCTGCCACCTGCTCTCTGGTCCTTTGCTCCAGCCACCAATGCTTATAAAGAAGGTTGGCTCTGTTTTATCCCCGTTCTGTGTCCCTGTAACTAGTGCAGATAAGACATGTTCTCTTGTCATCATTTCTCAATGTTTGCTTTTTGCCTCCAGAAACAGGATTCATTCCAGCTTAAAATTTCTGAGATGAGACATAACCTGAATCACATCTTCACAGTTGCTCGATTATCCTTGTGTGAAAAAAAAATTGCTAAGATCTATGTCCATTTTTTTTTTTCAGTTGGACATTCACTTTGCAAGAAAGAGTCTTTGCCAGCAGTAGTATTCCTTTGCCCAGTTGGTTTGTTGTAAAAATGCCTAAGACTGAACAGGCCACAAGTTCTTATCTCCTGCATTCACCTGCAAATGTTTCTACAGATTGCTGTGGCTTCCCATTTTCCTGGTCCTAACCCAGTCATGCTTGGGATTTCCAGTAACTTCGTATTTATCTTGTCTGAACCACTTTTTCTGGCCAAGTTAGTCCCGATCAGACGTGAAGATAACACTGCATGTGGAGGGGGAGTAAATACAGAAGATGGCAACGCCAAAATACAGAGGAAATAGAGAAAGGCTGCAGAATAGCTGCAGGCATCATAAGTGGAAAGCCTTGCATAGGAAAAGAGGCAAACGGCACAGAAGTTGAAAAGGAATTACTAGTCTTTAAAGGAGTATCAGCGCTTTTAACAACCATGTGAAAGTGGATCCTAGCAATGCAAGGGCGAGGCAGGTCTGAAGGCTACTGCATGCCTCAGAGAGAACGGTGGTGTTCTTACGCGGTGTTCAGAAAGTGCCAGAGATCTTTAACTTCCATCAGAGATGGAGCAAAAGGGAGTTAACGTTTATATATTTTCTGGGAATAGTTGCAACTGAGCTTTATCCTGCAGTGTAGGCCAGCTCTGCGTGTGAGACTTAAAGCATCAAATCAGCCTGCATCCCAGTAGAGTTTATTGCTTATGCATTCTCTTGTTCTCTACTGTTCTTAGACTTTTAGGAAGTTACATGCATAAAACAAACAGACTGTATTTTGTATGTGTTTCTAGGTTCAAAACTTGGCTGTGAGGAGCCAACAGACCTCAGCCACTAATGCCCAGCTCCAAGGCTCTGCTCAGAAGGCGGCTCTGCCAGGAAACTCCCAGGCTTCAGGCCTACCACAGGCCACAAGTACAGGCCAGACTGTGGCAGTGGCTCCAGCCTCTTCTGGCAGCATGGGCCAGTCTCTCAACTTGAGCCAAGGGGCAGCAGGCAGTAATGGTGTCTCCGGGGGTGTGGTTGCAAGTAGTGGGAGCCAGAATTCTACAGCATTGAGCCAGACAGCCTCTGCAGGTGCTGCTGGCAGCTGCCAACGGAAAGGAACAGGAGTGGTTCAGCCATTACCAGTAGCAGCTGCCCAGGCAGTGACTGTCAGCCAGGGAAGCCAAACAGAGTCAGAGAACGCAGCCACAAAGAAGGGTGAAACAGACAGTGGTGGACAGCAGACTGTGGGCATGAACCTTACCAGGACAGCTACACCAGCACCCAGCCAGACATTGATTAGCTCAGGTAAGCGGTGCTCTCTTCCTTCTCTTTGAATTACCTGGGCTTTTGTGAGAATGCCATTTGAAAGTCCAGCAGTGAAAGGTTCCCCATCATGCCCTCCAGCTTCAGTGCTCCCATGGGCTGTTCTCCTGGGATTATCCTGCTCTATTAATGACAGAAGTTGATCTCAGCCCATTCAGTCCCCACGGTCTTCGACCAATAAGCTGTCGTTTTGGAGTCATTTTACTGAATCAGACCAGTACAGTGGGTACTTGCTTTTTCTTGTTCCCAGCTGTGCTATTGGTAACCTTTATTCTCTCTTCTTGTTTGGCTCTGTGTTTGTATATAGCTACATATACACAGATTCAGCCACACTCACTGATCCAGCAGCAGCAGCAGATCCACCTGCAGAAACAGGTGGTAATCCAGCAGCAGATTGCCATTCATCACCAGCAGCAGTTCCAGCACCGCCAGTCCCAGCTCCTCCACACAGCCACCCACCTCCAGCTGGCCCAGCAACAGCAACAGTCATCATCTCTGACCCAGCAGCAGCAAGCTCAACCTCCACAGCAGCAGGCTCCACCTCAAAACCAGCAGCAGACTCAGACCCTTGTGGTGCAACCTATGTTACAGTCCCAGCCACAGTCTGTTCAGCTCCAGCATGACAGTCCTAGCCAGCCAGCCACCAAGTCACCTGTTCCAATTCAGTCAAAGTCTATGGTCACAATCAAACCACCTCAGCTTGGGCCTGCCAAAATGTCAGCAGCACAGCAGCCTCCACCACACATCCCTGTGCAGGTGGTGGGTACTCGGCAGCAGGGCTCTGGCCAAGCCCAAGCACTGGGTATAGCTCAGATTGCTGCAGCAGTACCAACTTCCCGGGGAATGCCAGCTGTGGTCCAATCTGTTTCCCAAGCCCATGCTCCTTCCCCACCTTCTTCAGCTCCAGTATCCTCGCAGGAAGCTCCTCCTCTCACTACAGGGGTGAATTTGGCACAAGTTCAAGGTACAACCCACATGGTGAAGAATCCTACCTCCTCTCCAGTTGTGGCTCAGATGCCAACAGCATTCTACATGCAGTCTCTCCAGTTGCCAGTAAGTCAAGAGAGAGAATACCGTATGGATTCTCTTTGTTCAGTCCAAGGACGCTAATTGTATTCTAGCTGTGGGTCAGTGGGATGGGAGGAATAAGAAGTTTGAATTAGGGAATATGTATGGAGACTTTACCTTTCAAGAACACAAATTCCAGCCCAGCTCTTGGGGTTACTGAGCACAAGCATTTCTCTTTCACATGATCATTCATTCAAAGACTTGCATGAAACAAATGGGGGAGACTCGGACCCTCACTGAAACAGGGTAGGTGTCCACATTACATACGAAATATCCTATTTAACAACAATTGGCCTCTTCATTGTTTCTCTCAGGAGAGAGAAGGCGGCTGTGTGGGCCATGAAGACTGAACTTCCCTCTCCCTACTAGGTGTGGATATCTCCAGGTCAGAGAAACCTTGATGTGTGGTCTCAGCCACGCAGGTAGAGCTGGCTCTAGGCCTCAGAGGATTCTCTAGCAACAGGCTATGCAGAGGTAAACAAAGATGGCTCCTGTTCCACAGGCCTCTCTCATGCTGCTCTGAATTGTCCAACTAGGACCTACCTGACTAACTCCTTGGTACACCAACACTTTCCCAGCTCAGATACCCTCAGCTGGTTGCTGTGACTGTACTTTTTAGTGGGGCTTCACTTGTATAGTCAGGGACAGAATGTGCCAGTTTGTTTCTAAACTCTGACTGCTTCTTCAGGAAGTTACCACTGGATTTGTCTGATTTTTAGAATTGGGGGGACGATTCTGCTGTCATCCAACATCTTTCCTCAACTGATCTGACAGATTTTCATTGGATAGGATCTGATGTAGTCAGAAGCTTATTTGGAAACTTCTGAGTGACTGCCATTCCATTTCTTTCTTACTGGAATAATACCTCAATGTTCTCACAGTGTCTTGGTATTATATGAATATCTCAATATATCAACTAGGATTCTAGATCTTAATCGCAGTAGTCTGACAGTGAGTCTTTTGAAGTTTGGCTTTGGCTGACAGTCATTTGAAAGTTTGGCTCTGTTCTAGACAAACACTCCTAAATAAAGACATGTACTCTGAGGGAGCTGGAGGCATTTCCAGGGTTGGAACCAGACTGGAGATAAGTACGATGGACCAGGGTCTATCTTTGCATTGCCTTCAATCTGTGTTGTTTTCTGCTTTGTGATTTTTCTCTTTGCTTACGTGTTCTACTTTGTTCATGCAGGGCAAGTCTCAGAGCTTAGCAATAAAGCGCAAGGCAGAGTCAGAGGAGGAGAAGGAGGTATCAGCCAGTGTCACTGCACTAATGCCTGCCAGGTCCTCTCCTGTGACAGATAGCCCCAAAAATGTGGAGGAAAATAATGGCCATGGAGGTGAGGTACAAAGTAGAGCTCCATCTTATGTGTGCTAATAATCTGATCTCACACTCCATGTAAATAGATTGAGCAATAGTAACGCTGACTCTTGGGCTGTTAACATTCCAGATAAATCTGATTCTGCTGCTACTGCAACCCCAAATGCCACATCAAGTGAAGGAACATCAGTCACCTCCACTTCTGTTCCCACTGCAAACCTGGCAATGGTGTCACGTCAGACAGGAGACTCCAAACCTCCACAAGCCATTGTTAAGCCCCAGATCCTCACACACATAATAGAGGGCTTTGTCATCCAGGAAGGAGCAGAGCCCTTTCCGGTAAGAATTTACTGCTGCAAGGGAAATATATCTCTTGGAAGGGTGGCAGGCATTCATCTTTCAACAGATGAACAGACTATATTTCCCCATGTTCCAACTCAGTTTTTTTAGCTTAAAACACGGAATTGAGGAAGGCAAAGGAAGCTGTTTTCATGCATGAAGCTAGGTGTCAAGAGTTGTTAGTAGAGAACAGGTTGGAGAGAGTAATATAAGAGTGATGGGAACTGTCTTCTCCAGTAGTTCCCAAAGCAATACATTCTTTAGGAATTGTAAGAAGGTTCTTCTGCCTGGGTTTTAGTGAGGGAAGGATGCACTGCATTGCATTTTGAACAAGCAGCAAGTTTAGGCAAATGAGGGGCAATAAGTCACATGGGTAGGCTATTCAAGGAAGACAGTACATGTTGAAAGAACTCTCACATCTGTGAGTCAGGAAGGAGTAATAACTTTGTTCAGTATCTTCTTCACCAGGCAGAGGGATTCTTTTGAGTCATAAGGCGTGAGGGACTTATGCCTTGAAAGGGGATGGTGGACACAGAGACTCCTTTATTGATGGGCCCAATGCTTTCTCTTCCTGCCCAGGTGGGTTGTTCTCAGCTGCTAAAAGAATCTGAGAAACCTTTGCAGGGAGGGGCTCCTTCTGGCCAGGGTGAAAACCTGTCCAGCAATTCTCCAGGAGGGAACAGTGCTTCTATGGGTGAGTTTCAGCACCAGAACACACAGGTAGTGGTACTGAAAATTTCTTATAATACTTCATTATTTACTTTATATAGTATGGACTTGTCTTTCTTCCTGCCCTCCTGCTAACTTCTTAGAGACTCAAGCTACATACCCAGGGTCTCTTTTTCTCAAGTGCCAGAAAATATTACTTGATTTTAATAAAATCTAGCACATGTTAGTAGTAAGCAGAATCTGAACTGTGATGACTTAAGGTTGTAAAGGGTATTTGGACACAGTAGAGAGTGCAGTGGTGGAGATTCCTGTGCAGACTTATAGGGTATGAGGGATATGTTATTTCTTGTTAAGTGAAAAGATACTGACAGGAGAAGTGCACAACTCTGTTCAATATCTTGGGCTCCTAATTAGTGAAGCTTCTGCCTCTCCCCAAGCTAATTGCTTTGTAGCTTCAAAAGAGTGCTTGGAGTCTGCTCTGAGAAGAGCAGCAGAATGAGGAATCTTTATATGTGATTTGTTTCAGTTCAAATAATCAAATGGTGTGCATCTCTGTGTTTCACTAGAGCTTGATAAGAAAGCAAACTTGCTGAAGTGTGAATACTGTGGGAAGTATGCCCCAGCTACCCAGTTCCGTGGCTCCAAAAGGTTTTGTTCCATGACCTGTGCTAAAAGGTAATAGCAAGACATCACTTCCTTTTCTCGTGAGTTTCAGAATTCTCTGGAATTGGGCATTTGCCCTTTTTCCAGTTAGTGTATACTATTTAAGAACATCTGATTCTCCCTTCGTGGGATGCACTGACCACACAGATCCTTTAGGACTGGATGTGTTTATGACTTGTGAGTGCTTCTAGGAGGCATATGTGGTGTTGAGTATAAACAGGATTTTTTACTTGCTCAGAAAATCAGATGGGAAGGGGGAAGTTCTTGGGCTCCAGAGAACCTCTGTTCAGTTGAACATACATTTGGCTGACTAAATTAATGCATACTGACAGCTGTCTGCTATATTGATACTAGACAAAGACACAAGGAGAAAAACCTGGGAAGACACTACAGTGGCAGAGTACTTGTTATGGGTTTTCTTTTCCATTAAGGGAATGACTTAATTGACCTTTCAGATGTTAGAGCAAGACTTTGGTATACAAATATTGCTTGTGTCAGAAGTCTGGACTGGTTTCTTCTAGGGAGAATTCTTAGAAGGAAGAACAGAATTTGTTGGTAAAGATGAGTTTCATCCCCATCTAGAGGAAGGAGAAGCAGTAATTTAGTTAATTGCTGTTTCCTAATTGCTGCTCTGCTTCTACTTATTTGAGGTACAATGTCAGCTGCAGCCATCAGTTTCGGCTGCAGAGAAAGAAGATGAAAGAACTCCAGGAAGCTAACTATGCTCGAGTGCGCCGACGGGGATCACGGCGCAGCAGCTCTGAAATTACTCGAACAAAGATCCAGGGCAAGCGTCACAGGGTAAGGCCATAGTCCTGTCTGCTTCTGTCAGAGCAGCCAATGTAAAAGTTGCTGCTGCTAGAGGCATCGGGTTCTTGTATGTAGTGGCACATTAACTGCCAAGTGGATGTTCTGACACAGTTGTTACACAGGGCACTGTAAGCTACTCCCATTGCTTGCTCATCAGCTGCAAAAGGTAGATTCACATTTGTACTTCTGTTTACTCTGTATTTACTCCAACATATGTCACAGATGTCTGAGTGAGTGTGATCAGCTGACAGGCTGATCTGCTTTTCCTGAATGGTTAGCTTTCTTTTAGAGAAATTATTTGAATCAGATTATAGAAGGATTGAATGATCTTCCTGGACTTATGCAAAGCCTTTGACATGGTCTCTCACCACATCCTTCTCTCTAAATTGGAGTGGTATGGATTTGAAGGATGGACTGTTCAGTGGATTAAGAATTGGTTGGCTGGTTGCAGCCAAAGGGTTGTGATCAATGGTTCTATGTCAGAGTGGAGGCCAGTCACAAGCAGCATTTCTCAGGGGTAGGTTTGGGACCAGTGCTCTTTAACATCTTCATCAGTGACACAGAAGATGGCATTGAGTGCACCCTCAGCAAGTTTGACACCAAGCTGAACAGTGCAGTCGATATGTTAGAGAGAAGGGAAGCCATCCACAGGGACCTGGACAGGCTGGAGAAGTGGGCCCATGAAAACCTAATGAAATTCAACTATGCTAAGTGAAAAGTGCTGCACTTGGGCCAGGGCAATCCCAGGTATTTATACAAACTGGGGGAAGAACTCCTTGAGAGTAGCCCTGCAGAGAAGGACTTGGGGGTCCTGGTAGATGAAAAGCTGGACATCAGCCAGCAGTGTGCAATTGCAGCCCAGAAGGCCAGCTGTGTTCTGGGCTGCATTAAAAGAGGAGTGGCCAGCAGGGAGAGGGAGGTGATTGTTCCCTTCTACTCAGCTCTTGTGAGGCCCCATCTGCAGTACTGCATCCAGGCCTGGGGCCCCCAGCACAAGAAAAATGTGGAATTCTTGGAACGAGTCCAGATGAGGTCCACTAAGATGATCAAAGGGCTGGAGCACCTCTGCTATGAGGAGAGGTTAAGGGAAGTGGGATTGTTTAGCTTGGAGAAAAGAAGGCTCCAGCGAGACTTCATTTGGCCTTCCAATATTTGAAGGGAGCGTATGAACAGGAGGGGATATGATGGTTTACAAGGGTGGATAGTGATAGGACAAAGGGGAATGGTTTTAAACTAAGAGAGGGGAGATTTAAGTTAAATATTAGGAAGAAGTTTTTCACTCAGAGGGTGGTGACACACTGGGACAGGTTGCCCAAGGAGGTTGTGAATGCCCCATTCCTGGAGGCATTCAAGGCCAGGCTGGATATGGCTCTGGGCAGCCTGGTCTGGTGGTTAGTGACCCTGCACACAGCAGGGGTGTTTGAAACCGGATGATCTTTGAGGTCCTTTTCAACCCAGGTCATTTTATAATTCTATTATTCAGAGCTGTCATGAGGAAGAGGAATGGACTGTGGGAGGATAGTGAGGAAAAGGAAGGGAATTGAGAATCTCCCTTTTGTGACATCAAGCTGTTGTGGCAGCTGCCCCTAGACCAACAGCCTGAAACAGCTGTCACTGTCTGGGAAAACTGCTGTTGCTCTTAGTTTCTGACTTTTACAGTTAATAAATGTGAATGTATTTGTTCTTCATTAAAGCAAAACAAAAACAGCAAAAAAAACAAACAAACAGAATGCTTATGTTTTCTTTCTTTTTCGTGGGCTTGTAGGGCCAGGAGGATTCAAGTCGAGGTTCTGATAATTCTAGCTACGATGAGGCTTTGTCCCCTACATCTCCAGGACCTCTGTCAGCAAGATCTGGCCATGGAGACAGAGACCTGGCAAACTCTAATATGGCCCCACCTACCCCAGATCTACACGGCATCAACCCTGTATTCCTGTCCAGCAATCCCAGTCGTTGGAGCGTGGAGGAAGTGTATGAGTTCATTGCATCACTGCAAGGTGAATCTATGGTCCATTCCTGCAGTTCTGTTATCCAATAGCATGGAGAAATTTGTTGACTCTCTTTTTGGAAATCTCTGAGAGTGATACGTCATGCTTTCAAACTGTATATGTTTCTGGAGTAGGTCATGCAAATGGATGAGTTGTACTCCTCTGCGAGTGAGATGGGGAATTGGGACTGTCCATGGCTGTTTCTTAGTGCTGTTTCCTTGCTTTCACAGGATGCCAGGAGATTGCCGAAGAGTTTCGGTCACAGGAAATAGATGGCCAGGCCCTGTTGCTTTTGAAGGAGGAACACCTCATGAGTGCTATGAACATCAAGCTAGGACCTGCTCTCAAGATATGTGCCAAGATCAATGTCCTCAAGGAGACCTAACAGCTCTGAAGCTAGCAGTTTCAATTTTGCTCTGACCCCAGAGCAGCTGCCAGCTTTAAGACATTCTGTTGGGGCAAGGAATGGGACAATCCCATGTGGTCCTGCATTCAAGAATGAAAAGGAATTTAACTGCCTGAAACTGCCATGCACAAGCCCATGTCTTGATCTTTGAATGGTGCTATAACAAGGGAGGAAAATTCCCACCTGGGGCCTTTGAAACTTCCTTCCTCCTTTGGATATGCCTCTTCCATATACCACATTAAGAAGAGAAGGAGACTTCCTTCTGTTTTAGCAGCCTTGTAAAGGGGAAGTGCCCTTGCCCCTTTTTGCTGAAGCAGGTTTGCTGGATCTTGGTTCTGCTGGAACCTGAGGTACAGGAAATTCCTGCCCTGCATGGTTTTGGGAGCAGCTGTGTGTGGAGTATTTAAAAAGGTCCAAGTGGCAGAGGTGGGTATACAAGAACTAAAACAAAAGGGGCTGTTTCTGTTATACCCTAGGTATTTTTTTTTAACTGTGTTTAATAGCCATTCCAGCACACATATCAAACTCAAAGGCCCATGGCATTAGGAGCTACCTTCCCTTAGCTTTACTGTCTCCGGTAAAGACACAGATTGAAGACTAGGTTTTTTGGCAGCTATTCGCTCCAGATGCCCATCTTTGAAGCAGAAGAGGATTTATCGTGACAAGGTGATGGGAAAATCTGAGTGGGAGGATGGGTTGTCTTACATTAGAAAACCCTTCACCACTAGGTGTCATGAGTGTGATAAAGTATAATTTACAGATCCAAAGCAGTCTCCAGAAGTGCCAAGGCTCTTCATATTAAAAAAAAACAAAAAACAAAATTTTGGTTTGGATTTTTTGGAATTTTGGTTTGCATTTTTTGTTAAGTTTGTTTTCTGTTCTTTTATCAGTTTGTATTATTTTTGTCTGTTTTCATTATCCTCAGGAGAGCTTACAAGACAAAGTTTAAGCTGGCAGGATTGTATCACCTGCCTCAGACTTTTTTAAATTGATGTTGTAAAACAAATACTTCTCTTCCCCAGTATATATATATATATATATATATATATATATATGTATAAAAACACTCTAACAACTGATTTTTGATTTTTTTTTTTTAATACAATTTCTTCCTAAGGGGTACAGTGATGTTTAGAGGATAATCCCCTGCCACTCAGCTCTCACAGGTTTTGTAAAGACCAAGTTCTGAATTTTTTTAGCATTTGCCAAAGATGAAAATGTGCAGTTCTCTTCCAGAAGCACCTTCACTTTTAAAAAAGCAAAATGAAAACAAAAAACAAACTCTGGAAGAAATTATACAAAGCATGAAGAGGTAAGTGTCCCCTACAGCTGAATACCTGAAAGCAAGACTTTTTCCTAGGCCGTTTGTCTCAGCTGTTTTATTTTCAGAAGTTTCACATGCATACTTGAGTAAAACATGAGACTGTTCTATGTGGAAGGCACCTACTGTTGCAGGAGTTTTGTGGCATGGGTGGAAGCTTAATGGCACAAGAAACCATCAGAGATCTCTATAACAGTCTCTGTATTGACCCACCTCATAAGAAGGGGGGGAGATTCTAAAGTGTAATATCAACTTTCCAGTTCTAACTGAAGTGTTGAGTCTGAATTTATTCTTGATATCTTCATTCCTATGAGAGAAGGATTCTAAGCCTTCTTGAATCAAAATAGACCCAAAGGAAGCCACCAATTCTTGCACCTTGAAAACACTCTTCAGTCCAATGAAAGTTGAGGGGACAAAAAAGGCAGAGGTGAGCACCTCTAATGGCAAAGGAGGGCAGCCTTTAAACTATTTTATTAGCAGGCTGGGTATGGCAAAACTTGTTTACTTTGGCTTTTGACAGGGTAGGCAGGTAGTATTTGCTGCTTTTGAAGCCTAGATTAACTTCAGTCACATTTAAAGGTTTCACTTCTTCATGTTACATTCAGTGTTCTTAATAAAAATGGTTCAGGTTTTAAAGGTCTGGCCACTTTTTAAACTGTCTGAACCTGACTATTCCTGTCAGTCAGACCTTTGAGAAGCAACAACTTTGATTTTCATTCTTACAGAAGAATATAGGGAACTTTTCTCCTTTGTGCATATGCCTGAACTTTGAAAAGTGTGCATATTCTGCCCTTTCAAGGCCCTACACTAATGGAAGAGAGTCCTGGTAGAAGTATGAAGATACTGCATAATAAGGACCCTTGGATAAGAAGGGTGGTCTAGCACCAAAGAAAGCTGTTAAGTTACATCAGCACAACACTACAGCAGGGTGTCTGGTCATTTTATTTTTGAAAGTTGTTTTGTACAAAAAACAAGTTACCTTAAATACCACCATGAAAAAACAGTACCAGCTGGCTTCATGACTTCATTTTTTCCCATGTTATGAGAAAGACTGAGACCGTAACTTCTGCTCTGACTTTTGGTGTTTGCCCACTCATCCCCCAGCAAGAAAACAGGGTCATCTCTTTGCCCCTACTGTCATTGGTTATACTGCTTTGTCAGTATAAAAACCCACAAACCTTATCTGTACCATGCCATTAGCAGTATTCAGCAGTCTGTGCCCTCAAGATCAAAGACTGTTTTCTTCCCATTCTGCCATATTGTAGACGGGAGTGAGGAGCTAGACTAAGCAAAAAGCAATTAAGAATCAAAGTACTATGCTCCTAAAGGTTCAAATTAAGTCTTGTAACTCAGCTGTACCTGCTTTTCCCAAGTGCCCAAGTGGAAGGCTCTCTTGCTCCAAGCAGTATTCAAGTACCATCTGCACAGGGCAAGTGTCTTAAGACTGGTGTACATCATGTTGAAGGGGACAGCAACTGGGGTCACTCTCAACACATTTCTGAGTGTGTTAGCATTCTTACTCTTTTTAATAAGAATTGTAGTAGCTTCCCAGGAAAACATTTCGCCAAATAAGGAAGCTTCAGAAAGCATGAGATCACAATTCTGACCATGTCTGAGCTGTGTAGGCATAAAGCTTCAAGTAAGGCTTCTTAAAGAACTCAAGTGATAGCTGTCTTCAATTTTCTGATTTTGCCTTGATGTCACTTACACATTCAGAAAGCATTCCCTTCATCTAGGAGACCATAATTTTTTTTTTTTTTTTTTTTGCTCTTCTGTGATGGAGACGACAGTATTTTGACTGAATTCAAAAGTAGTGAAACAGCATTTAACTCGGTTCTTTTTAGCATTGCCCCTCTCTTGTCTGAGAGGATGGCATGCATCCTTTTACACCTCTTGAAGGAAACAGGTGTCTACTTTTCAACACATTGGCATTAGAAAAAAGACTAGAGGGGTGCTAATGCCTCTTCCAACTCCAGTGAGTCCAGCATAGAGCTTTTCATGCAGGTTATGCTGACAAAGACTGTGTGCAACAGCGCAGGTGCTAGAAAAGCCAAAAATGCATTTAAAGGAAAAAAAAAAAAGTGGCTAACAGATTCTGTAAATCCTAGGAAAAAAAAATACATTAAAAGACCCCTCTGCTATAGTCTCAGTTTTTTAAATGGAGACTTCCCTTTCTGCATGCATTCACAGCCCTTTCTTCCTCTCAGTGAAGAAACTCCCTTTCCTTCTCAGTGCTGATCATTCACATTGTTTTCTTGCTGTCGATTATCAACTCTCAGCACTTGCTCCCCATAGCTTTGCTGCTTTACTGCATTTTTTTGGGGAAAAAACAAAAAAACAGAACAGCATTACAGCAATGAGGCATGCCACTGGGGACCAGTGCTGTTCACACCTAGAGGCATCCATGAGACTTGACACACCAGACAGGCAAAGCGTATCATGTAAAGAAAAATCAGAAGAGAGAAGAACTGGCTGGGGGGAAATGGGGAGAAGTGTTGAAAGCCTATCACATTGGTAGCAAGTGGTCATCCCGTTCCTCTGACTCATCACCCAGCTGGTCATCACCCACACCACGGTATGTAGCTGGTACATTTCGAGGCTTAGATCGGCAGACAAAGTCACAGCCATCCTACAAGCACAAGTTGTTACATTAGAATCAGACTGTATGCAGAATCAGCAGCCACACAAAGCAAAACATATTCAGTTTTGCTACACAAACATGTCTACCCCAGTGCTATCTGAGGGCAAGTCCACAGAACCTAGGCTGATAAGAGGAGCATACAAAGGGATATCCTAGCTTATCCTGAAACTTAAGTCAGGTCTGGAGTAGAATGTGGTACTGATTAAGTGCAGCAACACACATTCAGAGAATAAACAACACTACTTAAGGTGATCAAGCAAGGGTTTCACATAATCAGGCCTGAACATTCCTACCTGAAAAGTCTTAATCATAATGAGCAGTAGGGAACCAGCTGCATCAAGGAATTAAAAACAGTGTTCCCCTTACCTAGAATAAGATAGATATCTTCTTTTCCCACAGGGTACACTGTGGCAGGTCTATCCAAGAAACAGTCTATGAAGACAGTGCAGGTGCCTTTTTATTATGTCTTAACACGTGGGCTTAGATTGGGAATATAAAAGGATTTCCACTCACCGCCACCAAATTGCCCAAATCTTGCCAGAAGGCAAAGTGAGGGAACTGCTCCATGCCCTTTGCTCCCACTATAAGGCGCTGGTAGAGAAACCCACCAATGATATAGACTGCAATTACTGAGGAAAACCTAGAGGGCAGAATTAGAAATCAGAACAGCAAAATTATACAAGTAGTCTCTTATAACCCAGTTATACTTGCCTCAGTTTGGCACCGGAGCAAGTAGCTGAACATCACCTAAGAAAAGAGTTGAAGAAAGACCATACCAGAAAAGGTCAAAAATATATAGATCTGCTAGAAAAATTTTTCAGGACAACTGCGTGAAGTAGATCTCCAAAGCACAAAGACAGAAAATGAGAAGTCAAAACTCCTAGTCTGAATTTCCAACTGTGGCAAAGAGCTGTTGTACAATTCCAGGAAGTCACACATTCCATGTTTAAGTGCACTGATCTGTAAGCTATGAAGGGAACAAAGCAGCTCTGCAGCATTATGCCTTAACCTAGAATTTGTCTACAAAGCTTGGAGCCACAGTAACAATCTAACAGTGACTGAATACAATTATCTAGACTAGTATAACATCTTCCAACAACTCACGTGATTAGTAGAATGGAGCCAGTGCTGAGGTGAGAATCCTCAGCTGGACAAGCCACACTGCTGTCCATCTCAAAGAGGTAGAAACAGTCCTGCTCCTTTTCCCTCTCTTCTGAAATAATGCTGAATGAACTCTGCAATTTGGGAAAAGTTATGTGAAAATACACCCAGGCTTATACTAAACTTCACCAGAAGATAGTTTTAGCTCTATTGGTACAGGGGAACAACCCATAGAGAATGTAAGAAAACATTACTGCACCCTCAAGGCCTTTCTGCTTACAAACAAGCTTTGTCTGACAGCCTCCTGTTCCTGTCCTACCTCATATTGTCACTCACCGCTGTAATTCCTCGCTTGCAAGAAATCATTATCACAGCTCTTCTCTTCTCACCACTGCAGTGCCTACCATATGAATCACCTCCTTTATAAATCAGCATGATCCAGTCACCTGTGAAGAGAGAAAGAATATAGGCTGCAAATCCAGACCAGGAGGCAAAAGCTAGATAAGTAGTAAGAGAGATATTGAGTAGTCTTACTTCCATTGAAGACCTGGGTTTCATTGATTCTTCCTATTACTGTAGTCTTTCCAGACTGCCTATCCATTTGTACTACGCCAGCAAAATCATGCAAGCTGCTGTTGACCTCTCTGCATACCCTGAAATGGTAGGCATAGTTTTCAGTTGTGCCAATCTCCACAGTCGTGTTAAATCTGCAGCAGAGAGAGAATAGAAGACAAGCAAACAGAATTACAATGAGTTGAGTTCAAAGCAATTGACACTCAAGACCTGGGAAGCCAGGTCACAGCTTATGCTAACGACAGAGCCCACCCTAAAGCCTGGCCCTAAATTCTTCCACCCAATTGACCCATTAGGTGTAAACACTGTGCACTGGACCCTAAGGTCCACAGCAAGTCAATACTGCTTGTATCATACCTTATTTGACTCAGTGGTTCTAGTTTCTTCAGCAGGGCTTTTTCCATTTGTGACTCAGTACTCTCATCACCAACCACATCACAGCTCTTCTCAGTCAGCGGTTCAGCTCCCACACCAACTGCAAGGGCCATAAAGACTACCAGCACAGCAGAGGTATGGGAATGTGATGACATCCTGGATACATATCACAAAGAACACATGGGATTAACCATCTCAGCCCTCTACAAACTAACTACATGAAGGCACTTACTGACCATTCCCTCAATCTAGACTACAAATAGAAGTAAAAAACCTATGAACACCTCTCAGTTCTCAACAGACACTACAATCTCTTATACTGAAAAACAAACCAGGCCTCTTTGGGATTCTTTTACGAATTTTGACTTAGAACCACAAAAAGTTTTGCTGCTGAGCATGTTAACCAATTTTGATTCAGCCAAAACAGAGCCTAGCAGGCTGAATGCTGGTGTAAGTATTAGGCACAAGCTACTGTTCAGTATCACATCCTACTGAGAAGCCAGTCAGCAAATAATTTACCAGGCCTCTAATCAAGTCTCTCTGCAGCTTTTGTGTAAAGAGCTTGCAGTGAAGAGCCACTGTGACTTGTCAGGCTCTGTCTGCTCAAGCTCCTTAATCCTAATAATTACGTTATCCTCCAGGACTACTTCAGCTGAGAATCTGAAAGCATTCAGTAGCACTCAGCTGCAACACCACAGAACAGTTTTCATGAACTGAAAAAGGAAATCGAAACATCCTATGATTAATCCAAGAGAAGGGGAGTAACAAAGACAAGTGGGCATGGGGGCAATGGGTTGACAGTTGGACTAGATGATCTTATTAGTCTTTTCCAGTCTTAATGATTCCATGAAGTCTTGAACTTTCAGCCTTCAGGCTTATGCTAAAATAGCACGTAAATCACTCTGCAACTGCACCAGGACAGATTTCCCCTTTGCTTCTCCTAGTGAGGATGTCAGTTCCAGATGCTGGGAACAAACGAACCACAGTTTCATAAGTACCTCACTGCAACTAGACTGGCAGGCTATTTGGTGGAACGTCATCTTTGCCTCTCAGCTCATCCTGTCAAGCAACATCTTCTGAGCTACTTGTTATCACCATGGAGATAAACATGAGTATGGAGAGGCTAGATACATTCAAAGGTTGGATACACCACACTGCTAAGGCCCAGGACACAAGAACTCGTGATTCTCTCCTCACGAGACAAAAGAAGAACTCGCTACTAGAACACACTTCCTCGGGCAACCTCTCCGCAAACGCCTCCTTTGCACAGACGCAGGAGGAAGAAACCGCACGGCATTGCTGTCGGCTTCTGCCAGCTAGCCACCGCACAGGCTGACGAACCAGGCCTGAGTGGCAGCTGCCCGGAACCACCTGCTCACAGCTGGGCAGAGTCAGCCCGGGGCAGCCCGCCACCTCGTCCCCGCCGCCCCGTGCCCACTGCGTAAGTACGCAGTAGAAAGCCGGGCTCGCTTTCCGCCACACCTACCTGCTGCCGCGCACGGTCCTCTCCGTCCGCACCACGGCTCGACAGAGAAGCGGGAGCTGCTCAGGGACAGGCCACGGTCGGCGGGCAGGGGCAGAGCCCAAGGGCCATTGCGACGGCCATGTCCGCCTCACTACCCTCGCCCGCCCCATGAACCGGAAATAGGAAGAGCATGACAAAAACTAATGCGCCGTGCCGCGCCGCCCAAGAAAATCTCGGCCGTAGGCATGCCTATAGCCTCTCTTTAGCCAATCAGAAGCGGAGACAGAAAGGGGCGGCTTTCAAACCCCGCCCCAGCCTATAAGTGGAGCTATTGCGGAGCCCGCCTTCTTTCTCCATCCAATAGTCGAGAGGGAAAGGTTCCGACGTTACTACCCCCTTCGCTTCCCTTCTCACGGATGTAGAACAAGTCTGCCTGGTAGTACCCTGCGGTTACCCTCTGCGGCGGGAAAGCGCGGCTGGAGGCGGGAATGGCTCGTCCGACGGTAGCGAAGCACGCATGGTGGGCCGTCACGAGGCCGTGTCGCGGGGTGCGCGTAGTGAGCCGCCTGGGTCCGGGTGGGCGGTACTCGGCGGGTTCGCCCTATAGCAGCTCTCATCCTTTGGAGCTGAACGTCTTCAACGTTCTTCATATGGGCTGTGCTTCTGAATAAGAGCGTCTCCTACAGCCTCTGCATGTTCTGTGTCACTGTAGAGGAGTTCCAGCTGCTCACGGGTGAGGTTGGTCCTGAATGCGATTAATAAAGCTTTACTTGATCTGAGACTGGCCTACTTAAGTGACGTTTACCCCAACTGCGATGGTGACAGCCCAATTTCTAGTGCTCTGTGTTTTAATTTTTTAGAAGAGGTGGGATAACTGGGCCTTGTGTGTCTTTTAGTAAGAAGGAAATGCAGGTTCTAATGACTGTAAGCATGCTAAAGAAGTCACTGGTTTGGGAGCAGACTTTTGTGTGATATACTTGTTGAGCAGAGAAGAACTGGGCAGGAGCATTGCATGTGTCCTGGAAAGCTGATTGATTGAGTCTGACAGCTTGTACCATACTGCTGACTCTACCGGGAGCGTGGCACAGGCATCTGCATAAGCTGCGTGAAATTTATTTACACGCACAGTTAGCTATTAACTGTGTTGTCTGTGTATCTGTCAGTTTTCTGTGTCCAAACTAAGGACTCTACTGCTGATATTTGAGCGAAAATTTAAAAAAAAAAAAAATATCAAACAGAGCTCTTAATTGTTTCCCACCAACCTTCACTTTTCCACAGGTAACATCTTCCTTTTCCTAATTCCTTTTCAACTGTTGGTCATGGCCTTCCCTCCTTAGTGTGGGTATTTAAGCAGTATCTGAATTTTGTTGATTTCTTTCCAGCCACACTTTATGTTCCCAGCTAAGCTCTCAAAATGACTATAGCAGTTTTTTCCCTTATTGAGTTTGACAACCATTCCTACACTTGTCTAATTTCCACTGAAATCGTTCAGGAAAGACATCCCTTCTCCTGTGTTGCTCTGATGTCTGAAAGACCGAGGTTGACTGGGACCCTTGGAGGTTACCTGGTCACTCTACTGAGGCAAGGGCCACCTAGAGTGGGTACACTAGGTATCCAAGTGGCTTTTGAAGATCTCCAAAAAGGAGACCCCACTGTATCTCTGCCTGTGCTCCATCACTCCCACATCTCAGAAGTGCTTTCCAGTGTTCAGAGGGAACCTCTTGTGCTCCAGTTTGTGCCAGTTGCCTCTGATCATGGCACTGGGCACCATTGAGAAGAGTCTGGCTCCATTTTCTCTGTACCTTCTTCTCAGGTGTTTATATACAGTTATGAGATCCTTCTGAGCCTTTTCTTTACCAGCCTGAACAGTCCCAGCTCTCTCACTCTCTCATCATGTGTGAGATGCTTCTTAGTCATAGTGCTCAGTGGTCCTTTGCTGGACTCTCTTCACTAGCTCAATTTCTTTCTTGTTACTGATGCTGTTGAGAAGCTGACTGTTGGGGATCTTGAGAGATAGCAGCTGTCAGTGCCTGCCTGTTTCTCAAGCATGTTTGTACTGGGTGTTGAATATAGAAGAAGATTTCTGTAAGTGTCCCAAAGCTCACAAGACTTTTTTTTTCAAACCTGTGCTGTACACCTCTATTGAAAACTGACTCTAAAAACTGAGCTAACATTGTAATAGGCATTTGAACAAGGAACTCTGGGCTAGTGGTGTGTTTAAGTATCAGAAGGATAAACAATTAGTATCCTTTAACCAGGGATGTCACAAAACCAGCAGATCATGAGAAAGATGTTAATCAGGATGGTTTGAGGATGTTGCCAACTTGGCAAGAAAACTCAAGGTCTGTGTATGCTCAGCTGAACTACCTTCATTATAATGTTAAAAGTCACACTCACAGATTGAAAAGACCCCTGCCCAGGTGCATGCACAGTAGAGGAAGTATACAGTCAACAATATTATTATTATATAAAAAATTACTAACCAGTCATCACAAGGAGGATCGGCTGGAAAAATTATTAGCTTTGCGAGTTTTGTGTATAACTATAGTGGAGGTAGTTCTGTTTGGTGTGTTTGATTTGTGGGAAACCATCCAGCATCTAGGCTTGCACAAATCTGGAATAAATAAAGAATGTCTCTCCTGAATGTGTGATTACTGACCTCGCACATCAAGCTGTTAATCTGTTTTTTGAACAACACCTCTGCTTCCCTTTTGACAGCACTTGGGCTTCTGTCCCAGTGGTCTTTTTAGTTTTGTACTGTACCTATCCATCTGCTTCTGTCTTGAGAGGGAGCACTTCAGACCTGCACACTCTCACAATTACTGCTGCAATGCAATTAAGGCCTGTTGCATTGGCAAGCAATGAGCATGAATTTTGCAAGTAATAATCTCTTCCACTCAGTGCTGTTTTTAAGATATCCCTTGTCAGCGTCAGAAATGTTCTATCTCCAACACTCCCCATATTGGTATAAATTGAGTTATTTTGCACAACTTTCCAACTTTACATTTTTTGTCTTCTGAATGTAGCCTCAAGTTTCCTGTTTCACAGGCACTCAGCACTTAGCAGCCTGATTGAAACATCTTGTCATGCACTCTTTGCTTTGCTGTGTGGGAAAGCAGATTGGAGACTTCTTCAGCAGAAGCAAGTGTGGAAATAATCTTTATTGTCAAATTCTCCCCTACTACTTCTCAAAAAGACAAAACTAGACAGGAAAGGAGAGGTAAGGAAGCTGGGTTTTACTTCTAGCAAAAGTGAGATCTAATGAAAACATTAAAGCGGATGAGTCAGTGACCTGGTGAATGTTCCCCTCCCTCCCTTCCTACTTTCACTACTCCTCTCCCTTCATTCCTCACTCTGTCAAGCCCCTTTCAGTGTCTACTATTGAGCATTTAATCCCCTTTCTTAAGAAGAGGCTTGCACTTTTGAAGTTGTCAGCAGCAGTAAGAAATTGTCATCAATAACTCTTTGAATGGCAGATTAGATATGAGTAATAAATTAGAGGCATTTACTAATTAGAAATCAGAGACAGAAGAGGTCTATGAGATCGTCTAGTCTTTCTCTGTTGTGTGTTTGTGTAATTCTTCTGATAAGCTTCTTCCTGCGTTGTCTCTCTTCTAGTTTTACATACTTCCCAATAAGCCATTTTCCAGCTTGAAACAGTCCTGTAGGATAGTTTATTATCAGGAAGATTTTGTTAGTGCTTTCCTTACATTTCTGCTCCATTCTCTCTGTTTAGGCCTAGCAAATGTCACACTGAACAATTTCTCTTAGTTGAGAAATCTCACCTTGGAAGAGTGAGGTATTTTGCATTGATGGTCATTTTTTAAATAAACGTTTCCTTCTCCTGAGCTGATTGCTTTTCCTGTAAATGTTTATGTGTTTAAGCAAACTACTAGCTGACCTTAGCTATTTTTTCAGAGCTGTTACAGCAAAGAGGACTCTTTGGGATAGTAGATGTGTGTGCTCTGCTCAGAATATTTGTGTATATATGTGGTTGGCACAGAACCCCCGGAGTTTGTATCCAACAATCTCACTCCATTGACTTGGGAGGCAATCTTGTGTTTGCAGATGCTTTCATCAGAAAACACATCTTCAAATGCATCAGAAAATGCAGGGGCATCATTTAATTCTCCACTGTTTGTGTTCATCCCAATCCTGCTAGAGATGGGAATTTCAGGATGCTGCGTTGGGATGTTTGCAGTTTTCCTTTTAATACTCCTCCTATCCAAATTGCTTAGGCATTTTTTTTTTGTGTGTGTGCGTTAAAATCAAGAGCCTGAAAGAGCTGATATTTTAACAGAATTTCTATGCCTATTATTTATTTCTCAGCTCTCTTCTGCATGCAGGAAGTCCCTAAGGAGAGCAGTTTAAGTAACTTTCTTTAGAAGACCTTTGTTTTCAAAACATGCTCCACTCCTCCATCTCCCTGCCCCCATCACTTTTGAGAGATGTGCTCTCAGGTTTTTATTTCTGTTTTCAAATGCACTAAATCATCTCTGTGACCAGTATCATAGGTGTATCACAGGTACATTGATCAGTCCTCTGGTCAACCAGCTGGTATTGTCTCACATGGGCTCTCCAAAAATGAGTAGCTATACTAGCTGTGTCCTTTCTGGCTGTTGGAGAGCCTGAAATATTCTACACTACACCAAAATACAAGTCCTGTGATCACTTAAAACAGTGTTAGACTGTGTGACATGCTTGTAGTAACAGCGAGTTACCAGGTTTGTGCCATACGACGGGGTTCTTGTTTCTCCCATCCTCTACTCCCCCTGGTTTCACATAGATACATTGCCCCCATACTGACACAGGTACCAGCTGAGGGAATTTATCTGGGACAGTGCAGTGACATTCTTAGGATGGTTCTAGAAGACTTGAA
Source organism: Tetrao urogallus (assembly GCF_951394365.1). Taxonomy (NCBI): domain Eukaryota; kingdom Metazoa; phylum Chordata; class Aves; order Galliformes; family Phasianidae; genus Tetrao; species Tetrao urogallus. Next base: position 118,265,424 of record NC_136813.1, on the reverse strand, counting down.
TTATAAAATGCTAGCAACTTTCAGTTTTTTAACCAAATCTAAACTCCCTGACCTAAATATAGTGGGTTACAATGCTTGCAGATGAATGCTGTTATATCACAGTAATCATATCAGAGCTCTGATAGAACTAAATGGGATATATATATATATATTTGTACTAGCAAGCTATAACATTGGATATTTACATTAAATATCCACCAGGAAACCTCTCCTTATGCTTTGGGAATCTCTTCCACAGTTCCCCAAATGACAACGTGCAAATATGTCTGGGTGCTCCACTCAGATATCCTTCCTCTTTTCAAGCTCATCTCATAGGTACTTTGCTCTCAGTTTTCTACAAGGGCTTCTTCATATGGTACTCCCAATGGTTGAGAACCAAGAAGAAACTCGTGAACCTGTCTTAGGAAGAGGGAATGCAAGTAATAATAGTCTTGATTTATGAATTTTTTTATTTCACTTCCCTGAGTTGATCATTGCAACTCAAGGGAGGCTCAAATTAAGGTTGAACACTTCAGTATAAATTTGCCTCCTTCACTTTCTTTTTTTTTTCCCCACAAAATTATTTAATGGTATAGTTTTTTTTGTTTTGTTTTAAAAACTGAAGAGAACTCTCCCACTGCTCTGGTTTGTAGAGGTGCTCTGAGATTTTTAGTGCTAATTTGCTGAATAAGTTTTTTTCTTTTTTTTTGTAGTTGCTTTGAAACAATAGAGAGAGTGAACTGCTCTACTTCTTGCCAGTAGGTACCAGCTCAGATGGCATTTAAGAATTAACTGTTTTACTGACATTCCTATAGCCTTCTCCTGGGAGCAGTTTCCCCTAAAAGCAGGAGCCTGAAGAATGCAAGAGATGCCTACTTTCAGAGGCAACAGGAGAGTAAAAACACAGGTGCAAATAATTTTTTTCTGAGCATGTGGTCTCAGAACAATTGTGTTTCAACAGATACTTATCCTCTTGTTTATTTTTCAGTTATAAAATTGCTCAGAGAAGTTGTAAAGTCTCTCTTCTTGGAGGTCTTCAAAAGCTGCCTGGGTGTGGTCCTAGGCAAACTGCTTTGGATGTCCCTGCTTGAGCAAGGTTTGGACCAGATGGACTCACACCTTTACCTGTCTTGGATTCTGTGATCTGCAGAGAACCTCTACACTGCCTTTAAGTACAGTTGATTCTATTCACTTGAGGCTTAATTTGATTATTTGATTGATTAAAAGTATGTCACCAGAGATGCAAAGGTGACTTTACAAGAGCAAGCAGACACAGAGAACAGCTACAGAGTTCAAGTTCTTCGGTTCTCCCACTGTTCTCCCATGTGCAAAGGTGAGAGTCATTCTATATGACGTAGCAGGAAATATATATGGTTTTAAAACAAATACCTTTTAATCTATGAGTGAGGCAGCTAGAAGATCCTGCAAGTCCATGTAATCAAAAATAGGATAGAATAGCTCAGTTGGAAGGGAGCTTCAAAGATCACCTAGTTCAACTGTTCCAGGCTGACTGACTTCTAGAAATGCTACAGAACCTTTGCCTTAGGAAAGATCTTTCTATCAGAAAGATAGTGCTTAGAATTAAACTCCGTCACATTGTACCTTGTTTCTCTTGAAGTTTTTTAAGCCAAAACCACAGGTCTAAATGTAATGCTATAAAACAGAAACAAGTTTTAAAACATCTGACTCTGAAAACCTCTCTAAGAATAAAAATAGATTAATAGAAACAGATCACCTCAGATGGCTCTGAGTACAAAACATTGGAATGAACTGTCATGAGTGGAAACATTTCCCTGAGAATGGCCAATAGCTAACTTCCAGGGGAAGATCTTAGTAGCAGGCTAAATATGTAGCAATAGGTCCCTACAATAATCTCTTTCTCTTCCTAAAATTTCACATTTATTTGCCAGAGTTCATGATCTGGTCTATTGTCTTTATTTGAACTAAGCTTTCAATTCTCAAAGCTGGTATTCTTGTTTTTAAGTTGAGCCCCTTCCCCTTCTGTTTTAGCACTGACTTTCTTTTGTGCTTTCGTAGTATTCTTGATATATCATATGTGTTTGTTTTCGTCTTCTAGCGAGGGATCCTAAAATAGTCTCTCCTAGTGAAATTTTCCCTAAAGAACAAGTACTTTGTTCCTTTAGCCATGCCTTTTAATTTCTCTTTGAAAAACTTCCTCATTTGCCCATAGCTTTCTCTTTTGAAGTTGTTACATCATCGTGCTTCCATCACCCGCCCTCCCACTCCCCCCTTTCTGCTGAAACTCTGTACATTTGTGGTCAGTGTGACAGAGAAGCTGCTGGATTGAACTGTGCTAAGCCAGGGCCTGTACACAGTTCACAGCAGTCACAAGCTGATCCTATTTCCATGTGTTTCCTGACTTGCCACTCTTGAGCTGGTTTGCTAATACGTGATTGCTTTCACAATCCTCATCTTACAGTCTGTAATATAATTCTGTTCCTGTGTATTTAGTAGTATTTGCCCAGTCTGTGAGGTTCCTGTTACTACTACATATTAATGCAGTTCATTTAATAACCTACCTTGATCTTAATTTTAGTCGGATGGAGAATAGCCTTCTCAGTCTTCCCTATGTATTTTGTATCCCATTGTTCTGATATCCTACTTGTAGCCCATCTCCAACCAAGTCTCTGATGTGCTTGTTGTGGCAGTGTATTTGGTATTCTCCTTCCTCCATTTTATTCCCTAGACTTCTAGTATCTTATATATATATATATATATCTTTTATAATATATTTCTTTGGGTTTTGTGACACAATCCATAAAGAACCGCCTGAGATTTCATGAGTTCTACTGGAGACTTTGCAGTTCCAGGAGGATCTGCTCCATGATCTTCCCAAGCACAGAGGTAAGGCTCGTTGGCCTGTGGTTTTCTGGGTCTTCCTTTCTTAAAAATGGGAGTAATGTTTCCCTTTTTCTAGTCACTGAGGGTTTTACCCAGCAGATATGATTTTTCAAACATGATGGAGAGCTGCTCAGCAATCACATCAGCCATCTCTTTCAGAACCCTAGGATGGATATCGTCTGCCCCCATGGACTTACAAATATTCAGTTTCATGAGGTTTTGGACATGTTCCACTGTTACAGTGGGATGGAATCCTCTCCCCACACCTTCACCTAAAGGTTCAGGACCCTGGCAGACATGGGAAACCTGACCACCAGCGAAGACTGAGGCAAAGCAGTCATTGAGTAGCTCAGCTTTTTCTATGTCTGAGGAAGCCAGCTCTCCATTGCCTTTAATCAGAGGCAGGATTTGCTTTTAGACTGGCAAATGTTACTTCACTGGAAGAGTGTTTTCAAGTAATAAACTACACTGCACCACAGCATAACCTCACTAACACAGACATGTATTATAATCATACAAGCAGTGCTTCCTTTAATCACATCTGCATGATTCTCCCTTGGGGATGGTTCTTTCTTTGTGGAACAGAGTAACATATTCATACTTATCTGTAAATACCACTGCTACATATCAATGAAGGGGAAGAAGCTGAATTTTTTTTTTTTAGATGAAGTCTGTGAAATGTAGAATGCACTGGAACAAAAAAATTGCTAAGGAAATAAAAACACTATACTTATTATGTAGGAAAGGTGTGTAGCATAACATAGAAGGGAAACATTGTAAGTAGCTCAGAGAGATAGATGATTTAGGTCCTGTAGCAGAACAAACATGGAGGAGGGCTCCAAGGACTGCCTTTTAAGGCAGACAGTAAGACCCAGTAATTGTGGAAGTGCCAATCATGGAAAGGATTGGCAGGAGCATATAGAGAGGATCTAGATGAGGGAGCTTAGGTAATGGTAGCTATTATTAGGATTCAGTATCCAGACTGGAATGATTTACTTTGTTGACATATCAGAAAAGAAATTTTGGCAAATGCGAAGGAAGAAGCAGAAAGAACCCCTGCTCACTGAAACAGCTGTAAACATACCACACTAAGAACCATAGCTCTTCCCTCCCATAATCATACCTAATGGTAATCATGTTGAAATGCCTTTGTGTGAGGGATTGACTGAAATGATAAGGTTAACCACTTGTAGTGTGTGAAAGCAGCAGTACTTGCAACCTCACTAATAGATGTACCTGTGATGAGCACCTGTAACCACAAACAGCTCAGCACTCTGGCCTGTGTGCTTGCCAAAACCATTAATGTTACTTCGCAAGCTATTGGTTCCGTTGACCATTGCCTGTTAGTAGCACAAGAACTTAGTTAATTAGTTTCTGCATGGAAAAGTTACCTGTGCATTTAGCAACTCAGATGACTCCTTACAAGCTGTGAAGGAGCATAAACCTTCAAATCTGAAGAACTTGGGGTTACTGGTGGATGGGGGAAGCTAAATCTAAGCCAGCAATGTGCCCCCACTTTGCCCAGGAAGCCAACAATATCCTGGGCTGCATCAAAAGAAGCGTGGCCAGTAGGTTGAGGGAGGTGATCCTCCTCCTGTTTCACCATGTGCTGGTGAGGCCTCATCTGGAGTACTGCATCCAGATGTGGAGTCCTCAGGAGAGACATAGACCCATTGGAGCATGTGCAGAGGAGCATCACAAAAATGAACCAAAGGATGGAATGCCTCTCCTACAAGGTCAGGCTGAAAGACCTGAGGCTGTCAGTATCTAAAGGGGAGTTACAGGAAAGAAGGGGGCTGACTCTTTAGTAGGGTCTGTGGTGGTAGGACAAGGGGAAATGGTTTCAAACTTAGAAGAAGAAGAAAGAAGAAGGGCAAATCCTCAGAACGTCACAGAATCCACGGTGGTGACTTACTTTTCTCTCATTTTTTCTCTCCTTTTCTTCTCTTTTTCCTTGCTCACTCATCTTTTAATAAATAAAGGTACATTTTTGATCGATCAACATCTTGACTTGATTCTGAGTCTTAATTCAGAAACTTCGGGATTAACGGAACAAACTGCAAGCCACTTCAGCTTGCAAAAGCCAGCATGAGTGCATGTGACTCATATACAGAGGTTTGGAAATTGCATGGAGTGTCTGAAGTCCTGTGTTCATGCATTTGTGTTTTTAGATGTTTATCTTGACTTGTAATTTCTTCATTCCATCTATCCAGGAGAACTGTTTTTCAGTAGGTTCTTGCTTGCAAGTGCTCTTCTGTTGATTAGTAGTAGAGAAATCTGGTATTTTTACAGGTGACTTCCACCCACACTGTCCTGAGCAATGAATAGTCTACAGAGGGAGCTGTTACTTCTTTTCCAAAAGGAGCAGGATTTGCATTCCAGCCAGGAATCGTGCTGAGCACAGGGAGCTCATCTCCTTTAATGGTTTTTATGTTCTTTGAGGATCTTGTGTTACCTTGCAGTTACTTGGCCTAGTGGCTGGCAACCCTGCTTATGGCAGGGGGGTTGGTACTTGATGATCTTTGAGGTTTCTTCCAGCCCTAGCTGTTCTGTGATTCTATGATTTATGACTGCAACATTGTATTGCACCTGCAGTTTCCCAGTGGTCAAATGAGCAGAAGGGAGAATGCAAGTCAAAGAAATACAATTACTTGCATTATTATTATTGAGTTAGCCAAGAACGCGTTTCCCTCTACGCCTTTGGAGTTTTGTACTGCAAAGAGAGGAAACAGTGGACAAATACCTGCTGCTAGGAGATTTCAGGTGAAATAGAATAGACATGGTAAGACAGGGTAGCATAGAAACAGCAAATCGCAAATTTTGGGACAACAGGCAACTGGAAAACTTTTTTTCACCCAGAGATTTTGTTCCAATAAGGGAAGAGAAATTTTACTAATTTCCAGATTATCATAGTTCTCCTGACACGAGTGTACTTGTGTCAGACTCCAATATCAGTTTATCCCTTAGTCTGGGATTGCAGTTTATGTATAGTCAGAGCAGTTGCTTGCAGTTGCAAGTGTGGAGGACTGGTAGAAATGAAGAGATAATAAAAGCAAAGAACCACAGCATGGTGCTTGGGAGGAAGGTCTGGAGAGAAAGTAATTGACCAAAGTACTGGGGGTTTCATCTGAAAATATTAGATCAAGGGTTCAGTAGGTTGACGGCAAATAAGTTGGCAGTGATTGTTGATGGGATTGTTACTGCTGTGCCACATGTAAATAAGCACTACAAAAAGCTTTGATATACAGAAAATGGAAACAAGATCTTGCTTCCAAAAAGAAAGTTACTATGTCCTTCCAATAATTTTATTTTAAAATAATTGAAATTGTTTTTGTATCACCTGGTTGAAAGAAGCAGCTTATTGCAGTTTTAAGGAATCCAGTTGCAGTTTCAACACAGCAGGAAATCTCTGATGTCATTTACAGAATGACTTCAATTACATATTTCTGAGTATGTGAGGCTTGACATTCATACAGGATGATATATATGGAGAATTAAGGGCAAATTAAGATGAAAATATAGACCTTGGTATACCCAGGTAAGGGGATGTCTGCCAAGACACGTATAGAGTTCACAGAGAAGAGGGAATTAAGTTGAGATTGTTCCCAACAAGAGTAGGTCTGCTTTTCAGTAACCACACCTGTAACAGTCAGACCTAGGGAAAATGGAGGAAAACAATAGTATTTTAAGTAGTGTAGTAGAGCGTAAAAACCTGGAGTTTTCATCTTGGATTTTCCAGGTTACTTTGGGTGAGTGATTTTGTCAATACTAGAGACTGTTCAACTATCAAAAAAAGATGCTGTTAGTGTCTCAGAAAGTTGAAAAGACTTAAGAAATAATGCCAGACACTTTGCCTGCATTGTCAAAATGTTAGTAGCCTTTTCGAAAGAAAATCTAACAGTTTACCAGAGAACCCTGGTAAAGAATTACCAGGTATTCGTATTAGAGTAGGCGAAGTTAGCATGCCTCTGAGCTTGCCTAGTTTACCATGTGAAGAATGCAAGAGCTTCACCTTCCCTAGGATTTTGCAGTGCAGTGCATGCTAGACTGTTTTATTTACCAGCTCTTCAAACATAACCTCTCAATCTTATCCCAGATAAATGCCTAGGAAATGTAAAACAAGTAAATGCATCAGGTTGCTTCAAAAGTGGACCGTTCTTCTAAAGGAAGGGATTTTCTGTTGTTCCCTTATGAGGAAGATGCTCCATTCCCTTTATCATCTTTGTGGCTCTGCACCTCTCTCAAGCAGTTCCCTGTCCTTCTTGGACTGAGGGGCCAAGAACTGGACACAATATTGCAGATGAGATCTCACCAAGGCAGAGTATAGAGGGAGGAGAACCTCTTTCAACCTACACACCCCTCCTAATACACTGGAGGATGGCATTGGCCTTCTTGGCCACAAGGGCACAGAACTGACTCACGGTCATGCCCAGGTCTCTTTCCCCTTTGCTGCTCTCCAGCAGGTCAGTCCCCAACCTATACTGTAGGCTCTCCTCTTCCACTTGAGTTTGCCCAGCAGTTCTCTGTTTAACCACGCAGGTCTCCTGGCTCCCTTTTTTGACTTCCTACCTGTTGGGACGCTCTGATCTTGAGCATGGAAGAAGCACTCCTTAAATGCTAGCCAACTATATTGGGCCCCTTTACCTTCAAGTACCCCGTTCCATGGGATTTTCCCTAGCAATTGATTGAAAAGGCCATAGTTGGCCTACTGAAGTCCAGGGTTGTGATTCTGCTTGGTATTCTGTTCCTGCCACATGAAATCCTGAACTCCACCATCTCATGGTTGCTGCAATGAAGGCTGCCCTCACTGCTTCAGCCAGATCCCCCTTGTTAGTGAAGTTGTCCTCGATACTGTTAATTCCAGGGTCGTGGGTTTGAGCCCTACACTGAGTGCCAAAATAGTGTTGGAGTTTGAAGAGTTAATCATGTGACGCCCTTCCCTCCCCACTGAAGAGAAAGAAAGAGGGAAAATCCTGACTGAAATAGGAGAATCTAATTTTTGAGGCCTCTGTAGATCAACAAGGAACTCCTGGACTTACTTAAGCATAAAAAGAAAGTCTGTAGGGAGTTGAAAGCAGGAAGGGAATGGGTTACCTGGGAGGCAGACTTACAAAGAAGTTGTCTGAGCAACCAGGGATCAAGTTAGGAAAGCTAAAACCCAGATAAAGTTAAAGCTAGCCAGGGATGTAAAGGGCGAACAAGAAGAAACTTTACAGATATATCAGTGATAAAATGAAGGCCAGGGAAGATATTGGTCTTCTCTGTAAGGAAACTGGAGCCCTGGTCACGAGGGATATGGAGAAAGAAAGCTGAAGTGCTCCATGACTTCTTTGCCTCAGTCTTCACAAGCAAGGTCTATAGCTACATTGTCCAAGATGCAAAAAGCAAAGATAAGAACTTGGAGAAGGAAGATCTGCCTGCTCTAAATGAAGATCTGATGTTTGAGACCATCTAATGAAGGTGCACAAATCCATGGGACCAGATTCCCGTCAGCTGGAACTGGAAATCATGTGGAGGCTCCTGGGAAATGCAGTACACCCCCATGTATCTTCCCCTTGGAAGATAAAGATCCCATTGGATTGTCAGAACTCATGTGAGTCTGCTAAACAGGAAGCACAGCTCTACAGTACACTGTATCTCTATACCAAACAGCCTGTCACATGATGTTATGATATGGAATACTGATAAAACCAAGACAATATCTAAAATAAATGACAAAATGCAATTGCTCACTACTCAGCAACTGATACCCAGCCAGTTCCCAAGCGATAGCCATCCCGCCCTGGCCAACTCCATCAGCTTTACTGTTCAGCATGATGCCACATAGTACAGAATATCCCTTTGTTCAGTCCTGGTCAGCTGTCCTGGCTGTGTCACCTCCCAGCTTCTTGTCCAGCCCCAGCCTATTCACTGGCAGGGTAGCATGAGAATCTAACAAGCCCTTGACTTAGTGTAAGCACTGTTCAACAACTACTGAAATACCATTGTATTATCAGCATTGTTTTTTGCCTAAATCAAAAACATGGCATCATACCAGTCACTCTGAACAAAATTAACTCTATTCCAGCTGAAAACAGGACAAGGAGTTTTCATACAATTATAGAAATACTTGGGTTGGAAAGGACCTCAAAGATCATCTAGTTCCAACCCCCCTGCCACAGGCAGAATTGCCAATTGCTAGATCAGATTGCATGGCCTTGAACACCTCCACGATGTTTTCTTGAGGACCTCAGAGATAACCTTTTAAAAGTTAGCCAAAAAACTCTAGAAAGCCTACTGATGTTCTCAGCTATACCCTCAGCAGATGGAAATAAAAAGAGATTGAGGGAAAGCTGATTGTCACTGCCTTGTCTATGCTATCATCTATAAAAAAGTGAAACACATTGGTCGTGCATAAACCCTAGCAATTAGTCTGGCAGAACCAAAGATGCTATTGGGACTATTATGGAGGCCAAGCAGCTTGAGGGCAAATTTTGAAAGGTGGTTTGGTATCTGCATGTGTTCACTGGTACCTACTGGAATTTTCAAGTCTTTACAAACCTGCTCCCTTAACTGACAGTAAACACTTCTCAGATTTTGGCTACAGAGTGCTCTCAGGAACAAGGAGGATCTTTAGTCGTAAAGATCATGGTTTTTGATCAGTGTGAGACTATTTTCTAAAAAGTGCAGCTTTGGCTTCTCCTGCTGTGTGCAGTCCTACACCTCTTTCCTGTAACCAGTCAGTCAGTTCAAACTAATGAAAACAAAAAGGCTTTGACCATCCCGTGTACAAACCCTCTTCTATGCGAGTGAGGCAAATCTGGGTTACATTTTTTCTGGGCGGACAGAACAACATTAAGGTACCATATAGAGAAGGCAGAGCACAATCTTGGGCTGTGTTTCTTTTGTGAATTCCCCAAGGAACTCAGACATGCAAAACTATTCTCTTTTCTTTCCCATCAAGGTCACTACGGGACAGAATGAGGTCTCTAACGAAGGGTTGTTGTGTAATTGCACTTGGATTTCTTAACTCCAAACTTTCTGAGCTTAAGAAACTTATGATGGTAGTAGGAGGAGGGAAGGACAGACAGGTAATCATTTTATCCTAGGCTTTTTTAATGCCCAAATTATGTTTTACATTCTGTAACACAGATGTCTATTCTTTGGAGTTTGAGTTAGGACTATGAGAAAGACGCATACATCCAGCCACTTGCAAGGGTAATAATTACCAGAGCTATTGATCTTCCTGCTGCAGACCAAGGTAACTACAATAAAGGCAATTGTCAAAAAGAAATTTCCCTCTAGTTACATTACCCATCACACTGCTATACATGGATTTTTGAGTATTGAAACCAAGAAGGACTCCATCAAAAAGCAATAATTTGATCTATATATCCCAATAACTTGACCTGGAACAAGAACTATGACCCAGGCTGCATATGTTCTGCAGCATGTGAGCAAGTTCTGTTCCGGGGAATGGTTAATGTGTTACATGCTGTTACTTGGGTTGACCTTTTGGCAGCTTCTCCTCATGTTACTGTCCGTGTTTCTGTCAGGTGAAGGTCAGGCTATCCCAGTTTTGATTGTCCAGCTGCTCTCTGGCCCCTTTTCCTGGCATTAGCTATTGTGAGACTAGGAATGGACTGCACAAGAGAGCGGAGTGGGTAGAGGAGTAACGTTTTCACAGTTTGCATTCCCTGATTTCAGATCTGTAAGACTGACATATTTGTCCTGCTTGTAATAACTGGCAAACTCACTCTTGCTTCCCAAACACTCACTCATTCTTCTCCCAGCTGAAAGGAAATAATTTCTCCTCCAGCAGCCTCCAGGATCAGAGATGGGTGCAACCCTACACAAGGAGTCTTGCTGTAAATTGAGGTCTTTTTACTACCCTCTGCTTTTAACCCTTCTTTGCTTTAGCTACCACTCTTGCTCCTCCATTTCTTGCTGCCCTGCCCCAAAGAGAGACAGCTCTATCCTGCAGGCATCCTCCCCTCCCTCTTTCCTTTTGCATCTGGACTTCTGCCTGGATTCAAAGAGCTCCTCCTTGCAGCCTCTCCCATTTCTGGATGGTGCCTGGACCCTAGTCCTTATCTCCTCCAGCGCTTGGACTGTTTGCAGCAGAGTATAAAGGGTTGACTCGGGGACAGAGTAGCAGTACAAGCACCACTGGACTAGGCTGGGTGGATATTTTACCCAACCACAGCCAATTCTGCACCATGGGGAAAGATGGGTCCAGCAAATTAAACATCTTCATTCTCCTCTTCTTCCTCCTTGGAGATGCTTCACTCATCACAGAACCGTAAGCTACATGGGGGAGATTTTAGGCAGGCTGGAGACCTGGGTTTATTTCTCTGTTTCTTTGTCTTTCATCTTTCAACTACCTTCTTTTACCTTGGAACAAAGACACAAGGGCTGGGTAAAATGTCTTCTACAAACAGCAGCTCTGGTGCTTTTGAGGGACTAAGGAGAGTCTGTGCAATTGAGATATCAATAAAACTGCAGCCTAAATAAACAAGTAAAACAAAAAGAAAGAGAGCAGAAAGAAAGAGCTTTTGCTTTTTCACAGAGCTGACAGCATTTTAGCAATATTTCTTGCACCAAATTGATTATTTACTTAAAAGACAACTTTTTATAACCGTTTACACACTCATTTTTTTCTCCAGAGACTGTTTTTGAAAAGACAAACATTTCTTTCACTTATTACCTTACTCCTTGGTCAAAATGCCTGGGAGATATGAGTGGGTTTTTTGATTAATAACATGGAAAAAAAAAAAAAAAAGCAAATGACAAATCTGGCATGACCATAAATGGTTTTATTTCTTAATTCGTATTTTTCAGTACAGCCAAAGGAATGAAAATTTCCTTCTCAGCCAGGGTTATATGTCACTGTAGAACTGTGGCTGTTAGATCTGTGTGGTACTAGCAGACAGCTAGCAGACTGTATCTTACTGCGTTCTTTCCTTACTCTCTTTTGCCCTATTGGTATGTGAAGGAATGACAAATATTGTCTGGCAAAGGTGACAATTGACTTTTTGTTTTTTACCACACCATTCATAATCTCAGAATCGAGTGCTTCTGTTGTGCTAAAGTTTGGAAAAAATATCCCTTCCAGACATTCGCATTGAGAATTTTCTGTGGTATTTTACTTTCAACAGCAGCCTCTCTGCTTTTCCCTGCTGTTAGCAGACATGATGGAAATCCTTTTCCTGTATGGTGAAGTCAGACTGGTTTATTTGCTCTTTCTGTACAGCTCCAGCTACGTGCTCCTGCACATCTCACCTAATCCTCCCCTCCTCTTTCCAGGCAGTACATGGTGCTTCTACCGTTTCTGATACACACTGATTCCCCTGAGAAGATCTGTATTCAGCTGACTCACCTGAATGAATCTGTGTCGCTGAATGCTGCAATTGAGTATCAAGGGGAAAACAGGAGCTTGATTGATGATGTGGTGTCGGAGAACGATTTGTTTACCTGCATTCCTTTCACTGTAAGTATCTTAATCCCTGTAGGATAAACTCTAGCGGCTCTGAGTAGTAACAAACAGAGTAACTCTGAACAGGTATTCACTTTCCTCTTGGCCACAGGTATACTCATGTCTATCCTCAAAACACTGTCACTGCTGAGCTCTCCTTAGCAAAGATATCTAAATGAGAAATGCTGAATCCCGGAAAGCCTGCCACTGTTTAGGACAGTAAGAGGAGAGGCCTGGAGAAAAGTAGATTTGGCAAATATGTTAAAAAATATTGTTTTGTAGTTGAGAATTTGCTCTACCAAGTAGTATTATTGTGCTTTATAGATCTGCTTTAGTTTCCATGGAAATAAATAGGAGGCATTATTTTTGGAGTGACTTATGTAATTGGTAGTTCCTAAGTCTAAAGCAACAGTCCTGGGCAACTGGGAATGCTGGTAACCTGGCTCACTATACAGATTATGTCTTTGGCCTGAAGGCTGAAGAACTGGTTCTCGGGATACTTAACAGTTGACATCTATGTCATGCATATGTTGAAGACTGCTATTTTGTCACTTGGAGAGAGATGTATGGAGATCTGGTATGTCTGGTTTGAAAAAGGAAATGTTATGCAAAGATTAGAGATATTACCTGAAAGAAGAGGGGGATTACTCCATTCGTCTGTGAATGTCAAGATGGAAGAGACAGATTTTCATCAATGCAGGAAGGACTTCTTAAAAATGAGTTGCAGAGTTGAGTTCCTTTACTGCATAATACTTGCATGATCACTGCATAGCAATAGGAAAGTAGAGGAATATAGTACAAGAAAAGGTCAGTCTCTTGTTCCTGATTCCAGTCCCTTCATCTCTGTGCCATCTCTGTAATTGTCTGTCACAATTACATTAGATCTATTATTTTAGGAAAGCCTGTTCAAGAGGCCTTTACAAGTAGTCCATAACTCAGTTGCCTTCTTACAATTCTCCAGATTCCAAAATCAAAGAGCCAGTCAACAGTCACATTTATTACTGTGACAGTGAAGGGGGAGACTCTGCAGTTCAGAAGCCGCAAGTCAGTGCTGGTCAAGAATTCTGAGAGTTTGGTCTTCGTCCAGACAGACAAACCCATCTACAAGCCTGGACAGACAGGTACGAAGAGGGGGTGGAGATTTGTACTTGAAGCAGAAATTCCTAAAACTGTTGTGCTGTTCAGGCCAGATGTTGACTGCTTTCACTGGAGATTGGAAGATCAGTCTCACATGGCTGAGGTGTATGTTTTTAAAGCTCCACATGGGAACAATTTGGAGAATTTTAAAGAATATGCATGTAACTGGGGCACCTACACACATTTCCGTTGCCGGTGGGAGTTCTGTTGTTGTGGTCCATGCAGCTTGATCCCCTTTTGTGCTGTTTTGAACTCTTTTGTTATAACCACAAAAACTAGAGCAGTGACTGGATATTTATTTTATAGAAAACAGGGTGAAAGTTCAGGCTAAGTCATGAAATAGTTTTCAAAGTGGCAGCTGATTTTGCACTATGAAGATAGATAAAACCATATAAGCCATTTCTTCTGAGCCATTCATCTTCTAAACTTGGCCTGGGCAGGAACAAATGTCAGAAAAGAGATGCTGAATTCTCTGTTTATCTAGAGCCAACACAAATTTGCAGCCAGGTGCCAAAATGATTTGCTTGCATTCATCCTTCCTGAGAAGTTAATCTGGTTAGAACAAAATTGCAAGAGACATGTTAATTCCAATGTGAAAACATGATGTTGACAAAGGCAACTTAAATTTAACTTTGGCCTCAATTAAACTGGTGCCCACCATCAGTAAGATGTTCACATTGCCGTGATTCTGGTCCTAGCGTCCTCTGATTAATATCTCTTACATGGGTAACATAGCATGATTTAACTTTCTAGTGAATGGAATTTCTGTAGAAGAGAATTACTCTGTTCTCTCTTGAACCATCTGTGTTTGCAACTAATGTTTTCTGGTTGGTGTCTGTTCTGTGGAACCTCACTCTGCTTTTGTCCATCAGTCCTTTTCAGAATTGTTTCTCTGGATGAAAACTTCCATCCCTTGAATGAGGTGGTAAGTATGACACTTCTTTTTCAATCATTGTTTGGCTTTAAGTCACCTTTGTGGGAAAAGTGAGGAAAGAGGTGTCTCTTGTGGAGATCTCTCAGTACACAGAGATAGTTGTGCAATTCCCAGGTTATTTCAGATCTTGCTAACAGGATCGGTTCTTCAGATTTCTGCATTCTTGGAATGGTTAGAGAATGTAACTTTAAATGAACAATGCGGATGTAAAAACCTGAACAGTGAGAAAATCTGCCATTATCACAGTGGACATGTGCCACAGTTGGTTTTAGCTGACTTTTCTGTCCTGTGCAAATGCTTAATATCAAAGTGCTCCACTGCCCTCTATCAGGGGCTTTCTTCCTTATCCCATTGTATTATCAGCTTTTTCTCCAAAATATGTTTGTAGTCCTAGTCATTTGACTGTATTGTTTGCACACTCTCCAAACATGGATTCTAAATATGCTGTTTAATTTCTTCCCTTTCTAGCTTCCGCTGGTCTACATTGAGGTATGTATACTCATTAAATTCATGTTCAGATCTATCACATTCCCAGTTGCCTCAAGATGATTCTTGTCTATTTTATTTATACAGCAGATTCATAATATTTATTCAAACGCATAAAGTTTTAACTTGTATTATGATACCTATGGCCTAGGGCTCATTTTGTTGTCCAGCCCTGAACTCCCCAGACAATCCTGCTATTTCTGCCCTGAGCCTCATTTGATACTGGGGTTGTGCCTACTCTCGCTATTTCCATTAGTGCTTTTTACTTAGTTACCATTGCAGCCTCTCACTGTTCTCACAATCTCATTGTGGTCTCATTATCTGTAGGACCCAAAGAAAAACCGTCTGTACCAGTGGACAGAGGCTGAGATAAGAGAAGGGTTAATGCAGCTGTCTTTCAACCTCACTACTGAGCCCATTCAAGGGACTTACTCAGTGGTGGCACAGAAGGCTTCTGGGAAGACAATCCATCATCCCTTCACTGTGGAGGAGTATGGTAATTGTTGCAGTGGTTTCAGGTTCCTAGCAGCTATTCCAGTAGGGGCAGGAAAGAGGAATTGGACAGGGTGGTAGATATAATCAGGATGTCCAGCAGGGCTGGAAAATCTCTCTGTGTTTTCTCCCTCATAAGCTTCATCTGTTCTGGCGGAATGAAGACTGAAGAACTTGAGCAACCTATCTCTACTCCTTCCTAAAATCCAGGCCATGCAGTGCCCATATCAACAAGGCTTCTAGCAGGAGCTAGTATGCTTGTAGTGGTCTATGTTGGTGACCAGTGGCTGTACTTCCTTTCAGAGGTGATTGAAGTCACAGCCTATTCTTCAGCTGGCTACACACGTGTTAAGTGTCATACTCTGAACCTAGGTCTCCCTCGAGTTGCTAAGTTCTGACCTTCTGTTGTAGGCTGGGGCTGTAAATCTTTCCTGTCCTCCTGTGTCAGTCCAGTCTGCTTGGCTAGGAAATGGAATCCTAGTACAAACTTGCACATGGCTCCTACTTCCCCCTGACATCACCTCCAGTGATCAGTCCAGAACACCTCAGCAAGCCAAGTGCAGCCTGCATTACATGGTCTGCCATGATCATACAGCCCAGATGAGCCTTCTGGAAGCTCGCTGTACTGAATTGCTCCTAGTTCACCCAAGATGGTCACTGTCCATGACCTCTCCTGCAGCAGGGTTTGGATATGAGGTCATCTTGTCGTAAGTCAGCAGAGAAGCTACTGGGTCATTCCTATTTTCCAGACTGGTAAGGTCTATATGCTTTGGAAATGCAGAGATCAGGCTACAGTCCCATCTCTAAATATCTGTGAGAAACTTTGACTTAACTCTTCATATCATTCTGCTGTGAGACTGATAATCCTTGTGTTACCTCAGGAGATGCTTTATTTTAATAGATAATTGTCATAAACCAGCCTGGCATAGAGGCTGGCCGAATGCCAGTGGTTTACTTAGACTTCTGTGGGATGTGTAAATGACACTGGCCACAAAAATCTGACAGCTTGGATGCAAAAGGCTTTCAGGACATTTGTAGTTATGTGGCCTTCAGGTTTCATTCTTATGTTAATCCCCCCCCAAATAAACTTTTCTCCTTTGGTTTTGCTGCAGTGCTTCCAAAATTTGAAGTAACAGTGAAAATGCCCAAGGTTATCACCATTCTTGATGAGGAGCTGAAGGTGACAGTTTGTGGTCTGTGAGTATCATTCTTCTTTCAATACTTCTTTGTTTCAGGTTTTATTTTAGCATTACTGAAGTCTAGTTGAGGGGTTTTATTACATTTCTCAATCATTCTTGAGGTCCCAGGACTAATAAGGCTATTCAAACCATTAGCAAAAAGGCTTTACAAAATTATTGCTTAGGAGTATTTGTTCTGTTTTTTTGAGGGGAGTATTTTTACTGTCTTTTATATAAAAGTCTTAGAGGATTTAAGATTCAGCTGCAGTGCTAGAGAAGAGGTCTTCTATTTAGTTCAGCCAAGAATGGCATTTTTATCTGTGGCTTCTACATAAAAAAACATGTCATGTTTCCCCTGGGCCACATCATTTGATTCTACATGGCGTATTCTACATGCATCTTGCAGGGAAAGACACAGAATGGGACGAAAAATGAGCTGAAAAACCCATTGCATACATAAACAGTTGCATCAGAATTAGGTGGTAGGGTAGATACTTGCATCATGTTCTCTAAGTCTAGGCATACTGTCAGTGAATAAGCATTATAGTAAATGACTTTTGGAAAGTCATGTCTTATTCCCAGGAATTCAATCAGAATTATAAGATTCAGTGCTGTACTGAATCTTAGGTTCATTGCCAACTTTGATTCTAAAATGTTACCAAATTTCTTGATGCCTTTTACTTGGTACAATTAGCCTACAAATCCCTGAGGCAGTTTAGGGAAAAATTTTGGCTCCACCCATGGAGAACTAACCATTTTCCTCCACCCTCTCTTGCACTGATAATAGCTCTGTTTTTTCTGTCCTCTCTGCTTATAGATACACATTTGGCAAGCCTGTTCCTGGCCATGTGAGTTTTCGTGTCTGCAGGAAATTTGAATATCCAGCCACTGCTTGCTATGGTGAAGAGGCTAAGGCAGTATGCGATGAATTCTCTGGACAGGTGAGTCTTGAGCATTCATCAGGTGGAGTGATAGGAGAAGAGAAGATGCTGTTTATTAAGCCTGCCTTGTAGGTATAAATTTGCTCTGCTACAGTGTGTAGAAACATGAGTGTGAAGAGGGGAGTGATTCCATGTATTTTAAGGAAGCCTGAAGAAGGAAAGAAGATTGGATGTAAGTTGAAATGTGAAAGGTCTCTGTAGTAAGCAAGATGTGCATTTAAGCGAGAAAGTGATACAGAAGGAAGAGAGTAAAGAAAAGAAAACAACTCAGTAGATTAGAGAATATAAAGGACTAAAAGATAGAAAGGATGAACAGCTAGCTCATCAAAGTGTGTGGGATCAAAAGCTGTTCTTCGAGGCAAGAAAGGAACAGAAACTGGGGGAGGGGTAATGCAGTTTAAGGAAAGAGGAAAGGAACATGAATTTAGGAGCAGTGGTTAAGAAAGAGAGACACCTCACATCCCCTTGACATTGCTCTACAGAGCAAAACTCTTTGGAGCATGGACAAGTGCAGCAGTGCTAACTTAATTGACAGAAACAGAGGTAATAGCAATTGTGGAAATGAACCAAGATAATAGAGCAAGCAGAAAAGAGGGTGGTCCTTACAGTATGCTATGGCATAATTCCTGCAATTGTCTCTGCTGCTGTTATCCATGCTAAACAGAAATAGGAATACTGCAGTATTCCTCTGTTCCAGGTAGCTCCTCCCTTTATTGTAGAGACCTGCCTTGGATATGAAGGTGCTAATAAGAGATGGCAAGCGTTGGAGATACATTTCTAGCTGCCTTCTTCTTTATACCCATACAATCTTTATGTATGGTTTATGTACCACTCAAACTTGTGCATTTTAAGTCAGCAGCTATATTCTAATGTGCCTGTCTTTTGGCAAACACTTGGTGTGGCATACACGTGAATAATTCCCTGTGCTTTGGTATCAAGAGAATCAAGAATTCCAAACTTCATACACACGAATAAAAATCTAGGTTGCAAGTTCTTTGCTTTGATATTCCTGTAGGTACTTCAGAATGCTCAGTGCCAAGTTATTTATGGCTGTTTTCCAGTTTCAATAAAAACAATAAAGAGAATAACCTATGAACTTATGGGCTTCTCTCCCATTTCAAGGTAGCACACAGTGATGGGATCATTATGTTGGATAAACATTACAGTACATGAGACTGTAATATTATTATTATTTTTTTCTTCCAAAAGACAGACAACCATGGCTGCATTTCTAAACTGGTAAAAACCAAGTTATTCCAGCTCAAGAGAATTGGATATGAGAACAAGCTCCATGTGGATGCTAGGATTGAAGAGGAGGAAACAGGTATGAATGATCTAGGTCAAAGAGCCAGATAACAAGCCCAGGAGATACCAGCAGAGCAGACTGCCAAGAGGAAGGAGAAGAGTAGACTCCCAGTTCTGGAATTTTAAAACTTTCCTGCCCAGGTTCCAAGAGCACCGAGCAAATGGTTGACCAGCAAAGGAGAGCTGGTATGGAGTAAAAGTAATTCTTGTCAGCGAGATGCAAATCAATCAATCCTTCTTGCTTCTTGCAGGAATTGTGTTGACTGGAACAAGCTTCTCTGAGATCACAACTACCATCAGCAAAATTACCTTTGAGAACTCAGATTCTTACTACAAACCTGGAATCCCCTTCTTTGGGCAGGTAGGAAAACTGAGAAGTGTTGTGAATTCTCAACAGTCTTGCTACTGAATCTCCTGGGTGGATATCTGCCTACCTCTGCAAAGATTCTGGAGCTCAGTACAGCTAATGCCTGGGGGCTTCCACTACTTTGCAAGTTCTGTAACCAGAGAATAGCAGCTGAGAGCATAACCCAATATTCTTGTGTTTCAAGTTCTGCTTCTCTGGTCTCCTGCTTAATAAGAGGCCTTACTTGATGTTAATGCATGTCAGTCTGTGTCCACTCTTCTTACACAGAGGTGGAGATAAAAAAGATTCAGAAAATCTGCAGCTCTCCTTGAAACATGTAATGTACATGTAAAATACAGTGGAAACGTCTCTGTCTCAAGACGGACCCAACATCCTCACCTTTGCAACATACCAATCTGTACAGGTGGCAGGCATTGCTGTCCTGTATCATTCTGTTTTTACTCCTACAGGTTAAACTTGTGGATGGGTCTGGTGCTCCAATTGCCAATGAAACTGTGACGATTTCTTTACAAGGAGGCCAGGAAATGAACTACACAACGAATGAAGAGGGCAGGGCACTATTTGCCTTGAACACTTCCATGTTGTACTTCGATTCTGTTGGAATTAGAGTGAGTCCTGGGGCAGAGAAGGTGATGAACTAACCAGCAGGACTTGGCAGTGGAAGACTATTCCTTCAGTTTCTCATATAAGTGCAAAAGCTTCTTGCTCCTGATTGGTTGTACCACTCTTGCCATCACTGTGGTGGAAATAGCCATGCAGCAAATTAGATTTCCATGTGACAGTCATGCTTAAGTTGTATTTGATTTAGGCTTGGCAATAGCACAATAGGTTTAGAAGAAAAATCATGAGAACATATAGTTTCTCCTTGGAATAGGGCAGTTTCTCTATAATTATATTATTTTAATTATTTTTATTTATTATTATTATTGTTTTAATTATATTGTCTATAATTATATTTTCTTTTCCCCATACAATTTTCTTGCCACAGAATAAAATCATTAAAAATTATCCAGAAGTTATCACAATGTGCCTGTGGGGTAAAGAAAAACTTATTTTCTCTTTAAACAAACTGATAATTAGAGAAGGCAAGATATTAGGGTAAAGAAACCTTGAGGTATTACTGATAGTAAGCAAACAACTGAGACAAACTTCAGCTTCACTGGGAGTGAATAATTCTCAATTATTTATTCAGGATACCACTGCCCTATATTATATTTTCCAGAGTCATGTGTGGTTTTTTTTGTTTATTTTTGTTTGTTTGTTTTGTTGTTGTTTTTTGTTTTGTCTTGGGCAGCGTTGCTAATCACTGGGCTGCCCAGAGCCACATCCAGCCTAGCCTTGAATGCCTCCAGGGATGGGGCATCCACGACCTCCTTGGGCAACCTGTTCCTCCTGTGTGTCACCACTCTCTGTACGAAAAACTTCCTCCTAATATCTAGCCTATTTTCTGCTTTTTCAGGCAACTCATAAAACACACTCCTACTGCTTTGACCATTCATGGGTTAATCCAAATTATGAAGATGGTTATCTCCACCTAAAGCGCTTTTACTCCCCTAGTAAGAGCTTCCTCAAAATTGAGCCCACATCTGAGACACTGAGCTGTGGCTCCTCAGCTGAGGTCCGGGTTCACTATATCCTTACACCAGAGGCTGTAAGAGAGAAGAAGAAAATCATGTTCTACTACCTGGTAAGCTTGCACTTCCCATGCAGTCAGGATGTCACTGGCAATTGTGGAGGAAAGAGGTGGAGTTGGAAACAGTGGTTTATAGCAGCAAGCTTTAAACACTTCCCCATCATCCTCCACATATTTTCCCAGTAAAATGAGTGTAAACGTTTAGAGCAGAAGAGTGAGGATGTCCCATGTGCCCCCTGGGTGATTACTGGGACTCTGCTACAGAGGGCAGCTGAGCAGGTAGCAATTAGCTACTTATTGCTCACACACAGAGCTCTCTTGCTTTCCTCTCAGATCCACTCTCCCATCTCTTAAGGTTTATTTCACGTATAACCTCAAGCACTGCAGGATTTCTCATTTCTTTCAGGTGATGGCCAAAGGAATCATCAAGCAAGCAGACACCAGAATTCTGGATTTGGACGAGGAAAGTGGTATGTTTCCCTCCCTTCATAAATTGTCTCTGACTTGTTGCAATTGTGGCAGACACACAACCTACTTCCTTGGGGAATGCAGGGATTCACTTCTCTGTGCTGCTGGAAGAGTTCGAACTTTCTTTCCTGTTTACTTGGTTTTTGCATAGATTTGTTTTAGCCTTTGTGCCACCTCTCTTTTTATTAACAATGTATTTCTGGGACTCCAGTGCATGAAGGAGACACAGTCTGGTCTGTTTTTAGAATCTGAACTAAAATTGAGCTTGCTTATATAATCAGACAGTGAGACTTATCTCTGTGAGAACAAATTCAGAACAGATTCATCCTAGTTAGAATCATAGTTTCACTAGGATGAAGTTCAGCATGAAGGGAAACCTGAAAATTTGGCTGATCCAAGAGGAGATTTCCTGTACTTCAACTTTTTGCTCTTGTTTTGTTTGCTAGTCAATGGTGTCTTCATACTACAGCTGCCTGTGGAAGCTGACTTTGCTCCTGTGGCCCAAGTTCTTGTCTATACTGTTACCCCCAGCAGGGAGGTGATTGCAGATTCAACAAAGTTCAACATAGAAAAATGTTTCAACAATAAGGTAAGTGACCACTTGTTTGAGAGAGTAGTTACACTATAGCCTGGCCACATATATATATATATATATATTTTTTTTTTAATTTAGCCTGACCAAGCTCATTTATGTAGATTTACTGACACTGAACAAACCACCAAACAATTGTTGTAGGTGGTTTCTCTGCCCAAACCCAGTAGGCACATCTAATGCTTACAGTATTTTTCAACTCCTATACATGTCATCTTGTCATTGTAATTTCTGCTCTAAGTAAGTGAACATGAGCCTTGCTTAAACCTGCCATCTGTAGTGAACAACGAACTTTAATAGCACTAGTGAGACTGAAAGAGCTGAAGGAGGGCAGAAAAATAAAGCTTCCTGTGAACATGTGGACCATGATCCTCTTATGGCCCCAAATATTCTTTATGCAGAATAGTAAAGTGATATATGAGCAGCCCTATGTTGCTCAGTATAACTTAAAAATAGTAGAAAGGCCCTGCTAAAGGCAGTGCCTCATCTCACTAAAAGCCAAGCTAAATGAGTTATTGAGATTGATTTCACTGTAAGATGTTGGATATGTGAATTTTACTTCTATTTTAGATGCCACTTTACATGCTGTATTAATATCTGGTCAGACATCAAGTACTAAGTAATACATGTGCTTAGGTATTGCTTTTCTCTCCTGGATAAAAAAAAAAAAGCAGCCTGGATACAAAGCTGACATCAGTCTATCTAGTCTTTGGGCCATTTCTGTGTTAGCCATTTTTTTCTAGTAGCAAGCTTGCTAGATTCCTTGTATGGTCATTTCCTTAAGAATACTGTTTTTGCATTCCCAAAGTTGATACCATCTTGGGAGCGATGGTGTCAGCAAAAAGGCATGCCATGGTCCAGCTGGGACATGAGGGAGACTGGCAGCTAGTGCTGTTTATTCAGGGAACATGTTTACTCTAAAAGTATTTTGATTGGTGTATGTCGCAGAAGGGTTTTGAACTGCTGAGAACAGAAAAATCTATGCAGGACCATCATTGCAAAATCATGTGAGATAAGGATGAAAGCAACTTCTGCTAGCAAAACTTCACAGAGCAGAGCTTACTAGGGGGTCATTTGAGTTATGAGTTAGGTTCTGGGGAAGCTACACTAATTTGGCTAGCCTCAACAACAAGCTAGTTCTTCAGAACCATTTCCAGCCAGTCCATATCACAATACTGCTCCAAGACATCACTGCTTTTTATGTTATGAGAGAATCTGCCAACCAAGATCATTGCAGGTATGTTGTATTCTCACAGGCAATGTCTGGATGCAGCACAGACTGAACTTTGTGCAAGACCAGCTGCCTGAAGAGATCAAGCCACTATGTGGAATTATATCAGTGTTCACAGTTCACAAACCCCAAAATGCCTTAACAATCATAAACAATTATGATAATTAAATTGCTATGAACTTCTAGGGCTCATTCCTCTACTACTTTGAGAAGGAAACCTGCTTATGCAGTAGTACAGGATGGATGTGGGCGTGTGCAGATGTGTGTGGGATTCATAAGGTTGGGGCTGATGCACTCAACTGGTATCTTGCTATGTTAGGGCACATGCAACATAGTTTATCCTGTTGCTGCAGGTGGGCTTGAGCTTCTCTCCTTCTGAAGGCCTGCCTTCTTCTGACACTCACTTACTATTCAGAGCCTCCCCCAAATCCCTTTGTGCTGTCCGTGCTGTAGACAGGAGTGTTCTCCTCATGAAGCCTGAAGCTGATCTGTCACCCAGCTTGGTAAGTACTTATTCTATGTAGCATCTCAAAGTCTGGTCATGGCAAGAGCAGCTCAGCAGAAATAGTGAACAAACCTTGTAAGTGCTGTCCTGTACAGCTTCTCATCTTCCTTCAGCACGCAAAAAGGCAAGAACTGAACAGCAGCTGTTTGTTAGTGATTTTACATGACTCTAGGGATGGTAACTAGGAAACCCTCTTAAGGAGGCTGTTTTGCATGCCCAGGAACCAAAAGCTGTCCTGTGTTTAATGTTGATTTTTTAGGTATTCTTTACAGCCATGGATATATTTTATTGGAGTAGCATCTAGAAGTGTCAGAGGGTTTATTCCCCTTATGCTGAGCAGCAAATGCCCTTTATCTGGTGTACAATCAATGAATATACAGATGATATAGTACATTTGAGAGCTAGGCTTATGCAGTTATTATACTAGAGCAGAAAAGGATACTTACCTATATCCTGGGCTCACATAGGAAACTCCAGCAGAGTGGATCTCCAGAAGAGATCCTTCCCTAGTGGTAGCCAGCTCTTAAATAGGTCTAGGAGAGGTGCAGCCAGTCTCCACCCCTTCCTACAGCTCGGGTGAATTGCCTTCACCTGTGCTCCTTTGGTTGACTCATTGCTTCCCTCAGGTGATTAATCAGAGGTTTAGGCCATGATTCAGCAGCCCCATATACCTGTAAAGGTAGAAAAGACAGTAACTGAGCCAGCCACTGTAATTTTTGATATATTTGAGCCGTAATAACCAGACTAATGTGCTGTTTATAGGAACTAGACATCTTTTTAGAAAGATGTCTTTTTAGATTCAGTTTCCCATTGCACCCACTGCAGGGAGGACCATGGCTATGTGGATTTGATTGTTATGATCAAAATTCTTTAGCAGTGTTTTGTGACAGCGGATACTGAAAAATGCGAAATATCTTGGCTTTTTCTGCTCAGGTGTATAGCTTACTGCCAGTGAAGGAATTGCATGACTATAGCCATGGTACAGATGTGCTCTTGGAGGAGCCCCTAGAAGACTGTGTCCCCTTGAAGAAAATAATTCTGAATGGGATCACCTATTCTCCAGTAGTGGAGATGAACGAAGATGATGCTTACAGCATTCTAAAGGTATAGCCCTCTAGTAAGTCTAGGGAGTAGAATGGGAGAAGGAATGAGAAAGAACACCTTCTGTTGCATGATGCAAGATAACAAGGGAAGGACTTGTGAATCTCAGTAGTTAAACACTGATTTTTATCCAGAGACAAGTAAGAGTTACAAGCCTCACCTGTCTTACCAGCAGTGTTCCTAACTTAAATTCATCAATCTCAAAGTTTTCTTTTTACATGAAAAAATTTGAGGTTAGCTTGAATTGAAGTTCTAACTCAAGTTAAAAAATTCTGTGCTATTACAGTTACCCCAAGTACATCAGTATATCCTTGAGCAGCACTGTAGCCACAGATGTTTCCTTCCAGAGAGGAGACTTCATATCTAATTCATGGCTCATCCTGATCCCTAGACTGGAATCAGACTTCAACTAGTATCCTAAAGGCAAAAGATCTATCCTTTAGCATTTCTGAGCCACTCAGGACCAGGACTGAGAGGGTCATCTCAGGCTCCAACCCATAGGCAGCACAGTTTTTACTTTTGAGGCAGTGAAGTATGAACAATACATCTGCTGTGTAAGCCTCAATAGGAGTGAGTACCCAAAAACATATTCTGTTTCTCTCCCATAGGAAATGGGTTTAAAGGTTTTCACCAATTCTAAGGTGAGGAAACCTTGGTATTGCAGCACTGAGAATTACATGCCTGTACAAAGTCGCATTTCAGCAAGCGGAGGCCTGGCTGGAGCACCTATGTATGCACTGAGGAGTGGTGGTAAGGGAACTGGGCCTAGCTGTCACCTCTGTAATGAGCTGTGATCCTGTCTGTATTCTGGGGTGAATATTTAAACAAGAGCTGGGGTTGTGGGCTGAGATTTTAGAAGGAGTACTGAAGTGGTGGGTCCACAGATGTCAACTTCAGCATGTCTGTGGGGCATGTCACTTTTGCTGCATTGTGAAGGCCTACAGACAAGCTTTCATAACTCAATATTAGATGTCAGGTCTCCAGCTATACAATTTTAATCTAAATATAGAAATGAGTTTGCCCAAAGTAAAGATATTAAAAATGATTAGTTAGTTAAGAACTTTTAAACTTTCCCTGCTTGGGTGGATTTCTGTTTCCTTTTGTCAGAGCAAAGCACACAATATCAGAAACAGCTGCTTCCTCCAAGCTACTCACTTTTACTTCATGAACTGTTGTCCCGCAAACTGTGAGGTTTGCTGGAGACCAGTGGGTAGTAATGAAGGGCTAGCCCATGCTAATAAACCCTGAAAATCACTGTTCATGGTACTAGTGCTACCAGTGTAGCTTCTGATTGTCAGGTAGACAGCTACTTTCTTAGAGCAAAGCATGATGCTGATGTAGATCTTGTTTGTATGGAATTATCAGACCTACATTCTAGTAGAATCCATGCAACATCCAGCAGTCCTGAAGAGGTGACAGAGACAATACGAAAGTATTTCCCAGAAACATGGATTTGGAGTTTAGTATCTATAAGGTGAGTGATTTGGGCAGATTCCTTCCTTATTTTTATAATGAAAAGTGATGAAAACATAAATCCCTTGTTTTCCTAGCCTTTTCAAATAAAGTAAGTCCTTAATTGTTTGCAGAAATCACTTGACAACCCTTTGAAAAGGAACTTCCTCTGGCTATGGTTAGGTTTGTCCAGAGTGTAGTAGTGAGTTTGAAGAAAATGTGCAGTGCCCTATGGTCCTATGGTGAATACTGTGCTCCCTCATTCACAAAGGCATTGCTGTTCAGAAGATGATAGATAATCACCCTTCTGTCCTTTTTCTCTGTCCCTACCAGCTCTGAGGGAAATGCTGAAGTAGATGTGACCATCCCTGACACCATCACTGAATGGAAAGCCAGTGCGTTCTGCATGTCCCCAGACACAGGCTTTGGCCTGTCACCAACAGTGTCCCTCAGAGCCTTCCAGCCTTTCTTTGTAGAGCTCACCCTCCCTTACTCTGTAGTGCGTGGTGAGGCCTTCACGCTGAAAGCCACTGTTTTCAACTACCTGACAGCCTGCATCAGAGTAAGGAAGACTTAAATCCTTCTCCATACCTGTACCTGCTTGTATGCTCTTTGCCTACACCTAGCCTTCTTTCTTATCTCTGAGTAGCCTTGGGCCCCTTCCTCCCTGAAATTCTTACGTTATACCTTCGACGTGCGTGAAATGCCCGCGTACAACTCCAGCTTCCTGCTCCTTTGCTGCAGAAGAAATAGACATTGCTAATTTTTCCTAGCTCCCTGTCTTCTCCCTTTCTCTCAAGACCATTCCTTGATTACACCTCTCTACAAATGGCAGGTCAGTGTGATTCTGGCTCAGTCTACTCAATTTCTGGCTACTGCGGTGGAAAAGGAGGAAGACTCTCATTGTCTCTGTGAGAACGGGAGGAAAACAGTGGCTTGGCTGGTGACTCCCAAATCTCTAGGTAAAAGTCAGAGAATGCTGAAAGCTGCAGGAAGGCATTCTCTGTGCTGTTCTCCCATTTTGGTATCTGAAGTTAGAGCATCAGTTTCCTGGAAAATACTGCAGCTGTATGTGTCATCTGAGGTTATGCAGGACGTAAAGCCTGGTAGACTCCACGGCCGTGTCTAGCACTAAAAGAAACATCATCAAATCTTACTGCCCCTGGGCAACATCTTCTGAAGCTATAGGCATTGCTGGCTGGCTGGCAAGGACATTTTGTCAGCTCCATCCCTCCCAGAGATTAGACGATTGCCCTATGAGACCCTCACAGTTTGCTTTTGCGGTTGCTGCATGTTGTGGTAGCAGTCACGGGGTGCATGCAGAGTAGCAGACTGCTGAACAGCTTTGGCACCAC
Organism: Tetrao urogallus; assembly: GCF_951394365.1. Lineage (NCBI taxonomy): Eukaryota > Metazoa > Chordata > Aves > Galliformes > Phasianidae > Tetrao > Tetrao urogallus. The sequence continues at coordinate 118,237,952 of NC_136813.1, read as the reverse complement.
TATGGTGCTCTTAAGTTCTGGTGAATAAAAGCACCAAAACAGAGTCACCTTTCAATGGCAGTGCAGCTCAGCTGCTCCAGGATTCATTCTGATGTGAATAGCTAAGCTTCCACGGGAAAGAAGCTGGCCCCATCTGTGACGGGCCACTAGGCTGAAAACTCCCAGGAATGGCAGCAACTCCTGCTGCATGGTGCCGCTAGGCAGGACTGACTGATTTGTTTCCTCCAGGGCTGGTGGAGTTCTTGGTGAGCACTGAGGCCCTGCAGAACCAGCAGCCATGCGGAAACACCATAGTGGAGACCCCTGAGAAAGGGCGGAAGGACACGGTCATCAGGCAGCTGCTGGTGGAGGTATGCGGGCTGTGGGCAGCAGGCTGAAGCTGACTCACAAGCTAGACACATTTAACAGAGCTCGGGGTGATGAGCACACGGTGTCATTGATACTGTGGTCTTCCATTATACTTGACTAGAATGCACAAAGTCTGCAGGTTAACAGCTGTGCAGCGCATCTCCTTCGACTCCCTATTTTAAAACTTCCCCATCCTCTACCGTAAAAAGACTCCTAGTCCAATTCACCCTTCCCTATATCTGCTTCATGTTGCCTCCTATTTCAGGACGCTGTCTTTACAGCTTTACCCAAGTAGGTCCGCCCGTCAGCACGTGCTGTCTCTCTGCAAGTCGAGTAGCCAAGCAAACTGCCTGTTATGCTGCGTGTTACACGCCTTTGGTCTGGCACCAGGGTGAAGGTGGGGAATTCAAAGTACCTGTGGGAGTTAGATGCCTGTATCAAAGTCCCCCTCCCAAACTCTACATATTAAAACAGTCCGTGAGAACGTGTTACAGTTTTACAGCTTATCTGTTTTCCACGGCTGATACTAGGTGGTATGGAATGAAACATGATGTGGCAGTTAGTTCTGTATAGTTTGTTATAGGAAAATGCTACGTGGATTGTTCCACAACGAATGCCTCCAGCTTAATTTCATGGAAACTACAACAGGCACAAAAGAACAGTAGCACAGTCTGATAGAGCAAATGCTCACCTACAAAATACTGTTTTTCAACATAGTCGCCACCAGTAGCTGTGCATTTTTGCCAGCAATTAAGTGCATGCAGCACTTACAAAAATCTTGCCTGCATTCCACGCTTCTAAAAATCTTGCTGACATGTTAGCACAGTGAGGTGGTGGGTGGCTTGGTCTCCGTAAATGTTCTGCAGGCACCAATGAATGTCAGTGGGTGCGATTTTTTCTGTTCAGATGCACACCATTTCTTCGTATGCCAAGACTTCCATGTCAGATGTCATTTTTCACATTGCTTCTCCGTAGTCATGCGTTGCATGGCAGCAAAATATAACGGAATACTGATGGGAAAATTCAGCCTCTCCTGCCATACCACCAACATCCTGACATTATAAAATAGGAGGCGTTACTTTTGGAGCAGACCCCACGGATTATTATGCCGAGTGCTGTAACTTGACAGCGGTACCTGATGTTCTTTTCTCGTGAAACAGCCTCTCGTGATACTTGCCTGTGTTGCATCAAGTGCATCACCAGATACCATCGCGCCCATTTCCCCTTTCTATTCTCAACAGATCTTTTCCCTCAGGTGTCTGCAACTTATGATCAATAGCCCTGCAGACGGCTTCTGAGCGGCCCTCTAGAGGTGCTGTGGACTTCTGCTAACAAAAGCACTCGCTGTAATGCTGCAGCCCTTTTGTTACAAGGATGCAGGAGCCTCACTGCATACAGTAGTTGCAGGTCACCCTCGTGATGGTCCTGCAGTGCTGTTGCTCTCCTTTTCCTGTTCTTTCCAATAATTTAGGAGTACGACTGTTTTACTTGCATTGATATTTCAGAGTTCTTTCTCTATATTACAGGGAGTGTTTGTCACTGCCTCTCCTTCTCCTGTTTGTTCACTTTTCACTTACTTGTTCCTCTTTCCTTGTTAGGCACCCCTCTGTCTGTATGCTCAGTGATTTCTCACCTCTCTTATTTTCTTTCATTCCACCCTAGCCTGAAGGACTTGAGAAGGAAACTGTTCAGAACTCTGTGCTCTGTTTGAAAGGTAAGGCCCTCCCTCCCTGCCCACCATTTGTTTCTGTGTGGGTGATGAGTGGGACATGCCTGGAGGAAGAAGACAGCGCTGCCTCTACCGCTTTCCAGGTTGGCTGATATTTTACAAATATCATTCTACAAGTGGTGATAAGGGGCAATGAGACAAGATGTCGTTCTCTGAGTAAACTGCCACGTTATTCAAATTGCTTCAAAACTTATTCACGCCAGATGTTGCTGGGAGAGTCTTACATGAATGGCTAGCGAATGAGTTCTGTAGTTTGTAAAATATACAAACGGGGAAGTTTGTGCTTGTACCACTTGCATTTTTTTTATGTAAATTCATTTTTCATTATATAGCTTGCAACAATTATTTCTAGTATATTTTAGTAGTACTTGTAGTACTCCTAGTTTCACCAAGGACAAGTCCTGGCTGACCAACCCTCTGTGGCCTTCCTATGATGGCACAACTGCCCAGAAAGATGTGGTGTGCGCCCCGTTCCTGGAGACATTCAAGGTCAGCCCAGACCAGACTCTGAGCGACCTGGTAGAGCTGTAGGTGTCCCTATTTGTTGCAGGGGAGTTGGACTGGACGACCTTTAAAGATCCCTTCCAACTCAGACGCTTGTATGATTGTAGATAATCAGAACAGGACCCTTCACTTGGGGCCCAGAGACATCTTTATGTATAGCAAGGGATGAAGGGAAGAGGAAACTTTTCTGATGTTTCACCGAAGGCCCTGCCCCTTCCTTTAAGCTTGGGTCTACACTGAAGCTGTTTCATCTTGTTTCTCTCAGGAGAGTCTGTGAAAGAGAAGTTTTCTCTGTTGCTTCCCTCAAATGTGGTACAAGACTCAGGCAGAGCATATTTCTCAGTGCTAGGTGAGTGATCGGCCTGGGAAGGATCTGCTGGGAGAAAGAAACGTGCTGTTTCTGCCCATCTGCATGACTGTGTTCGCCTCCTAGCTCTCACACAGATTCTTCTCCTGGTTCCAAGCACACTTCGTTCCTGCCTTTCCTCTCTTCTGTCTCAAGTGCTTTCCCTTTCAATTCTGTTTCGTTTGTTGCTCTTTCTGCATCTCGTTCTGTCCGGTTTCTCTGCTAGTGACCTATCCGTTGACTTGTCACCCTCCTTTTTTTTCATTGTTGTGCTCTGTGTGTCATTCCAGGATTGTTATCAATACAGATTTTTCTGCCAGATATTTCTGCCAGATATTCTGCCATCTCCTCCTTCTGTTTTTCTGTAGATCCCTCTGATTTTGGCAGCTAACGCTGAATTTCATTAATATCCCTCTTGTATTCCCTGTTCCTTAGGCGATCTCATGGGCACCGCCATGCAGAACCTGCACCAGCTACTCCAGATGCCATTTGGTTGTGGCGAACAGAACATGGTCTTGTTTGCACCCAACGTCTATGTCCTGGACTATCTGAACAAGACAGGACAGCTGAGTGAGGAGGTCAAATCCAAGGCCATTGGATACTTAGTGAGCGGTGAGTTGAACGGGACTTTTGCTTCTGCTCTGAACTTTTTCAGAACTTGTCTGGCTTGTTTCTGTCAAATGCTGACCAGATACAGCTTGTCTCTTACTCAGATGGCCTCTTCTGTATGCCAGGGAAGTCTTTCCCATGTCTTTTTTCTATTCTCTGTTTCTTATGCATTCAAGTACCTCGTCATTTCACCCACTTTTCTCTGCTCCTTAACAGAACTGGAATGCAGTGCACCGATACCAGGTGACCTGCTGCAGCAGCTTGTCCATTGCTGTTAATGTGTCTCCTGCCCGCCTTCTGAAGAAAGGCAGATACTGCATCTCTTGCAGTATAAGCAGTATATGGAGGTGGGGTTGTATGTGCTAGGATAGGACTAACCTGTTTCTCTGTTTTGCTGTCGCTGATGAAGCTGCTTTTCTCTTCTCCCCTGCGTTGCTCAGCAGACATTCTCTGAACACGGCTTTAACTTTTTTTTTTTTTTTTTTTAAACTCTGCAGGTTATCAGAGGCAGATGAACTACAAGCACCCAGATGGCTCTTACAGTACCTTTGGACCACGTTATGGCCAACGGGGGAACACCTGGTGAGATTTCAGTGTCATCTGCTCCTCTTCCACATGCTCTCTTTCTCAGCTACGCAGCTATGACAAATACCACCTGATGGTAAATAAGAAATGTAGTTGTAGACCTGTGGACTTTTCAGAGCTGCTGTGGGCCCTGTGCTGCCTCTTAAGTGAGGAAAGAGGCTGCATCAGTCAGTTATGTAGCTGAAGCATCTCCTCCCACCTTGCAGCTACGAGGACTATGATGGACAAGAAAGACAGACAAAAACAAACTGGGAAAGGAGGGAGAAGGGATTTCACATCCCAAATGAAGAAAGCTGAAGAGTTGCAGTGGCAGCTCTTCCAGAGTAGGATCTGCTGAGAACTGCTGGGAAAGGTATTTTCGTAAAGGACGATAATCCAAAAGCAGTGCTGTATGGTTATCTTCCAAATGCGTTTGTTACCAGACAAAAGACAGCCTGGAGGAGAGGGTGTGTTGCCAGTGTGATTTACTGCAGAGCTCTGAGTGACTCCAGCATGTTATTACCATGCATTTTCAGCTTTAGGTAAGGGTAAGAACGAATTATTTCATCACCTTGCTTTTGGACTCTGAAACAGTACTTTTGCCCTGGGAGTAATTGGCCTCTCTACATGCCTAGTTTTTTAGCTTTTTTTCCCATAACTGCTATGTAAAAGCTCTTCTAGCGTGTCATACTTTATCCACAGTTTTACTGACATCTCTGGGGAATTCTGGGGAGCCCCTGAGACATGGCTATCTGGAGAGAGAATCCTGCCAGCAGACCATAAGCTTCTATGGATTGATTCTTTCTTGTTATTCTGATTCTTACTCTCATACAGATGTTGAGCTAATCTAATAGAGTAAGCAATACTCTACTGTTTTCCAAAGACATTTATTTGGATACACATTAACAACCCGAAGTCCTCAAAAGGGTAGCCTCAATGCAGCAGGATCATAGGGTTATATGGGCCAAGAGGCAGAAAAGAAAGCAAGGCAAGAAGCAGATTCTTTTTTTGGCAGATTCTTTGTGGTGAAGGCGTACTTCGTGTCTGACTAATTGACCTGCAGATCCCCAAGCCGCTTTTCCTTCTTCCAGACAAGTGAAGTGCACATGTGCTCTGTCACCTGGCATGGACAGCAGGCCTGCACAAGCCCTCTCACTGTTCTGTCTCCCTTACAGGCTCACAGCCTTTGTCCTGAAGTCCTTTGCCCAGGCCCGGTCTTACATCTTCATAGATGAAAAGCACATCCAGGATGCTTTGATCTGGCTCAGTCAAAATCAGAAGGAGAATGGCTGCTTCCGCAGCTCTGGGATGCTCCTGAACAATGCCATGAAGGTAGCATAGCTGGATCTTAGTGAGGCTGGCACTTGACTATAAATCAGATGGCTGCAGCTGAGCTTCTTGAGCACACGGGCCCTTGGGGAATTCCCATATCAATGGCAAGAACTAAAAAGCCAGAGGCCGTTTTGTGTGACTGCCATGACAAGAAGGAGAACAAGGCAATCCATAAACGGCACAATATGAGCATCAGTGGGGAGGACACGAGCTAAGGGGCTACAATACAGAATCAAGTGTACCCATAGAAATGGTAGAAAAATGACTTTGAGAAGATGTGTGGAGTAAGCATCTAATTTTATGTTTCCCTGCAGGGTGGAGTGAACGATGAGGTAACACTGACAGCCTACATCACTACTGCACTGCTGGAGATTCCTCTGCCTGTAACTGTATGTGTCACCCGAGTCACAGACGGTACTAACCTGCCCCACTAGCCTCCTGTAGATAATTAGGCCCCTTTATATTTTGAAAGAAGAAAAAATTCTATCTGGATATACTTTCTTTCTTTTCAAGTCCAAGATGGACTGACGCTTTTTCTCCACTTTCCTCCCCTGTCCAATACTGTCTCTTATGCAAACATTTCACTTCATCTTCCCCTAAGTTCATTTCTGGGGTATCTTGCTTTTGCTCCTTTTAAAGAGTACTCCGTGGATTCACAGTGAGTTAAATAACATTTAAATTTCAGAAATGACCCAGATAGGTTTTTTACATCCGTAAGAAAAACTCCTTTTGTGTCAGAATTGTACGTGCCTGTTAGACGACTTGTATGGGCTTACTGTGTTGATGCAACGCACCGTCAGGCAGTGAATACTTCCATAGGCAGAAGAATTGGACCTTGCTTCAAACTTTCAATGCAAAATCACTGAACTGCTCGCAAAAATCACTGTAACAAGATATTTCAGAGAAAAGAAAGGTACAGAATAAAGAACACTCTTTGGTTACTCATATGTCACATAAGGAAGCAGACCTGGAGGGAAAGGAAAAGACAGTGGTACAATATATATCAGACAGTGTGCTAGGGTTGTAAAGGGACCGTGGATACCATACAGTTCCTGTTGTTCTAAGATGGACTTCAGTATGACGTCTTGCTGCCTGGTCTTAGTGTCTCCCTCTCCCCAGCACTCGGTGGTGCGCAATGCTCTGTTCTGCCTGGAAACGGCAGGAAATGGGGAAGAAAACCATGTGTACACCAAGGCACTGCTGGCATATGCCTTTGCCCTGGCAGGGAAGGAGGAGAAGAGGAAGGCGTTCCTTGGCTCACTTGAAAAGGAAGCCGTCCAAAAGGGTGAGCGCTCTTGGTGGGACATTGCTTTCTTCCATCCCACAGATCTTACCTCTACCTCTGATAAAATGGCTTTTGTTGGTGGGGAAATGGGAGCATGGAACGGCTTCTGTGGATGGGGAAAGCTGTAGGGAGAGGAAATGCTTGTGCAGTGTGGTGGTGTTTTTGACGGCTCATCGTGGGTGCCCCGTCCTACCCCTCTGTTCTGAGGGATTTGCCTGGAGGCACCCCTCACCATTCCTGTTGGTGATGAACAAAAGGGTGGCTCTGCTAATGCCTCATGTCAGTCTACTCCTCCTGTCATCGCAGGCACTGCTTTAACAAAGTCTTAGCAATGTTTATAGCCGCTCCTTCCTTCCAGCAGACACGCTCAACACAGAACAAAGCTTACCCCTCACAGCGTGAGGGATGATACATCAGAGAAGAGATGGAAGCGCCGAGACAGAATGGGTCATTTCAGAGGTCCTAGCATAAGCACTGAGTCTTCCAGGAAACTGTATCAAGACTCAGAACCATTCTGGTAAAGTCAGCCTGGATGGTCTGTTTGCCCAAATGTTGTCCAGCAGGGTTGCGAAGGAAGTACCACTTCTCAAAACGGGGCAGTGTGCCAGCCTGGCGTTCTTCTTAGGTCTCTGTCTCCTTTAGGTGTCCAAACGTGTAAATGTGTCTGTCAATCTGGAGTTTAAGTGAAAGTGGCATCCAGGCCCAGGAACCTTGGCACTCTTAGACTAGTTGTAAACACGCACCGAGTGTGGGGCTATCTAACCCTTCCCATTTCATCCTATAGGACAGGTACATGCCAGGGGCTCTCTCCTCCCCGCTGGCAGCAGGTCAGTAACTCCCTTGCAAGAAACTGCTACTAATTCCTTGCCGTCTTCTCTACATGTACCCTGCCTCCTGTGAAGATGGGTCTGTTCACTGGCAGCGGCCTGGGAAAGAGCCAGAGGCTGATCTCCCGTACTACCGCTATAAAGCTCCCTCTGCTGAAGTGGAGATGACAGCCTATGTGCTCCTTGCTCACCTCACCACGCAGCCAGCACCTTCGCAGGAGGAGCTGTCACTCGCATCTCGTATTGCAAAGTGGATCATTGGTCAGCAGAATCCCAAGGGAGGCTTCTCCTCCACCCAGGTGAGCAGCAGTTTCCCTCCTGTGACCTCCCATATCAATATCAGGAGAGTGCCAGAGACCAGGGTGGGAGCGCAGTAAGGTTAAGCCAAGTGGGGACTGTAGCCCCGCCGTATTAGCATCTGCCGCAGCTACCGAGTTCCCGAGAGGCCAAGGCCAGTATGTCAGGTAGCACCGCAGGGAATGACTGATGTGTTGATTAATGACCTGGCTTATTTGAGCCAGTGGGTGAGAATGCGGGTGACACAAATGGCACTGAAGTTTGGAGCTCCCGCCATAGTTTGTGTGTGTATGCAGTTGCTGCTTTTCCCCGGGGAGAACAGGTGAAGGCTGCGCAGAGCTTCGCCACAGCAAGTTCAGGAATACGTGACTGCTGTGCAGAGGACACGGGAAGAAAATGGGCGCCTGCAAAGGCTGATCTTTCCCTCTCAGCTTCTCGCTTAAGACCAGAGAAAGTGAAGAATGGAGGAGAGGGTGCCTGCTGACAGCAAAGGGCGGGCTGTGGGAGAACAGGATGTGGGATGGTTAAGAGGGCTAACCCGGCCATGGGTGTCGGGCCTGGCTCTTGCAGGACACAGTTGTGGCTCTGCAAGCCCTCTCCTTGTACGGAGTTTCCACCTATGCCAAGAGCGGAGCAGCTTCCAAAGTGACCCTGCGATCTGGAGGGGACTTCCAGCAAGACTTCCACGTGGATCCCTCAAACCGGCTGCTGCTCCAGCACGTGCCCCTGCCCCAGGTGCCAGGGGAGTACAGCGCAGAGGTGTCTGGCAAGGGATGCGTCTACCTGCAGGTGAGGGTGGTGGGGAAAGTGCCGTCCTGGCAGGGGAGCCCTCTCTCAGGCAGGAGCGAGGGGGAGGGCAGAAGGGATAAGGGAGAGGGGGAGGAGCGCAAGGGAAAGCTCCGGGAGAAGCCGGAGAGGAGCAGAGTTGCGTGGAGAACGGAGCGACAGGGAAAGAGGGAAAGAGCCATGAGTGCTGGGGAGCTGTGAGAGTGGGGAAGGGGGAGAGCCGGGCAGGCAGACGATAATCTCTTTCAAGCGTTGAGCATGCACACACACAGCTGCTGGCTCTCCCGTAGACAAGCCTGAGGTACAACGTGCAGCCCAAGCAGGAGAGCGCGCCCTTTCTATTGCATGTACACACGAGACCAGAGACGTGTGAGGACTCCAAGGCTCACAAGGTCTTTGACATAGGCATAAACGTCAGGTAAGTCTGTGTTTGGTTTGAGCCCTCCTGAGTAGCCGAGGGAGCTGGAGGAGGTCTGGCGGTGCAGGGGGAGCCGGTCTGGAAGGGACGGAGCAGCCACCTGGACTGCGAAGTGGGCTGGAAGCAGCCGGGCTGGGAGGAGAGGCTGTGTAGGCAAGAGATGTCCTGTGGGGATAAGCTGTGCAGGGAGCAAAGCGCTGGGCTACTGAGGGGCGGCACAGGTGACTAGGCTGGAGAAGAAGGTGCTGGATTGACAGGAAGTGGTGAGGTGTCAAGTGTTACAGAAAAAGTGGAAGTGCCCCAGCTTTGACGTGGCGTGCCCTGAATCTCTGTGGCTTGATTCCTTAGTTACGTGGGTGAGCGCAGTGTCTCCAACATGGTGATTATCGATGTGAAAATGCTGTCGGGATTCATCCCTGTCAAGTCCTCTGTGAGGAAGGTAGGAACCCACGTGAATTGTTTGTCTGAGGATATCTGCCCCTTTCGTTTTATCACCTGGGCCGCATTCAGTTTCTCCTTTATTTTTAAGACACGTTCCAGGTGTCTGTGGCTTACTAGGGGGCTCTAGGATTGACATCGCCTTGATCTTGCCATTGTCATCTACACACACGATGTGTGTACAGTACTTTTCTTTCCACACCTGGCTGGAAGCCAGTACTACGTGATCCATCTGTGTAAAGCAGACTATGTTTGTTTTTTTCTCTTTGGACAGGTGATGGGTTATCTCTGAGTTCAGATACCTTGCTGAAAACACTGTCCGCGTGTATCACATTCAAAAGCAATACTGGTTTCTTTTTCCTTCCGCTGATCTTACCATATAGTTTATAGCTTGTCTTGTAATTGTTTAAGGCTCAGGTCCCTTTGTGAGGTGTTGAGCAAGTGTGTTGCCCTGGAAAAGAGCAGAGATTATAAGATACTGCAGAACTAGCAAGCCTAAAAGAATGCATTGTCATTGAATCCTCTCTTTGCTGTGTTTGGACCAGTGATCAGTCCCTGCCGGAGCTGCTCAGTATTTAATCTGCCAGGCTGGTGAAGGGGAGACCTGGGGACCATTAATGGCTAATGGTGCACCAGGGAGTCAGTTCCACAACGCAGGCCTAGTCACTGCTGTCAGTACTCCTAGTGCTTTATCCGTAGCGTGTCCCGTCCATGGGGCAGTGAAAACGGCACAGGGGGACCACCCTCAATTCAATAACAATTTGGTCTTCTTTCTTCAGCTGGCACACCACCAAGTCATTGAGCGTACAGAGTTCAGTACCAACCACGTCTTAGTGTATCTGGAAAAGGTGAGTCTCCGTTTGGGGCTAGAATGGGAAAGAAAAACACAAGCCTTGGGGACATTTGGCCACCCAAGGCAAAAGACACGGGTCTCAAAACTGGATCTGATAAAAGTAGGAATGAACTGACTTTTGCTGACCTCAGAATTTACTGGTGCCTTCCTCACAGCCCTCAGCAGGTTTTCCCTCTGGGCCTGCATACGGATCAGCCTACACCTGCCCACCAGACACGAGCTCCCCCAGTGTGGGGAAAGGCCCTGGGGTTTCCCCTTGTCCCTCAGCCAGGCCTGCTGAGGGACACGCGCACACGCACATGCACTCCCAGTGCCCAGGGCACTGCTGGCAGCAAGAGCACTAGTAGGAAGAGTTCAGTGAGGGGACAGCAGGAGAGCCCAGGGCAGACAGAAAGCGGACGCTGATCCTCCATCACTTCCTTTTCCCAGCTGAGCAACGTGACCTTGAGCTTCTCCTTCACGGTGGAGCAGGACATCCCTGTGCAGGGCCTGAAGCCAGCTCAGGTGAAGGTGTATGATTACTATGAGACAGGTAAGCGTGGGGCTGAGGGTGTCCCGGTGAGTGACTGTGGGGAGCTGGATTCATGGATGTGTCTGGGAGCAATGGAAACCCACAGCTGTTCCTGCATTGTCCCTCTGCTTGTCCCTCTGCATGCCTGGGAGAGGGACCTCTGACAGCCCTGCTCTCTCTCTTCCCTTCTGTTTTTCAGATGAGTTTGCCATACAGGAGTACGGTGCTCCCTGCACCACAGGTAGGGTACATAGGAGCAAATAGCCTATTGCAGATTATTTTGAATGGAAGTCTTTTGCAAACCTTAGGCTTCCTTTGCCTACAAGTCTCTGAGCTTGTCTTTACCATGCCTACAGCAGGCTTGAGTCATACCGTAGTACAGAGGGGGAAAATAATGCTGGGCACCCCGTGTTATATTTCATTTTATTCACTGAGACCGTGAATCTCAGTGCTATCGCCTTAAGTCAGACAGAGGCACTTGTCTTTTCCTGTGTGTGTTTCACATTGTACAAATGAGACCGAAGTCTTCCTTGGGACAGAGCACCATGCTCAACCTCTGCGTATCTACCTTTTTCAAGGCCACTTTCACCATGCTGCAGATACAGAAGTGCATTGAGGAATTGTCTCCCAGCCACCTTGGTGAAATGTTCACATGTCTTCAGTGAATTTCAAGCTTTGCCCTAGGTTCTTTTTTCCGATCCTGTGGGAAATCCATGTGCCACAAGACAACATTTACTCTGATAGCTCATGCCTCTCCTTCCTTCTCTGTAGTATGGATATAATGAACATGTCCAGCCATTCCCAATATGTTGTCCTTCTGCAACGTGGCAATTTTAGGTGTTGTAGGTTCGCAGATTTTAACAGGGTTTAAGCTGACATGGCACAAAAGGGGCTACCACAGAATGCAGAGAAGTCGTCTGGGGTTCTGGGTATTGCTTCACCAGGAATTCTCTCTCACTCTGTCCTTTCCACACCTCCAGCCACAGCTGAACAGGGAAATGCCTGAAGAATACATCTGTGCCCTGATGGATCAGCTGACTTGTTTCTGCCCTTAGTAGTCTTCCTTACCGAGTCCTCTACAATGTTACATGTAACCAACACGAAAAACAAAGCAATACAATAAAAATAAATAAAGTCTTGATCCTCCCCATCTGCCTCTGGCCTTATTTTTTTGTTAGCATTTCTCGTGTCTCTTCTCATCCACATTGCAGCGCAGTGCTCTGAGATTTAGATAGAGCCGTCCATGCCAACGCGGTGTTTGGCAAGTCCGTGGGAATACCAGAAGGTAGGCAGCTTTTGGCAGTGAGGAGGCGTGTTGTCACGCTTGCCGGTTCTCTAGGAGGAATGGGAATTCTGCCTGACCCATTATGCAGCATCTCCCTGCCTATAAATGCAGGTGTTTTCTGTGATATAATTAATTGCTGGACATAAGCCTCTCTCCATATTCCTCCTCTCATTCCACAGTGAAATGGGTTCTGTGCAACAGGAGGACAGCGTAAAACCTGTTCATTCTGGTTTTTCAGAGCAGACCAGAGAGAAATAGAAGGAAGACCTGTGAAGGAAAGTCTGGTTCTGAAGACATTGTCTGCTGGTTTCTAAACAGCTGAAGTGAAAGCAGAGAGGAACTGCAAACAGACAGCTGGAAGAAGAGGAGGTTATCAGGAGTAGTCAGCACGGGTTCACCAGGGGGAGTTTGTGCTTGACCAACCTGGTAGCCTTCTATGATGTTGTCTCTGGCTGGGTGGATGGGGGGAGAGCAGTGGATGTAGTCTACCTTGATTTCAGCAAGGCATTTGATACTGTCCCCCACGACATCCTTATAACAAAGCTGAGGAAGTGTGGGATAGGTGAGTGGACAGTGAGGTGGGTTGAGAACTGGCTGACTGGCAGAGCACAGAGGGTCGTTGTTGGTGGTGAAGAGTCCGGTTGGAGGCCTTTAACTAGCGGTGTTCCTCAGGGGTCTGTGCTGGGTCCGGTCTTGTTCAACATCATCTTCATCAATGACCTTGTTGAGGGGATAGTGGCCACCCTCAGCAAGTTTGCCGATGATACGAAGTTGGGAGGATTGGCTGACACGCCTGAAGGCTGTGCTGCCATTCAGCAAGACCTGGACAGGCTGGAGAGCTGGGCAAAAAAAAACCGGATGAGGTTTAACAAAAGCAAGTGTAGAGTCTTGCATCTGGGGAGGAATAATTCCATGCACCAGTACAGGCTGGGGGATGAGCTGCTGGAGGGGAGCTCTGCGGAGAGGGACCTGGGCGTCCTGGTGGACGACAGGTTGGCCATGAGCCAGCAGTGTGCCCTTGTGGCCAAGAGGGCCAATGGCTTACTGGGGTGCATTAAAAAGAGCGTGGCCAGCAGGTCGAGGGAGGTGATCCTCCCCCTCTACTCTGCCCTGGTGAGGCCTCATCTGGAGTACTGCGTCCAGTTCTGGGCTCCCCAGTACAAAAAAGACAGGGATCTCTTGCAAAGAGTCCAGCGGAGGGCCACAAAGATGGTGAAGGGCCTGGAGCATCTCTCCTATGAAGAAAGGCTGAGTGAACTGGGTCTGTTCAGCCTCGACCCCTGTCTTTTTTGTACTGGGGAGCCCAGAACTGGACGCAGTACTCCAGATGAGGCCTCACCAGGGCAGAGTAGAGGGGGAGGATCACCTCCCTCGACCTGCTGGCCACGCTCTTTTTAATGCACCCCAGTAAGCCATTGGCCCTCTTGGCCACAAGGGCACACTGCTGGCTCATGGCCAACCTGTCGTCCACCAGGACGCCCAGGTCCCTCTCCGCAGAGCTCCCCTCCAGCAGCTCATCCCCCAGCCTGTACTGGTGCATGGAATTATTCCTCCCCAGATGCAAGACTCTACACTTGCTTTTGTTAAACCTCATCCGGTTTTTTTTTGCCCAGCTCTCCAGCCTGTCCAGGTCTTGCTGAATGGCAGCACAGCCTTCAGGCGTGTCAGCCAATCCTCCCAACTTCGTATCATCGGCAAACTTGCTGAGGGTGGCCACTATCCCCTCAACAAGGTCATTGATGAAGATGATGTTGAACAAGACCGGACCCAGCACAGACCCCTGAGGAACACCGCTAGTTAAAGGCCTCCAACCGGACTCTTCACCACCAACAACGACCCTCTGTGCTCTGCCAGTCAGCCAGTTCTCAACCCACCTCACTGTCCACTCACCTATCCCACACTTCCTCAGCTTTGTTATAAGGATGTCGTGGGGGACAGTATCAAATGCCTTGCTGAAATCAAGGTAGACTACATCCACTGCTCTCCCCCCATCCACCCAGCCAGAGACAACATCATAGAAGGCTACCAGGTTGGTCAAGCACAAACTCCCCCTGGTGAACCCGTGCTGACTACTCCTGATAACCTCCTCTTCTTCCAGCTGTCTGTTTGCAGTTCCTCTCTGCTTTCACTTCAGCTGTTTAGAAACCAGCAGACAATGTCTTCAGAACCAGACTTTCCTTCACAGGTCTTCCTTCTATTTCTCTCTGGTCTGCTCTGAAAAACCAGAATGAACAGGTTTTACGCTGTCCTCCTGTTGCACAGAACCCATTTCACTGTGGA